>NW_022589724.1:9558857-10158857 GCF_004348235.1 Phoca vitulina | reverse complement strand
CGCGCGGGCTCTGGAAGGCCAGCTGTGCGTGGCCGGTGAGGAGAGGGTGGACGCACCGCTGTTTGCGGGTCCCCGGAGCTCGTCGCAGGTGAGCGTTCGGGGTGGAGGGCACGGAATCGGGCGTGTCCTCGGGATGTCCTAAGGGGACCCTGGAGCGTGCACCCTTTGCCTGCTGCAGGAGGCTCGGGAGTGGAGTGCGGCGTGACTACCTCTGTCCTTGAGCCTTGAGTTCTTTTTCTGCAGACGTGCCACCTGCTCCATCCGGGGGCTCTGCGCTGCATTCCGGGGACGACGTGTTGCTCCCCCGGCTGCACATTTACCCAGCTTCTGAATTCTTTGCAGGAGTGGACAGTACCGCCGAACCAGTTAATGTGCGACTGCTGTTAGTGGATTGGATGAGTGTTTGGCGCTGCTTCTCGCATCTACGACTTTTTCGTGGAGCTGCGTCCTGTACTTCTCCATCCAATGCATATTATATGGCTCTCTCTCCCTTTAAGCTGTGACCTCCGTGTAGGCAGTGACAGAGTCCTCTCTTGTCTTCAGATCCTTGCACTTACCAAGTGCTTAGATGTTTCATGTGGGCCATAAGCCGGGTCGTATGATGGATTTCACACTATGTAAAGGATTCAAACAGCGATGGAACTAACCAGTAAATGAATAGTTTAATATGAAATGTGAGCAAAAAGAAGGGAAAGACCGTTTTCAGCTTGGGGGGGGAGGGCAGAGAGAGTAGAAGAAATGCCATGTCCTCAAATAGAAACTCATTTGAATAGGAGAATAGCAATACTTCGTTTTCCAGGTTGTATTTGATGTGCTTGTGAGACATTCTTGTGATAACAGCAGGAAGTTGAAACTGTGGGTTTATTGTTCACTTTGGGGAGGGTCTGGGCTAGACATGTAGATCTAATCAGCGTATCAGTGAGCTGTCTGATACTGGTAGTCATGGGCATGGTAATTAGCCAAGAGGTGAAAGGATGGAGGAGCAAGGGTGGAGGAATTGCCAGAAATTTCAGAGAAGATACAAACTTGATCTATGGTATGAAGAGATCTTTAGCACAATTAAGGGCTGGGAAAAGTGTAATCGAGGGTGAGAGAGTTGGGGATTGCAGATGTAATAGAAAGGGTACTAGTAAGTTGAGGTCCTGGGGGAGCATGGAGGATACTACTTGCCTAGCCTTGAAAAGGAGTGGGGACACTTTTGAGAAAAGGGAATAAGGATGATGGGTGTGAAAAGTTAGAGAAGTTCCTTTTGAGCTTGGAATGGTTGGGATGGGGGAGATGAATGATGAGCTCACCTTTGTCAGTGATTTTGAAGCTCTGTGACTTGAAAACACCCGTTGTTTGCTGTGTTGGTCAGTCAGGGTCCAATCAGGAAAGTAGAAACCATACAAAATTTCAACAGAATTTAATATGAAGAATTGGTTAAGTAGCTATTAGAGGGATAAAAGCAAAAGGGAGCAGTGAAGTAAAAGGTAAACTGATGGAAATAGCTACAACACTTAGCTTAGGGCTTGGGTTCAAAACGGGAAGATGGAGTTATCATGACCTAATCTTGGAGGAGAGGTACTATTAGAGCTGGGACTCAGACTTCTGATGTTGAGGACTCTGGAATTCAGAGGAGGAGTCCTGCGTTCTGGATTTCAGTGTCTGGAGAGAGACTGCCTGGTTAGTGCTAATATCTGTTGGGGTGGGGTTGATGAGGTTGGTCCTGGGAGTGCTAGGGACTGAGACCAAGGGCCCCTTCAAGAGTGGAGGCCCATTGCTGGGATGACAATGACTGGCGCAGCCAGAGAGTCCTCAGCTCCTTGTCTTTATCCTCCAAATTCTTATCCTGGGGTCCTTGGATACAACAACCCTCCACAGGTTGTTGGTTAATGGAATCCAAGTTTACCGGGAGGAATATGAAGACATTTTGATGATCTGATAATGGCAACAGTAACAGCATGATTATTATTAGATAAACTAGCATGGAAGACAGGAGACTCCACACATTGGACCCCAGTTGCCTGTCTGTCCTCTTTTCTTGCTCCTCTATTACTTGCTTACTCCCCTCTAGCCAGATAGTCTCTCATCTCGAATCTACCCATCCTTTCAGATCTGTGTCACTGGTCGTCTGTATGTTTAAAGATGAAAGATAGGTGATTTTTATATTTTTTAAAAAACCCGTTTTCTCCACAGTATGGAGGTTCCTCAAAAAGTTGAAAATAGAGCTACCATACGATCCAGTAATTGCACTTCTGGGTGTTTACCCCAAAGAAACAAATGTAGGGATCTGAAGGGGTACGTGCACCCCGATGTTTATAGCAGCAATGTCCACAATAGCCAAACTGTGGAAAGAGCCAAGATGTCCATCGACAGATGAATGGATAAAGAAGATGTGGTATATATATACAATGGAATATTATGCAGCCATCAAAAGGAATGAGATCTTGCCATTTGCAACGACGTGGATGGAACTGGAGGGTATTATGCTGAGCGAAATAAGTCAAAAAGAGAAAGACATGTATCATATGACCTCACTGATAGGAGGAATTGTTAATCTCAGGAAACAAACTGAAGGTTGCTGGAGTGGGGGGTGGGGTGGGAGGGATGGGGTGACTGGGTGATAGACACTGGGGAGACACTGGGGAGGGTATGTGCTCTGGTAAGCGCTGTGAATTGTGCAAGACTGTTGAATCTCAGATCTGTACCTCTGAAACAAATAATGCAATATATGTTAAGAAAAAAAAAAGAAGAAGATAGCAGGAGGGGAAGAATGAAGGGGGGGAATCGGAGGGGGAGACGAACCATGAGAGATGATGGACTCTGAAAAACAAACTGAGGGTTCTAGAGGGGAGGGGGGTGGGAGGATGGGTTAGCCTGGTGATGGGTATTAAAGAGGGCACATTCTGCATGGAGCACTAGGTGTTATGCACAAACAATGAATCATGGAACACTACATCTAAAACTAATGATGTAATGTAGGGTGATTAACATAACAATAAAAAATTAAAAAAAAAAACGTTTTCTAGATCTAATTCTAAAAACCTGCATGGTGTTAATATAGGTTCAGATAGTTTCCAGAAGTTCTTGAATATGAATGTCACCAAAGCTTACAAAACCGTGTTGGCCTTGATTTTCTTCCTCACTCCCACCATGTATGGTCTTGCCTTCCTCTTAACCCACATTACATGTTGTATTTTTATATTACACTTAAACCATTACGTGCAGTGGTAGGATAAGGATTAACTCATTTTATTCTTACATTGTCATATGTATGAAATGCAAGATGAGAGAATTCACCTTGGATGAGGGTGATAATAAGGCCATTGTGTTCTATATATTTGCCACCCCTACCATAAGTTAGGGACTTCTAATTATAAACTTTATAAACTTTAATGGGGTCTGAGTATAAATATCCAGGACGTTAACATTCATTTTTTTTTCTCTTAGCTAACGTTATGCATTAAAGCAAGTCTGATTTGGCCAGACCAAAGTAGATTTCCTATTTATCATCCTTTTTCACCTTTTCTATTTCACTGGTAAAAATCAGGCCAGGAGAGCTGAATTACGTGAAGTAGTTATATCAAGTCATCAAGCTCCTCAGAGGTTGGTCATCACTTTGAAGTAAACTGCTATAATTTCATAGTGTCTTTTTTTCCTCCCTGAGATTGGTAAATACTTTTATTTCTGTCTTTAATTTCAGTATTTATTTTTAAAATGAATACATAAACATAAAGCCAGTTTACAAATAAATTTATCTGTGATATTAAAGCTATTTTATTCTAGATTTTCTTCAACTGACTGTGTGTGTGTATATATATATGGATTTTTTATATGATTTTTATAAATCAGGTTATAAAGATATTCTTTTTTTTTTTTTTTTAAGATTTTATTTATTTATTTGACAGAGAGATAGACAGAAGAGCACAAGCAGAGGGAGTGGCAGAGGGAGAGGGAGAAGCAGGCTCTGCACTGAGCAGGGAACCCGATGCGGAACTCGATCCCAGGACCCTGAGATCATGACCTGAGCCGAAGGCAGACGCTTAACCATCTGAGCCACCCAGGCGCCCTATAAAGATATTCTTATATGCAAAAATAAAATGTTTTCCTATTTATTTTGATGTTTTCAACTTTTTTGAGGAATAACTGATGTTAAATCTTTTTGAAGAAGAAATTCTGAAGTTCAGGATCTTGCCTCTCCCAAAGAGTAAGGACGTAAAGTAGATTTCAGAACCTCAGTTTGTAGACCATAGATAAATGCTCTGAGTTGGTGAGGTTGCTACCACACGCCCTATGTGGGTTTAGATTAGGTCTTTTTCTTTTTCTTTTTTTTTTGGTTATTCTAACTACCACATCCCTGCCCCTGAATCATTTTGCTTCTGTGAGTGTCATTTATCACTGGTAAGCTATTCCTTTCTCTCAGAATAATTCTTCATCAAGGGATATTTGTACTTTTCTTTCAGGAATTGTTTCATCATGAGAAATCTTAAGTTATTTCGGACCCTGGAGTTCAGGGATATTCAGGCTCTGGGGAAACCTCAGTGCTTCTCTCTCCGAACTGAACAGAAGACAGTGCTCATTGGCTCAGACCATGGACTGATAGAAGTAGACCCTGTCACAAGAGAAGTAAGTTAGTGATGGAGAATGCAAGCACTTGCAGGACCCTCAACTTATCTTTTTCCAAACCTGCTTCCCCTAGATTGTCTTTAGTTTAAATCTTACTGAATTCATACTCTCCTAAATGGACATTCCCTTTGCTTTATATCAGGTCATATTAGACATTACTTAAATAGTAACCTACCCTTAACTCTGCTTCTGTTTGAAATGTAAGTTGGCAAAATTCTGACTTTATATTTTGTTTGGGTGCCCTACTTTTTACCCTTTCATCATGTAAATAACTGAATCTCAACTGGGAATGCAAGTGAAAATTGCCTGTAGAGCCTTTTAAAATTGTGTTTCAGCCTCCATCCCATGCCAACTAAATCAGAATCTTCACTGCTGGACGCTGAGTGTGTGTGTGTGTATGTATATATATGTGTGTGTATATTTATGTGTATGTGTATGTATGCATATGTATGTATATGTGTGTGTATGTATGTATACACATACTTAAAAAATCTTTGAGTTGATTCTGAGATCTTCCCTTAATTATATTTTGCTAGTAATGTATTTTAGGTGATTACATTTTTAGTTCTTTTCCCCCATACTATAGAAATTTTAGAAAACCATAGTTACTAGCTTCATGTTTATAGGGCTTTTTTTTAAGAGACCATTCTTCTTGCTTTTGTTTAGTGCTTGCTTGGCAAAAAGGTCCCATTAACTTTTATTTATTTTTTTATTAAAGACAGTAGTGTTGTGATATTTTCAAATGAAAGTTTGGGTTTTAATCTGGAAAAAAAGTGAAAGCTTTTATATTAGAAAGGAACCATTAATTTGTTTTGGACATGTTATGAATTGTTCTTGCAAATAGATTAGCCTAATTTGTTTATGTGTTTGTTTTGGTGAAAGGTGAAAAATGAAATTTCTTTAGTGGCTGAAGGCTTTCTCCCAGAGGATGGAAGTGGCTGCATTGTTGGTATTCAGGACTTGCTGGATCAGGAGTCTGTGTGTGTGGCCACAGCCTCTGGAGATGTCATACTCTGCAGTCTCAGCACATGCCATGTAAGTGGAGGAGTCCAGTGAGGAGGAACTCTCAAGCATCCTCAGACAAGTTGCGTGTTTTGTGTAGAAGCTTAAAAAATCAGGAGCTAATGCGTAAATTTTACATTTAAGCATTTTGCAAATTAGAGTCTTTGCATTATGTGTTTCTTTACAAAAAGTTGTCAGCATGGCTTTAGCTGTATTTCACCTGTACTTCAGCTGTATTTCAAAAACTCGCTTTTGTCCACCGATGCAGCTGGAATGCGTTGGGAGTGTAGCCGGTGGTATCTCTGTCATGAGTTGGAGTCCTGACCAAGAGCTCGTGCTTCTTGCTACGGGTAAGCTTGTTACTGTCTCTCCCTGTGACTTTCATAAAACACGACTCCAAATATCTTAAAACTCTGCTAGGAGCTCTCATGAGCTCTTAAAAATTACTTTCTTTCCTTTAAGCTTCTTCATTCCAGATGAGTTTCTGTAAACTGGTACCCCTGATGAGGTATGTGTTTGAAGAGATAGCTTGGTGAAGTGTTGAAGTTAGTGGAGGAGGGCTAGGTAGACTTTTATGTTAGCTTTATGTACATAAATGGCTGAGAATAAGCACTAGGTAACTTACCTGGTCAAAGCTTTTTTTTTTTCTTTTTTCAAATGAGAGTCAAAACATTTAGAATGAATTATGTCTTCCATATTCTGACTCTACACTCCTCCACTCCAGTTCTGTAGCTTCCAGTGTTGTAGATACTTAACAAAACGGCAAATTTGTTACATGAAAACAAAATTGTTTTTGTTTGTGCCCACCCAAGGTCAGCAGACCCTAATTATGATGACAAAAGACTTTGAACCGATCATGGAACAGCAGATCCACCAGGATGATTTTGGTGAAAGTGAGTATAGCTCTGAAACATTTTGTGATCTGAAGTTCATCTCAAGTTTGATCATTTTCTTGTACACTAATAGCCACATCATAAACCCAAAGAATTATGAAACATATAGCCTTGTGCATTAAATGTCTGATAAGCCCGTCCCTTTAGCCCATTCCAGACTGTAAAAGGCATACCCCTGGTGTCTCTCCAAGTCTGAGAGTTCACTTTGCCAGTAACCTAGGGAACAGAAATCTGCTTAATGTCACCTACATAGTTGTTGCCCAAACCTCAGGACAGGCTTAGGCTGGGGCTTCAACGAAAGGAACTATGTTAGCTAAAATAAAGAGAGCATTTCTGGGGTGCAGTTTTGGGGCAAAAACAAGAGAGGTGGGATAGAAGGCTGAGTTTTAGTTCCTACTGATTAGACCTGACTGTATTTTCATGGGAGCCATCAGATTGTTCTCTTGCTAAGATCTAGCTGAGGTGATTTGGGCCTTGGAGCTTTGGGAGTATTGAAAGAGGAGAAGGGCTGGGGAGCCTGGGTGGCTCAGTCATTAAGCGTCTGCCTTCGGCTCAGGTCATGATCCCAGGGTCCTGGGATCCAGCCCCGCATTAGGCTCTCTGCTCCGCGGGAAGCCTGCTTCTCCCTCTCCTGCTTCCCTTACTTGTGTTCCCTCTCTCGCTGTGTGTCTTTCTGTCAAATAAATAAATAAAATCTTTAAAAAAAAAAGGGGGGGGGAGAAGGGGAGAGATGTTTATTGTATATAAGAAGCTCTGACCAACACGAGGGCACCAGATAGATGGCCTGATTGAGGAGAGGAATGGGGGGAGAAGGGATTTTAACTTTTACTGATTCCTGACCTCATGCCTTCTTCTTCCAACTCTGAGAAATCATTTAGAAAGTTGCTACTCATTTATTCATTCAAAAATAATTTATTCAGAAATGATTTTTGAGTAGGTACGATGAACACAGCAGTGTGTTTGGTGCTGTGGATAATTCAGCTTTTCTTTTGAGGAGTCCCATAATAACATGATGTGCAGGTATTAGGGTAGCATGAGGGGAGGAAGGGAGCAGTGGACAGGGAAGACTTCCCAGAGGAGGCTGGCGTGAGCTAAGTCTTGGCTGGGCCGAACTGGTGTTGGGTCGGTGAGAGTTGAGGGTGGAGGGTCTAAGCAATGGAATTAGCCCATTCCAAGGCACAGACGCTACATAGACGAGTCATGGCTCGTTCAGGCAGCTGTGAGTACTTCGGTATTGCTGCTGGCAGGACATGAGTGTGGCTTGAAATAAACAGGGTAGATTTTGATTGAGTTTGGGAGGGAATTTGGATATACAGATGCTCAGCCATTAACGGTTTTGATGACCCAAGATTCATTGGTGGATTACTGGAGAGGGAAGAGACTGGAGTCAGGGTGATCGGATAGTGCTACAGGAATCCAGATAAGGAAGGTGGGTGTGGGCTAAATTCAGAAAAAATTTGATTCTCAGGAGGGGAATACATTGTTGGAATTATCTGAGAAATGTCTTTGGAATATGTGTGCATGGTTGCCCTGCCGTCCTAGCCAGTTTGAGAAATAGCATTTTAGAAAGTGAAATAAGGGGCGCCTGGGTGGCTCAGTCGTTAGGCGTCTGCCTTCGGCTTGGGTCATGATCCCAGGGTCCTGGGATCGAGCCCCGCATCGGGCTCCCTGCTCTGTGGGAAGCCTGCTTCTTCCTCTCCCACTCCCCCTGCTTGTGTTCCCTCTCTTGCTGTGTCTCTGTCAAATAAAATCTAAAAAAAAAAAAAAAAGAAAGTGAAATAAATGGGTTTGGGTATGTAAGCTGAGGAAGAAAGAGTTTAGTGGGACTGTAGTCAGAAGTTCAGGTGATGGGAATAAAGGTACCAATAACTGAGACGGTGGGTGGAGAAGTGCTAGCTTGTAAGCAGTAGCTGGTGAGTTTTGGTTTGTTTAAGGACCTTATGGGATCATCATGTGGAGTAGGCAGACATAAGTAGCTGAAGCTCAGGATAGGCCAGACCTGTGGATTGGGAGTCAGTGGCATGGAGGGAATCTTTCCAGTCTTGGGAGGAGGTGAATTTGGTCAGGGACAGGTATGGTGCTAGAAGAGTCTAGGATCTGTGGTGGAATTCCTGGGCATCCATTTTTGAAGCTAGTCATAGAAGAAGAAACCAGCGCACCTTTGGATGGCAAAGTGCACTGGGCCTGGCTAATCCAACTAGCTTTTTCAGAAGAAGCCTAATAATAGAGTGTAAGTCAAAGGAGAAAGGGTCCAAGTTAGCATCCTAGGTCTTAGGCATACATTTGTCAGTACAAAAAAATCATTCTGTGGAGTTGTGAATAGGTGTTTTTCCTCTAACCTAGGGGTTGACAAACTTGTTCTGTGACGGGCTGGATAGCAGTTATTTTCAGCTTTGCAGGCTGTTTAGCCTCTGTTGCAGTTACCTCTGCTATTGTATTGTGAAAGCAATTATAGACAATACATAAAGGAATGAGCATGTCTGTGTTCCAATAAAACTTTGTTTTGTTTTTTAGATGTAGTTTATTTATTTGATAGAGTGTGCACACAAGCAGGGGGAGTGGCAGAGGGAGAGGGAGAAGCAGGCTCCCTGCTGAGCAGGGAGCCCGATGAGGGGCTCGATCACAAGACCCCAGTATCATAACCCGAGCTGAAGGCAGACGCTTAACCTGCTGAGCTACCCACGCGCCCCCAATAAAACTTAATTCGTAAATGTAGACTAGGCTGTAGTTTGCTGATAACCTGCTATAACCCCACCACTTACTGTCTGATCCCATTGGAAAAGTTCTTTTGCTTCATTCCTTGGTCCTTTACATCTCTCTGCAAAGTGTCAGAAGCACAAGGGTGTGCACCGGGTGGGCATTGCTGTTCATAGATAGCTGCAAGGTGTGCTTTGAGGTGTTATAGTACTCACATGGGCCCATGCGAAGCAGACAGGAAGTGGTCATGCTGACCCATAATATATAGAAATTATGAATAGCCCTGCTTCATCAGGATCAATGGCAGGAGGGAAGTATTGGGTTTTGGATCTGGCTGAAGCTTTTAGAGACATCTCTGTATACCTGTTGCTGGTGGATGCCTGATTCTCCTCCAGGAATAGGGGGCTGCGTTATTTTAGCATCTCTGATTTCTTATTTTATGCAAGAGAAACATTATGATTTAGAGAGAACCTCAGGCTAGAAGGCAGATACCCTGTGTTCTAATTTTGGCCTCTTCCACTGGAGGGTCTGTCTCAGTCTCTGTGTCTGTGTGAGGAGTGAATTCCATAATCTACAGTTCCTTTCACCACTGATAGGGAGGTTGGATACATTTAGTTGATTGAATGCTTATAATCAGAATTTTATTCCCAGCTCTCGTCTTGAGTTTAATGTTCTTATCCATGGATGTGTCTTGTAAATTCTTCGTGTTTCATTCTTCTTACTTGCAAAGTGGGAATTGCTGACTATCATCAGGGGAATTTAGAGTATATAAAATGGCAGTAAAGTGCTTTCCCAAATAAGGCCATTTCAAATTCTTCAAAAATCATTGCTGCGTATAATATGGAATATTGGTTTTTCAAATATTGAGTGCTGGTCAATTTATTGAGAGGTCTCGGAGGACCCAAGTAATTGCCAATGACTAACTTAATAAAGAATAGCAATGAAACTGCTTTTATTTCATTTAATTTAGCTTATTGGTTGTCTTGCATGTTCTCCATCAATTGTTCCCTAGGCAAGTTTATCACTGTTGGATGGGGCAGGAAGGAGACGCAGTTCCATGGATCAGAAGGCCGGCAAGCAGCCTTTCAGGTGCAAACGGTAAGTTTGATTGGTCTGATGGATACAGAACCTTGACTGGAACAAATAGGAGTTTTGCCATGTACCAGGAACTCTAGGTGTCCTGTTAGAGGCTAATAATGGACAGAGCTCTTGTGCTTTAATAAAACTGAAACAGTTTTGAGCCCTTAGGGTATGAGTCATTCTAGAAAGACCCTTTTTCCTTGCCAAGTTGCTTTGTAATTTCTTTTCTGTATAGAGAATAATTATAACCAATACTTAGTTTAAAAAATATATCATCACAGATAGAAATGAAGCATTTTGTGTATCCTTTCCTGTTACTCTTTCCTTCCTTCCCAGAAATAGCTGCTGTCCTTAATTCACTGTTGATCCTTTCATGGGTGTTTTCATACTTTTTTCCTACATATATATATTAGATACTTTTTATGATTTTTCCCTTTGGATGAAACTCTTTGTTTTCCTTTTTTATGAATACCTTTTGAAGGTAGAACTATAGGAGTTACTGATAATGGATTAAATGTGGGGTGAGAGAGAAGAATTGAGAATGATCCCAAGATTTGGGCTGAGCAAATGGAAGCGTATCATTTATGTTACATGTAGACATTTCCATGAGCTCCATGGGACAGGTGAATCAATAATATATCATCTGTCATTTACATTTTTCTGTCTGTAACGATTTCTGGCCACCTTCCATGTAATTCGTCTGTCATCTCTTAACCATTCACTAGAGGAGGTTTATGTTCTCTGCCGTAGGGCAGTGTCATTGAGAATAGGTCTTGTTATTCCCTGTGTATTCTCTCCCATGCAGACGTGGCGCTGGTGCCATTCTGCTGCACCCTCTTACTGGAATGGGTGCTCGGGTGGTCCTTTGTTCCCCACCCTGCAGAGTCAGCCCGTCTTCAAGGCCTTCAGGATTGAGATGCAGGTGGCGCTGGAGACCTTTCTTCTTCCCATACTGCGGAACGTAGAACTCTTCTGTGTTTTCATCACTGCTGCTGGCTTTACTGCCTCTGGTTTTCCCTGCCTGCCTTCCTCTCATCTTCTTAACTCATCTCTGTGCTGTTGTGAAGCTTACACAGTAATCAAAGAACCAGAACTCTACCCTCTTCCATTTAGATAAACAAACGTTTATTTCCTCATCCTACTTACCTGGCAGAATATCCAGATCTACAGCTCTCTTCCTTTGTTGCAGTGCTTGGAGGCCACTTTTTTTATGCCTGAAGACAGATTTTGTTTTGTTCTCTTTTCTTGATGATTTTTGGGTCTAAGAGGCCTTCTAGAAGGGTTCCTGAGGATTCTGTGAAGTTGGTTTTCTAGATAGTTGAAATCTCAAGTAAAAGATTTAACTTTAATAGCCTGGGGCTTGTTTGATTCTGGGCCATTTAAGTCCTCCAGTAACATTTGTGTTCCTTCCCCTCTT
The DNA here is from genome assembly GCF_004348235.1 of Phoca vitulina. Taxonomy (NCBI): domain Eukaryota; kingdom Metazoa; phylum Chordata; class Mammalia; order Carnivora; family Phocidae; genus Phoca; species Phoca vitulina. The sequence continues at coordinate 10,147,160 of NW_022589724.1, read as the reverse complement.
TAGTACGAGTCGGCTTTGCCCTGGGATGACCATAGACCACAAGTGACATGGCGTGGTGATGGCCAGTTTTTTGCTGTGAGTGTTGTTTGCCCAGAGACAGGTATGGAAATAAATTGCAGTTAAAAAAAAAGAAATTTTATTTTATGAACTTCAAGAAAATTTTCTTCCTTTTGCTTTCTAAAATTATACATATAAGGTGCTGCTTTAGACATTAAATGAATTTAGAGCTAAGAACTGCAAGAATTCTTTGAGGTCATCTGGTCCAGCCTCCTACCTGTTGGGTACAAATTCTTAACAAGATTAATCTCCTTGGCAGTTTTTATTAATGAGATGTTTGAATAGTTCTGACTTGACAACATTTTAAGTTTGTCTGTTTATTTTAACTCTGCCTGCTACACAGGAGCCCGGAAGGTCAGAGTATGGAACCGAGAGTTTGCTTTGCAGTCAACCAGTGAGCCTGTGGCCGGACTGGGACCTGCTCTGGCTTGGAAGTGAGTGGGAGACGAAACCTTGTAACTTCTCCCTCAGAGAGTATCTTGGACCTGGGGTAGGGGTGCTGGTACCTGTGGAGTACAGGTGTTTATATAACACAAAAGGATATTAACTTCTCCTCATTTGGCTATAAGCCTGTATCTTTCTCTTTCTAATTTTTCTGAAGTCTGAATTCAATTTGAATAGTAAATTCAGAGCTTCTTCACAGATGTCATCATTCCAAGGCCCACACATTTTACAGCTTATAGGGCGGGCCTGTAGGAAGCCGTTGGCTATGACAGAAAGTGGTGCTTACAAGGGAAGTCATAGTCTACAAAGCTCTGTGGGGCAGTGGAGCTTTGGTGAAAACTAGGAAAAGGGCTCTCTTCTCTGCACAAGCCACAAGCTCTTTCGCTAGAGGGTTCTGCTTGCCGAGGAACATGCAGGCTGGATTCAGGCTCAGTTTACCTCGTGTCCCATGTCTGCAGCTGCCCTGAGTAAAGACCGAAGAAATGTCTCCTGTCTCAGTAGCATCTGTTATATGCCAAACCCCTAGGTCTCTGGGTTTTAGACATTATGTTTCCCAGCAGTATTTGAGTGACAATTGAATGACAGAGCAAAGAGAGGTATTTAAATTAGAGACAAATATGAATAAGATGAGGTAATGGATGTTTTAAGTAGATTGAGAAGTCTTAAATACCTACCTGAGTGTGGAATAGTTGCTGAAGTCATATACTTGAAGGAGAAATACACTGTTTTTATAGGATATTATACTTGGAATAGTTTTAAAAATTTATTGTTTTATTTAAAAGTCACATTGGTGCAGTCTAAATTTGTAAGTCTTTGTGGGCACATGGAGCCTTTGTGCAAATTAGGAAGAGCCACTCTCTCCTTTGGGCAGGTGTAGTCCACATGAGGCTGAAGTGCTTGCCAAGAGACGTGTGGGGTTTAAACCTTCCTGGGTAGAGACTTTTTGTTGGAAGAGTCATTTCTCTGACTTTCCTCTTGTTCTTAGCCAGCTGGCTGCACTTTTGGATGTCCTAACACTCAGGCTTTGCTTTAAGGCCCTCAGGTAGTTTGATTGCATCTACACAAGAGAAACCCAATCAGCAGGATATTGTGTTTTTTGAGAAAAATGGCCTTCTTCATGGACATTTTACGCTTCCTTTCCTCAAAGATGAGGTTAAGGTAAGTGCCTGAGTTGTTTCACCATCAGATTGAGAGGACTTTCCATAGCTGTAGAGGCTTATATCTGATCCGGGCATGTAAAGAGAAGCTCTGGAGTAGACAGTAATAAAAATATTGGGTTCTTATAAATGAATTTTTTTTGAAAGAGAGATTCTTTTTTTAAGGATCTTTTGCAAAGAAGAAATGGCATTCTTTCTTGCCCTAGGTAAAACACAGATAGAAATAGAAATTCTCCTTTGTATTGTTTATCCGGACAAAAGCATAATGCTTCCAATGGTAGATACTTTTCATTAATAACATTCAAACCTTAAGCCACTTGTGTATCATTAGGATTTTTACTGGAGCAGAAACACCAAATGGTAAGCTTTAATTATGTAAACATACACATAATTTAAAATTATGTTACATGTAAATTAAAACTTGAAGCTAAAAGTTGAGAGAAGAGTTTAATGAACGCCCATGTCCTTTTTACTCACTTTCAACAGATGCCAACATTTTGTAGAGTTTTCACCCAGTCACCACTTTCTAACCTAAACACATGCACATGGTTTTGTTTCCTGGGGTTTTAATTTTAGAAATTGTATTTTTAATACTCATTTCTAACATGTAAGGAAATATTTTTCTTTATAATACACAAATCCATTATCACACCTTACAAGATTATTAGTAATTCCTTAGTATTATCTAATACCTAGTCCATGTTCACATTTCCTTGATTGTCTAAAAATGTCAACTTGTATTTGGTTAAGTCTTAAATTTTTAAGCATAATGCATTTTTTAAACATCTCCTACATATAATGACAAATTACCTAGATTTGTTTAATGATTCCATAAGTTGATAATTTATAGCCTGGGATCAGCTCAAGTAGTGGATTATTTGGTTTATGAGAGCGGGGAACTCAGCTCTTGTAAAGATTTTGAAGTATATACATAGGTAAAAGCCAGTGACACGTCTTTTTTCCTTCCTAGGTAAATGGCCTGCTCTGGAATGCAGATTCCACTGTGCTTGCAGTTTGGCTGGAAGACCTTCAGAGGGAAGAAAATTGCACTCTAAAAACCTATGGTAAGACTGCGCTGGTGTCTCAGCCTTATGCCACATAAAATGTAGTTGAAAGTAGTAGGCTGTGAAGTTGCCTTTCTTCCTCTACGTTGTCCTATAGTAGAATCAGAGATAACTAAGGGGACAGGTGGAGGTGAGGGAGTGGTTTGGTTTTGATTATTTATGGAGTTTAGTCATGTATCAGTCAGGGTTCTCTAGACAAATAGAATCAGGGCAGGCTGGCAGGTGGGAAATTCAGTTAAGAGTTGATGTTGCAGTCTTGAGTCTTAAATCTGTAAGGACAGGCCTGCAGTCTGGAAACTCAGGCGGGTTCTGTGTTACATTCTTGAGGAATTCCTTCTCTGGGAAACCTCAGTTTTTGCTCTTAAGGCCACAAGCTCTTTGCATGAGACCCACCCACATTATGGAGGATAATCTTCTGTATTTAAAGTTAAGTGATTGTGAAGGGTAATCACATCTACAAAATACCTTCCAGCAGTATCTAGACTAGTGTCTGTTTAAATAGCTGGACCTCATAGCCTAGCCTAGTTGACATAAAACTAACCATCACAAGTCATCAGTGCTTCCTGTGCATGGATGGTGTTACTACGGGAAGTTAAAGTGCTAGACACAGGAAAACTAGCAGTGAAAGAGAAACGGCATTAGCTACAAGTAAGAATCTTCTCTATACCTTTTTATTGTAGATCAGATTGTAAATATGTATTTTCCAGTGTATGTGTAGTCTGTGAAAATATTAGGAAGTAAAGGTGAGAAGAAACAAAAGTTTTTCCATAACTCTGTTGCTCAGTAATGAGCACTGTTAAAATTTTCTTGTCTTCCAGCTTTTATGTGTATAAAACAGTATGGCTATGATCTCAGTTTTGTTAAGTATGTGATACAGGTAGATTTATAACGTCATAGACATGTTTCCATTTCAGGTACCCATAGGCATCATTTTAAATTGCTATATAATACTCATTTGTGCCACAGCTTATTAAATCTCATGCTGTTAGGCACTTAAAATTTTATAATTTTTCGTATCAACAGCAATGCACTGAACATTTTTGTTAAATCTTTTCACTTGGTTATTTTTTAAGTGGCTTTCAAACTTTTTAATCAATAGAACTTTTTCTTTAATTGAAATGTTATTTAGAAGTTCGTTTATTTATTCATTCATGACACAATCCTTCTCAACGCTGGCTGTGCCTTTAAGAAAAAAATGCCATCCAGGCCTCATTTCAGAGTTGGATTCAGCGTGTTAGAATGGGGACTATACATCAGTGCTGAATTAAAAAAATAAAAAAGCTCCCAGGTGATTGTTAACGTGCAGCCAGAGGAGCGAACCTCTGATTAGGCAGGGTGGCAGGGGCTGGCACTGTGATATGCTTGGGATAAAAGTGTGGTGCAAGAACAGCCCCATCGTTTGTCCTCACAGAGCATGAGTACGTGGTCTAACCTAGCAACTTACAGCTAGGTAGAAGTGTTCTAATAAAGGTTGGTTTCTACACGATTAGGTCTTTTTCCCCCAGCTTTATTGAGCTACAACACTACGTAAGCTTAAGACGTACACTGGGATGATTTGATACACGTGTATATTGTGACATGTTTACCACAGTAAAGTTGGTTAATATCCTTCACTTCACATAATTCTCAGTTTGGTTAATATGGTGAGAACATTTAAGACCTACTCTCGTAGCAACTTTCAAGTGCACCATACAGGTTGTTAACTGTAGTCACCATGCTGTTTATCAGATCCCCGGAACTTGCACTCAAAGTCTGTGCTCCTTGACCAACATCTCCCCCATTTCCTCCCCGCCCCAGGATTAGGTCTTATTCTTTTAACAGATGTTGGAAGGGACAGTTGCTGATACAGGATAAGTAGTGATTTTCCTTGGAGAGCTGAGTCATGCTTAATACCAGATGGCCTGGGACAGAACGGTAGGGAAAGCTCCTGGGGGAAAAGAATCAGCGTCTTAAGCCTAATACAGCATAGTGATGCTAATCTCGTGCTCTCGGATTGAGTGTTTTAATACTTTTAATCTAATTGCCTAATTTTCTTCTTTCTAAATCTTTCTGAAAAAACAACTCACTAAAGCACTGTTGTCCTGGTAATTTTCAGTCCTCATGATCCTAAAGTTTGAAAGTAGAGACAACCTGAACATGTGTGCTTCTGGCCTTTGTTCATCCCCATGGAAAACTACTTCTTGACTAATATTATTGTTAATATTATTATTTGGATGAAGAGTTTGAGCAGGAAGGGTCGTTTGAAAAAGAAACAATTGCCCCCATCCCCGTGCAGCAGGTGATGGGAAGTCTGGTCATCTGGCCTCTGACGGCCCTCCTTGCGTTTCCCCTTGCAGTGCAGCTCTGGACTGTGGGCAACTATCACTGGTATCTCAAGCAGAGTCTGCCCTTCAGCACCTGTGGGAAGAGCAAGCTCGTGTCTCTGATGTGGGACCTGGTGACCCCGTCCCGGCTGCATGTTCTCTGTCAGGGCTGGCATTACCTCTGCTACGACTGGCGCTGGACGACTGACCGGAGCTCGGGGGAGAGTTCCAGTGACCTGGCAAACGTGGCTGTCGTTGATGGAAGTAAGGAGCTGGGAAGCGTGTCCGTGAGCCTGTGCCTGCGGATGTGGTGGTTTGACTAAAACTGGGGAATTTTGATTTGTGTGTGCGTTGGTGGTTTCGTTTATTTTTACTTATTTCCTGTTTTGTTTTGAGTGGATGGGGATGCCCTTAGTGGGGCATGTACTCCTGAGAACCATAGTCCTTCCTCCTCACCCCTACCCCTGCCCACCCCAATTCCATCCATAGTCTTCACGAATTTACTTGTGTGGCCTTTGAAGACGTTGGAAATTTTGACCCCAGGTATGGAAGAAGATAGCAGTGTCTTGCTAGCCTTACCTTTTTGCCTTGCGGTAGATTTACATTGACCCTTGCACACCCCCAACTAGGTTGCTTTGCTTTTTGATATAATACTTGTTATTTATATAATCTTTCCAATATGTTCAAGTCACAGACATCTGTCTAGTGTGAGGATTGGTTGGTGTTTTTGTTTGATGAGGGGGAGGGAATTGGGACAAGAAATAGTCATCTGAAAAGACAGTTTACTTAATGCTGGTAACATAAAGAAAAACTTGTTTATAGTTTTGTTCTGTGTAGTAGTCCTAATACTGATTTTACAATCATATGTTCTGTCCAGAGGACTTAATCAGATATGTCTTATTACTAAAAACATGCATAGGGATGTGGTTTAATGATTTTCAAGGGAATCATTCCCTTGGTTCAGTCTGACTTGGTTGCTGGCCTTGGTTTCAAGCTAGAACCCTTGGCCTTGTTGCCCTTGTTCGCAGGAGTTGGACTGCTCTGGGCCTGGAGGTGACAGTAGCCAGATACAGAGCCCTGACAATTTTCCCTATATATTGTGTTTAAGCTTATTTATAATAAAAAACCACCAAACATTTTTAGGAATTGCTGTATATTTTCTACCCCCATTATTAGTTAGTGGTACTGTGCTGTCAGATGCTTCATTTTACAAATTAAGCATCCATGTGTCTAATCTCCTCTCTCCCTCTCCTACGCAGACAGGGTATTGGTGACAGTCTTCCGACAGAGTGTGGTTCCACCTCCCATGTGCACCTATCGACTGCTGCTCCCACACCCTGCAAATCAAGTCATGTTCTCTGCACACCCCCAAAAGAGTAATGACCTTGCAGTCCTAGACGCCAGTAACCAGATTTCTGTTTATAAATGTGGTATGTTCAAAAACTTGGTTCAGGATGTTCTGAACCAAGTCCCTCCTGCACAAAATCAAATGATAGTGTGGTATTGCCTTAGCTCCAGTGTTTCTAAAAACTTTGAAGTTTGTAATTAATATCATTATCATGATGATATATAATTGATTTGTGGGATTTTGGGGGATGGGAGGGGGTCTAATCCCACTGTGGCTCATAAGAGCAATTCCTTTTGCTTATTAAACTTAAAGTGTCAGTGATTTAAGAATAACATTCACCCTGGAAGTAGCATAGTATCTTTTTTTTTTTTTTTAAATTTTATTTATCTTTTGACAGAGAGAGACACAGCGAGAGAGGAAACACAAGCAGGGGGAGAGGGAGAAGCAGGCTTCCCGCTGAGCCAGGAGCCCGATGCGGGACTCAATCCTAGGACCCTGAGGTCATGACCTGAGCTGAAGGCAGACGCTTAATGACTGAGCCACCCAGGCGCCCCAGTAGCATAGTATCTTACTGGGTCTTTAACGTGGTTTACAGTTCTCATTGCCTTTGCACATATTTCCAGTTGATCTCACAGCTTTCCTAGGAGCGGCATCAGATCTGGTGTTTTTCTGTTCTGTAGACGAAGGAAGAGAATGCCAGGGTGTTTGCAGTTTGCTTAAACAAGAATGGACGAGGATCTCAGCTTAGGTGTTCTAGCTTCTAATCCAGTTGTCCTTCCACTGTCCCATTTCTGTCAGTTGCTGGTTGCTTTCCTGATGTCCAGGAGAAGCTGAAATGTGTTTTTATTTGTGAGTTCTATGAACATGTTGTAAATATACTGGCACATGATACTGGCAGCCTTGTTTTCAAATCGTCCTGAATTCTCAGCCTGAAAGGCAGACAGAGATTTAAGAAAGAGGTTGAGATGTGGTTGTTTCTGATTGCTTTATATCTAAAGTGGATTACCTTCTAGAACCCGCTGAATGCAGAATTCAGTACCCTTAGTATCAGGGAAAATGTGTGTAGTTTACTATGATAGTAACTGCATTTTTGTGTTCTAGGTGATAGTCCAAGTGTGGACCCTACAGTGAAGCTGGGAGCTGTAGGTGGAAATGGATTTAAAGTTTCTCTTAGAACACCTCATCTGGAAAAGAGATACAAGTAGGTTGTTCTTGATTACCTTGGGCCTCCAGGAACAGCATTGAGGCCTAAATTCAGCCAGCTCTTCCTGTTCTGTGCCTGTTGCTGGGTGGGACAAGGAGTAGATGCAGTGCCTGGCCCAGGTTTTTCAGGCTGCTGGGGAAGTCAGTTACCGGTACATCTGAATGCCATGTGCTGGTGGGTGGCCGTGGAGCCAGGCTGGTAGCTGGCTTAGAACCCATTTCCTCCAACAGCCCTTGGTTCCCCAGGAAAGACCACGTGGGAAAGGTGGAGATGAGGATGAGAGGACCAAGCTGCGTTTGCTTACGTACATGAGGGGTCTGTGTTGTTCACATATGGCTGACTGAATGCAGTCTCTGTCTTTGTCGCATCCACACTCCACAACTTTAGGTTGCTGCGTTTTGAGTCTCTCAGGTTGGAAATCAGAATGTGTTGTCCCATTGAAAGGATATTATAAACGGTTGGGTATAAATGAGTACCTCAGGCACGTGATAAGTATTGTAAAATGACCCTGAAGCTAATTATTAATACTAATACCGTTTCTGTGAGAATCCAGGATTTGATTCTATTCTACTTGATAAGCACATGTTCGTAATTATTGAACTCTGCCTCCTGAGAGTATTTATTTATAAGTTAATAGGGACAGTAAACTGACTAAAATAACAATTTCATAAGTAATATGTTTCTTAAATATATGCACTATGTTCAATGAACGTGTATAAGTTTTTAACCTGTGTATGATTTGGGGGCTGTCTGTATAATGCTTAGCCGTTTTCAAAGAACATTTATGTGGGTTATTTCATTTCACAGAATTGAACCCACTAGAGGACAGACTTAAGGCAAACTAGGAAGCGTGAAGCAATTTAGTATATAATTTGATTTTTAAAAAATTGAGAGAAGTATAGCTCCCAGTCATTTAGGAGATTTCATGAAGGACATGAATACCTATCTTGATCTTTGAAGAAGAGATCAGGTTAGGACTGGCAGAGACGGACTGGGAGTGTTGGCTGTGGTTGCCAGAACGTGTCAGTGGGAACCAGAGGGGGGAATGCCCCGATGTGGGGAAGAACGCAGTGGAGGGGCTGAGACCAGGGAGAGCTGTTCGAGTAGGAAGATGAGGGTAGTGACACAGCTTCTTCAGTGCGTGCGGAGGATTTGCCACGTAAGCTAAAAGGCAGGAGAAGTAGCCATTGTGGGTTCCTGCCTGAGTTGGCAAAAACATGCTGTCCCCTGATGTGTTAATGCTACAGGAGGCAGGTGTTAGAGGCCAAAGAAACCGTCTCTGAAGCTAATTAGTCATTTTCATGTGAAATGCTTAAAAATGACCCACTCTGCCAAGACCCACATATCTGCTGGAGCCTGGTTTGAATGCTGATAAGTGGTGACAGTGGAAAACCTCTGGGGTTTGTTACTGTAGGGCCTGGGGCAAGTGATTTTCTTGTGTAGTCAGTTTCCTGAAGTGTTCCCTTCAAATCTAAAGATCTCAGAATATAAGAAACCTAAATATTAAATAGAAGAACATTCTGGCATTACCTTAGGTTTTGTCCCTCCAAATAATTAGGAACTGACTCTATACAAGGTGGTTCATTCTTCATTTAAGAAAATCTCAGTGATATTAGGGCTTTATTCATGTCTTGGATATTCTTCAATATTTAAAACAGAATTCAGTTTGAGAATGGTGAAGGTCAAGAAGTAAACCCACTGAAGCTCAGCCTTTTCACCTGGATTCAGGAAGATGTTTTCCTGGCTGTAAGTCACAGTCAGTCCAGCGCACAGTCTGTCATTCACCATCTGACTGTGGCCCCTTCTGAGACGGATGACGAGCACGGACAGCTCAATATTAGGTATTGCGACGCTTCCCTGCATTCCGTGTGCTCATAAGCCGATTGAATTACACTTTTGTCTTTTCTGGGTATGGGACTCTTTTGACTTCTACTGAGCAAGGTTGAGGGCAGTAGCTGCTTTGTTAAACACACTTAGCAAGAGCGTTAAGTGTAGTTTTGAGTCACGTCAAAATACAAACCTAAAAATGCATCAAGAAGTGGTGGAACATAGGACAAATACTAATAGATGGGGCAAAACATTTTGAAGATGTGTTACAATTTTTAATTCAGCATATACTTACATTCCAGCAGGGTAACTGTTAGCCCAAGAGAATTAGCCACTGTGGTCACCCTTGTTAGTTACTAAAATTAATGATAAGGTCTGTGTACGTGCATTTCATTGGATGTGGTGACTTCAAAATGCCGCTTTTGGCTTCTCTATGTTCTGTTTGGCGCTTGACTACATGTACTACTAGACAGTCGTCTCTGTTTCTCTTTGCTAAAATTTCACTGCTCCCTGGCCCTGAGTTTTGCTTTGATTCCAGACTGCATGTTTGTCACAGGTATCAGATAATGGATGCTGTTTTCTGTAGTGTCTCTAACTCAAGCCCCATTGTGCGGTAGATGGCATTGCGTGGACAGCTCTGAGAAATCCTCAGACTTCCGATGTCAAAACTTGGCACATTAAACGTAAGCTGATATTAATCCTCACACTCATTTGTAGTAAGGGTTTCCTAGTTAGATTTCAATTCTGAAAACCCTTGCTGCAAAATTAGTAACTTTTCTTCATTGTGTACACAAAACATATTCTAGTGTAGTTGTTAACTCCTAATCTTTGACTCATAGTGCTTCATGTTTTTACAAAGCTTTTGTGAATATCCAGATGGTTACAGGAGATGTTCTAGCTATATGCAACACTCAGTTAACCAGGAGCTTGCTTTTAAAAAGCAGAGCGAATGGAGGGGTGAGGATGGGTGAAACAGGTGATGGGGATTAAAGAGTGCACTTGTCATGATGAGCCCTGGCTGATGTCTGGAAGTTCTGAATCACTCTGTTATACACCTGAAACTAATACAACACTGATACCTACACTAGAAATAAAATAAAAACTTAATTAAAAAAGCAGAGCAATTTACATTAGAAATACCTAAATTGTACACATTTCTGCTTCTCCGAATTTGAAATTCTTTACCATCAGCTTGCAGGAAAAAAGGCTAGATCATCTCACTTGCTGTAAAGGAAATGAGAAGTCATTTAAAATACATTTCTGCTTTGACTTTTGTTTCTCAAAAAAAGGCTGTTTTGTTCATATAAAATATTAATGTCTTTAGGGAATATAAAGTCCCTCAGTCAGCTTATAGCTTTTAATACCTTACATTTATTACAGTTTAAGTTTTGTAAAAGGTACTCTTTTCAATGCTTTCTCTATGGTAACTCACTTCTTTCTCACGCTGCCTCTTTGAAGTATGTATTATTAGCGTTCTTGTGTTATAGCTGAGACCACTAAGGCACAGAGCAGTTCAGTAACTTGCCTGGCATCATGCAGGTAGAGCCTCGATCCAGTCCCAGCCAGTCTCACTCTGGAGTCTGTTCTCTTAACCTATTCGCAGATCATTTATCCTCACAAAATTTGGGGCATTTTGAGTTTTTTGTGTATTGGCTAGAAACTCTTTGAATAAATACTAGCATTGGCAACATTTGCTTTTATTGCTACCTCTTCCACTTCTTTTAAGACACGTCTACTCTATTCATTGACACAGGAAAAAATATGACAGTAACAGATTCCCCTCTTCTCAATTAATGAAGACCCACAGATTTCCATGAATGAATATGATAGCAGTAAGAGATACTGAGTATGCTCACTTTCCTGCAGACTCACTGCTTTATTTACTGCAGTATATATTTTAGGGAGACAGAAATGATACCATGCATGTCTAATGAAGGCAATAAGTTGTTATAAGTTGTATTAAGTTGCTGCCAGAATGCGAGTGATGACCTCACAGCTTAGACACCTAGCTTATTGGCATTATGGAAAACATTGTCATGTGACAGGTCATTACTTTGGCCTTCTGCTGGAAATATTTATCAGTGTGTATATGTGTGTGTGCGTGCATGTGTATGTATGTAGTATGTATATATTGTATTGAAATAGGCAGTGCAGCCCAAAGGGAAATTGTTTATTTCTTTACCTGTTTCTGCAAAATCAGTGAAATGTTACTACTTTTCTTTTTTTAATTTTGTCAGTTCATCTGTGACAGTGGATGGAGTCATAATCAGTCTGTGTTGCAATTCCAAGACCAAGTCAGTAGCATTGCAGCTGGCTGGTGGCCAGATACTTAAGTACTTTTGGGGTGAGTATCAGAATTTTCGGAAAGCATGTTTATGACTTACATAAATGTTTAATTCTTGAGGATGTGTACTTAAGAGTTTCTTGTCAATGCTACATTGACAGTTAGGTCTTTTAACTGTCCTGGAAAACCCTAAGCTGTAGAGTGGAATTGGCAGGTGTATTCTGTAATGGACCAGAGTGTTTTAATGAGTTTCCAAAATATATTTGGAAAGTGATCCCAATTGCATGTTAAGTGTCTCAGCAAGTATTGATGTGACAGTGTTTTACAGTGAGCATACCAGCTTTTTGTAAACCTCATCTGCCAATCCTGCAGAGTCACCCTCTCTGGCTGTTGAACCATGGAAGAACCCCAGTGGATTTCCTGTTCGGTTTCCTTATGCATGCACACAGACTGAATTGGCCATGATTGGAGGAGAGGTCAGTGAACAGGAGACTTTACCACTTAGAACAGTGGCCCAGGAATTGCTGGCATTAGGTAAAAAAATATGGGCTTTGGAGGTAGACTTGAGTCTCCACTTAATCTCAGGGCAACAGTGAGAAATTTCGGAGCCTCAGTTCTTCATCAATGAAGTGGGATTAAGAGATTGTCCGGCATGTATGTAGTAGTTAGTTGATTCCTTTCCTTGGAGGTATAAATTAAAAGATAGAAAAATGCAGTTGGCAGACTTTTAGTCCACGTTGTACAGATCATCAGTTTTATTTAAATACCATTTGGGGACAGCAAAAATGTAATCTCAAAAATAGTGTTCAGGAGGTTGCCATTCATCAAATATTGGAATGTCTGTAATTGTGGTGGGTGGTAAGATACAGCAGTTACAGAACAAAAGAGCTGACTAATCCCTGCTCTTAATATAGATATGATGATCCCCTCTGATAGAATGAAGGAAATGAACAGGGTGTGGTGGAAGAGTGTTGAGGTGTTTGGCTACTGAGAGGATGGTAGCTATGAGGATGGGTGTCTGTATTCAGTCTTGACATGGACTTAGATATGAAACCACAGGGCAGTAGAACTATGTGATAGAAAAATTAGGTTTGACCAGTTTGGTTAGAATTGTTTGTAATTTCAGTTTTGTTTCTTTGCAGGAATGTGTCCTTGGTCTGAGCGACAGGTGTCGTTTTTTCATCAATGACACTGAGGTAACAAGGCTTGTTTTGGGCAGGATACTTTTCAGTGTTGCCTCCAAGTAATAAAGCTAACTTTCCCCTTTGCCTTGTTGTAGGTTGCTTCGAATATTACATCATTTGCAGTATATGGTGAATTTTTGTTGTTGACAACCCATTCCCATACCTGCCAGTGTTTTTGCTTGAGAGATGCTTCATTTAACAGTAAGTGTTCAGTATAGTAGAAAATAGTCCCTCTTCTATTATCTTTTGTCCTTTGAAGTCTTGATGACTTTAAAGTTCACCACCTCCTTTGGCTTTTTATCATAGAGTCCTAGATTATGAGAAAGCTTTTAGGGGTGCCTGGGTAGCTCAGTCGGTTAAGCGTCTGCCTTCAGCTCAGGTTGTGATGCCTTCAGCTCAGGTCATGATCCCAGAGTCCTGGGATCGAGCCCCCATCGGGCTCCCTGCTCAATGGGGAGCCTGCTTCTCCCTCTCCCGCTCCCCCTGCTTGTGCTCTCTGTCAAATAAATAAAATCTTTAAAAAAAAAAAAAAGAAAGAAATCCTTTAGAGTTCATGTACTTAGCGCCTAATCACAACACAATATCTCAGTTCAATGTTCTTTTCACGAGTTAGCAAAGACTTCCAGACAATGTCCTTCCTGGAGCAGAACATTGTGAAACGCAACAGAATTTTTCAGGATTATGTAACAATGCAGTATTTTCCCTTGGGTTACCATGCAGATACAAACTGGCTCTAACTTCTTTGTAATCTTCCTTTGCTCACTGTGACCACACTCCATTGTAGATCTGAAAGACTCCATCTTGTGGTTTATAGGAAACTGTGTCCATTTCTCCTTCAATTCCACGTGTCCCCTCCCCCCACTGTGTGTGTGTGTGTGTGTGTGTGTGTGTGTGTGTGTGTGTGTGTTCCTTATTCTAGAAAACTCCAGTTACTATCTTTGCTTCTAACGTGGAAACTGGGAATCTTTCACTGATGTGATTATACTGTACTGATAGTGCTAAGAAGTAGAGACACTGCGTCCTCCCTGTGTTTTCTGAATCAGTTGAGAAGCTATATATGTGAATATGCATGGGCTCTGTGAGAGAGGGCAAGTTCTAGGGATGAGAAAGATTACTAGTCTTAAGGTTGAGTGGGAGAACAAAGGGGTGTCATTGTTAATTGCTTTCTTCTATTTTGTTTTGTTTTAATTTTTTTTTTTTAAGATTTGATTTATTGGAGAGAGAGAGCACAAGCGGAGGGGAGGGGCAAAGGGAGAGGGAGAAGCAGGCTCCCCGCTGAGCAGGGAGCCTCATGCGGGGCTCGATCCCAGGACCTTGGGATCATGACCTGAGCTGAAGGCAGACGCTTAACCGACTGAGCCACCCAGGCGACCCTGCTTTCTTCTATTTTGGATCATATGTTCAGTTTTGACCTCAGTTAATGGCAAGTGTCTTATCATGACAGTGATTCTTATGGCTTAGCCAGTGGTGTCTTTAGCATTACATGCAGGTCTGAGCATCAGCCATCTGTCTAAAGGGGAGTCTCTGCGGAAGGTGGAGAGGGGTTCACGTATTGTCACCGTTGTGCCCCAGGACACAAAGCTTATATTACAGGTAAGCTGATTTTTCAGGCTATGTTTCTGACTGTCGTTAGGCTGTCAATACAAAACAATTCTTGCGGATTGTATTTTAGGCCTTCTTATCATTTGTAGCAGTTTATTATAAGCCATTCCTTGCTAGGTTCTCCATTAGCTTTATACAAAGGAGTGCTCATACAGGCTGTGCCCAGCAAGGCTGGAAGGGCAGCTTCTCTGGGAAATCAAAATAAATACTGAGCACAGCCAGATTCTGCTGGAAGTGTGCTCATTTTACAGGATCGTGGTAGTTCTCTATGAAGAGTTGAGTTAGGTGAAGTTGTGTATCCTGGGTATTTAAATTTTTTCTATTTAATTAAAAACATTGTTCTGATTTATTTAAGATGCCAAGGGGAAACTTAGAAGTTGTTCATCATCAAGCTCTGGTTTTAGCTCAGATTCGGAAGTGGCTGGACAAGTAAGAACCATGTATATGACTAGTTTGCTTGTTGTTATGACTTATATGTGAAGATAGTAAGTATTCTATTAAAGTTTTTAAAACTTAGAAGTACGGAAAACCTCTATTACACATGTCTTCAATCAGATTCTCAGAGGCTTTTTTTCCTCCTACACTTTGATTTTAATAATTACCTAGTCTGGTAAATATTCTTAGTAGAAAGAATCATGAAACGCATCATACAAGACAGGGTTTCCTAGCCTGAGGGGATCCATATGGGTTTTAGATGCTCTGTGAACCCAGGGAAACTGCACCAGACTGTGTCTGTGTGTATTTATTCGGGCAGAAGGCCTAAGGCTTTTGGCAGGTGTACAGGGGAGCCTGTGACCCAAAAATGCCTGAGCCACTGTTGTGAAGGAAATGGTCCATTGTCAGTTTATTTTGGGGAAACTTTGTCTTTGTTAGCATTTTGTTAAAGAGAAAGTAGACCTAAGTTCGGTGATGATTTTTGGTCATGTGTATGTGGGGGTATAGTCCTCAGACTGCCGTGGTGACTAAGTTCCGTCTTTTACGAAGGCAAGCGAATCTGGTACCTGATTTTTCATTCTGTGAGTTCAGAGTAGAAATCCAGTAGTAGTTGTTTGGCATTTGGACTATAATCTAATTATAACTGGTTTGCATCATAATAATGGTGTTGGATCCAGGGAGTTTAGTTTTTGTAAAATGACCTTTCCATCCATTCTCTCTGCCTCTTCACAGACTGATGTTTAAGGAAGCATTTGAATGCATGAGGAAACTGAGAATTAATCTCAATCTGATTCATGACCACAACCCTAAGGTAACTTTCTAAATCTGATGTCAACTCTAGCTTACCTTAGACTTGATCCTGTGTGATTGGAACTAAAATTTTTTGTCCTTTTTTTTTTTGGGTAGGTGTTTCTTGAAAATGTGGAAACCTTCGTAAGACAGATAGATTCTGTAAATCATATTAATTTGTTTTTCACAGAATTGAAGTAAGTATTTTGAATAATTCCTGAGTATCATATCCATAATTTATCTAGTTTAGGAAATCAAACAGATAAATAGCTAAAGGAGAAAAATTAACTTTGTGTTTGGTATTTTTTTATCACTATAATTCTCAGATGCCACCTGTAATAGATTTTTGCCCTTTTCCCTTCTTTTTAAAAACAGCCTATTTAAAACTAAGACTTGAAAACACGTCATTTAGAATTATAATTGACTATTTTTAGGTGTATATATAAGACTATTTGTCTTAGGAAATTGAAATCAAATGGTATGTTTTTCTGCAGTGACTTTCTTCCAACTTAAGAAAACATTTTAAACATAAGAAAAGCCGTCCAGTTAGCATCCTGCACCACCATCTAGACTCTCTAGTATATATTTTCCTATATTTGCTTTGTCACGATGTACCATCTATCCATCCATCATTCATCTTTTTTTTTTTTTTAAGATTTTATTTATTCATTAGAGACAGAGATACAGAGAGAGAGAGTATGAGCAGGGGGAGAGGCAGAGGCAGAGGGAGAGGGAGAAGCAGGCTCCCCACCGAGCCAGGAGCCAGACGTGGGGCTCGATCCCAGGACCCCAGGATCATGACCTGAGCCTAAGGCAGGCACTTAACCATCTGAGCCACCTAGGCGCCCCTCCATTCGTCTTTTTTAAGGCAAATTTTAAGTTAATTGTAGCCTTCAGTCCACTTTATGTCTCAGTATTTCACTTCGTAGAACGCTGACTAGAGTGCATTCTCTGTGGGTCAGAGTCACATGTGGTGAAATGCATAAATCATAAATGCACTATTCAGTGAGTTCTGACCAATGCATAACCCAGACCTCTATTGAGACAGAGAACATTTCCTTCACCTCAGAAAGTTCCTCCAAACCTCATGTCAGTCAGTCCTGTCCCCACTCCTAGGCAACCACTGTTGTGAGTTTTTTACCATAGATGAGTTTTGCCTGTTGACCTTGAAGTGGAAGCATATAGTATTTACTCTTCTGTGTAAGTTAGGCTGCTCTCACTCAGCATATTACCTTGAGATTCACCCGTGTTTTTACTGGTATCGCTAGTTCCTTCATGTTCACCCCTCAGTAGTGTGCCCTAGTGCAGATATGCTACAATTTGTTTATTTGTTCCCCTGGAGTTGGACACCTGTCTGTACCCAGTTTGGGGCTAATATGAATAAAACATCTATAACATCACTGTACGAGTCTTATATGAAAATGTTTTCATTTCTCAGTTTGTTTCTTCATTTTTCACCTTATGTGAATATGATGAATCTGTTGTCCAAAAGCCATTTTTATTCCCTCCTCAGCCTGCCTGGATATATGTTCATCATTTGGTAGCTGGGACACGTGTTCAGTAAGTGACCTCTTAATAACTTGTTCTTAGGGAAGAGGATGTTACAAAGACCATGTATCCTCCACCAGCTACCAGCACTGTCCAGCTGTCCAAGGATCCTGGTGGGAAAAAAGTAGACCTTGTCTGTGACGCTCTGAGAGCAGCCATGGAGAGCATAAACCCCCACAAGTATGTGCGCTGTCATTAGTTGGCATCTTTTGAGTCACCGAAGTGTACTCTTGTCCTTACTCAGCTTGTTCGTCCTTCTCATTCTGGGCTTCTCCACTTACCACCACAGGTACTGCCTGTCCATACTCACCTCTCACGTGAAGAAAACAGCCCCAGAGCTGGAGATTGTGTTGCAGAAGGTACACGAGCTGCAAGGTAGAGACCCGTTCACAGACGGTGTGTCACCGGCCTTCCAGGCTTCTGGGGCGCTCACCGACCACGATCAGGGCCCCATCACACAGTGTGGGGCTTTTGGGTTGCCATTTTAAGACCTGTGTCCGTGTTTTTTGAGCACTGCCCTACAAAACATGTACAGAAGAAGTCCTATGGCGTCCAATTCTGTCAGGAAAATCACTTACTTTGTCTTTTTGGTTGTGTTGCTAGAGACGTCGGGTTTTCCCCAAACGGCTTTGTTGTGTTTTGTTTTCTTACACACTGACAGGCAGTACTCCACCTGTTCCTGATGCTGTGAGCGCTGAAGAGGCCCTGAAGTATCTACTGCTTCTGGTAGATGTTAATGAGTTATATGATCATTCTCTCGGGACCTATGACTTTGATTTGGTCCTCATGGTAGCTGAGAAGTCACAGAAGGTAGGTGCAGTCACTACTTTAACGGCCTTGCGGGTCTTGCTTCTGCGGTCATGGCAGTATGAAACCCTGTCCCCGACAGCACTGGGTCTTGCTGACATGAATATAGCGAGTACAGGCCTGGGGGCAGGGCTGGGCGTTTCCCGGACGCCTGCCTCTAAGCCCCATCTCTTGTCAGGGTTCAGGGCTGATCAAAGTGTTTGGAATGCCAGGTGGAACAAGTGAAATCAATTTACTTGGTTATTTGTAAGATTATGGTCATATGTGTGAATGAACTCTCCTCTTGTAAAGGAAGTAGAGCAAATGATTCAGATTCCCGTCCAGTTCCTTGTTATGGGGCTGGAAAGTGGGAACACGGAGAATAGGAAGGCTTGGGGCCTCTCGTCCCACCTTAGCATGCTGCAGTTGGAAAGTTTGGGCGCCCCTGATCTGGTCTAGTTTCTGCAGCCTTAGTTTCATCCTGTCATCCCTCTCCTTGCTCTTGCCAGAGTGATCTTTCCAAAAACAAAATTTTGATCCTTCATTCTTTTACTTAAAATCCTTCATGGGCTCTCCATTGCCCCTAGGATGAAGTTCAGAAGCCATCATATTGCTTGAGCCCCTGCCCCCAGGATGTGGTCTCTGTGTATCTGTCTGTGCTTGTCTCTTGATATTGTTCCTTTTGCTCAGCCTATAGTGGTTTTGTACCCCCCCGCCCACCAGCCGCCACACTCCCTCTGCAGGTAGCGCTACTTCTGCTTCCCTTCACCACTCTCCACCTCTCCATTCGCCAAGCTAATTATCACTCGTCTAAGGCAAAGGAGGCCAAGGTAGCCTCTTGCCAGTGCTCCATTCTTGCCTCCCTGCCCGCCACGTGGGGACTGGATGAGGTGGGCCACATAGGGCTTCCACTGCACCCAGTGCCTACCCTATCATTCTAGCTCCTCTTCTAGGTGGTAGGTCTCCTGAGGGTAAGGCTTGGTTGTATTTTTTATACATAGCAAATTCTTACTAAATGTTTGTTGATTGAACACCTTGGCCTGTAGTTCTCTATATTACATGCCTGAGTATTTAATTATTTTTTCCTTTGGGCTTTCTTTTTTTTCTAGATTGTTCTTATGTGTATTTATCCTGTCTGCTCAGTGAAACTGTATTAAGAACAGGGAGCATCTGTTCTTTAGAAAGAAAACAATTTCCGGGGCATGGCACAGAGCTGCAGACAATCAGTGCTAATAAAATCTTAGTTGGCAGGGCCTTAGAGTTTTGTCTTTAACTCAGTACAATTTTACCTTTGTTTTAAAACTTGATGGAGGGTGGGATGCCGGGGTGGCTCAGTCAGTTAAATATCCGACTCTTGATTCCAGCTCAGGTCATGATCTCAGGGTCCTGGGATCGAGCCCCACGTCCAGCTCCGCGCTCAGCACAGAGTCTGCTTGGGATTCTCTCTCCCTCCCCCTTGCACGTACATGGGTGCATGCGTGTTCTCTCTTTCTCTCTAAAGAAATCTTTTGGAAAAAAAACTGGCAGAGGGAGGGCATGTGATGCACTTCTGGAGAAACTTGGATGCATTTGTTGAGTATCTTCTAGATTGACCTTGTTTTCCTTATTAGCCTCTGAAATAAGTGGCTCTTGTGAAATTGCATAGGAGATCGTTATCATTATTCTCAAAACAACACCTGTACGTTAAAGCATTTTCACCCAACTGGCTATATGTTGTTTCATTTTATATATTTATACAATATGTATAATATACTAATATAGTACGTATTTTAAACATTATGTAGCTTTGGGTTTATTGATTGTTGTAATTGTTATTTGTATTGTTATAAATAAATGTAATCATAAGCAATAAAGATCTCCTATTGGTGTTTTTTGTTTTTTGTTTTTTTTTTAGGATCCCAAAGAATATCTTCCATTTCTTAATACCCTTAAGAAAATGGAAACCAATTATCAGCGGTTCACCATAGACAAATACCTGAAACGATATGAAAAAGCCATTGGCCACCTCAGCAAATGTGGTAAGTGTGACGATTAGTATGTTTATTTCTGCTTCAGGTCTTCTTTGGAGCTAGGCAGGGTAAATTAAAGTGTTAGTTTAGATATAGACTGATTTCAGTTTCCACTCCTGAAAATTTTAACAGTTATGTATGTGCACCTTCTTTTATCATATGATCTGAAAAGCTGAAGGCAAAGCAAATGACTTTTAATGAATTGGAGGAGCTCCCTAACTTAAAAAAATAGAGCAGATCATTTTTGGGTTAAGGATAATCACCTCGTAAATTCATTTCAGTATCTCAGAATGAAAATTGTTTGATAATGCACTCTTCTCCCCTGGTATTTGCCAACACCTGAGGGAAACGTAGCTTGTCTGGAGGGAGTGGCCATGCGCACCGACAGTTCCCAGAAGGACACAGGTGTACATGGTAGCGACGGACTAGGACGAGCACGGTGCACGTTGTTCTGCTTCACCCCATGCCTGTCCCCTGCTGGAGTTTCTGGCTTCAGCAGGTGCAGTTCTCTCCAAGAGCTAGGATGGGGATAAGAAGTTACCTGGGTGTTAGTAAGCTGCTTTGGAGAATCTGATTGAGCTGGGCTGGGCTGGGACTCTGGTATCTGCATAGGTGATAAGCTCCCCAGCTGATTCTAATGAAGGAGGCTGAGCAGACAGAAGGTTGGAGAGTCATTTATCAGGGCTAGTATATAAAGCATCCTTTTACATGGAACTCTGATCTCAACCTGTGTTTCTCATACCTCACATATGCTGGGGTGCTTTGCTAAAATTAGAATTCCTGGATTCTGATACTCTGATTCTGCAGGTCTTACAAAGGTCCCTTGTTGATTTTGTGTAGGGACCACTGGTACAAATGAAATTCATTACGCTTCCAAAGTCTTAAACTTGTGTGTGTATGAATCTTATTCCTCAGGACCCGAATACTTCCCAGAATGCTTAAACTTAGTAAAAGATAAAAACTTGTATAAGGAAGCTCTGAAGTTATATCCGTCAGACTCGCAGCAGTACAAGGTGAGTGGTGTGCGAAATGAGGCTCTTCTGACTTTGTGCGTTAGCTGGCAGGGGGAAGGATCCCGAGTCCATAATGCCATTTTTGGCCTCAAGGTTTATCTTCAAACGAAGTCACCTTGTCCTGAGCTCTTATCTGGGAGAATGGCCCTGACCTGCTCTTGTTCTGAAGAAAGTGCCCAGGCTGGAAAGCTGGGAGTTGTCCCCCATTCCTCATCATGAATACCATCGCAGCTTCTCCCTGGGGTTCCCGGCTTCTGTCCCACCCCTTGCTCCAGCCCAGCCTTGCTGTCGCATGACTGATCGTCCTGAAGCATGTAGATCTTTCTCATGTAGTTCAGAAGAAAGGGATGCAGTTCGGTTGTTTGTTTAAACAGACATCTATTTAGTTCTTCTTACATGCCAGATATTTGCTAAATGTATTCTGTGATTCTCATGACAACCTGATCAGGTAAACAGATGAGGAGACAACCTGCCTCAGGAGCTGGAGTGTGAAGCGCCGGCCTGGGATGTGGAGCCCAGGCTGGCTGACCCCGGAGCCTGGGCCCCTAACCACTGCTCATCCCCGCCACCCTCCCTGCCCTCTGCAGTTCGCCCGCGGCTCTGCTCTGGCCCCCGCCTGCTCCCTTAGCATCGGCTGCCTCTTCCAGGCCTCTCCTTGCCCCTGCCTTTAGCCCCACTTGTCTTTTAACTCTCGGTCTCCTGTGCCAGAAAGCTGTTCCTGGGCGAGGTGCCACCCTGAGCTCCCAGATCCCCCTTCTCACCTCAGTGACGGCACGTAACCACCTGCCACCGCACTGATTTGTTTTCCCTGCCGGCCGCAGGCCGCTTAAGGGCAGGGGCCGTGTCTTGTGTTCCGCTCTGTGTCCCTGCCTGATGTTGAGCCTGCGGATAGAGAATTTGGCCAATGGCTGCCTCTTTGCGCTCATTTTCACGGTCTCTTCCTCTCTCCCGGGCTCGCTCTCTTCTCCACTCACACCAGCCTTCTTGTTACTTCGTCCTGTGTATTCCGTACACATTTCTGCCGGATGGCCACGGTGCTCTCTGTAGCTCTCGGCCTGGATTACTGTGCCGTAACCCTTCACGTGGCTGGTTCTCCTCACAGCCCTCTGAAATAGCACTCCCGTCGCTCTCCTTTCATCACGACGTCACGGGCCTTCCTGTGTTTGTAAGCCTGTCGCCACAAGAGCAGGAACTTGGTGGTGGTTCTTGTTATTGTTTGGGATTTTGCCTGTTTTTATTTTCTGCATCGCTATGTGAGTCCCACTGCCCTTAAGAGTACTCAGTAATGATCTGCTGTGTCAATACATGGCACATCCTCAGTACGGTTTTGAGTGGAGGAATGAGTTCACTGATTAACCACGGGATATTTCTGAGTAATTCAAGAGACTTTCAAACGTAGTGGCTGAGACAGCCTACACTGGAGGTTAAGAAATGACTGTTGCCTTTCCTCACCAAGCCTCCGTCTCCTCTTGCCACAGGATATCAGCATTGCTTACGGGGAGCACCTGACACGGGAGCGCCTCTTCGAGCCAGCCGGGCTTGTGTTGGCCCGCTGTGGCGCCCACGAGAAAGCGCTCGATGCCTTTCTGGCTAGTGGTAGCTGGCGGCAAGCTGTCTGCACGGCAGCCCAGCTGGACCTGACCAAAGAGCAGCTGGCTGGCCTCGGCAGAACTCTGGCAGGTGAACGTGGGTGGTGGTTTAGGTCCTCTAAAAGGAGGACTCTCCCAGAGGTTTTTTTGTTTCTTCCTTTCTTTGGCAATTTTGCAAGTAAATTTAGGACAGCATACCTTGAGACCGTCTCATATTCACTAATAAAAATTAATTAGATAATTTAGAATGGTTTATTTAAGTAAAGGTTAAACTGCTACAGTGAGAGTCCCCAAATACGGTGGCATGATAAAGAAAGCTTGTATCTTTCACGTAAGGACTGAGAAGTCCTTCTGTTGTGTGGCTCTGTCATCCCAGGCGGATGGTTGTAGCTGGATTTTCTCCATACCCATATTCCAGGCCTTAGGAAGGGGAAAAAACTAGAGCCTTAGGAGAACACTTGAAGTTGGAAACGACCTTGAAGTTACACTGTTCCTTGTGTTCCATCTCATTTGCCAAAACTTACATCCTAGTGCAGAGTAGCTGTGCGGCCATGTGCCCTGTCAGAAGGTAAACATGAGTTTTGGAGTGGGGCCATTCAGGTATAGACAATAGATCGTTGGGATCTGTAATAGCATTTATGAGAAATGAGGTGAAAGAAAAAACCAAACATGTACGCATTCTGAGAGCAAAGGCAGTTCAGCTGTGTCACGATCTAGGGATCGTCTGAACCAGAGGCAAGCCTATATCAGAGTCTGACTCCTTAGAGGAAGGAGAGCTAAAGGACGGCCTGGGAGAAGAGGTGAATAGGCGCCCTGCCCTCTCACCTGTGCTTGTATGTTCTCCCCTTGCTGTTTTTTTTTTTTTAAAGATTTTATTTATTTATTTGAGAGAGAGAGAGCGTGAGAAGGGGGAGGGTCAGAGGGAGAAGCAGACTCCCTGCCGAGCAGGGAGCCTGATGCGGGACTTGATCTGGGGACTCCAGGATCATGACCTGAGCCGAAGGCAGTCGCTTAACCAACTGAGCCACCCAGGCACCCACCCCCTTTGCTGTTTTAAGAGTTTTAAAAATATTGTTTGGTTTCAAAGAAAATGCGGTTCTGAAAAAATCCCAAATTAAATCCTGTTAAATGTATGTATGTGTCCTCCTTAGCTATTTGCATTCTTCCTTTTTCTCTGGGTCATAAAAATGTGTGAGGTTACCACTTTTCTTTTTCTGGCATTTCTGGTTATTAGGTCTGTAGGCTCTTCTACAAGGCCTCTTCATTTCCATGGTGAACTCTTTAGTTTTTGAGAATTCCCTATATTAGGTCTTTTAGTTATTTATTCTGGCTCCATTGTTATTTCTGCTTTAGAAACTTATGTTTTGGTAGTTCATACCTTCCAGCTCTGTTCTTAGGGTCTATTATCTTCTCTTACATTCTTTATAACTCTTAGCTTGTCATGCTGTATGTTCTCCCCAATGTTTAGCAAAAACGGTAGGGAAGGTGGTGGTCAGAGATTGTTGAGAAAAGTTATAAGGCAGAGTCACTTCATGTGTACTTTAACTTAGGCAGTTTATACAAGAAAAGAAAGATAGCTGTTGAAATTATGGAGATGATTATACCTGCTTTTGTCAGGGATCATATGCGCTGGAGTTTGCATGAGATGGGAGACATGAGTCTGCCAGCCCCGTAGTCGACTTCAGGTTCTGTGTGCCTCTCAAAGCATGATTATCTCAACTGCTGAGTCATTCGAGCATTTAAAGACACTGCATGACCCGTAAGCCAACTACCTTCATCTTAGTGCTCAACCAAAGAACAGCAGTCTCTTCCTATTTGAGGAAGAAATGGATGAGCTGGAGGTGCTAGGTCATTTGTCCATATGTGTGCCTTTGTAAGCTTTTTTTCATGGCTAATTTTGGCTCTACATGGATTTCACGTTCTATGCTAAATTTAGATTGTAACTGCCATTTGAGATAGGACTCTGTAGTATTCCTGCCTATTTCCTGACAGAAATTCACAAAGTATATAGTTTGATACATAATAAAGATATATTAGTGAGCATATCAGCAAAGGAATCTGTTGAGTGTTGTTATGCCCAATGTTTCACAAACTTACTTGACCCAAGAATGGTTTTTTGGTATTGCCTTTTATTATCCTACAGTCTTAGGGAACACTTTGGAAAATGCTGTTTTAAAGCTGTTCTATTTGAACGTATACAGTAGAGCTTAGTCTCCAATTTGTAGGGGACGGTTTTTATTTAAAAAGTACCCCCAGGGGTGCCTGGGTGGTGTAGTTGGTTGGGCGTCTGACTCTTGGTTTGGGCTTGGGTTGTGGTCTCAGGGTTGTGAGCTAGAGCCGAGTGTTAGGCTCTGTGCTCAGTGTGGGGTTGGCTTGAGATTCTCTCCCCTCTCTTTGCCCCTCCCACTTGTGTGCCCACATGCATGCTTGCTCTTTCTCTCAAATAAATAAATAAATCTTAAAAAAAAAAAAGAAAAGTACCTCCAAAAACCATTTCAACTTGAGTTTTGGTGATCCTGTTCTTAGCAAGCCAACTATGGTCAAGTGTTTATTATCTTTGCAGGAAAGCTGGTTGAGCAGAGGAAGCACAGTGATGCAGCCACAGTCTTGGAACAGTATGCCGAGGTAACCTCATTTCCTCCCTTCAGCCACTCAGTCAACAAGGAAGGTCTTCCCGGTTGTACCTCACCGATCATGAAAATTAAAGGAACTTGGGGTAATTAGGAAGTCCAGAGACAGTATTTGCTCTGCAGATCTTCCCTCTTGCTGACCTTAGAAATCTAAATTTAACTTCTAAAAAATTAGTTCTCTAAACAATACGTTCTGTAAGGTAGAACTCTACCACAATAGGCATTAGTGGTATGACCTTGGTAGAAGGTACTAAATTAAATCTCAGGGGAGTTGTGCTTTTTATGTTAACTTGCCAAGTAGAAACAGTGAGAAAGGACCATTCTAAAACAAAGGGATTGAACTTCAGATACTTTTCTGGCTTTTACAGCCATTCTTACTGTTGGAAGTGTCTTTTATCTCAGGCAGTATGATGGGTTCCAATTTTCCAGCAGATTATGAAGATGAGTACCTTTACCAGCTTTTGATACGATTGTCGAATTTGTTATGAAAATAATAAAACTATGCACTGACATGGGGCGCCTGGGTGACTCAGTCGGTTGGGTGTCCAACTCTTGATTTTGGCTCAGATCATGATCTCAAGGTCGTGAATTTGAGCCCTGCGTCAGGCTCTGGGCTCAGTGGGGAGTCTGCCTGAGATTCTCTCTCTCTCTCTGCCCCTTCCCCACTTGTTTTCCCTCTAAAATAAATAAATCTTAAAAATTAAAAAACAAAAAAACAAAACAACAACAAAAACTATGCACGGACACTGGCCATGGACTAATAGGACATAGTTGATACCAGGGATTACTGCCTTGTAGAGTTTTAGCCTTGGATGAGAGAGTGTTTTTTACAGTTGTTACTAGTAGGCACATTTGTATAACATAATTGTGCTTTTAAATTACCTGAATGTCTTTCATGTAATAAGGGTGAGTGAAAGAAGATCACTACAATTTGACAGATCCTAGCAAGAAATTACGTTGGTGGGTGAATGAGCTGAAAACATCAATGAATAAAATATGCATAATAACAAGGCTAGAGTAGAAAGATACACCATCTAAGATGGGTAATTAAATGGATCAGATGCTACCATCCTTTTTCTCTGTATAAATGAAGATTAATTCATATATATATGTTTAATTTATATATTTATAATTTGTATATCTTTAATTGGGTATACATTACATATAATAAAATCTACCAATTTTAAATTAACAGTTGGATGAGTTTTGACAAATGCTCCTGGCCATGTCACACCACTACAACCATGGTGATAGAACATTTGTAACACCCCAAAAAGTTTCCTGCTTCCCCTTTTGCAGTGAGTCTTCTCCCTCTACTCTCAGCTCTTACCAAACACTGATGTGCTTTTTGTCATTAAGTTTTGCTTTTTCTAGAATTTTATATCAGTGGAACCATCTTGTATGTGGTTTTTTAGTCTGGCTTCTTTCACTCACATAATGCTTTTGTTTTCTAACATTTTTTTTTTATTTTTTCTTAGAATTTTCATCTCTCTGCTTGCAATACCCATCTGTTCCCGCATGTTGTCTGCTGTTTCCATTAGAGCATTCAGCACATTAATCGTACCTCTTTTTTTTCTTTTTCTAATTGGAATATAATTCACACACAGTGGCAGTGTATTAGTTTCAGGTGTAATCATACTGATTTTAAATTCCTGGCCTTGTAATTTCAATATCCCTGCCACATCTAAGTCTTGTTCTGTTACTTGCTCTGGCTCTTCAAACGGTTTTTGTCCTTTGTGCAAATTTTTGTTGGAAGCCTACCATGAAGTATGGGGTGTAAGGAAATTCTGTAAAGAGGTCTTTAGTGATGTGGTGATAAGGTGTGGGGAGAGGAGAAGTGTTCTACAGGCGTATGATTAAGTCTCAGTCTTTTAGTGAGCCTGTGTCCCTGGACCTTGAACTTCACCAGTGCGTCTCAGATTTTTCACTTCTTAGGTAGGACAGGAAGGCCAGGGGAGCTGGAGTTGGGTATTTCTCTTCCCTCACATTAATTAGGCCCTGGTCAAACCAACTTTAGTTAGGCGTTGGCAAAATTGTTTCTCTTGACTGCAGGCCTTGTTAAGAGCAGCATGCTCTGGGCGTTTTCAGAATGACAACTTTTCCCTTCTTGTCGGAAGCAGATTTTCATCTGATACTCACTGTGAGAACCTGGTAGGGCTCAAGGAGGTAAAAACTCACAAAAGCGTAGGAGCTCCCTAAGTCTGGATGTCTGTAGAGTTTTCAGCTCTAACCTTGTCCACAGTGATCCTTCAGCCACTGGTCACTTACAGTTTAGATTTTCCTACCCCAGTACTGGTTCTGGTAGAGATCTCTACTTGTGGGTCTCTGCCCTGTTCTGGTAAGTTGTAGCTCTCTGTGTCTGCCTGTCTGTCTCTCCAGTCTTGGGGGCAACAGTTTGCCCTATGACCTCAGTTCTCCAGTGGATCAAAGGAGAGTCTGCTCAGCTTTCTACTTGTTACAATGGAGGGATGTCTTCCAAGTTCCTTGCGTGTTGGACTGGAAACTGGAAGTCATGTAATGCTTTTGCGATTCATCCATGTTATATTGTGTATCTGTGTATTCCTTTTTATTTTGCTCAGTGGCATTTTGTTTTATGAATAGGTCACGATTTGTGGATCTATCCACAAGTTGATGTACATTTGGATTGTTTTCAGTTTAAGGTTAGAATAAAGCAGCTATAAACTGGTTCAGTACGTCTTTGTGAGGACAGATCCTTGCATTTCACTTGGATGGATACCTGTGAGTGGGAATGCCGGTCACGTGGTGAGTGGGATGCGTAACTTAATAAGGAGGTGCAGAGCTTCTCTGCGGCGGCTCTCTCGTTTTGTGTTCCCACCAGTGATGTGTGAGTACCTCTCTTGCTCCTGTACTCATGTACACTGGATGAATTACTTATCTATGGATACATAACAGATTACCTATTCTGTTTGAAATGAAAACACCTATTTGTTTCTGTGGGTCAAGAATCTGGGCAGGGCTTAGTTAGGGTCTCTGGCTCAGGGTCGTTCACAGGACTGCAGCCAAGGTGTTGGTCAGAGCTGGGGTCATGTTAAGACTTGACTAGTATTTTTTTGTTTTTCACTTCCAATTTTTCGTTGCTAGTAAATAGAAAGATAGTTTTGTTCGTATGTTAGCCTTATATCCTACAACCTTGCTGTGAACTTATTTAGTAGTTCTAGGAGTGTTGGGGGTAAATTCTCTAGGATTTTCTATATTAATGAGCATGGCTTCTGTGACTAAAGACTGTTTTATATCTTTTCAATTGGTATGCCTTTATATTTTTTTGTAGTCTTACTACATGTATTAGCTAGGACTTTCCAGTATAATGTTGAACAGAAATGGTAAGGGTTGGTGGACATCCTTGTCTTTTTCCTGATATTAGGGTGGAAATTCACTCTTCCACCATTAAGTGTGATGTTTGCTTTTTTTTTTTTTTAAGATTTTATTTATTTGAGAGAGAGAGAGAGATAGTAAGAGAGAGCATGAGCACGGGGGAGAGGGAGAAGTAGGCTTCTTGCTCAGCAGGGAGCTAGATGTGGGGCTCGATCCCAGGACCCTGGGATCATGACCTGAGCTGAAGGCAGATGCTTAACTGACTGAGCCACCCAGGTGCCCCATGCTATTGTTTTTTTAATAGATGTGAGAACCTGGTAGGCCCATTAGAGTTGGGAAACTATAGTCTATGGTCCAAATCTAGCTGGCCATCTATATAAAGTTTTACTGGAACATAGCCACACCTATTTGTTTACATATATTCTGTGGTTGTTTTTGTACCTACAACCTCAGAGTTGAGTTGTGACAGAGATGGTCTGACCACAAAGCCTAAAATATTTGCTATCTAGCCTTTTACAGAAAGAAATTGCCAATCCTTGCCCTCTTGGGTTGAGGAAATTCCTTTCTATTCTTGGTTCTCAGAGTTTTTATCATGAAGAGGTATTGAATTTTGTCAAATGCATTTTCAACTAAGGTATTCTGTTTTAGACCAGTGCTAGGATGAATTACATTGATCTTTGAATGTTAAACCAATCTTGCATTCCTTAGGTTAAATCCATCTTGGTCATAATGTATTACCCTTTTTCATTATTGGTGGATTCAGTTTGCTAAAATTTTCTTGAGGATTTTTGTATTTGTCCATGAGCGATACTGGTTTATAGTTTTCTTGTTATATTCAGAATATGTGAAGAAATTTTACAACTTAACAACAAAAAGACAAAACAACCCATTTTTAAAATGGCAAAAGACTTGAATAGCTATTTCTCTCAAGAAAACATACAAATGGGGGCGCCTGGGTGGCTCAGTCAGTTAAGCGTCTGCCTTTGGCTCAGGCCATGATCCCAGGGTCCTGGGATCAAGCCCCACATCGGGCTCCCTGCTCAGCGGAGAGCCTGCTTCTCCCTCTGCCTCTGCCTACCACTCCCCCTGCTTGTGCTGTCAAAGAAATAGATAAAAAATCTTAAAAAAAAAAAAAAAAAAAAGAAAACAAAAATGGCCAACAAGCACATGAAAAGTTGTTTAGCTTCATTGTTCATTAAAGAAATGCAAATCAAAACCACAGTACCCACTAGAATAGCTTTAATAAAAAAAAAATGAAAAATTGGCAAGGATGTGGAGAAATAAGAACCCTCGTACATTGCTGCTGTGAATGTAAAATGGCACGGCCCCTATGGGAAACAGTTTGATGGTTCCTTAAAAAGTCCAACATATGGGGTGCCTGGGTGGCTCAGTCAGTTAAGCGTCTGACTTCGGCTCAGGTCATGATCCCAGGGTCCTGGGATGGAGCCCCACATCAGGCTCCCTGCTGAGCAGGAAGCCTGCTTCTCCCTCTCCCTCTGCCTTTCTCCCTGCTTGTGCTCTCTCTATCTCAAATGAATAAATAAAATCTTAAAAAAAAAAAATTCAACATAAACATATTACCCAACAGTTCCACTCCTAAGTATCTACTCAGGAGAAATGGAAACATGTCCGCAAAGAAACCTGTATGCAAATGTTTATAACAGCATTATTTATGATAACCAAAAGGAAGAAACAACCCAGATGTCCATCAATGAGAGATGAATGGATAAATCGTCAGATACAGACACACACACACATAGCATTTGTACACACACAGAAGAATATTATTCAGTCATAAAAAGGAATGTAAAACAGATGGATGCTTCAGTGTTTTTTTTTTTTAATTTTATTATGTTATGTTAGTCACCATACAGTACATCATTAGTTTTTGATGTAGTGATCCACGATCCATTGTTTTCATATAACACCCAGTGCTCCATGCAGTACGTGCCCTCCTTAATACCCATCACCGGGCTAACCAATCCCCCTTCCTCCCTCCCCTCTAGAACCCTGTTTGTTTCTCAGGTCCATAGTCTCTCATGGTTCATCTCTACCTCCAATTCCCCCCCTCCATTTTTCCCTTCCTTGTCCTAATGTCCTCCATGCTATTCCTTATGTTCCACAAATAAGTGAAACCGTATGATAATTGACTTTCTCTGCTTGACTTATTTCACTTAGCATAATCTCCAGTCCCATCCATGTTGATGTAAAAGTTGGGTATTCATCCTTTCTGATGGCTGGGTAATATTCCATTGTATATATGGACCACATCTTCTTTATCCATTCATCTGTTGAAGGGCATCTCGGCTCTTTCCACAGTTTGGCTATTGTGGACATTGCTGCTATGAACATTGGGGTGCATATGGCCCTTCTTTTCACTACATCTGTGTCTTTGAGGTAAATACCCAGGAGTGCAATTGCTGGGTCATAGGGTAGCTCTATTTTTAAATTTTTGAGGAACCTCCACACTGTTTTCCAAAGTGGCTGTACCAACTTGCATTCCCACCAACAGTGTAAGAGGGTTCCCCTTTCTCCACAACCTCTCCAACATTTGTTGTTTCTCTCCCTGTCCATTTTTGCCATTCTAACTGGTGTAAGGTGGTATCTCAATGTGGTTTTGATTTGGATTTCCCTGATGGCTAATGATGATGAACATTTTTTCATGTGTCTGTTAGCCATTTGTATGTCTTCTTCAGAGAAGTGTCTTTTCATATCTTCTGCCCACTTTTTGACTTGATTATTTGTTTTTTGGGTGTTGAGTTTGAGAAGTTCTTTATAGATCTTGGATACGAGCCCTTCAATTTGAATAAACCTTGAAGACATTATGCTAAGTGAAATAAACCAGATATAAAAGGACTAGTATGGTAGGATTCTACTTATATGAGGTACCTAGAGTGGTTAGAATCATAGAGACAGGAAGTAGAATGGTGGTTGCCAGAGGCTGAAGGAGAGGAACATGAGAAGTTATTGTTTTACGGGTATAGGGTTTCAGTTTTGTAAGGTGGAAAATGTTTTGGAGATGGATGGTGGTGATGGTTTCACGACAGTGTGAATTTACTTAATGCCACTGGACTAGACAGTAAAAAAAAAATGGTTAAAATGGTAAATTTTATGTTATGTGCATTTTACTATAATCGAAAAAATTAATTTAAAAAAATGGAACAAAGAGCTGATACATGCTACAATTTGGATAAATCTTGAAGACATTATGCTTAGTGAAAGAAGCCAGACACAAAAGGTCACCTATTGTATGGTTTCTGTTGTATGATATGTCCTGAGTAGGCAAACCCAGAGAAAGGGCATATCAGAGGTCACCAGAGGAGGAAGGGAGTGGAGAAATGGGAGTGTTTTATCAGGTGATTTTAAAAAAGGTTGGTGGTCACACAACTTTGTGAACACAGTAAATGCCACAAATTGTACACTTCAGAGTGCTTGTATGTCATGTGATTGTCACCTTGGTAAAACACCCCCCTCCCCTTTCTTTCTCTGCGGGTCAAACAGCACATACCCTGCTATGTACCTTCATGGACCTGTGGTATGGGCCTGTTAGTGGGGCATATGCACTGGGGTCTGGGAAGAAAATACTTACTTTTATTTAATATTTTTAATTAAAAGTAACTTAAAGTAGTATGTATGTATTGTAGATTATTTAAAATGCTGAAAGTAATTAACAAGAAAATAAAGCATGTCATTCCTACCACTCAAGAGTTTGCTAGTATTCCCTTCTATTTCTAATTCTTCATACGGTGCTCTTTCTCTGTACACACACACACACACACACACACACACACACACACACACACATACGTGCATGCATTTTTAACCCAAATGAAATTACACTGTGCTGTTTTTAAATTTGCTTTATTTGTTTATGATCTTTGTCTTTTCATGTTAATACATTTTAATTTATGTAATAATTAAAATTCAAGTTCCCTCAGTGGTTCCAGAATTGTTTACAGTAGGTTGATCCAAAATAGGTTCTAATCTAGGGTCATGTGTTGCATTTTGTATCTTACGTCTCTTAAATCTCTTTTAATCTAATGCATGCCTATCCCCCCTTCTTTTTATCACCATGACTACTCGATGAAACCCAGCCAGTTGTTTTATGTATCTCACCTTTTTCTTTTTAAAGATTTATTTATTTATTTGAGAGGGAGGGAGGGAAGGAGAGAGAGTAGCAAGGAGGTAGAGAGGGAGAGGGAAAGAAAGAGAGAATCTTAAGCAGACTCCGCACTGAGCGCAGAGCCTGACATGGGGCTCAATCTCATGACCCTGAGATCATGACCTGAGCCGAAACAAAACTCAGACACTTAACTGACTGAGCCACCCAGGTGCCCCACAAAACACATTTTTAAATGGTGAAATACAGGGGCGCTTGGCACAGTCGGTTAAGTGTCGACTCTTGGTTTCAGCTCTCTGCCTCCCCTTTAAAAAAAAAAAAAAATGTGTTTTGTTTCACTTATTTCCAGTTTCACAAACTTCTAGTTATAAAATAAATAAGTCATGGAAATGAAAAGTACAGCTTGGGGAAGTAGAGTCAGTAATTCTGGAATCATGTGTGATGACAGATTCCCAGGACTGTACTCACCGCGGGGAGCACTGAGTAATGTACAGAGCTGTCCCATCACTGTGTTGTAAGCCTGAAGCTGATAATAACATTGTATGTCAACTGTACTTGAATATTAAGAGATAAACATGAAATGGACCTATAAAAATGCTTTGTTTTATATGCTTTATGAGTACATTAAGTAATTACATACTGCGGTACATGCTCAAACATTTTTACTGGTAAGACTACAAGTATCAAAAATGCTTGAAGACTTAGGATATGCAGGTGTTTATTACCCTCATCTCTCAGTTTCCTGTAGGTTTGAAGTGTTTCAAAATAAAAGTTGGAGGGGGAAAAAAAAAAACCATTAAAGAGCAAAAAGAAAAGTTTAAAAGCCCCTAAACCTGTCGAATCGAACTGGGTGGTGTACCTGAGGCAGTTGGCATTTCCGTCAGACCTCTCTGGGGGTTTCGATGCTCAGGGCAGCAGGGAGATGATGCCATGTGTTCTGTGGTTATTTCCAGAAGGTGTACCTTCCCCCCACCGCACCCATTGTCTTCTGCGTCACTGTTTACTGAGCAGGGACTGGAGGCCAGACGTGATTCTGGGGACTGGGACCGTAAGGGAAAGGCGGGAGGAGAGGCCACTCTGAGGCAGCCTTGCAGTTGGTCATGGTGGCATCTGACACGCTTGTTCTGTTTACCTGTTATCTTCCTTGATGTTTCCTTGTCAGGATTATGAAGAAGCTGTGCTCTTATTATTAGAAGGAGCTGCCTGGGAAGAAGCTCTGAGACTGGTAGGAGAACTTTTAAAATCCTGCCTGTGTTAGGTGCTCAGCAGAGCAAGAGTGCAGGGGGGACAGGGTCAACGGGAATCCCTTGTCTTCTGAGGCTAGCGAAACCAAGTCAAAATAGTTTAGGTTCCTGGCCTAAGGATAAGCAGTATTTTTAAAACCATTTAAAAAATTTACTCTTGATGTTTGGAATTAGTCCGTTTTGTAAATGTGAAATATTACTGGTTTTAACTGAAATGAGTTGAATGTTCATTAGCTTGTTAGAGGCCTGCTCCTCTTGAAAATAACCTGGTGACCTCTGAAAGTCATCCATTTCCTTCCAAGTGTCTTAACTCTACAGTGACTTGCAGTTTTCTTGCCTAAAATTACTGTCTTTTTCCTTTTAGGTATACAAATATAACAGACCAGATATAATAGAAACCAACATAAAGCCTTCCATTTTAGAAGGTAAGGGTTACATCTCAGAATTCTACATTTGGAAGTATAGAGGTGGGGAAGCGAGAGAGAAGAATACTCCCTGTTATTACATCCTTGAATCATGTGTTACATAGAGTTGATCAGAGTTCTTCACTGAGTGTAATACTTAATTCTGACCAGAATTTTTAAATATGCTAAACTGTCAAATGGTAGTATATAAAATACTTGAATGTTAAAAATACGTGATAAGATATGGTTAAGAATCTTTATATTTGTAGGGGCGCCTGCCTGGGTGGCTCAGTTGGTTAAGCGTCTGCCTTCGGCTCAGGTCATGATCTCAGGGTTCTGGGATTGAGCCTAGCATTGGGCTCCCAGCTCAGCGGGGAGTCTGCTTCTCCCTCTCCTGCTCCCCGTGCTTGTGCGCACTCTCTCTCTCTCTCTCTGTGTGTGTCAAATAAATAAAATCTTTAAAAAAAAAAAAAAAAAGTCTTTGTATTTGGGAGTAGTTGGTAAACTTGAATATGAACTAGGTGTTAGATAATACAGTATTTTGTCAGTGGCCGATTTCTTGCATTTAATAGTTGTATTGTGCCTATGTTAGATAATGTCCTATTCTTTTTTTTTTTTTTTTTTTGAAGATTTATTTATTTATTAGAGAGTCCGGAAAGGGGCAGAGGGAGAAAATCTTAAGCAGGCTCACTGCTGAGTGCAGAGCCTGACACGGAGCTCGATCCCACAACCCATGAGATCATAATAATGTCCTTACTCTTTTTTTTTTTTAAGATTTTATTTATTTATTTGACAGAGAGAGACACAGTGAGAGAGGGAACACAGCAGGGGGAGTGGGAGAGGGAGAAGCAGGCTTCCCGTGGAGCAGGGAGCCCGATGCGGGGCTCAATCCCAGGACCCTGGGACCACGACCTGAGCCAAAGGCAGATGCCTAACGACCGAGCCACCCAGGCGCCCCTATGTCCTTATTCTTAAGAGAGATGTTCTGAAGTATTTAAGAGGGAAGGATCATATCTGCAACCTACTCTCAAAAGGTTCCACAAAATAATAGTTGTGTGTGTGTATGGAGAGAAACAGGAAGCAAAATGTTTACAATTGGTAAATCTAAGTGGAGGGTATATTTTTATATTGAACCAGGTGAGTTTTACCAGTTCTGGAACACTTGGGTGATAACTGTGACTCCTTAAAAGCAAAGTGGAAGAGAAGGACATCAGTTTGGCTTACAGAAATTTTCAGCAGTGGGGGGTTGGTTTTACGCTCTGCCTTTTTTAGCACAGTCTACCTTGTGAGTAGGATCTGGCCTTTGTGATGTGTACATGTACTCACATGCTTACCCTGCCTGCATCCCCCTCCCCCATCCTCATTAACACCATGGGAGGATTCTTTTCATATCATTCACCTAGGTACCCTTACCTGGTTACTAAAAACATCCATCCTGACCCTCTAGGCGTCCATCTAGCCGTCTCTTGCTTGGATTTTCTCCCCTAATGAGCACCTAGAAAAATGCTGACTGTTCATCTGCATAGGCCTAATACCTATGTTTCAGAAGCATCTCCGTGACTGTCCTGTTTTTGTTAACAGCTTCCTTGTATACTCCTTTTCTTTGCTGGTCTGCTCTTGGGTACCTAGTCTTTGTTCAGGTGATTTTACTAATTTAGTGCTAGAGAATGTTCTAGGATGATGTTAATGCACTCTGAAATCTGAAATTTCAACATGTAGTTCATTCTCTTAAAACAATGTAGGTTAATTCTCATTAAGGAAAAAAATCTTGCTTGGAAAACCTAGTAACCTGTTTCTTTTTGTTAAATTCTTACTCCCTCACTGCCTTTATCGAGTTTTTCTCTTTACTTAAACATCTTGCTCAAATTATTTTCCATCTGCACCTCCAGCCCAGAAGAATTATATGGCACTTCTGGACTCTCAGACAGCCACATTCAGTCGCCATAAAAAGCGTTTATTGGTGGTTCGAGAGCTCAAGGAGCAGGCACAGCAGGTGAATCTGGGTGAGTGTCTGCATGAAGACGTGGACGCTTGGGCATGGTGGGGACACATCACACTTTGCCTTAGCTGCTTATTGTGCCTCCTGCATTGTGGTTACCATGCTGGGGGACATCTAAGGCCTCTGTGAAACCCCTTAGGGGCTGTGTAAGTCTGTGTTTGTGCGTGTTGGGGAGGGCTAGGGGCAGGACCAAGCATGAATGGGAAGAGCTCTGCCACACATTCCCTGCACCCCCACCAAGCAGAGCAAAATGAGCCTCCTTGCCTCCAAAGGTTCCTTTGCTTTCAGAAAGGAGAGAAAAGAAAAAAATAAGCTTGGTACTGGTGCGCTGGTATATGGTAGGAATAACTGTATTTAATATTATCTCATTTCACTTTGAGATCTACTTTATAAGAACTTTCATCCATCGTCAGATATGCCCTGGTTAACTCTAGTCCACTTACGCTACCGAAGGTAAACCTACATCAGCAGGGAGTTTTCATTCTGTGTCTGGTTCTTTTCTAGATGATGAGGTGCCCCATGGTCAAGAGTCAGACCTCTTCTCTGAAACTAGCAGTGTCATGAGCGACAAATATTCCCATAGCAGCTCCAGGATATCGGCGTATGTATCATGTTTATTCAGCACATTGGCCAGGCCCTGGGCATATGGAGAAAGTGCAAGTAAGGGGGTCAGTTTCTCATCAGGACAGTGCAGGGGAGAGAGAGAACAGAGCTCAAGGCCAGGATTTGGTGTGCAAGGGCTTTCCCCACATATCTAAGAGATTAGACTTGGTGTTGAAATGTTTTTCTGCTGCAGCTTCGTGGACTGTGTGTTTGTGCCCACGAGGCCCTTACACTGGTACTCAATTTTTATGACATCTGATTTTATTCATTTAACAAATATTAGGTGACTGGATTGTGTGGGTGCTGAAAAAATTAAAAGATTATAAAAAAAAGTATCAGGCATCTTCAGTTCAAAGTCAGGATTAGAATAGGCTATTAACGTAAAACAAGTCATCATGCTTACGCAGTGTAGCATTCGGTCACAACACCCATATGCTAGTTGTAGTGGATGTTACCAAAAAATTAAGGAGATGTGAGTTATAAGAGCCTATAGTCATCCTTGGGAAGCATAAAACAATGCAAGATTGTGTATTTAAACTGAATCACGACGGGATGCCTGGGTGGCTCAGTCGGTTAAGCGTCTGCCTTCAGCTTGGGTCATGATCCCCGAATCCTGGGATCAAGCCCCGCATCGGGCTCCCTGCTTCTCCATCTCCCATTGCCTGCTGTCCCCCCTACTTGTGTGTGTCTGTGCATGCTCGCTCTCTCTGAAAAATAAAATATTAAAAAATAATAATAAACTGAATCATGCTTTAGGAATTCAGAATAGAGATTTCTGAGGTTATATGGGGTGATCAGAAACTGCAAGAGAGGCAGCTAGAAACTGGGCTTTTCACAGTTAGGACAAGACAGGTGGTGTAATTAAAGACCTTTGAGCAGGAAAGATACAGGATTCATATATATTTTGTTATATCCAAATTTCAGTGTGCTATGTCTGTGTCTCCTTATTTAAATTTTACTTTAAACTTGTTTTTCATTACAAAATTTAAGTTGGTTGTTCTGGTGTTCCAGCTGTCATTATCAAATATAACCTCATTTTACTCTGTATTTTAATTAAAATTTCAAGGCCAGCTACTACTTTTTAGGGTTTTCCTTATTATTTCCTGCCTGTAACACTTGCCTTTCCCAATTTATTTTAGCTATCACTCCCAACACCTCATTACCATTTTCCCCCACATATACATACCATCTGTAGACTCTCTGGGTTCCCAGAAAGTTTGTGGCCAACAGGTACATTCATTTTAATCTGTTCGGTGCAAAGAGATCCCCTTTTATAACATCTTTCCAATGTCTTCTAACAGGCGATCATCTAAGAATCGCCGCAAAGCAGAGCGGAAGAAGCATAGCCTCAAAGAAGGGAGTCCGCTGGAGGATCTGGCCCTTTTGGAGGCACTCAGTGAAGTTGTACAGAGCACTGAGAAATTGAAAGGTATATTCTCAATACTGATGATTCTTACCATAAAAAAAAGTAAATGGATAGCACAGAGTTTAGCAAATAATTAAGATACAGTTTTCCCAACTTGAGGAAAGAAACTTTCAGCAGGAAGTGTCATTTCAGGGCACGTTCCTGAACGACCCTCAGCTGGGAACCTAGGAGCCTTCCTGCACTGGCCCCCACCCAAGCCCTGATGGGAGACATTAGCATCAAAGCCGGGGAAAAGGATTATGAAGATAGTGCTTCCTACTTGGGCCCCAGTGTGTTCCTTTTTCTTTTTGTAGTAGATAGGTTGAATTACTCCAGCCTTTGGGGAGACAGAAGAAAATGCGGGACATGGCAACTGTAGGGTGATATTAAATATTTTTCTGCTTGGGAAAGAAACTGTGTTATGATCCTAGCAGTGGAGCTGGGCACCCAAGTTAACCACTTTCTCAAATTTCTTCTCTCTAGATGAAGTATACCATATTTTAAAGGTGCTCTTTCTCTTTGAGTTTGATGAGCAAGGAAGGGAATTACAGAAGGCCTTTGAAGATACCCTCCAGCTGATGGAAAGGTCACTTCCAGAAATTTGGACTCTCACTCACCAGCAGAATTCAGCTACACCTGTAAGTTTTCCTCAGAGACAGAATGTGTGTTTTTTAAAAGTCATTTCACAGGTTCTTACGTTCACATGAACTCTTAAAAGTCAAAGCAAAAGATTTTCTTTTTCTTAAAAACATAATATTCCATAGTTACATTAGCCTAGGCTTATGTTTAAGCTGTCTGTAAGAAGATTTTCTATTTGAGTACACCTTGGACTAGGTTAAGTTTGCTTTTATTTCTCCTTTACGCATGAAACAGCTGTCGTGAAGAAGATGGGCAAGTCAGACTGTTGCCCCTGCCTTCAGTGAGATTGGAGTGGGCAAGTGGGGAGCTAGGGCCAGAGTTGGCCTCTCACCTCCCTGTTCAGACTTTGAATGGTATCAGAGTGTTTTAAAGTAACCCAGACAGAGGCCCCTGGGTTGCTCAGTTGGTTAAGCATCTGACTCTTGATTTCAGCTCAGGTCATGATATCAGAGTCGAGGCATCTGCGCTCAGCAGAGTCTGCTTGAGATTCTCTGTCTCCATCTCCGTCTCCCTCTGCCCCTCCCTCCGCTTGCATGCTCTCTCTCTCTCTCTCTAAAATAAATAAAATCTTTAACAACAACAAAAAAAGTAACCTTTGTAGACAATTGCTTTCTCTTTTGTTTTATGGAAAATTTGACTTGTCACTTCTATTCTGTTGTTAGGAGGAGCTTTGCTGCTCATGTTTAAGGCAGTTGTGTCCTGTCAAGAATTCTGATGTGTTATCTGTTGTGTGTACTTTGCTCAGTCTCTCACACCTGAAGCCGATTGTTAAAGAGTTTCTCTTTTGATTCAGAAAGGCTGGTGTGTCAGGCACAGTCCATTAAGGAAAACAACCACAGCTGTTATTGTAACAGAATTTAATACAGGGAACTGGTTCAACAAGTATTGGAGAACTGAAAGGTAAAAGGGGAACACAGCGAAGGAACGCTGAGATAGTAACTATGAGGGAACAAAGGAAGAGTTTGGGTTTACTATGTTTTAGAAGCTTGGAGGTGAGGCCCTGCTGAGCTGGTTCTTGACCCTCTGAGAAGGGGTGCCAGCCATCTGGTGGTGGTACTTCTGAGGGGGCATGATAGCTCTAAGGGTGGAGAAATAAGTAAACTGGAATGAACGGCTGCTACCAGGGTAAAAAACTGTTGAGTGAAAGGAAGGAGCACATTCCTTTTCCTCCAGCCTTGCACTCTTCCTCTGATGTCTGCATAACGAGCCAGCTGACAAAGGCGGAATTCTTCTCAGGCTCCCAGTCCCAGCATCACAAGCACTGTAGAGAAGGGTGGGTTTGGAGCCTGGAGAGAGACTGGTATTGAGCTCACTGGTTAGAAACATAGCAGCTCTACTGGGGCCTCGATTTCCTCAGTTACAAATGGGGATATACTTCCCTATACATTTCACTGGAATGTTCTGAAGGTTAGATAAGAGGGTAGATGTAGGTACATATAGCATACCTTAAAAATAAAAGTTGAGAATCAGCACCCCACAAATATTTGAATTTACTAAAATAGGTATTTCCTAGAAGAAATGTGATCATCTTCAAAACTGTAGTGGTTTTGAAGCTTAGCAATTTATAATACCTACTCATGCTCTCCCCTACCCTCTTCTATTCAGATCATAGTAATTTTTTAAAAAAATTTTTATATATTTTTTAATTTTTAATTTTTTTGATTTAAATTTTGCTTAATCTGGTTTCTGGGGTAGAACTTAGTGATTCGTCACTTACATAATTTACCCAGTGCTCATAACAACTAGTGTCCTCTTTAATCCCCATCCCCCATCTAGCCCATCCCCCACCCACCTCCCTCCATCAACCCTCAGTTTGTTCTCTATCATAAGAGTCTCTTATGGCTTGTTTCCCCTCTCCCTTTTTTTCTTTTCCACCTTCCCATATGTTTATCTGTTAGAGTGAGATTGTACGGTATTTGTCTTTCTCTGACTTATTTCCCTTAGCATAATACACTTTAGCTCTACCCATGTTATTGCAGATGGCAAGATTTCATTCTTTTTGATGGCTGAAGATCATATTAATTTCTGAGACACCAACTTTAAGAGTCTTCTGGGGAAAATGACCAGAAAATCATGTGTTTGCTTTGGTTGGTAAATTATGGTAATGGCACGTGTGCTGGATCCCGAGTCATATGGAAGTGCTTTGAGCGCACGTTGCTGCTGAGAAGGTGCCCCCGAGGGTATGCATGCTGAGCCAAGTGAAGACAAAGCAGAGGGCCTGGCATGTGCCCCCTGAGGCTTATACAAACGTGGAATTCCTGTGAAGGCTCTGGTTTTACCTTGAACACATGTGCACAGTTTGCGTTCTACACCATGATATATGCACGTATTTGTTTTACTATCAAAATTCCCACAGATCTTTTGAGGGCAAATTGATGCTCTGTGTATTCTATAACCTCTTGTACTCCTCCCCTCAGGGTATGGCTTATATTCCTTAAGATTTTCCTTTTTTGTTTTCCCCTCATCATTACCTTGTCTTCTGGAAGAAAGGAGATTTGGAGGTCTGAGTCAAGACTGGAAAAAACTGGCGAAGTAAAAATCACAAAGGAAAAGAGAATTACTGTGCTTGATACCATGAAAATGACATGCTATTTACTGCTGGTAGAAACTTGGCCTTTGGTATCTGCGGTCACCAGAAGTATAAAGTAATCTTTGCTGATCTACTTTCTACTTAGGTTCTAGGTCCCAATTCGACTGTAAATAGTATCATGGCCTCTTATCAACACCAGAAGACTTCAGTTCCTGTTCTTGGTTAGTATTTTTTTCTCTTCAAATTATCACAGTACTCAGCAGAAGGAATATCTTTCTCTAAGTGTTGAGAAGGTCAGCAGTGTGAGGAAAGATCAGGTATTGACTACAGTTTTCCCTCAATTTTATGACTGTGTCTTTAATAAAATCCATTTAGTGCTTCTAGTGTTGGGAACCAGAGGGGTGGGGAATCCAACATGACATTAGACGTATACATTTTGAAAAGGTCACCTTGACATACACCGTCCATACAGGCACATCACAGTTGGAGTTTGAGTCTAAACAGTCCAACTTACTATATATTTTAAGGATTCTTCTGAATCATCATTTTTGGCTCTTGGCAGTTATGATTGCATCTTGGGGACATTTTCATAATCATCCTCAGGATTGACAATATAATTTGAAAGCAAATCCAAAGAATGTTAGCATTTTATTTGCATTTCCTATTTAAGTTTACCGAAAATATTTTGTTTTGTTTTGTTTTTTGTTTGTTGGTGGGGGAGATGATTCCTGATTAGATTGCGTAGCCCTTAAAGTTCAAAACCCTAAAAACTTTCTTTTTAAATTTGGTTAGAAATTTTTGATAGATCAGTTTGGTGCCTGAGTATTTACCCTTTAGGTGGATCAATCAAGCATAGCAGCCTCTTAGCTTTCAAAAGTTAGTGGTATGTTCTAAAATAATTGGGAGTTTTTACTACTGTAATTTGCATTTTCCAGAATTTTTTTCCCCTTAAATGCTGTGCTATACTAGCATTCTGATGACATTTGAAGTAGCCTTTGGGTTTACATTAAGTTTGAAGTTTTACAGCTTATGTTGCTACCAGGAATAAATGAACTACTTCCCATCCAGTTTAGCTCTTGTATCTGGACAGTAACTATTGTATTCCTAGCTACCCTTCTTCCTGAAGGCTGATAAGCTGCTTTTGCTATCGGTTCCAACATATACTTATTTCTGAGATGCGAAAAATTCATCT
Source organism: Phoca vitulina (assembly GCF_004348235.1). Lineage (NCBI taxonomy): Eukaryota > Metazoa > Chordata > Mammalia > Carnivora > Phocidae > Phoca > Phoca vitulina. The sequence continues at coordinate 10,104,418 of NW_022589724.1, read as the reverse complement.
TAGACCTGAGGCAGCTTGGTCATTGCTCAGTTTGTACCCTGGGCAATTCTGTTGTGATTTCCGCCCCATTTTCTGCCCTATTGGCCTGATGCTGACCTTCATGTCAAGTCTAGTCACATTTTTCCCTAGAGTATCCTGGTGGCTTTATCGAAGAGCACTTTCATTTTCCAGCTGAGCCTTAAAGACAGTATTTTGAGGCTCCTCATTATCTGAGTACGTGTTACCAGTGTCCTTGTGGTTACAAGATGGCGTAGGAAAAGAGAGGTTCTCATAATCTAAAAATAGGCAGATGAACTACTGACAAAGTCCCAAGCACTATTCCTCAACTGCTCCTCCCCAAGTAAGGGGAGTAGTTAAGCATACTCACACAGCCCTGCGAGTGGAATCCATGACTTGATTGATAGCCATTCTCTCTGTTTCATGTTTGCAATGCAGTATCATGCAGATCAGTTGTAAGTCTTGCAAAAATGTAGGGTTTCATAAAATGGATTAAAGTATTATCAGAGAAGTGCTTGAATCATCATAGCTGAGTTGGGCTTGTTACAATTGATAACAAAGTAAATGCTTCAAATGGGAATGATTTTGGCTATCAAAAGATTAAGAAAAGTCCTTGGAAAAATGGATAAGACCTTCAAAGTATTTTTGCAAAAATAACTTACACTGTGAAATTCAGACATGGAAAGGTGAAGGATGTCATGCCTTGTCATACAGTTCTCAGCACAGTTACTTTCCTGCTAAAAGGCTCATATGTGTGTGTGTGTATATATATATGTATATATATATGGATCATATATATAGATATACTTTTGTTGGAAGTATATTACAAATAATGCTGAGAAAAAACATCTTTATATACACGTATTTTCTCATGTCTTTACTACCTATATACATCTCTGCTACCACAAATCTGATTGAAAGAGGACTCAGGTGGAGCTGTGTCTCTTCATCTCGGGGTTGTGGGTTTGAGCCCCATGTTGGGAGAAGAGATTGTTTAAAAACAAAATCTTTAAAAAAAAGTAAAGAAAGAGGGTCTGGGAGTTTTATTTAATAGTGACAGTTTTACCCCATCCATCCTCTCCTCCATTTGCTTTTTTCTAAAAGTAGGGACATTTTTATTGATCAGTGTGTTTGTAGAATTTTTTTTATCATGAAAGTATTTTCTCTTCATTAACTCTGTTTACCAAATAACATACCACCACATTTTTTTCTCTTATAATTGAGGAAAATTTTGTGGATAATGAAATGTACAGATCTTAGGTGTACAGTTTGATGAGATTTAATAATTACATATGGCCTTGTAACCACCACATCCCCTCCCATTCGAAATCTAGAACATTCTTCTACTTTGAATCACTCAGTGGGCATTTTTTTCTTCTACCCTTCAGGTGCCGAAGTGGAAATCCCTGTTCTTGGGGCAGGGCCTCCAGGCTGTGTTTGCTCTGACTGGAGGTTGCGAGGGGAACAGGAACTTTAGCTCTCGACTGATGGTTATCTTGTAGCTGCAAAGTCCAGTCCCTAGTTTTAGTGCAGTTACTGCCTCAGCTTCCCCTAGCAAGGAAGTGTGTCTGTCACAGTTTTCCTTTCCTTTCTTCTAGATGCTGAGCTTTTTATACCCCCAAAGATCAACAAAAAGACCCAGTGGAAACTGAGCCTTCTAGAGTGACTGACGGTTTTCCTTTCACTCCGTCCTTGGGGCCTGGCTGTCGGGACCTGGGAAGAGTAAGACAATGAACTACCTTAGCAGTGTGGAGAGCTGCTCTATACAGCGGACCTAAGCAGACACCAAGCAGTTCTGCCTTATTTGGGGTATAATTTTAATTAGCAAAAGGTTAAGCTTTAACCAGTATTGCATCATTTTGTAAGAATTACTGTTCTTTTGTTTAGTGCTGTTTGAGAGCATATTTCTGGTATTTATAGTAATCAGAAGATTGGCTTTCATTCCCGGCTGCCAGTCTGATTCATTTTGGGACCTTCGACAAGTCACATAATTAATCGATTTGTGCCTCAGTTAATTGGGAATAATGTTTCATGGCTTCTACCTCAAAAGTGTGAGGAAAAGAAAATAATGTTTTTTAAATATTTTATGTTCCGGCAGGAGAACATTATATATAAACAATGTTGGCTATTCGTGCTACCAACAGTTGGTGAAATTTAATCACTTAAATGACTTCTTCACCTTGAACTAAAGCAGAATAAAAAGCTAAATATATCCTTTGAAATTCTAAGCTTTCCTTTGCTGACAGCTGTTATTTTATAATATCTTACCAGGTCCTCTGCTTCCAGTTATAACGGCATTGAGCTCCTATCACTAGTGTCCATAGGGACTATTTTTACTGCCTGTGAATTTTCTGCTAGAGATTTAGCAGTTTTAGAGCTGGAACAGATTAGAATTTCTGAAACAGTATCGTGCACATTTGGTATGGTGAACAGTGTGCACAATTGTAAGTTATTCCTTTTTTCTCCAAGTAATTGCTGCTTTTAACTAAAAGGTTTTTGTCAGTGTCAAGGCCATTTCATTTATTTTTCTTTATGGTGCTTCACTGACTTCTGTCTTTTAGTTATTTTCTTTGGAAAAAATGAGAATGTTTTCTCTTTTTGGTGAGTCTAGAAAAAGCTCAATTCATTTTGACAACAGTTATGTGGCTGATTCTTGGGTAAGGTTAAAAATTTCTTCCATGCCTCTAATACCAGAACCAGACGTTCATGACTGTACATAAACGAAAATACTGCCTCTGATCCGTGGAGTATAGATATGCCCAGAATTGTAATTAAATTTGTTCCCTAAATAGCAAAATGTTAACTATAGAATCTAGGTGTGTTTGCTTGTATAATTAAGCTTCTCTGCATGTCTGAAAATTTTTACAAAATAATAGGAAAAAGAAAAAGAAGGTATTTCCTGCCTTGTAGAAATCTACTTTTTGATTTATACCCGTGATGGATTTGCTATAATTAAGTGCCCCACACTGAAAGGCTGAATGTGCTTTGTGACTACTCTTTGACCTGGGTAAATGAACATACGGCATTTTAATATATTATAGTGCTCTTGCTATGGATAATGGTACCCATGCCTGATGGATTGGAAATAGAAGTAAATGTGTCTGTTGATACTCGTGTGACTTTTCATAGATGTTCCATTTCCTTGAGATGATGTTACTATCAATTACTATCTATTTCCTGTGAGCAAGATGGAATTTTGTTCATTTGGAGAAGGAGCAGGCTGGAGCAGACCTTCCAGGCTGAAGGCAAAGTCACAGAAGAATTCATGGGGAGAGTGCAGTGTATGGGAAGAGGAGAAACTTCTGGAAGTGATGAATACTTAATTTTGGCGAAAGGCTTGGTCAGGGTCCTGGAAAAGAATATGTAACTCTTCCACCAGATTTGAACTCTGTCCCAAAGCAAGTTCATGCTGCAGTAAGCTAAAAACCCCAGTTATTTTGTTGGTGCCATTGAGTCAGCTTTGCTCAGATGCTCCAGACATCAAGAGGGAACTTGCAGAGGACTGTCTCCTACAATCCATTTTAAATTTACACTTTAAAAAAAAACTGAGGCAGGAGGTAATGTTTTTGTTACGTTTTTATGAGTGTAGCTTGGTGTAATTTTTTAGTACTGCCACGTATTTTAATAAATTCATTTTCCATACGTGTCTACATATATATACACACACGTGTGTAGACACGCAGGTTTACCTTTTAGGGGTTGTTCATAGCCATAATTGAAGAAGGTGTTTTCAAAAGTAAATAAAACTAATGATTCTTAGTAATTTAAGGTTACTACAAGTTGGGGAAACAAAATCAGCTTTTTTTCTGCTTCCTGTGCCTCCCCATAAACTTGTGCTTCTCTAGAAGCACCACCTGAGCAAGCCCTTAAGAGTTTCTGGCTGTCGTTTCTTGTCTGTTGTATTTATTAGTAACTGAGGTGAGGAGAATAAACATCTAAGAAGCTAGGTAACCATTAATATCCAAGAAGCTATAGACAAGTCAAAGCTAATATGGTGACATTTGGGGACCCTGAATTGATTCTTGTGTCCTCTGTGATCCCTGAGTCCTTGCCTGCGCCTCACGCCCACATTAATCTTACTGGCTCTGAAGTCCCAAGGGTTTTAAGACCAACAGATATTCTCTTGGTATACAGGAAAGAACAAGGCCATGGGTCCACCCATCTTAGTGTCCTTGGACAGAGACTTTTTTTTTTAAGATTTTATTTATTTGAGAGAGAGAGTGAGCACGAGTGGGGGAAGGGGCAGAGGGAGAGGGAGAAGCAGATTCCCCGCTGAGCTGGGAGCCTGATGTGGGGCTCGATCCCAGGACCCTGGGATCATGACCTGAGCTGAAGGCAGATGCTTAACCCACTGAGCCACCCAGGCACACCTGGACAGACACATTTAATCTCACTGAATCTTGCTTTCCTCCAGCCTGTGTACCCATTAGCACCATTGTGTACCTTAGCACTATTGACATTTTGGGTCATATCATTCTTTGTTGTAGAGAGCTACCCTGTGTATTATAGGATGTTTAGCAATATCTCTGGCCTCTACCCACCAGATGCCAGCACTATATATCTCCCACTCCTGTTCTGATAACCAAAAACATTTTTAGACATTGTCAGGTGTCTCGTGGGGGGTCAAAATTGCCCCCTAGGCTAGGATGACTTTCATGCACTTACTAAAACTATTCATCTCTTTCTTTCTCTCTTTCGTGAAGTTGACTTTTTATCCTACAAGGGGAGTTGTGTAAGGATCAAGTGAGAATTCATGGAAGTGGTTTTTTTTTAAAGATTTATTTTAGAGCGCACAGGGAGAGGGAGAGGAAGAGAGAAACTCCAGCAGACTTCACGCTAAGTGTGGAGCCCAACGTGAGGCCCAGTCTTACAAGCCTAAGATCATGATCTGAGCAAGAGTCAGACACCTGACTGTGCCACCCAGGTGCTCCCATAAAAGTGTTTTGAAAAAGATATGTAGTTGTTCGGCTTTATATTGGTATTTTTTTTCTTTTCTTTCCTTTTTTTTGTTTTTTTTGTTTTTTTTTTAGTTTTTTCATTTTAAAGTGCAGCAGAACATTTAGACCTACTGTGGCCTGGAGATTTCCCTCCAGAGCCACCTCCCAGGCTTCCCCTTCATCAAGACTCACCTTTTTTGGGGGATCCTTGACTTGGGGTTCATAGATACTTAAGGGATTTAAAGATAGTCTGTTTCTATATGATTGGCTTTCTCTGTAATTCTATGTATTTTATTTTATGCATTTTAACGTATTGTTCTGAGGAGGGGTACAAGGGCTTTAGCACCCTGCCAGTGAGATCCAAAGGTTAGGAATAAATCAAATTTTAACCTGCCGAACAGTGAATGTTCATGGACTGTTGGACAGAAACTGAGGTGAATAAGACCTTATACCTCCCTCTCAAGTCAATGTACCCAACTGCTGGGTGATCCTCTGATACTTCAGAGTAAGGTTTAGTCAGCCTTGCTTAACTATAGGAACTTCAGAAGCCCTTCTGTGTGGGTCTTGTCTTCTCTATTCTGGCTTGCTGGTGCCAGTCAGCCATGCTTACCGGGCCTGGATCCAGGGTTGGGCATTTAGGTCTTTCGAGGCAGTTTAGGCAAACCTGGATACTATGAAGATGGCTCTGTAGGGCTTCTCCTGGGGATGTAGAGATGCCGTTACCTCTCCTGTGAGTGCTTGGATGCCTGCCTTTAGGTGTACCTGTGACTAAGAACCATGGTGAGGTACACCTGGGTGGTGTAGGTGGTTAAGCATCCCACTCTTGGTTTCGGCTCAGGTTGTGATCTCAGGGTCGTGAGATCAAGCCCTGCTTGAGACTCTCCCTCCCCCTTGGCCCCTCCCCCGCCTCCTATGCTCTCTCTTTCTCTAAAATAAATCTTAAAAAAAAAAACAAAAACCATGGTAAGACTTTGGGGCTCCTGTATAAAATAAGTCTACAAGATAATTCTAGCTAGCTCTTGTGATCACCTCCCAGAGGCCAGATACTAATATTTCAGTGTTTATCTCTGTTTTTTACATCAGCTATGTGAAGTAGGCCTTTGAATTCAATTTTATAGGTAAGTAGACTCAGGCCGTATAGTTAGGTGGTAGTGAAATAGGGTTTCAAATCAGAGTTCAAAGCCCATTTCTTTCCACTGTTTGATGCTGCTCCCTGCCAATGTTCAGGTGCCGAGGTTTAGAGACAGGGCAGAGAATGTACTGGGGACTAAAAAAATCTGTGTTCCATTTACAAAACTGGCCCTGTAAGACTACCTACAGAACATGCTGGGCCCTGGAAGGGCTTCTCTGATCTTGAGGGACTGAATGTTCCTTCTGGCTCCTCAGTTGGGTTAGAATGACCAGCGTAGGGCAGGTTCCCGCAAACCATTAGCCCCAGAACTGGCAGCCTCTATCCTGTGCCCATCCCAAATTCCAGCCGTATATCCTACAGGTTGATGGGGAATCCAGTCTAGTGGGTGATGAGCCGCTGAAGAGTTGCCCCCTCAGACCCACACATACACCTTGCTCATTACATGCCAGGTTTCAACAGCCGGTCACCATGATGGCTTGATAAAAGAGCTGGCATTGAGACATAAGTTCCTGTTGGAACTAAAAGAAAGTACAGTTTAAGCAGGGATCAGACAGCTTCGTCAGCTCTTTACAAGCCTTCATGAAGCATGAAATGTACTCTACTGCTTTGTGGGAGATTGAACCGTTATAGCAGACTTCCTGTTGTTGATCAAAAGGAATGTTCTATATGCCCTAACAGCACTGACTCTGTAATCTACCTTCCTCACGCTCCCCTTCTGAGCAGATTTAACAGTGCGATAGTTCCTAAAACGGGGAATACAAAAAGGGACAGAATAACTTTAGAGCTAGTTTTTCCCAAGAATATGTAAGCAAGCAACATGTAATACATGCCTTTGTTGTTTCACGCACCCCCCGACTTCTGTTTGGCACATGCTGCATATATGAACTTGCTCTTATTAAGTCAGGAAATAGAGAAACACACTGTGGAGGGAACACGAGGATTGTTTAATACTACAGGAGCAAACATGTGGACTCAGCTCCCTATGTGTCGGGTGGGTGCTCACCCAGCAAAGCTGACGCATGGCAACCATGCTTGGTCAGAGTTCAGAAGCACCTTCTGTAGAGGAAGAAAGGCCCGTGCTCCTCGTACTCACAGCGGTGGACCCAGAGGGGCTGGAAGCCCTGAAGCGATGCCAGGATGGAGCCACCTGTCCACACTGCAGTGTCTCTTTCGGGCAGCACGTTTACCTGCGGGTTGTCATTGGGACACATGGTGCTCAGCTCCTTCTGCATCCGGTTAGGGAAACCACTGAGCATAGTGCTCCCCCCGCAGAGCAGGATATTCCCCATGAGATCCCGTTTGAGGGCAATGTCACACTTGTGAAGGCAGGACACGGTCTGAGTGTGGAGCCCCAGCTGCATGGACTTGATCAGAGAAGGCTTAAAGAACATCTCCGAGCAGAGGAACCTTTCCTGGCACAGGTTTATCTCCTGCCCATCAGGCAGAGTGTACTGGATTGTATGCTCAGTGGCTGGGACTTTCTTCTCTTTGAGGGGGTCCAGGGCCACAAAGCAGCATTTCTTCTTGATGTCCTCCACAATGCCTATCTGGTCCTCGGTGAAGTGTTTCCCCGAATTATTCATCAGGCCCATCAAATAGGCTGTCAGGTCAGAGCCCGCGTAGTCCAGGCGTCCGGTGATGCTGGGCAAAGGATAACCCTCATAGATGGGGACCACGTAGGACACGCCGTGGCCGACCTCCACCACCAGGCCAGAGGTCCTCCCGTAGGAGTACATGGACAGGCGGGATTGGTAGGCGATGTGCATTGCAGGAGTGCTGAAGGTTTCAAACAGCATTTCAGCGTACTTCTCTCTGTTGGTGTGCGGGCTCAGGGGTGGGTCTGAAACCAAGACCGCGTGCTCCTCTGGGGCGATCTTCATCTCTTGATGGAAGAGATATTCCCAGATATCCTGCACTGTGTCCCAGTCCACGATGATGCCATGTCGCAGAGGATTAATTAGCTTGAGACGAACCGCTGGGTTGATGAGCTCCTGCCCCACGAATGTCTCCTTGCGATTGTCCCCGGTTTTGGCCGTCTCCATGTAGGGCTTGCCCACTGTTGATGAGATGGTATGGGTGGGTTTCGGCAGCCCGGCAAAGCCACATTTGCAGGAGCCAGTGCCGAGGTCCACGACCACTGCTTGGGTCACCTCTCGCTTGGGTTTCTTCTTGACCATCGTTGATTTAGTAGGTTCTTCCGGCTCTGAACGGTTACAGCGGACCCACACTGCCCGCTTCGCTGGTCCATCTTTTAAGGAGGCAGTCTGGAGGACGTGTGTCTGTAGGGGGGCCTGTTCACCCACTTTCTTGGCAGGCCCATCCCCGATGATTGATGCCTGGGCAGCCCACATGCTATCAAGAGCCATTTTGCTCTCAGAAAGTTCCTCGATCCCACCGGCTTCAAGGCCTGAAAGGCTTATTTCAGAAGGCAACTTGAGAATTTCTCCAACGATGACATCACTGATTGTGACATAATCTGGTGACCCGGGGCTTTCTAGACACTGGGAACCTGTGTCCCATGTTAGGGTGGATTTGGGGTAGTGTTTTGGAAGTCACTTAACCTTCTTCTAGATGTTGTAATAAACCTGATTAAACCAATCAGTTATTTATTGAGTGCTTGCTACGTGCAAGGCAGCTGGGAATAAAAGGCAGCTGTGGAGGGAAAAAGACAAAAATCTCTGCCCTTGTAGAGTTTACACTCTAGTCAGTGGGGGCTGGGGAGAGAGGCAGTAGCCAGAACAAACAGCTGTCAAAAAATGGTAAGGGCAAGAGAGAACAGGCAGGGAAGGGGCTTGGGGACGGTGGCCATGTTCTGTGCTGGGCAGGGGTCCTGAGAGGGTGACACTTGCGTGCGGCCCTGAAGGAGGGGAGGGGCAGTGCCCCGCGTGTATCGGTGTATCGTGTATATCGGGAGCAGCAGGTGCAGATGGAGGCGCGCCTGGGAGCACGATGAGTGAGAAGAGGGGTCAGCAAACCAGGGCCCGCAGCCTGTTCTCGTAAATCAGCCTTTATCCGAACACAGCCATGCTCACTGATGCACTGTCTGTGGCTGCTTCTGTGGGGCAACCACAGAGTTGAGTCATTGCCACGAAGAGCACGGCCCGCCACGCTGACAGTGTTGATTATCAGGCCCTTTACAGGAAAAGTTTGTCGGCCCTTGAGTTAGAGGCCGAGTGGGGACAGCAAGGAAAACTACGGGAGGTGGGAGAAGGGGGTGGGGATGGCGAGCAGCCCGCATCCATCCTCTTGGGCCATTGCTAGGACTTTGGCTCTGACTCTGCATGAGGTCAGAAAGCACTGGAGACTTGAGCACAGCTGACACTACCAGATTGAGATTTTGGCAGGCCTGCTTGCTGCTGCAGCGACCGTGCCAAGCACTTCTGTCTCCCTTGTCCCTTCGGACAGCCCGCAGAAGAAGAATTTTTAGACGTATACGTGTATGCATACTCCTTCACGCAGGTCATTGGGTCGGCGATGAAATCACACCGGACAGAGTCGCACTGACGACAACACTGAGGTTCTTAGGTGCATGGCTCACCCGTGCATATCCAGCCAGCGGGAGCCAAGCTCTCCCGACTGAGACTTCTTCCCCGGGGTAAGGTGTGGACATACCTCAGTGAGACCCAAAACGTGTCTCTGAGGCCATGTGGCCATCATATCACATGCCATCTCGGAAGCTAGGCACATAGGTGCTCACACCTGTTCCTGTCAAGGCACCCAGGAGCCCACTTTTTGTTAGGCAATCCCACACTTGTCATAAAAGACGCAGTTACTCCAAGGTGGGGGGGCTTTCTCCTTTAAGGAGGTTACTGGGGAGGCTCTTGGCTTCTGGGGGGGGGGGGTTGAGAGAAGAAAAGGACCAAGTCCAGTCTTGTGACCATCTGATGTCATCTCAAAGACAGTGTCAGCTTCTTGGTTCGATGGGTAGAGGATGAGTTGGCATTGAATTGTGAGAGAAGAAGAAAGTGCTTTCTCTATGCCTGGCTGCCTAAAAACTGGTGTACTTGCCTCTGCTGTTCAGTAGGGGTTCGCATGGCCACTTGGCTTGTTTGACTTCACTTCAAAAGAATGTTTATGTGATACCCAAAGGCATATTTAATGTAGAATGACCTATTTTTCCTTCTCAACCCTCGTCTTGAATTCGGACAGATGTGCAGCTGCCTAGCACATTTTTATTGCCCTAGATGCCTGTAAGAGCCCGTGCTCCTTTCCTGTGGCCGCTGTAGCAGATTACCACGTATTCAGTGGCTTCAAACACAAATTTATTATCTACAGTTCTGGAGGTCAGAAGTCTACAGTCATTCTCAGCTACAGTCAAGCTATCAGCAGGGCCGCGTTCCTTCCCAAGGCTCTAGGCCTTCATCTTTAGCCTTTTCCAGCTCCCTAGAGGCCGCCTACATATTCCTTGGCTCGGGGCCCCTTCATCTTCAAAGATCTGTCAGGCTTCTGCTTCTGTTGTCCTACTATTCTCTGACCTCACTCTCCTGTCCCCCTCTTATTAAGACCCTGATGATTACTTCAGGGCCACCCAGATAATGTAGGTTAACCTCCCTATCTCAAACCCCTTAACTCCTATCTGCCAAGTCCCTCTTGCCATGAAAGGTTACATTGACAGATTCCAGGGATTAAAGATGTGGACATCTTTTGGGGACCATTATTCACCCTGTCCCTTGACCTGTGCTTCCCACTTCCCTAAGACACTAAAGTCTGCCAGGCTGTGTTTCACGTGCTCCCCCCCACCCCCACCAGGCTCACCCCTCCTTGGCCCTTTCTGTCAGTGTGGGTGGGAGAGGTGCTCTGTGGGCTTAAAGCCAGTGGCTCCATCTTGTCTGTAAGGCCCAAGAGCACAGGGACTCTCGGTCCACGCCACATCCTTCAGGCTAAAGTCACTGGATGCTTTTCACTCCTTTTACTTTACCGCAGGATTTTGCGTGCTTGGATGCTCTCTCTTAAGTGAAGCCCTTTTCCCTTAGCTTCTGTGTCCTCCTTTATGTTCCTTCTCTCCTCTCAGGGGTCAGGACACAGTTAATGGTATCAATGATGGGAGAATATGGAGACCATTGGCACACTGCACCCCAAACCTTCAGTGCCTGGCATGCACAAGCCCCCATACTTGTCACTAGCCATCTAAGGTACTCGTGGGCTCCCTGGGGTCTCTGGTGAGGTCCCTCCAGGTTAGAGGCGTCCTCTATTGCTCAAACACCACCCACCCTTGATTTTTGAAAGAAAGGTGAACCAGGCCCCCGTAATTTTAGCAGCTATGGGAGGGAAGAAAGAGAATCTAGTAAGGAAAATGCCAGAATACAGGGTTTCTTATGAATTACCTGGCGGTTTTTTTGTTTTTGTTTTTTGAGGGAGGACGGTTTGTGGTGGAGGGCCCTATGGACACCTCATGAATGGGCCTGTTCTGGACGACAGGCCATGGTTTTTTTTGGCGGAGGCGAGGGATTCATCCTTCCCTCTCCCTCACTCTCCACAGCTGGTCTGATCACCTGATGTAAATGCGGTGTTTGGGGTGAGAGATGTCACAGGAGCAATGAGAGAAGGCCTTAAATGCTAGAGTCAGAGCTTGGGTTGAATGGGGGATAGTTGGGAAACCAACCAAGTTCTACCTTCTGACCTTCTGGAGAACCTGTTCGTCCTCCTCTTTCACACCGGCACAGCCTGGCTTAGGTCACCTGCACGTCTTACAAGAATGTCTTCTGTGGCCTTGCCCCTCTACATCACAGCTAAACACAGATCTTTTCCCAATTTTCCCTCGGTCAGATCTGACCACCCCCTGCTTAAAGTCTTCATTTGTTCCCCAGCTGTCCTCCATGTAACCCAAGCTCTTCCTCCGAGCGTTTGAGGCCCTCCCTTGTTGGCTCCAGGAACTCTCTAGCCTCATCTATTTTCCCAAACATTTAACTACTAGAAGTTCCCACCATTCTCCACCCCCCTCCCCAGCTTTGCTCAGGTTATGCTCTCTGCTTGGGATGCCTTCCCCTCCTAGCCACTTGACAACTACCCACATACCCTTTAGTAGTTGCCTTACGGTCACCTCTCTCAAGAACCTGCTGACTCCTTCCCTCTAGTAATCACTCCTTCCTCATGCACCTTTGTTCTCCCAATAGCCTTCCACCTACAAATTCGTCTGCATTCATTTGGTCTCCTTCCCACCCAGGCGGGACACTGCTGTGGCCAGGCTTCTGGTCTATCACTGGCAAGCTGCCCTGGGCTGGACCTGCCACCAGCCCCAGGAAATGTTGAATGAAGGGATGAGGGTATTGTTGGAGCCCTCACGCTCGAAGACCTGGTGCACTGGAGTTGAATGAACTTGAGTGAAAAGACAAACATTTCAGGAACTGTTTGCTCCTGAGCAAATCATCTGAATTCCGAGCCTTCATTTCCTCGGCTCTGCCTATACATCTCAGGATTCTGGGGAGTAACATATGTGAGGTTCCCGGTACAGTGCCTGGCTTCCTGTAGGGGCTCAAATCTTTCTCACCCTCTCAGTCAAGCAGCAGAGGAAGAAAAGCTGTTCGGTCAGTGGACAGTGGACAGGGCAATAGAAGCAGGGGTGTAAGGGGGGGTAGCTGGAAACCCGAGACCCCAGTGTGCTTGGATTTCTGAAAATGCTGGCCACCTGCTCTGTCTTGGAGCAAAGTCGAGTGAAGTGGATGGCGGTGGGGGTGGCATATCAAGGGCCTGCCAAGGCCAAGCCCTCCCCGGGGCTGCCAGAATGGACCAGCCGTCAGTGACATCACAATCCTGAGGGGTTGCCGAGGCACTGCTGGAAGTGGACCATCTTATTTCTCCCCACGGAGCTCTAGGATGTGGATGTGAGAAAGGTGAGCCAAGAAGGAAGATGGCAACGAGGAGCAGCCCTAGCCCCATGCCTCTGGGCACGGCTCAGGGTGACCCTGGAGAGGCAGGAACACTGCCAGGTCCCGATGCTGGCATCCGGGACACGTGTTCAGCCACTCAGCTGAAGATGAAGCCCAGGAAGGTGCGCAAGATCAAGGCCCTCATCATCGACCTGGGCTCCCAGTACTGTAAGTGTGGCTACGCAGGCGAGCCGAGGCCCACCTACTTCATCTCCTCCACTGTGGGCAAGCACTGCTCTGAGGTGGCTGATGCTGGTGACACTCGCAAGGAGACCTACGTGGGCCACGAGCTGCTCAACACGGAGGCGCCCCTGAAGCTGATGAACCCGCTCAAATACGGCATCGTGGTGGACTGGGACTGCGTCCAGAGCATCTGGGAGTACGTCTTCCACACAGCCATGAAGATCCTCCCCGAGGAGCATGCGGTGCTGGTCTCTGACCCCCCCCCTCAGCCCCAGCAGCAACCGGGAGAAGTACGCGGAGCTCATGTTCGAGACCTTTGGCATCCCTGCCATGCATGTGACGTCCCAGTCGCTGCTGTCCATCTACTCCTATGGCAAGACCTCAGGCCTGGTGGTGGAGAGCGGGCACGGCGTCTCGCATGTGGTGCCCATCTCGGAGGGCGACGTGCTGCCGGGTCTGACGGGCCGAGCCGACTACGCTGGGAGCGACCTCACCAACTACCTGCTGCAGCTGCTCAACGAGGCCGGCCACAAGTTCACGGACGACCACCTGCACATCATCGAGCACATCAAGAAGAAGTGCTGCTACTCGGCACTCCTGCCTGAGCAGGAGCTCGGCCTGTGCCTGGAGGAGATGCGCGTGGACTACGAGCTCCCCGACGGCAAGCTCATCACCATCGGCCGGGAGCGCTTCCAGTGCGCCGAGATGCTCTTCAAGCCCACCCTGGTGGGCAGCAACCAGCCCGGCCTCCCCGCGCTCACGGCCGCCTGCCTGGAGCGCTGCCAGGAGGCGGGCTTCAAGGAGGAGATGGCGGCCAACGTGCTGCTGTGCGGTGGCTGTACCATGCTGGATGGCTTCCCCGAGCGCTTCCAGAGGGAGCTGAGCCTCCTCTGCCCCGGGGCCAGCCCTGCGGTGTCTGCTGCTCCGGAGCGGAAGACCTCCGTGTGGACCGGCGGCTCCATCCTGGCCTCCCTGCAGGCCTTCCAGCAGCTCTGGGTCAGCAAGGAAGAGTTCGAGGAGCGGGGCAGTGCGGCCGTCTATGGCAAGTGCTGAGCGGCGGGGCCCTTACAGGCGGGGCCTGGTGGGCCGGCGGCCTGCGACCGCTCTACGCATCCACAGAAGTTCCCATAAAGCCTTCATGTGCAGTCGTTCTGGTCTAGTCTGGATTTCTTGCTCTCGTCCAGCAGCCGGGGGAGTGGGGGGATGTGGGCTGAGCCATCTCAGCTCCTTTTGCTCTGCTGGGTCAGCAGTACCGGGAGGGCTGGGGAGGGTGCGCTGTGGCTCAGCCCCCATCGTGAGGGTGACATCCCAGGACCCAGAGTGCTGTTAGCTCCCCCGAGCTCGAAACCCAGCTCAGCAGGCAGATCGCTTGCTCGCGCGCGGACCAAGAGGCAAATGAAGCCCCCTGTGAAGGGACTAGCTTGCGACCCGTAGTTAAGTGGTGGTGGGCGGCTTAGCCAGGGGCCAGACTCCTGTTTCTTGCCCTGGTGGTCCCACATCTTCCCACTGCTGCTCCTTGCTGGATCTCCCCAGGCGCTCTCACTAACCGCCCCCCCCCCCCAACCCGCCCTTTTCAAAGGTGTAGCCCGTGCGTGTGCATCCTCTGATTGTGAGCAGCCATTTCTGCCTCTTCTGGGCCCTCCCCCTTCCAACCCCGGCCAGACTGAGCTGTTTCTGCGCTGGCAAAGCCAAGCCACCGAGTCCAGAGGATGCCAGAGGAAACCGGAAAGCCCTTTGGAAATCACGTGATTCTCTCCCTGCTGTAGACGCGGGGAACTGGAGGACCGGGAGGGAGGGGCCTAGTCTTCTGAGCCGGGCCATGATTATTTCCAGAAGCGTAAGCATGGTTGCTCTAGGGGGTGGGCTGCTGTAACGAAAGACCACAGACCAGGTGGCTTCTAAACAACAGAAATTTATTTCTGGAGGCTGGGAGTCCAAGATCAGGTTGCTAGCATGGCTGGGTTCTGGTGAAAGCCCTCTTCTGGGTTGCAGGTTGCGCGCACCGTGCTGTTCTCACAGGGCGGAAGGGATAGGGAATGAGGCCTTTTACAGAGGCACTAATCCCATTCATGAGGGCTGCCCTCATGACCCAGTCACTTCTCAGAAGCCCCACCTCATACCGTTACCTAGGGCACTAGGTTTTCAACATATGAATTGACCACGGGGACCGGTAGGGGTCAGGGTGGGACATTCAGTCTGTAGCAGCGGTTCTTAATGGTCAGCAACCATGACCAGAATGTGGCCCTTCCCTCGGGATCACACACAGCTAGTGGGGGATTCGGTGATCACCCACGTTGGTAAGGAGATGAGTCCGGAGCTGTGTTTCTGGGGGTGGGAAGGTGGAGGTGGTACTGGAAAGCTGTAAATAGAGAAGTGCTGGGCGTGGTGGCCACTTGGTGGCTTCAGGGCTAAGGGAGAAGCTGGTGAGTCCTGTGAGATTGCAGCTCAGGGATGACCGTCTGCCTAGAGGAGGGTGGCTCCCGCCTCTTTGCCCAGCCCCCCTCTGCTGATGGAGCCCATGGCCAAGCGTCTGCGGGGTCAGACACTGGTGAGCTGTGGGATCTGATGGGGTACCGAATGGCCCTGAACTGCCTCTTACCTTAGACAGGAGTCCTGATTTGGGGCACCCGGCAAGGCTGCGTCTGTCCCGGGCCCGTGCTGGAGGCCGCAGGCTTGCGAAAGAACCAGCCGCGGTCTTTCATTGCCCAGTGCCTGGCCATTAAGTCCTTCCCCATCGCCCAGAACTGGGTTTCTAGCCCGGGGTTGGAGTCCCCGTGGGGCTAGGCAGGGACCCGCACTCTTTCCTGGGGGAGGGGGGTTGCAGACTGGGGGCTGCAGGTCGATGGTGCCAGGAGGCACATTACCATTTGGCCGGCACAGTGTATGCGTGTTTTCCTGAATGAGGATTCTTTCAGTGGGGCTCGCAGGCTCAGGTTGCTCCTGTTTCTCCCACCCTGATCTCTTCACACATACCTGCTGCTGCAGCATCTTTTGCTTAATTAGCCGGCATTCTTCTCTATTGCTTGTGCTCCAAGAACCTTTGATAAATACTAATCCTAAAATCCTGATGAGCTACAGACAGGGAAACAGAGGAAAGTGATGTGCCCCAAATCACAGGCAGTAAGCTAGGGCTACACAGAAACCCTCCTCCACATGTTGGTCTTGGAGATCTCCAAAAACCATGCCTCTTCCTCGCTCTCCATCTCTTCCTTGCTCCCCATCTCTTCCCTGCTCCCCACATCCTCAGCAACTTTCCTCTCCACAGTCAACCGCCTCACTGCCTCCTCTCCTGGTCCTCTCCTCGCTAATGGTAGAGGCTGTAGAAACACTTCATCCTTGACATGAATTTATCCAAGCTCATCACAGACACAACAGAAGATTTAATTTTGGCAGAAAACTACAGGTCAGTGATTTCCCTCTTAAAATGACCAACCAAAGGTGCGTTTGTCTCCTCTCCCTCCTAGGACTACGTTAAAGTAATAGTAGAAGATACCGATGTTTCATCCCACTGCAAATGAGGATGGTAGAGGGATTGCAGGAGGCCCAAGATTTCTGCCTGATTCTGGAAGAAGGAAAGTGGATGCAGGGCAGGAAGTTTGCTGCCTCAGGCTTGCAAGGTGCTCCTGGTGGGTGAAGGTGTCTTCCTGTCCTGCAGGAGTTTGGGGACTTGGGAGTGCCAAGTAGGGGAGGATCTACGAGTGAAGCGTGTGAGACAAAATGGGACAGGGGAGGGGAGGGGAGGGTAACGACTGGTCCCTGAGAGCACAGTCCCCCTCCCATGCACTGCAGGTAGGGGGTGAGCAGAATGGTCAGCCTCCAGGTGGGAATTTCTCAGGCAAGAAACTGAAGAGCTCGCTCTCTGTGAAAGCGATGCTAATACAGGGGAGAGGAGTGTATATGAAGAGCAGGTCATGAACTCCACCTGCATCCCCTCGTTCCTCCCGGAAAGCGTGGCCACACCCAGGTCTAATATGCCCCAGGCGGAGCCGATGGCTGATGCCTCCAATTCCCCCTGAACCCTTCCCTACAACTTCCATCTTCTGCGTGGGCATCACATGTGGCCCAGGGCTGTCTCCCTCTGCAGAGCCCAGGGGCGAAGCCCATCAGAGCCGCCGTCTATCTGCCTAGCTAGAGTGAGCATGTGACTCGGTGGGCCCGAGCCGAGTCACAGGCCGTTCGCTGGGAAGCTTGACGTGGGATTGGTGTGGCCTGGAACCGCCGCGGCAACGTTTGTTACCAGGAAGGAAGCCAACCTGAAGCTGAGCCAGCGGGGAGCAGCGAACTCAGACACCCGGTGCCCCATGGGGTAGTGAGCTCAGAATGCGACCGGGCCCGGAGCGCCCTCTACCGGCGGCCTCTGTTTCCGAGAGTCGACGCACTCAGCCTGCGCATCTGCCACTTGGGACCGAACATTTGGCGTCAGTGTCCTTCTCGGTAGTGGTATTCCTCCAGGGCAGTTTGCGGAGAGGAGGGGCTGGGGTTGGAGAGGGCTCTTACAAGTGAAATTTTAAGACCAACACTTCATTTATTTTCCAACAAATCGGCTACTAGACATGAAGACTTTCAGGATTTTAGAGTGTCAGGTAACACACAATGTTGAAATGCAGAAACCTAAGAGTGTCTACTGGCCAGTGTCCTATATTCTCTGGTGTAGATATTTGTCCCCGAGGTTAAAGATGGAGCTCCTTAAGGGCAGGAACTTCCGACTTCCTTATCTTAGCTTTCTGCAAGCCCAGTGCAGGACATGACTACCGACCGAGATAACTTACTCCCAGCCTGCAAGGTAGAAGTTACAAGTATTTCCCCCCATAGGGCCTGGAGAGGTTACAAAATCTTGTCCAAGTTCGCCTGCCTGGTAAATCAATCTTGTGCTAAATCAAGGTATTGTGATTCCAAAATGCCTCCCTGCCTTTGTCTCCTAACCTTCCTGCAAATTATCGATTTCTTTAACCAAGAAAAAAAAAATGACATAAAAACTGCTTTCAAGTAATGAACAACAAATACGATGTAATTTCATAATCAACTTGAGGTACAAAAGTTAAGCATGCCGATCTTTTAGTGAGCGAGAGACTTCTGTTGCCTGAGATTGCCAGAGACATAAATAAGCAAGTACCAGGGTGACATCACGTGGTGAAATTCTACTCTTTAGACACAGGGAGCGGCCTGTCATCCTCACTGCCTGTCTGGGCAACCTGATCTCTTTTCCCCTAGTGGTTATTACTAAGTTTGCTCTAAGAGTTTTCTGCATAGGATTTTTTTTTTTTTAAGATTTTATTTATTTATTTGACAGACAGACAGAACACAGGCAGGGGGAGCAGCAGAGGGAGAGGGAGAAGCAGACTCTCCCCTGAGCAGGGAGCCCGATGCGGGACTCAATCCCAGGACCCTGGGATCATGATCTGAGCAGAAGGCAGAGGCTTAACCCACTGAGCCACCCAGGTGCCCCAGCAATTAACTTTATTACAATACAAACTATTAATGGTGTTCTACTTGACGTTAGAGCAGGTCATGAACTGCTCTATTTTCCTGGAATGTAGTGTTTCTTAACCAGTGGGGAGAGGAAGTGTGGGCCATTGGTTATGTTGGAGCTGGCTCTTAAGATGGCCTGTGAGAGTCCATTGTTAACTATTCAGGAATTTTGCAAGTCAAATTAAATTGTTAATTTTTTTTTTAAGATTTTATTTATTTATTTGACAGAGGCACAGCGAGAGAGGGAACACAAGCAAGGGGGGTGGGAGAGGGGAAGCAGGCTTCCCGCCGAGCAGGGATCCCGATGTGGGGCTCGATCCCAGGACCCTGGGATCATGACCTGAGCCGAAGGCAGACGCTTAACGACTGAGCCACCCAGGCGCCCCTAAATTGTTAATTTGTGTTGGTGGCTTGAATTGGGCCTGGTGGGCGTATTGACCCCCCCAGAAATCAGCAGTGTTACAAATCTGGGTCCCCCGCCCCCACCACCACAGAGAGGTTGTTTAAAGGTGGGAGCAGGAGAGTGGGAGAGAAATGGTGGGCAGCAGAATTGTCTAGGGAGCTAGTTCCAAAAAACAAATAACAAAACTGGTGTGAACCATCCTCTTAGATTGAATCCGTAGATCTGGGAGGCACCTCGGAATCTGCAAGTGAGAAGTTCCCCCAGGTGATTCTGATAGACACTCCTGGTAAAGAAGCTGCTCAGCCCCATGTCCGCTCCTCTGGAAGGCATTCCCTGACATGCTGGAGCAGGGTGCTTCCTCCCTGCACCCCTTTGCACTGCTGTGGCTTTGCAGGTCTGCCTTGGTTTTTTTTTTTTTTTCTTTTGGTCTTGGTGGAAGTTTTTTCCATCTTTGAGTTCTGGTGGAGGCTTGTGTCCGACATGGAGCAGGTGCCCGGTGAAAGGTATGCTGCATTTATTGTTCCTAGACTCCTTTAATTTATCTTTCTTGAGTTTTTGTTGTTCTTCCTTTCCAGAGCTCTGCAGGATCTCTAAAGAAAATATAGTTAATATAATTGGCCCTGTGATGAACGGATGCCGAAGAGACAACAGAATCTAAGAAAACACACTTAGACTGGGTTTCAAGGGGGGCTGAATGAGGAGTTGGTCTCTCACCTCACCCTCTGCTCCATGGAAGTTGAGTGCCATGCTCAGATTCCCCCAGTGGGGGAGTGTCGGGGATCCAGTGTGAAGCTGTAACTTCATCTGCACCCAGCAGCAGTGAGGTGGAATGAAGTGGTGAGAGGTAGGGCTACCTCTGGCACTTACCTCCCACCCCCTTCTCCTCTGCTATTAGTGGGGCCGGGTGAGGAGCTAATCTTCCACCTCCCTTTATGGCAAGTGATTTGTGGATACTGCCAAACTGATTCTAAAGTTTATATGGAAAAACAAAAGACCCAAAATAGCCACCGCAACAGCAAGGAAGAAGAAAGACAGTTTGAAGACTGACACTATCTGACTGAAAGACTTACTGTAAAGCTACAGTAATCAAGACAGTGTGGTCTTGGTGGAAGAATAGACAAATAGATCAATGAAAACAATACAGAGAGCTCCAAAATAGATCCATACAAATATATAGTCAGTTGTTGGCAAAAGAGTACAAGCAATTCAATAGAGAAAGGATAATCTTTTTAGTAAATGGAGGTAGAACAATTGGAAATCTTTTTGCAAAAAAAAAAAAAAATCTAGACACAGACTTCACCTTCCATAAAATTTAACTCAAAATGGATCATAGACCTAAATGCAGAACACAAACTCACAACATAGAACTTCTAAAAGACAACATAGGAGAAAAGCTAGGTGACCTTTGGCTTGGTGATGGAATTTCAGATACAACACCAACACAATCCATGAGAGAATCTATTGAATTGATAACTTAGACTGTATAACAATGAAAACCTTCTGCTCTGTGAAAGAAACTGTTAAGAGAATAAAAGACAAGACTCAGAATGGAAGAAAATATTTGCAAAACACATATCTGATAAAGGATTTGTATTGGAAAAACTCTTAAAACACAGCAATAACAACACAATTAAAAATGGGCAAAAGATCTGAACAAACACTTCACCAAAGAAGATATAGAGATGGCAAATAAGCATATGAAAAGATATGCAACCTTATATAAAAGATACAAAATGGTGCATCCACTTTGAAAGGCCATCTGTCAGGGTTTTTGGTTTTTTGTTTTTAACCAAGATAAACGTATTCTTATCATATGATCTAGCAATCACACTCCTGGATATTTACCCAATTGAACTGAAATTTTACATCCACAGAAAAACCTACATACAAATACTTACAGCAGCTTTATTCATAATTGCCCAAAACTGGAGGGAACGGAGATGTCCTTAGATAGATTAATGGGTAAATAGTGGTACATCTATGTAATGGAACATTATTCAATGATAAAAACTATGGACTTTAGTTAATAATAATGTGTCAGTATTGGCTCATTAATTATGAGAAATTTGCCACACTAATGCAAAATGTAATAATAGGGGAAATGTATGAGTGGATGGGGGGTGGTATATGGAAACTTTCTGTGCTACCTGCTCATTTTTCTGTAAATCTAAACCTGTTTAAAAATAATTTAGTTAAGAAAATAATCTGTTAATTAAAAAAATCAAACAAAAGACAATTTATAAGCCAGGAGAAAATATTTGCAAACCGTATATCTAGCAAAGGACTAGTATCTAGACGATATAAAGAATTCTCAAAACTGAACAATTAGAAACAAACAATCCAATTAAAAAATGGACATAAGACATGAACAGACATTTCACTAAAAATGATATGCAGTTGGTAGTTAAGCACATGAAAAGATATTTACTAGGGTGAATCACTAGCCATTAGGGAAATAAGTGCAAATTAAAACCACAAGAAGCATTATCACACATCTATCAGATTGGCTTTTAAGAAAAAATTGTGTCAAAAACTTGATCACTCATGCATTGCTGATGGGAATGTAAAACAGGACAGTCACTCTAAAAAATAGTTGGGCAGGTTCTTATAAAACTAACATGCAGCTGCCATACCGCCCAGCAATTGTACTTTGACATTGATCTCAGAGATATCAAAACTCATCTTTATACAAAAACCCGTACACAAATGTTCATGACAGCTCTATTCATAATAGAAACTGGAGGCAACTCAGATGTCTTTCAATGGTTGAGTAGCCTGGCACATCTATACCACTGAGTACTACTCAGCAATTAAAAAAAAAAAAAAAAAGAACTATTAAAACATGAAACAACTTGGATGAATCTCCGGGGAGTTTTGCTGGGTGAAAAAAGCCAATCCTAAATTGTCACAGACTGCATGATTTCATGTATACAACATTCTTGAAATGACAAAATGATAGAAATGGAAAACAGATTAGTGATTACCGGGGATTAGGTTTGGATGGGTAGTGGGAGTTGGCTGTGGCTATAAAAAGAAAATTCAAGAGATCCTTGCGGTGTTGAAACTGTTCTGCATCTTGACTATATGAATTGCCGTATTATGGTTAGGGTATTATGCTGCAGTTTTGCAAGGTGTTACTATTGGGGGAAACTGGCTAAAAGATACATGGGATCGATCTATATTATTTCTCACAACTGCACATGAATCTACAATTATCTCACAATAAAAAAAATTCATTGAAAATGAAGAGATAGACTGAGGAAAAAATATATCCTCATGCCCAGGTTACACTTTAGACTAATTAAATCAAAATCTCTGCAGGTGAGATCAGGTATTAGCATTAATTTTTTAAGTTTTCCAGGTGGTTCCAGTGTGCAACCAAGTTTGAGATGGTTCTCAAACCTTAGCCAGCTGTGTGGAGCGTGGGGTATCAGTGGAGAGGCAGTGGAGAGGTTAGGGGTTACATAGATCAACTCAGACCTACTGCGTGGTCTTGGGGAAGCCATTTAACCTCATTTAACCTCTGGCTCTTTAATTTGTAAAATGGTGGCTATCTGTTCTTTCTTCCCAGTGCTTTTCTGAAGATTGAAGAGAAAATGTAGGTAAGTATTTAATAAATTGTAAAGAGCGATGTAAATGTTCCGATCAATGTACAGTGTGTTGTACATATGTGCAAATGTGTGTGTGTTTTTAAATATGTACAGAATATCTGCTGCATGCAGCAGTCCTTATAGTCTCATTCAATCTCATCAGCAACCTGACAATGTAGGAATTGTGATTCTGATTTTACAGAGAGAAGGAGCCTGAGGCTCATAGAGATAAATAACTATGCTCTTGATGTTAGGAGTATAAACAGACTCTGTTGCAGCAAAACTCACCTGGTCATGGGTTTGCCGACAGAGGTGGTTATCAGGATAATTTAGGTGAAAAAGTAAGCTCCTACTTTCACTTCCAAGATACATAAATAAAATTCCTGCTAGGACAATTTTGGTTGAATTATCTGGTTAACAGTCTGGATTCTTGACTTCATTTTACCAATATAGATGAATCTAAGTGTGAGAGGGAGAAACAGAAGTGGAGAATAAGAAAGCACCTGGTTCCCAAATGATTTTTGCCTAGCAGGTAGCCAGAAGACAGAGGCCACTGGGGGTAAGAACAAACTAGGACATGTGGCATCCCATTCATGAATATGAAATTCCTCCTAATGCCTGTGTTTGATTACAAAGGTAGAACATATTGCAACCATTGAATACATTTTTTATTTCTTTCAGCGTCTGCTGTCTATCTCAGTCTCTCTGAAGACTTGGATTGTAGGGACAATAGTCCACACTATGTTAACATTCCTTTGACATCTGGCTGGGACTGGCCCCAACAAAAGGCCAACTGTAGGTCCTAGTACCTAGGAAGTACACAGGGTGAGTCTCTTTGGAGACCTTGGATTTTTCCACCTCAGGTAATGGATGTAGGATAAATTAATGAGAAGGAAAGAGGTATCTTTTCCCTTTAGTTACTGCTGAGGTGTTCCAAACAAGAAACAGACAAGAAAAGGTCATGGACAATTGGGGATTGGAGCAAAGAATCTAGAAATGATCTGGTCAAATATTTTTAGATGAGAAAACAGAGGCCCAGGGTTGGGAAGCAACTTGGCCAAGGACACGTAGGTGGTGAGTGCAGGAGCTGAGACCATTGTGAGATCCTGGCGTTTGGTCCTGCGCTCTCTCCACACCATCGGAGCATCTCCTTGAGCTACGTGCAGCTCGGCACATCCGAAGCCTTCACACTGTGTACTTTTTAATCCTTTGAGAATCACTTAAAGAGGAACAGACCTGTCTGTGGGTGCCATAGGAGCATACTTTTTGCAGAAACAATGTGATTTTGCTCTCTCTACAAAGAGCAGGAATGAGTCATCTCCAGTAACAGCCAAGTCAGTATCTCTCACCCTCCTGGGGGAAAAGGCCCCTCACATCAAAATCATACCTTCAGAAAACAGCTGGGTGGTGCTTTGGGAAGAGCCCTGGCCCTGGACTGAGCTCCCAGGGCTCCTTTTTTGGGCCTCAGCTTTTCATCAGAGGTAGAGAGCCCAAATGGCCAATTATATCTCACCAGAGGGTCTGATGGCCTTGAGGAAGCTTCCCCCAAGCAAGGCCCAATTTAGTAAATGGCAAAGGCTCCACAGCTAGACCAAGAATAAGCCAAGTGTTGTTGAAGAAGAGTAAAGCAGGAGGAAGGCTGTGGCAGAGAATGATAGTTGTTAAGCAACACATTCCTCTGCTTTGATAGGATTTGTAGCTGGGTACACGGTTTGAAGTTGGAGATTGCATTCCAGCCTCTCTCGCAGTTAAATGTGGCCATGTGACTAAGTTCAGGCCCATGAGGTGTGAATGGAAGTGTTACATGGGTCATCTTCAACTTACAAACCAGTGTCCCACCGCGCAGCTCTCCCTCTCCTCTTCCCTTGAGCTGGAATGTGAATGTGCCTGTGACCTAACCTTGTCCATTCAGACAAGGATGATGCCCTTTTTTTTTTTTTTTTTAGGATGATGCCCTTGATGGGCGATGGCAGAGCAATAGGATGGAGGGAACCTGGATTCCTGAATGGCCACATGGAGAAAAACCAGTCACCAACCTAGACCTCAGGGCCCTTAGTGACAGAAATCTCCCTCTCCTTTAAACTATATTTTGGGGATCTTTTGGATGTAGAAGTTTATCCTTTACTCTGACTTTATTGGGGAGAGCACAATAGGAAATGGGTGATATTTTGAGCAAAACTGGAAGGACTCTAGGCCAGAGCTGGTAGAAGTCCCACCCTTTTGGAAAATTACTGGACTGGGCATGGAATTTCTCTGTAAAGCTATTGTCCATCACTTTTCCTTTTCTGACAGTTTCCCTAAGTAAGCAAATCAGCTGTCTCATATAACTCTCGTAAAAATCCTGTGAATAGGGTCCCCCCCCCCATTTTATAGCTGAGAAAACAGACTCAGAAAGGTCACTCGCCCAAGATCGTACAGTTAATATATGACGGGAATATGACTTAACTTGGGTCACTGTGACTCCAGGGCCCAAGAGCTTTGCTCTGTGGCATGCTGCCCCTCCCAATAAGCCAGAATGTGTTTCTGAAAATGCTTTGGTGCTTTTAAAGTCTTAAGCTCATAAGTAGAATGGGCTTGGCTGTTTCATGCAGGTAGGGGCTAGCAAGGGGCTGGTACAGGCTGTACCCAGTTTATAATGTGATCTGACAATTCACTTACATTCCTGTTGTTTGGAACCGAGACCGTGTTTTTCCATAGAATCAATGTGATTCATGGTGACACATACCCAGGCTAGCTCCCAGGCACCTTTATAACTCAGTCTGAATTCTGGGTCTAGCGAGCAAGGACAGAGAATCATGATAGAGATGATGATCCTCCAGTGACCAGATGCCTCATGCCCACTCTGCCCTATGCTTCTGGACTGCCTTGCCTACAAATTGCCACCTCCCCTATATTTTAACCAAATTCCCCAACTCCTCCGTCTGGCTCATTTCACAAAGGAATAAATAGGAAAGCAAGCTGATTGAACTAATTTACACTAACATGCTTGTTATCTAAGAAAATCTAAGCCATTCAGTATGGTGGACTTAGAAAAATTTGCTTTCTATTCTGTGTATTTTACTACAGTGCTGTTGTAATCTACAGGCGTGCTTGGGTCAGGTCAAGGAATTAGGTTATCTTGTTGACCACATTTCATTCTTACAAATGGATTAGGTTTCATCTGGAAAGGCATAAGTCATATTTTAAAGGAGAGTGAAATGGGGAAACAATTTCAAAAGGCAATCAAGTGCATAGCTACCCAGTTCAATTGCTAGAAGACTAGGTTGCATGTATGGCGTTTGGAAAGCAAAGGAATGATCTGGAAACACAAGAACTATGCTGTCAATCTGCTTTGTCCCACATCAATCAAAATTTGGTAGCCTTTCTGAATATTTATGCAGGAAGAGATTTTAATACATTAAATCTTACCAAATTTTGCTTACCAGACTAGTGATGAGTGTTGGGGGAACTGGTTCTGGTTCTGGGCCTCGAGGTATATAGAACACTACAGAAATGACGCACCTGGAAAGCTTAAGCTTAATCCTTAAGAACTATTGAGTTCAAGAACCTATCGCTGTAGCTTTGAGCTGGGATAAGGCAGTGGGAATCACAAAGCTGCTGACATTGCTGGAAAGGCCAAGGCCAATGCCACACTGCCTTTGACACATAGAAAGCTCAATAGACGCTAGTGTGCCGCTGCAGAAGAGCTTGAACATCTTCATGGTTGTGTTTATCTTTTTGTTTCTTTTAAAAGTAAGCTCTATGCCCAATGTGGGGCTTGAATTCACAACCCCTCCCAAGAGCATGAGATCAAGAGTCGCATGCTCTACTGACTGAGCCAGCCAGGTGCGCCATGTTTATCTTATTTTTGCCTCACCAAACTCCTATAAGCATATTGAATTGGCAAACAAAATTTGCATCCAGAACCTGCAAAGGAGTGTGGAAAGCGTAGTTCTTGCTTTCTGACCTCCCATACAGGAAGGCATTCTAGATCTACATAGTCCAGTAGAACTTTCTGTGATGAGAGAAGTGTTCTTTATCTGCACTGCCTGGCACAGTTGCCATATGTGGCCATTGAATACTTGAAATGTGGCAATTGTGGAAGTAAATTTAAATTTTTATTTTAGTTATTTAAATTTAATTTCAAAGGGTCACATGTGTCTGGTAGCTAGGGTATTGATTAGTGCAGCTCTGGAAGGAAGATGGAAGGGAGGTGGAATGAGCCAATTCATAGTATCCATAACACTGATTATAACCCTTGAGAATCACTGTGGAGGGTAACCCTCATGGCCTCTATTTCCACACCTGTAAATGAGGATAACTATTTCAAAGGGTCATGTTATAATAAAGTAGCTGGGAAACAGCTCGTGGTTAGCAATAAATTCAGGATCATGAATACCAGAGGGCTAGGATTAAGATGTGGCAGGAAAGAGTCTGCTTGAGATTCTTTCTCTCCCTCTGCCCCTCCCCTGCTCGCTCACTCTCTAAAATAAATAAATATATAAATAAAATCTTTTAAAAAATGTTTATTTAAGGAGCAAGTTATAGCCAGTTTTTCCTCCCAAACACCTAGGCAATTGCCCCAACTTTGTTGAATACCCATCTTTTCTCCCTGATTTGACATGCTATCTTTACAAGAAGCTAAATTTCTTTTTTTTTTTTACCTTTTTTTAAAAAATTTTTTTATTGTTATGTTAATCCCCATACATTACATCATTAGTTTTAGATATAGTGTTCCATGATTCATTGTTTGTGCATAACACCCAGTGCTCCATGCAGAACGTGCCCTCCTCAATACCCATCACCAGGCTAACCCATCCTGCCACCCCCCTCCCCTCTAGAACCCTCAGTTTGTTTTTCAGAGTCCATCGTCTCTCATGGTTCGTCTACCCCTCCGATTTCCCCCCCTTCGTTCTTCCCCTCCTGCTACATTCTTCTTTTTTTTTCTTTCTTAACATATATTGCATTATTTGTTTCAGAGGTCCAGATCTGAGATTCAACAGTCTTGCACAATTCACAGCGCTTACCAGAGCACATACCCTCCCCAGTGTCCATCACCCAGTCACCCCATCCCTCCCACCCCACCCCCCACTCCAGCAACCCTCAGTTTGTTTCCTGAGATTAAGAATTCCTCATATCAGTGAGGTCATATGATACATGTCTTTCTCTGTTTGACTTATTTCGCTCAGCATAATACCCTCCAGTTCCATCCACGTCGTTGCAAATGGCAAGATCTCATTCCTTTTGATGGCTGCATAATATTCCATTGTATATATATACCACCTCTTCTTTATCCATTCATCTGTTGATGGACATCTTGGCTCTTTCCACAGTTTGGCTATTGTGGACATTGCTGCTATAAACATCGGGGTGCACGTACCCTTTCAGATCCCTACTTTTGTATCTTTGGGGTAAATACCCAGTAGTGCAATTGCAGGATCATATGGTAGCTCTATTTTCAACTTTTTGAGGA
The DNA here is from genome assembly GCF_004348235.1 of Phoca vitulina. NCBI lineage: Eukaryota > Metazoa > Chordata > Mammalia > Carnivora > Phocidae > Phoca > Phoca vitulina. The sequence goes on along the minus strand of NW_022589724.1, from coordinate 10,076,389 downwards.
ACCTCCATACTGTTTTCCAGAGTGGCTACACCTGCTTGCATTCCCACCAACAGTGTAGGAGGGTTCCCCTTTCTCCGCATCCCCGCCAACATCTGTCATTTCCTGACTTGTTAATTTTAGCCATTCTGACTGGTGTGAGGTGGTATCTCATTGAGGTTTTGATTTGGATTTCCCTGATGCCAAGCAATATTGAGCACTTTTTCATGTGTCTGTTGGCCATTTGGATGTCTTCTTTGGAAAAATGTCTGTTCATGTCTTCTGCCCATTTCTTGATTGGATTCTTTGTTCTTTTGGTGTTGAGTTTGATGAGTTCTTTATAGATTTTGGATACTAGCCCTTTATCTGATATGTCATTTGCAAATATAAGAAGCTAAATTTCTGTACACAGTTGGGAAAATTTATGGACTATTCATGCCCAGATTCCTGTATATTTCTGTGCCAATACCATTTTTTATTTACAGTAACTTTATTAAAATATTTTAAAACCTTTGGGACACTTGCCCCCCTCATTACTATTATTTTTCAGAATATCTCTGACCATGCTCCTATTTTTTCTTCTTTTTATATTAATTTTAGTAATATTTGACCCAAATCACCATAAATCATGTTGGTGTTTCATTATAATTGTAGTGATTTATAGATTTAGAGAAAACTGACATCTTTATAATGTTGTATCTTTCCATCCTAAAATAATGTGTATCTTCCTCACCTAAAACAAATTTTCTCTCCCTTAAGTTCCTAAGTAGAATTTGAGAAACTCGTGATTTTGTAAATTTACCTTTTTACTTAGCTACTTTTATTATTTTATTGTTTTATCTGTTCTCTTGGCTTTTCTAATTTTTCTGAGTCTCTACCTTAGTCATGTAGTTTATAGACAGTATGGAGTATGGTTTCATTTTTGGACTCAATCTGAGTTTTTCATTTTCTAAGGATTTTATCCCACTTTCATGTAGTGCTATCACAGAGGTTTGTTCTGCTTCTGCATTCTTATTTCAAAAAGTCTTCATCTACTTGGGCTGCTCTAACACAAATACCATAGGCTGGGTGGCTTAAACAATGTTTATTTCTCACCGTTCTAGAGGCTGAGAAGTCCAAGATCAAGTCACTAGCAGATTGGGTGCCTGGCCAGAGCCTGCTTCCTGTTTCATAGACTGTCGTTTTCTAGCTGTGTCCTCACATGGGGGAAAAGAGAGATCAGAAGTAAGTAGTCTTGTGACTCTGAAAAGGGTTAGGGTTAGGATGAGGGCTCTACCCTTATGACCTCATCTAATCCTATGCACCTCCTAAAGGCTCTACTTCCTCATATTATCCATGGTGGTGGTGGTGGTGGGGGTGTTTTGAGATAAATTTTGAGAGGGACACAAACATTAAGTCCCTAACATAGTCTGCGTTTCCTTTATATGCCTTTTCTTGGTAGTCTACTTCATCACTGCCATCCAGACAAGTCCGGGTTTTTTTTTGTTCAAATAGGTAAAATGTTTATTTTTATATCTCTTCAAATACAGGTTTTTGTATAGATCTTCTGAGCTCTGTCCCAGACTATTAGCATACATTATTTACATTATTATTTCTACATTATACATAATGGATTTTTAAAGGACACCAAAATAGGGTGACAAGGTGGTCTAAAATTTCAAAATCCTGCTAATCTTTTTCTACTGAATAGCTCTCATATTTCGAGCACTTACTATGGACCAGGCATTTCACATGTCATCTCATTTAGTCTGTAGATTATTTTTAGGAAATGGGTATTATTCCCATTTTCATGTGAAGAAATCAAGTCTCAAAAGATCTAGTAAATGCCCAACTTCAATCAGTAATGGATTTGAACCATAGTCTTTCTAGTTCCTGCTCTTTCCTGTTCTTCACATTCCTTTTACATCTTGAGGAAAGAAAGAAAAGCCAGGCTATATCATCTCTGTTTTTGTTGATGAATCAAAGGAAAGGGTTGGAAGTGAGATTTCTCTTAAGTATAATTTACTTTTGACTTTTTTTTTTTTTTAGATTTTATTTATTTGACAGAGAGAGACTCACAGCGAGAGAGGGAACACAAGCAGGGGAGTGGGAGAGGGAGAAGCAGGCTTTCTGCGGAGCAGAGAGCCTGATGTGGGGCTCGATCCCAGGACCCTGAGATCATGACCTGAGCCGAAGGCAGACGCTTAACGACTGAGCCACTCAGGCGCCCTACTTTTGACTTTTGAACTGTGTAAATGTTTTGGGTTTTTTCTGAAGACTAAAATCAGTAGGGAAAATAGAGCTAACCCTAAAATTGAAAATAAATTGTAATTATTAACCTTAACTCTTTATCAAATTGGTTACATAACCACACAGAGAAAAGAATTATTTCTAGTGACTCTGGAAGATATTCTTCTGGTATACATTCTTGGTAAAGTATATTCTAAGGAAAAAAGAATTGCAAATAATTCCAAACTTCACTTCATAGTTTTATTAAGAGTAATATTTATGTTATAATTTTGAAATATATAATTTTATATATTCTGAAAGGACAAATGAGAATGGTCTTGTTAAGATCCAAACTTTTCATTGTGAGAGAAAGGAGATACATATAAAAATTAAAGTAAAAACCCTGTGTTAAATTTGATATATTAATATGAACTCAAGGTTTAGATACGTTTACTTTCTCTGTTCACTGAAAGGACCTAAAAGCAACAATATCCCGGTAGCCATGTTAACTGAGGATCTATCCTCATACTTGTTTTTGCTGCTGGTTCTGGCAAAGCCTCAACGTTTGGGTGAGAAAGGACTGGGTGTCCCAGGCTAAGACTGCTTCAGGGAAGGAAATAAGTCAGTGCTTAATTCAGCAGGTGGGGATTTTAAAGTTGTTGCCAGGAGTGAGGTCTACCCCAGTCCTCTTCATCATCATTTTGTAAAGGCTACATTGCCCTAATGCTTTTATGTGAAAGTGGATAGGTAAACAGGAAGGCAGGGTTGTATCCTATGTTTGGATTAATGCTGGGTGGGAATCTGGAGGTGAGAACAGGAAATCCTGAGAATTTAAATCCCTGGGAATTAGCAAAAACTCCTGAAAGAACTTGAGATCTTCAAAGGCTATATAATTGGTAGGATCGAAGCTGAGGTGACCAACGGGGATGACCTAGCTAATATCTAGGTTGTAGGAGGCTTAAGTGTTATCTAGGATACAAAGAAAGGATGAAATTGGAAAAATACTAAGGCCCAGAGAAGAATAGAAGGATCTAGAAGGCCCCGGGAAGGGTGAAGGGATCTACTAGTCTGTGGGGAGGGATTGTGGGTTCACCTTCCTCTTTAAGGGCCCTCTCCCACCTCAAAAACACTGTCACTGCCCCTAACTCCCATGATGGGGCCCTAGAACTTTAGTCTACAGTGCATATTCTCAGTATCAGTTGAGACTTCTGTGCACTTCAGATAAACTGCTTTCAGATGCTTCTCAGTGAGCTTTGGGGTACAAGTTCCATTTTATATTTTCTGTGAGTATGGGGTTCCTTTTTCTGTTCCTCTATTTACAGAGGCATCAAAATTTACCAACATTTAGGAAAAACAGACACATCAATTTGGCAAAGGAACCTTAGGCCCAGCCCCCAGCAGAGATGAACCTTTTCCTCTTCCTAATTTCCTAGATCAATTAGGAAGTTGCTACAGAGAGCCACCGGAGATGGAAGCTCTCAGGAAAGACTAGAATTCACTGAGGGGCACCAGGCAGGGGTAGGGGCGGGAACTAGGGTTTATATTCAAAGCTCACAGACCCTCTTTCTGGGTGTGGTAGAGGGCTCCATGATAGAACCCTGACAACAGTGAGTTACTGGCCATAGATTGGATCATTAAAAGAGTTCAGGATACCTGTAGGAGGACGGAGTCCCTCAACTCCATTCATCCGTCATGATTCCAACTCCCGTCTATCTCTGGGCCAAGGTTTCCCTTTGTGTTAGGACTGATATGAAGAACAATGCTGCTAGCCTTTGGAAGCCTCAAATCAGATGCTGGAGCCCAAGTTCTGTCATCAAGGTCAAGTCCTATGTGAAGGAGTACACCTGAGCTTGCCGTCCTGGGGAATTTGTGTCTTTCATCGGAAGAGGATAGGGACGGAAAAATCAATTGAGCATGACATACAGAAAACCCTTCTTGAAATTTTTGCAGAAGGAAAAGTGGCAATATTTTACCCACTTTAAAGTGAATAACAGGGATGGATCCCAGAGCTCTATTAATTCAATATAGAAAATCAGATTATCCATGAATAATGAATAATGAACGTGTGCAGCTGGCCTAGAGAGAAGAGAGTGAAAATTTGGTCCTAGCCACTCACTCTAGTCTCCTAACATCAGTGCAGAGTCAAAAAGAGGAACAAAGGTGTAGCACTAAAAGGCAAGGTTTTGTCAGGTCATCTGTGGTATGCCCAAGGTTTAACCTTAATCTCACCTATCCATGAGGACCCAGGTCCACAATCTCTGAGGATGGCAGTTCCTAGAGCAAGTCCCTATTAGAAAACAGAGCTCTTAGAGGGGGGCCATGTGAGATCTATTGGAACCACTGTTTGTGTTGGGGGCAGAACTCCCAGGTCCTCATTTTGGACAAGCTGTCTGACTTCCCCAAGGTTCAGTTTCCTCTTCTGAGGTGTCACCTGGTCTCCGTACCTCACAGGGTTGTTGTGAGGATCGCACGAGAGAATGTCTGGGAAAGGCCTTCCCATTTTTGTCATGGGCTATTTTATCTTGTGTACTAATTTTGTTGCTTTCAGAGTCTTAGTCTTTCAAGAGCCTGCCCCAAAGGATCATTCCACAAAACCTCCTAAAATATCACTTTGCTCCTCTCTTCAAGTAACCCAAGCTCTTGGATTCTCAGATCGGAGAGGATGACTGGAAGAATCTGATGGGAGCACAGGACAAGCTTTTCCAGGGAACAGGAGAGGACTCTCTCTCCCCTCTCCTGTGTCCCTCTTCCTAGGATGACTTGTGCAGTGGCAGGGCCCAGTGCGGCCTGGGGTTGACGTTGGTTCAGAAGCCTGTAGGGAAGGGAATGTGAAAGAAAGCCTTGGTGTGAGGAATGAGGGAAACATTGTGAAGTCTGGGATGTGGGGGAACATAGTGTTTCTGGCTCTGCCAGGCCCCCGTCCCAGCTGACTTTAGCTTACTCCTCTCGTCTTCTGCAGCCACGTGGACAAACACCCCGTTACAGGCAGTTTGTGGCAACAGTTTTGTCAAGATCCCCACTGTGAGTTGTATGATTTAGTGGCCTTGGAAGCTGATGTTCTGCTGTGTGGGGAGCCTGTGGAAGATGCTGCTGCCTTAGAGCCCATGGCTCCCACCACTCCTCTGAGGAGCTTAGCTCAGTCTCTGCCTTCAGCCTCTCACTGACCTTCAGAAGGCCTAGAACGGACCCCTCAGCCCCTGTACCTCTGGTTTCCACCTTCTCACTGGATTCTACAGATGCCCACGTCCCAGACCGTCTGCAGACCCCATGACTCTGCCTTCCATGTTCTCTGTGCCCTCTCCACAGGTGTAGTGACCTCAGTTGCTTCTTTGCCTGAGTACCCTTTGGGACCCCTCTTCCCTCAGTGAACTCTTACCATCTCTTTTCCTCTCATTGTGTCCCATTTTCTCAAAACACCTCTTTGTCACTCATTTTACCATCATCACTGGCTTTCCTTTTGTGAAAATTTGGGTGGAAAAGCTATTTTTCACAAAAGGTTTCTGAGCATTTTTTGTTTAGGAACCCAGACTTCCTTTCTATGTATGACGTGACAGGAGGTTTTAGAATTCTGGTTGTTTGACCTGTTATACTATTTTTCATCCCCAGATCACTTCTTGGTTGAGTCTTAACACCTAGGAAATAATTTGATCAATTCCATGACATTGATAGCAAAGGAAGTTGGATGGCACCCAAAGGCAAGTACGTACAAAGCCAGCAGACAGTGTAATTGCATGTTGTAGCCAAATGGTAAGCAAACTGCAGCCTGGCACTGGACTCATACTGAGGAGTGACTACGGCAAAATACACACACACAAACACACAACAGCATGAAAGGTAAAAACCTTGGAGATATCATGGTTAATAGGTAAGAAGTGTCAACAATTTAAACCTTAACTTTACAGGGAGGGAAAAAAGAGAGCAAAAGCACATGCAGATTAAAGCACCACCATGGTAGCTCTGGTGGTCTTGTCTGGTGGATCTTGAGGGAAGGTGACAGTTCCTGTGGTTACCAGCATGGTCCCAATGGTCTTGGGTGGAAGGGGCAACTTCCTGCCCTCATCTGTTTTGGAATGATTCCTCAGATGGCGCTGTTTGAGGTCTCAGGACAGCCTCCCAGCAGTTTCATGTGGCTTATGCCTTTTGACTTGGGAGGCATGAGTTTACTGTTGTGTTTAGTTGTTAACAGTACCTGGTAAGGTCCTCACCGAGTCCTTCTTTGCTGTCTCATCTAGTAACAAAAAAATGAGGAAATTTGTGTTATTCAAGAGAATGACAGGACAGAGAGTTAACAGAATATTTTGGTGATTCAAAAGAAAACTATTATCTAGACACAAAATAACCTGGGTCATTTTATGGAGAGAAAACCCTAATTCTATTCTTTTTGTGTACTGTCTATATTACAATTTGCAGTAAGAGACTTAGAAGACTTTTTCTGTGAATAAATCCATTAATGTGGAATATATCCTTGAAGCTGTCTTTTTGTCATTTATAGAATTAAAATTTATTAATGTATCTTTATATGTATATGTAGGCATACATAAACATGTGTATATAATAAAGTTAATTTTAGTCTTAATGTATAATTTATCTTAGCATATAAAAACAGATGTATATATTACATTGAATTATCATTTAATAAAATAAAAATTCCTTAACAGATAAACCATATTCATTCTTACATATACATTCATATTTTCTGTAATTATTATACTAAATATAGTCAATCATTTTTAGTTCTGTTTAATCAAGGTAACCAAATTTTGTTTTCTCCAGACACAGGGACAAATAAAAGGTAAGAAACCAAGAACTGACTAAATTTTTAGGAGTACACATTTTAGATTACCTTTTACACTTTCAGGAGGCAGAATAAACACACTGTCCAAAGGCACTTACACATTTTATTAATAGAATTAGTAGTTAATTCTATTAATCTACAGTCCTTATATATGAATAAGGATAAATTAAAACTGTTATATTTCATATATATTTAAAAGCTTAGAAACTATTCAGGTATCCAAATGTTATATATCAAGTAACACAACATTTCCTAAAGTCTTAACATTTTAACTAAGTATTTAGAAATTACAATTTTAGCTAACACATTAAATCCTTATGATTTGTAGTACTGTAAGAATTTTACAAGATCACAACCCTTTAAAAGACATCTGTCCTGTGATTTCTCTTAAACACTTTTATATTTTGTAATCTTAAAAAGTTTGCTTCAACAATGATTCTTTTCTTATCCCATAAAACCAGTATACAAAATTTAGAAGGTTTAAATCTTGAAGTTTTTTTTTTTTTTAAGATTTTGTTTATTTATTTGACAGAGAGAGTGCACAAGTAGGCAGAGCGGTAGACAGAGGGAGAGGGAGAAACAGGCTCTCCGCTGAGCAGAGATCCTGACCTGGGGCTCGATCCCAGGACCCTGGGATCATGACCTGAGCCGAAGGCAGATGCTTAATCGACTGAGCCACCCAGGTGCCCCTAAATCTGAAGTTTTAATCCTAGTTTCTTATAAACTAGAATACTGTCTCAGCATTAATTTTATGTAGCAAGGCCAGAGCAAAAGCTTTCTATAATAAAACCAAGGCAATATGGACATAGAGTTGTCTTTAATCAATATGATTAACCCATTCCAATTTGCCCAAAATTTATTTATGAGAAAATTACAGGATACTTTAAAAATATACTTTGTAAACTTTGTATTCATGAAACAAAACTTAAATAATCTTAAAATCATATTTAAAAGCTCTTATATTGAAACTAAGATCTCTCATAGCTATAGTAATGAGGTTATTATTTAAATACATTTGTCTATATTTTATAATGCAAATTTTTATTTTCTTTTTTCTTACATGTTTTTGACTATTTAGTGTGCAAAATAATGACAATGATTTTTTTTTTCCTGAGCATCAAATTGATCTTTAGAATTTCCCAAGTGAGGGAAAAACAGAGGGATAGAACAACAAAGTTGAGTGAAACGTAGTTTTAGACAAATATGAAATTATCAGTGTAAAAGGTTATCTTCTCCCTGTGAGGAGAAGGGAGAAAGTTTATATGCAGGAGAAACTTTTTCATACATACATAGACACAAAAGAGAAAGTCATTACAGGTTTAAACAGTAACTCAAGCCCTTGACAATTTTATCAAGCCATACAATTAAAAGCCAGTGTTTATTAATCCCTATAGAAGGGAAACAGAAGGGAAATCTACATTAATCACAGTGCTCTCTTTCTTTTAGACCAGTTATACAATCTCCTCTTGAAAGTTTCTGTTCCCTTTTTACCTCAGGCATTTCTCGAATGAACACCCTTGTTCATCTCAAAGTTTCCCAGTGGCCACTATAATTCTGATTTATCCCCAGTGAAGTTACGCCAGGTGCTAACACAAGCTTATTAGCAGACAAGCCCATGAGAGGTTTTTGGACTGTTGATCAGAGGTAAAATATCACTTGTGTTTTAAGTCTTCAGCCCTAAGGTTAGGCTGCTTCTACTTGCTGACCTGAGAAGTCAGCAGCCACCTGGCTCAAATATGTGGAGAGATCTTTCCCAAAGCCAATTTCTCATACCCAGAGAAGGCTGGAGAAAGTTCTCGTAGACAAACAGAAGACGGTGGACAAACATAAGGCAGAAGATGGTGTTAAAAGTCAAATTTTACCAGGGGACACTCAGGTCTGATCAAGAAACCAAAAATTGCAGCAAATATTAAACTGGTTGTATCTTTGGTCCTTCAATATCAGAATCTAAATTCAGTCTAAAACCACACAATCAAAGGCAGAGAGACCTTCAATGTCTTGAGATTCAAGGAGTCTCAGATATGCACATTATTAGTGAGTCAAGGAGGCCAGTGCTTAGTAGGGAAGGTCTTGACCAAATACCAGGAGAACATCCAAATGTCCTATTTAGGACAACAGGAGTAAAGTTGTAGTTGACAAAGTCAGGTTTATTGCTTCATTACCATGACGGAGGTCACACACCAGAGGAACCATGGGGTGGGTCACCAAGAAAGGGAAAAGTTACAATACAGTTTTGAGGAAGGGTGGCATTTAGATGAAATTTATATGAAACAGTATTTTGATAAGTTAAAGGAGGACTGTGTGAAAAAGGGGCAATATCAGGTCTGGATGGTGAAATGGACACGAGGTCTCCTTTTCTTCGAAATTACAAATTAAGATAGATGTGGAATATCATACGCCCAAACCCCTATCCTGAACCTCCCTGGGTTGGATATCAAGCAGCGGCTCTCTGTCAACGTGAATTAGATCCTGTAGGCAAGGGCAGGATATTTTGATATTACTGAAATTATTTCAAAAGTAAAGTTTCTGATAAACTATGACTTTTAGAAAGCAAGATTTCTCATTAACAAAGTAATAGTCATGCTACTGAGTGTCATTAGAACACTTTACAGCTGCGGTGTTTCCTTGGGAGAAATAGAATTTTCTGCTAACTTTGCAGTTGGCTTTATCTGTGTTCTGTGTCTGTTTTCCCAGCTTGATGAATGGCATGGTGGATTTTCAGTTTCTCAGGCCAAACTAATTTTCACTTTCTCAACATGTAACTTGGTCTCTTGTTTTACCAGCTGGTAGAACTTGCCAGAAAGAAGCTGTGGTGGCATGGGACCTTTTCTGATAAGTCTCTTCCCTTCTTTTCTGTTTCCCTGCTCCCTAGGATGGGCTGTGTAATTTTGGGGCCCTAGTGCAGCCTGGGGTTCCCGAAGGAGGAACCCATAGGGAACAGAATGAGAAAGCAAGCCTTGGGGTGAGGTATAAAAGGTGTACAGGTTTCCCCACTATCCAAAAGTAGTGTGTTCTTATGAAAATTTTCATAAGCCAAAAAAATGGCATAAAGCGAAGGAGCATTACCATTAATTTATATGGGAAGTTTTTTGAATGTTCCCAGAATCCCCCCCCCGAAAAAACTTCTTGTGCTTTTCTGATACCTTAAGACACATCTTGCTAAAGGAGGCACAAAATAAATCAAGAGCAAGCACAGATGCTCACAGATACACCTCAGAGGGTTGGTGGCTTGATGCTGAGATGCTGAGTATAGTTTTGGGGAAGGAGCTTGGGGTGCGCGTTGTCTCTATAAAGGCTCTCTGCAACACAAACGCCAAATGCTATTTTCACTGTTCACTTTTTTTGTAAAAGCAAAAATTCTCTTTGGATGTCTTTTGGGTAGCGAAAACAGGTAGTAGCGTAGGTCTTTCCTAAAAGCGAGGCTGCATAACACAAACTTTCAAAAAGCAGGGGCAATCTGGAACTACCTGAGTGTTCTGTGGGAGAGGAAATGCATGAAGACACGTGAAACGCTTCCCAGGGTGTTTGCATAAGTAAGACAGCGATATAGGTTGGTATCCAAAAAAGGGCTCACTACAAAATCACTTTTTGCTTTCCATCTTTTGTTGTGAAGGTGAAAATCCTCTTCGGATTTCTTTCAGCTAGCAAAAACAGGTGCTAAGCTTAGTAAGTCTTTTGTAAAAGCAAAGTGGTGTTACATGAACTTTGGAAAAGTTGGGGGAGGGTACCTGTATGATGAGTCTAGGATGTGGGGGAATGAGCAGGGGGAGCATGCCTTTGGTGCCCTTACTCTCTCTAGACCCTCTTGTTCCTATTCTGTTCCTAGTCTTAGTAACTGTGGGGTCAAGACCTGCGCAGGGAGGCTTGGGAAAGCCTCGCCGTGGAGGCTGACCTTATGTGTTGAGCAGGCCCGTGGGAGATGCTGCTCTGTCAGTGTCCCCTTTGGTTCCTGCAGCTTCTCTACCTGGGCCCTCCTCAACTCTGACCGCCACTCTCTTACCAGACCTTCCAGAAAACCCATTACCAGTCCTTCTGGCTGAGCCCATGTACTTCTGACCTATTTATCAACCTCTCTTTCCAGGACTCTGCAGAGTCCCGTCAACCCTTGCAACTTTCCTAGCTTGTGTCTGATTCTGCTCCCACAGAGCCTGTTTTCTTCTCATTCTGTCCTGCCCTTCACAGTGGGTCCCACTCCCTCATCCCTCCATTCACCCTATTATTGCCAGCAGAGGCTTTCCCACATTCTCACTCATCTTTTTCTCTACTCCCATGATGGCTTTATCTCCTCTGCCTGGGAGTCCTCCTTGCCTTGCTCTCGCCTAATCTTTCACTATTCTTCCTTCACCCCCACTACCAGCTTCCTCATTTTTTCCACAAGGTCTCTCTGCCTCTACTCGTCCCCCAGGTCCCCTTATTCAGTCTCATCACAGGGTACTGGATCCCTTTTTGCCTCTGGAGCTACAATCATAACAGACTGTCTTCTACTCCCATCATTCACCCTTTCTCCTCTCCTCTGGAACACACTCAGATATACACCCTCTTCCCCAACCAGATCCCACCCCTTCACGTGATGCTACCCTCTTTGTAAGGACTTCAGCCTCTTATTTCTCACCAAAACCTCATTCACTCCTTGAATCCCTCGGATTCATTTGCCTGTCAACCCCTTCCACCAACTGTCTCTACCCCACCATTGCCAGACTCTAACAATGACTCAGTTTGGCTCAATTTCAATCTTACTGAACATTGTTCCAGAGAGCTCAGCTTCAGAGCTCTTTTGTCTGGCCTCTTCTGCTACAACCACCTTAGGCACTGACTGCTCAAAACACTTGCCCCTATCAACCTTCTGGTGGCAGGTGTCTGCTGAGGACTCAATTCTATTGTTGGTAAGCATCCCTTATTGCTGTGCACTACGCCACAGCCCTCTAAGTCTTCTGGAGATATGAAGGTAAACGAGAGAAATTGCATGGTCTGTAGGAGCTTACAAATCCCCAAGCCTTCACAGACTCAGCAGCAGCAATGTAGTTAGCTCTTCTGAGGTCCCCGCTCTGCACAGTGAGTCCCGGCTGGCTACTCTCCTGTTCTTTGATAGCTGTGCCCCATTAGTTTCCCTTTCACTTATTCAATTTTTAATGCCCTCCTCCTGCAATCGTAATGCAGATAACCAATCCCCAGAAAAACCAATTCTCCACCTTAAAGCCTAGCCCCAGCCCTTGGGGAAAAGTTCTAGAGAGAAAGAACTTACCAAAGAAGGATGGTATGTATCTTCTCTAAGTTGAGTTTCCACTTTAGGAATATGATGATGGAAATGAATTTAGGAATGAATTGGAATTCTTTCACGGAGGGAAATAGTTAAGGCCAAAGCAACCCCAGCTCTGGAGCAGCCTGGGTCAGCAGAAGCCCTGTGTCCATAAGCTTCAGGCCCCAAGGAAAAGCCAGAAAAATAATGTAGCTCCAAAGGATGAGAGGACCTTAGGAGATCCACAGCATAAATGCATCAAAGAAGGGAGGTAGGATTAGGGACATACCAAGCCAAAGAGTCGCCTTCCCAGCCCAGGGACTTAGGTTGACACCCTAATGACCAAGACCCGTGGTTTTTGCCCAGCTGGAATAGACTTCTACAAAAAGTCACTTAGGAACAAAGGATGAGATGCTTGGTTCAGTGGCTTTGTCCCAGGACACAGCTAAGGGCAAGAAGGTCGCTCGCAAAAAACCTCCATCCCCTGTGCATCGTCCACATCCAGTTGAAACCAGAGGAGTTTGGGTAAAGTATCACAGTCATCGTTCCAAGCATTTGGGACACATCAGTGAGAAAAACAAAACTGACTGCCCTTGTCGAGTTGACCTCTTTGGTCCTTGAGTCCGCGGCGGCTTCCTCTCAAACTACACAAAACTATCAAACCTCCTTCATTCTCCTCAAGCTTCTGCCCTGCCCACCTCCTCGAGAGATTTGCTGTGTGGCCTGCAAGCCTTCGGATGGGAACTTTTCATCATCAAATCTTCAAAACCGTTGCATCCCACCTTTCTTTCCTCCTTCCTTACTGCTGTGTGAAGGAGGGGTCCTTCTGGAAGGCCTTTCTTGACCCTCCCGAGGAGGGACCAGTGCTCTCACTTCGACCATCACAACTCTTGTTACACTGTCTTGTAACTTTGGACGACTGTCCGGCTTCTCTGAGCTTCCCTGAGGGGCCCTCTCTATCTCCCTCACGGCTGGCCTGGTGTGTCACACCCAGCTAACGGTCAGTAATAACGGTGCAAGAGAATTCACGAGCAAAACTCCAGGGACTCTGGGGGGCGGGGCCGCGGCCTGGAGGCGGGGCCACGTCGGGGGCGGGGCTGCGGCCTGGGGGGCGGGGCCTGCACTGGGCTTGCTTTCCGCTTTCTGGTGGTGGTTGGCCCTGCTTCTTAGGCTGTTGAGTCGGGGAGGAAGAGCCGGGGCTTCACCCTCAGAGACGAGGTTAGCATGGGACTTTCCCTACCCCTGCCTGCGGAGCTTCACCAGCTGTCCCTCACCTCAGCCCCGCTGGGCCAGGGGCGGCCTCCGAGGGCCCAGAGAGACCCCGAGCGCCAGCCGCCCTCTCCGCTGGAGCTCGGCGCAGGTCACCTTCATCATCGTCACCGTAGCACTGACCGCTGCCTGGTGAGGCCGCACCCCCTCCCTGGCTGCCCAGCTCTAGGCAAGTGCCCGGGCCCGGGTCCCAGTGTCATCGTCCCAGGGCCTGGAGCACTACGCACACCTGCCTCGTGAGGCTGCCGCGGGAGTGGAAGGAGAAGTGGAAGGGGGCCTAGAACCTACGTGCAGCGCCGGGTTCGGGGCAGGCCCAGAGGCTCTGCCGCAGCTGCCGCGGGGGCTTGGCGAGGCCAGCATCTCACGCTACCCACAGGACCAGTAGCCACACCGCGGAGGGCGCCCAGGCCGCGCTGGGCATCGTTTTCTGGGAAGCTGCCAGGAAGGCCCCAGCGTCTCCAGCAAGGCCAGGGGGATAGTTCCTGAGAGCCCCCAGGTGAAGGCCATCAGCACAGCGTGCGGGTGGAGGCACGAGGTCTCTCCCGAGGGGCAGAGGCAGAAGCCGGTGCAGACCCCCGAGGCCTCCAGCGCAGCGGGTGGAGGGGCCTTCACGACTTAGGTACGCTTCTGTTACAGCCTTGCTTTGGTGGAGGGGCCCTCAGTGTCAGGCCCTGTCATAGACAGGGCCTCATGGTCGTCACCAGGGATGGAAGCAAACGCTACGTTTCTTCTTTTTTTGGACAGGTTTTCTTACATCAGTATTACCAAGCGAATTTGCAAGATGTAGATTACCCCATAGTAGTAGTGCTCATAGGCTCCACTCCAAACATTTAATACTAACACTTGGATGTATTTCTTTCCAGACTTTGCTATGCAGATTTTTTGGTGTTTAAATAATATATATACATATATATTTTTGAAAGGTCGGAAAACATTTAACATTTTATCATAAGCAATCTCTACATTATTGTATACTCTTCCTAAACCTCATTTTTAGTTGATGTTCCATATTAACCATTCTGTTTTTTCTTTGATATTCAGGTTTGTTCTAAGTTTTTGATATTATAAGATGTTGCTTAACATATTTGTGGGTAATTGTACTTGCTTCTGAACTGTCTTATTCCAAAAATCACAACGCTTTTCCCGAACTTCAGATGATTTTCTAATCCAGGGTTCTACTCTTGAGCCATTTCTCTTCTTTTTCTATAGTCTCCTTAGGTGAGGTTTCTACCTACCGAGTATGTTATTTCAATAGTGACTTCTCCCTTTTGCTTCCAATTTATACATCCAGATGCTTGCTAAACATTACCAACCTTGATTTCCCACAGGTTCCCCAAACCTAACATCTGTAAATTTAGCTCCGCCAGCACGGGGCTCTTGTTCTCCTAGTCCCAGTATCAATTGGTGGCACCTGGTCACCAAGCCAGAAACAGGTGAGCCTTTCTCTGCTCCGCCCCCTTCATCCTTCCCATGATTAGTCAGTCACCAATATTTAGCACCTATCTGCTAAATAGTTCTCAACTTTTAATCTCCTCTCAATTCTTACTCCTACCCTGGTAGTTCAGGCCCTCATCATCTCTCACCAAACTATGCAGTAGCCTCTTAACTAATCTCTGTTCTTAACTAATCCTCTGTTGCTGATCTCTATTTTTTTTTTTTTTAGCTGCTTTTGTTACTCTCTGCATTTTTTTTTTACTCTAGTAATAAACACCTGTTTTGTTCAGTGCTTCCATATCTTTACTGATTATGATTTTTCTACTTGGAGAGCCTCAGGCAGGTAAACACTAGAATTTTCACCATCTACAGTAGGTCAGGGGCTTTATTTATTTATTTTTTTCAAGGAATTTGTCCGTTTCATCCAACTTTTTTACTTTATTGTCATAGTTCATAATATTTCCTTATTTTTCTTTTAATGTTAGTGGATCTGGTACTGTTCCTTCTTCTTGATATTGGTAATTTGTGTCTTGTGATCAGTCTGACTAGGGGTTTATCAATTGTCTTTTTTTTGCAAAGAAACAGCTTTTGGTTTTATTGATTTTATTATTTTTCTGGCTTTTGTTTGATAGATTCCTGCTCATGTTTTTATTATGTTCTTCCTTTTGTTTGCTTCCTTCGGTTTCCTTTTCCAGTTTCTTAAGGTGAATACTTATTAGATCATTAATTTGAGACTGTTCTTCTCTTCTTAGTATAAGTTTATTTTTTTCAAAGTGAACATAACCTGAAGATTTTATTGCCTTTATAATAACACAAAAGATGAAGCTCAAAACTGGATCATTTGGCCTTTTCTCTTGTTATCTCCTCATAGTTCAAAATGCTTGCATCTCTTAATAGCCGGCATTCTCTTAGATCTATAGTTGGGCTCCACGCATTCTGCGTTCTCACCTCAGCACAATCTTCTCTGTGGTTTCAGCCTTTTTCTGGAAAATTGGCTTAGTCTGCTTACCATAGTCACTCTGCCTCCTGTCCCAACACTGTTTCCCCTGGACACATGAAAATCCTTGCCCTTCTTGTACTGTGTTATTTTGTTGGTATCCGCCACACTTCTTAGAGAAAGTCTGCTGGGTTTTAAGAATGTTTACCTTGGTTGTGTGGGTACTTTCCCTACACATGTTTAATGCTATCAATTTTCCTATAAATACTGATTTATCTGTAGTCCATATCTTTTGATGCATTGTCTTAATTTTCAATTGAAATTATTTTTTAAATTTATTTGACTTTTTCTTTGAGTTATTTAGAAGTACGTTTTCAATTTTCAAATATTGGGGAATTCCCCAAATATCTTTCTGTGTTGATTTCTAATTTAATTCCATTATGGTAAGAGAACATACTTTGTACAATTTCAGTATTTTAAACTTTACTGAAGTCTGTTTTATGAACAGTGTATCTTGGTGACCGTTTTTTGTGTACTTGGAAAGAATACGTATTCTGCTGTTTGTTGGATAGAATTCTCTATAAATATTAGGTCAAGTTAGTTTATAGTGTTTTTCATGTCTTCCATGTCCTTCCTAATTTTCTTTCTGCTGCTTTTATTCCTGAGGGAGGATTAGGGAAGTGTCCAACTCTAGTCCTGGTGTTGTCTGTGTCTCCTGGGCTCTGTCAGTTTTTGCTTTGTGCATTCTTCAAGCTCCACTGTTAGATGTATATACATTTAGGATTCTTATGTCTTGTGGGTGAATTGTCTCCTTTATTATTTTCTAATGACTCTCTTTATCTGTGGTAATACTCCTGAAGTCCACTTTGTCTGGTATTCATAAAGACCCCCCAGCTTTCTTTGGATTAGTGTTTTCATGGTATATCTTTTTACATCTTTTTATTTTTTAACGTAGTTATGTCTTAATCTCAAAGGTGAATTTCTTGTACACGGCATATGATGGGGTCTTGCTTTTTTATCTGATCTGACAATCTCTGCCTTTTAATTGAGGTGTGTAGACCATTTACATTGCTATTATTGATATGGTTATATTTAAGTCCACTATCTTGCCAACTGCTTATTTGTTCCATCTGTTCTTCCTTTTCCTACATTTGCCAACTTGCTTTTGGATTATTTTTTATGATTCTATTTTCTCTTCACTCTTATTAAGCCTCTTTTAATATTTTTTCCTGTGCATGTCACAGGATTTAAAATATTCATCTTCAATTTACACATTTTAAAATCATCTTCAGAAAAAGTCTTCAAATAATATTATACCACTTCATGTATAGTGTAAGAACCTTACAACAAGATATTTTTCCTTTTCCCCATCCTTTGTGCTATTATCATATACGTAGGGGCTGTATTATTTCAAATGAGTTTTAAATTTCTTAAGTAATATATGACTTTTTTGTGTAAAAATATTAAAACATTTCGCATAAAAGTCCCCTTGACCGTCCCTTCCCGGGAGGTAAGCAAAGTTATCAGTTTCTTATACATTGTTTTAAACTTTTTCTATGCCTGTACCGTGTGTGTGTGTGCACGCACATACATATACACTTAGAATAGGTATAGTTAATTTTTTTACATAAAAGATACCATACTGTGCACACCAATCTATGGCAGCTTCTTTTATCAACAGTGTATCTTGTCCGTCTACCCATATTAGTACTTCATTCTTTTGAGCTGCTACATAGTACTCTATTAAGTGAGTTGCCTACCATGTTATTTAAGGTGATGGACCTTTGTTTCCTATTATTCATCATGATAAACAAGCTTCCAGTGAACATCCTTCTGTATGCCTTACTGTGGACATATGCAAGTGCTTCCCTAGAGTACCTGCCTAGAAGGGTAATTACATTTTTCATAGAACCCTCTAGCAAGAAATAAAGGGGAGAGGGGAGCAGAAATTAAAATGAGAAGGTTTTAGGGTTGCACTGAGGCTAGTGGGTGTGGTAGTGGGGGTGGTGGGTGTGTTTGGGATATGATAGAGGATTTAAAGCCTTGGAAAGTCTTTGAAAAATCTTATGCAGTAATGGCATAATCTTTGGAACTCAGGGGCATATGAGGGAACACAGATTGGTTGCTATTTTCATGCCTTGGGTATAAAGAATCCACTTTTTTTCTTCGTGGGAAGTAGAAAAGAATGGTGCGACTCATTTTGATGGTCTGTCAGAGGGGTTAAATAACTTGCCCAAAGTCCTATGGCTAGCAAAGGGCTTATTTTCTGGTTACCTCACAGCAGAATGAGTGACGGCCCAGGGGGCTTGGGAAAGTAATTGAATTTAGAGGTCATCTGGTTAGACACCTTCATTCACATGGAGAGAGGCCTTGAGAGGAAAGAGACTTGCTCAAGGTCCCGTATCAAGTCAGTGTCAAAGCTGGAGCTCCAGCCCTAAGTGCCAACATATTTTGGCCTGGCTATAGGTGGCAGAACAGCAGAAACAGGAAGGAGATAGCTTAGTCCAGCTAGGGAGTGGTGGTGGGGGACCAAGGAGACAGAGAAGCAAACAACATTGCCACCTCCTCCGCCCCCTGCAGCCCACTCTCTTCCTTTCTCCAGATTCCTGCGGACTTCTTTCTTCAGCAGCATCAAAGAAGTCCAAAAAGGAAAACTAAACAATCCAAATTATAGGATAGAGAAAAAGACCCATTTCCATATAAATGTTACCATTATGTAGCAAAACAAACACAGTGGAAATAACGAGGTTTTGGTTTGAATCTGCGATGAGGAAGATGGGCATGAATAGTCTCTAAACCAACTGGTGGAGCCACAGTAATTCTCTCCTGGATGGCGGAGGGGTGGGGGCTGGGCACGTACCCAAACACTGCTATCTATCTATCTATCTATCTATCTATCTATTTATTTATTTATTTATTTTTTAATTTTTTTATTGTTATGTTAATCCCCATACATTACATCATTAGTTTTAGATATAGTGTTCCATGATTCATTGTTTGTGCATAACACCCAGTGCTCCATGCAGAACGTGCCCTCCTCAATACCCATCACCAGGCTAACCCATCCTCCCACCCCCCTCCCCTCTAGAACCCTCAGTTTGTTTTTCAGAGTCCATCGTCTCTCATGGTTCTTCTCCCGCTCCGATTTCCCCCCCTTCATTCTTCCCCTCCTGCTACATTCTTCTTCTTCTTTTTTTCTTTCTTAACATATATTGCATTATTTGTTTCAGAGGTCCAGATCTGAGATTCAACAGTCTTGCACAATTCACAGCGCTTACCAGAACACATACCCTCCCCAGTGTCCATCACCCAGTCACCCCATCCCTCCCACCCCACCCCCCACTCCAGCAACCCTCAGTTTGTTTCCTGAGATTAAGAATTCCTCATATCAGTGAGGTCATATGATACATGTCTTTCTCTGTTTGACTTATTTCGCTCAGCATAATACCCTCCAGTTCCATCCACGTCGTTGCAAATGGCAAGATCTCATTCCTTTTGATGGCTGCATAATATTCCATTGTATATATATACCACTTCTTCTTTATCCATTCATCTGTTGATGGACATCTTGGCTCTTTCCACAGTTTGGCTATTGTGGACATTGCTGCTATAAACATCGGGGTGCACGTAGCCTTTCGGGTCCCTACTTTTGTATCTTTGGGGTAAATACCCAGTAGTGCAATCAAACACTGCTATTTAAAGAGTGGTCTAGATCCCTTTGCAATTATTAATTTCAGCCAGCAAAACAAAATAAAATTAAAAAAACAAAACAAAAGGAGGCATGGAGTCTTTAAAACAAAAAAGTTGGGCCCTCAAAAGACTTCTCAAAGCTGGAAAGCTGTGGAAGAAGGGTTTGAAACTGTCACCAGGCTCTTGCCTACTTTACAGCAGAGGTCCTCAAGCTGCCTGCAAGCAGATTAAGGATGCCCTTTGAGAAGTACGGCATTTTGGGGTGCTGTCTTCTGAGTAGTTGGGAACAGAATATTCTTCCAGTTCAGAAATTTTCCAGGGGAGGTTTTTTTGTTTGTTTGTTTTGTTTTGTTTTTAGAGCAATCTCTCTGCCTTGGAATATCTGGAATGCCTTTTAAAAAGGCAAGTTCCTGAACTACCCCGCCCCAACTCCGGTACTGAATATGGGGGTGGGTCCGGGAATCCTCATGTTAAAAATTGTCCGGTGGGGCGCCTGGGTGGCTCAGTTGGTTAAGCGACTGCCTTCGGCTCAGGTCATGATCCCAGGGTCCCGGGATCAAGTCCCACATCGGGCTCCCTGCTCAGCGGGGAGTCTGCTTCTCCCTCTGACCCTCCTCCCTCTCATGCTCTCTGTCTCTCATTGTCTCTCTCGCAAATAAATAAAATCTTAAAAAAAAAAAAAAATTGTCCGGTGGTTCTTGTGCCTGCCTGCTGATGTCCAGCCCAGGATGGGCTTGTTCAATCATTTTGCAATGATAGAGGAACTTTCTGAAAACCTGCATCAATTATGTGGAACCCAATCAATTTACTTTTTTAATTTTTTTGTAAGTCAAAAAATAGTCGAATATTGGTAACCTATGGTTCAACCTAGTATCTTTCTTTTCTTTGAGTTTTAACTGAGTGTAGAAAACGAGTTTTCTAGGTTTTTGCTTGGAGACACTCAGGATGAAGAGAATTTTCAGGGTGTGGACATTAACTGACAGAAGACCTAGGGCAGAGGTCTCCATACTTGGTTAAGTTTGGAAACCATTTCATGAGGCACCTTAGAGTTCTCATTTCTATTTGGAGCTATGAAGTTCAAATATATATGTTATGAGGTAGCAGGTCCTCAGGTTTTTGTTTTTTGTTTTTTTTAAGATTGATTTCTTAGGGAGTGTGTACGATTGGGGAAGGGGCAGACTCTCCACTGAGTGGGGAGCCTAAGGCAGGGCTCAGTTCCAGGACCCTGAGATCGTGACTTGAGCCAAAATCAAGACCCGGAGGCTTAAATGACTGGGCCAGCCAGGTGCTCCAGGTCCTCAGGTTTTAAAGGTAGCTCCAATGTTACTTATGTTTCTGACCTAATCCTCTTTCTAGGATCTCTACAAACACAGTGGGAGGACTTTCTCTCCATGTTGCAGGAAAGGATTTAAGATGTTAAACTTCTGGAATAATGCAAGGACAAATCCATCAGTCAATCAAAACAAAACTCCCAGTGGTGAAGTGATAGGGCCAGGATCTGACATAACAACTGGGAGAATTAGGCTTTGGATTTAAGTTTTTGGGAAGCAATCTGGTGCTGTAAAGAGTATGAATTAAAGTAAACTTTGATCCTAAATTAGGACTGCCACTTACTAGTTAGTTATGTGATCCTGGTCAAATCAGGTAACCTCCTGGAGCTATCCGCATTTCTAAAACAAGGAGAATGACTTCTTGCAGAGCTGGTGGGATTGGCAGTGCTGTGGTTTGGGGAAGGTGTGTGAGATGCTCAGAGCTGTGCATGCCCATAGGAGGTCCTTAGTAGTGGTTATGATTAGTGAATTCCAGGCTGAAGTTTTTTTTTTTTCCCTACAGATACGCAGCAACCTTTCAGGTAAGGAAAATAAGTCTCCCAGTGCCTTTTAGACTAGCTGCAACTCTTACCCTACTCCCCCTACCACCCTGTTCATAAATATAACTGCCCTGGGGCATTTGCCCTCCACAGCATAAACCCTTGTTGAAGCTGGCATATCTACCATGGACGCCAGCAGGTACCAGCCCAGGCTAAGCTTTCAGAAGGGCTGCTTGATTTGATCCTATCATTCTTCCATCCCTCAGTGTGACTCATAAGAGCCCAGACTTCCTTTCCTTTCATCTACAGTGATTTTGGTCTCTCACAGCCTCTCTTGCTTGTTACGCTGAGCTGGGAGAAGATGCTCAGGGTTGCACTGTCAAATATTAATGAAGAAGAAAGGCCTCCTGTTTGGGGATCCCTGTAACAGAACTAATAAACACCAGAGGCTCCTTTTGGGCAGTACTTTATAGTTTGCAGAATCCTATCTTATCTATTAGCTCATTTAATATTTGCAAGGCAGTGTGATGGCTAAGGACGGGGCTCTGGAGTCTGCACGTTGCCTTCAAATTCCCTTCTTCACCTTTTCCCAGCTAAATTTTCTTGGGTAACTAACTATCTCTGAACTCCGTAGATTCAAGTGGGAAGTAGTTACAGTATGGTTAAGAAGAGCTCAGTAACAGTTAGCTAGTGTTTCTATCATGTCCGTTTTACCAAATGACTTCAACTTTTTCCATAACCTAACCATTTGTCCTTAACCTAATAGGTCGAGCCTTACTTTCTTTATTTTTACCCCTGTATCTTGTCCTCCCAGTCCTCTGCCTCCACATCCTCCTCAGCCTCACTCCCCCTTCACACATAGCCTACCCTGAACTTTCCCCTTCCTGTGCTGTGCAGACTGTCTTGGGCCTTTGCAGGTGCTATCCTGTCTGTCCTGAGCCTGCTTCCTGAATCCTGGTAAATACCTACCCATCCTCCAAGCAGACAGACTCCCTCTTATCCCTAGGCTTCCTGCTTGCTTTCTGCACACCTTGGTTACAATACACCGACACTGTCTCTTTCCCTGTCTGTCCACTCATCAGACTGAGTGCTCCCCTTATCTTAGATAAGCACTCAAGTCATTGAGTTCGGAGGCTGTGGGGCCAGTCCTGGAACTCAGGCTCCAGCTCTCAGTCCTCATGCTGTCTGGGCACCCCCGAGGCTGCCTCTCCACGTGGCTTCCTCACATTGCTGAGTAATTTTTTGGACTAAGCTGGACACAGACAAAAATGAATGATACGAAAGCACTAGACTCCATGTTTACAGGCTCAGTAGAGATTTCCAAAGGACACCAAGCAGCCAGTGTGCAAAGGCCTGCTTTTAATGTATCAGAAAAGAGACAATTACGAATGCCCGCTTTTGATGTGCCTTCTGTTTCGTCTTTCTGAATAAAAGGGAAACTCTGGCTCCAGGCTGATTTTCAATTGCAAAAATAGACTAAATTCCAACCCTTAAATTACCAAAAGTGCCACATACTTGACAAGCAGCTAAGCAGAGAGCAGAAACTACCAAGTTAGTAATTAAACAGAGCTTAAGTCAAATTAACAGAGACAGACGTTCTTGTCTGGCGGTCAGAACAGAGGCCTGGAGAGTCCTGACTCTGGCCCTGGTGCCCGCACGTGTCAGAGTCCAGTCCTGATGTGCAGCCACAGTTGTCCGGGAGAGACCCAGCTCCCTCCACCCCCATCTGTCTTCCTGGAAAGGCTCCCAGGGTGGGAAGGGGTAGTGTTCCTGCTGAGAGATGAGAAGTGGGGCGGGGGAGGTAGGCCTGAAAGGAATCAAGAGGTGACTGCTGTGGGGACCTAGCTATTCCCCATTTCAGAATTTGTTTCCAAATATTACAAGGGGCCATGGAAGATCTTTTTAAAAAATATAAAATGATTGTAGATTAGGAGCTCTTATTAAGTACCTTAGTGGAAATTATTCATTTACTGAAAAAATACTGAGTGCCTACAGTGGTGGACAAAGCACAGTTCTAGGCTTGGGTTCCTGACATGCTGGAAGGGGAAGGCAGACAATGAACAGGCAAATAAACGTGTGGCATGGATATCACTATAGTGAAGGGAGGAAGAGAGGGAGTTCAGGAAATAGAAGGGGTGGGGAGTAGGGGAGGATGGAGTTGTTATTTATATTAGGCAATTAGGGGAAGCTCTTCTGATAAGGGATATTTGAGTAGAAACCTAAAAGCAGAAGAGAATTCCAGTCAGAAGAAACAGCAAGTATAAAGTTCTTGAGTTGGAGGAGTGTTTAGCATGTTTGAGGACTAGCAAGGAGCCCAGTGTAGCCCGATTAGGGCAAGCAAGTGGGAGTGGTAGAAAGATGAGGTTTGAAAAGGTTAGGGGCTAGATCATGTAGGCGTTCTAAAGACATTGGCTTTTATTCTAAGTTAAAAGTGAAGGCAGAATATCCTCCTTTCCCATGGCTGAATAACATTCCATTGTGTATGTATACCACATCTTTTATGCAAAAAAAGGGAAAAGGGCATTGAAGGATCTTGAGCAGGTCTACGTGACTTAGAAGTAGACTTACAAGTGATTTCCAGTCACTTGGGCTGCTGCATTGGGAATAGGCTGTGGAGCAACAAGAGTAGAGACAGAAAGACCTGCTACGAGGCTATTGCAATAATCCAGGGGAGACACAACTGTGACTCAGATCAGATGATGGTAGAAAGTGGTTAGATTCAGAATAACTTTTGACAGTAGAACTTGTAGGATTTGCTGATAGTTTGGAACCAGGATGTAAAAAGTATTCAGGGATGACTTTAAGGATATGGGCCTGACCAAGTGGAATGATGGGTTCCTATATAATGAGATGGGGAAGAGAAGGTCTGGGGGTTGGAAACTAAGAATTCGTCTTTGGGTGTGATAATCGTGAGATGGCTGTCACACCACCTGAACAGGTATTGTGATACCATAGTGTGTAATAAAATAGGTGCTGCGAGGAAACACAGCTCTGGAAATCAATGAGAATGTGGTTTTGGTTTTGTCTCCTGATGTCCCGTTAACATTTATTTGCTGGAGGAATAGTTTTTTCTGGCGTCGGGTGAAAACTCTGGTGAGTACCATGATTTTTTGGGTTACTCTTAGATATCAGTAAGTCTTCTAGTTTTCTTTAGGTAGGAAATCAGAGTCTTGATTCAGAAATAAGTATGTCCAGTTTAGTTTATTGATTAATACTTACATATGCATTAAAAGGTCATGTTCCTTCTGCTTCTGATTTTTTCTACTTTTAAGCCTCTTCCTCTACCTTCAAACCTGTCAAGCTAGGTCCTGTAGCAGACAGGAAAAAATTATCCCATTGGGGAAGAAATTATGGTTGGCTTTTTTTCTCTTTCTTATGTTCTCAGTAGCTGGGCTTTCAACCACTCCAGAGTTGGAGGCTTTGGAAGGTAGAGGGGAAAGAGATCAGAAAGTCCCCACTTGGCTGAGACCATCCTAGTACTTCTAGCCGTGTCCTCCTTGGTTCTTTCGTGGCTTCTGTGGCTGCTCCCCTGCTGTGGCTCCTCTTTCAGCAACAGCATGGGAGTGGGTGGTATATCCTGTTCTTCCAGCTGCCACTGGTTTTCGTGCAGCTCACTCTCCCGTTTACAGTCCCATCACCCCACCGAGCGGCTCCTGGCTGACTCTCCTGCATGGCCCACCTCTTGTCCACAGGAAGCACACACCCTGTCCCTCACCTGATCCCCCAAGGATATCTCTTCTCTGCTGCCACCCACTTCTTTAGCAGCCTCTCACCTTTAGGCACCCCCCCCGCCCCCGGCCCGGGGCAGTCAGACTCCAGTGAATTAAGCAGCTCCCACCATCCCCCTTTCTCCAAACTGCAAGGAACACATTTCAGCTCTCCAAGTCATAGTCTATCACTAGATCTGAGCTGAAGGTAGACTTCCCCACCTTTTTTATTATACAGTGAGAGGAGCTATTCATAGCATACTGTCTTGAAAGAAATTTCACAAATCCACTCTCTTCAATTTCTAGGAGCCAGACCATTTTATAACCTTGATTACAATGAGGGGCTCAAGTTAAACTGTTCTCCGATACCGCTGTGAAAATCTTGATTTGCAGCGGCCCCTTAATTTCTCTGTGTTTATGTCTGTTGTATTAAAGCCTTGTCCCAAATTCCTTTATAACACCTTGTTACGTTTTCAAAGTGTGGGAATCAACAGCATATGAAATGTACTTAATGCCACAAGATTAGGGGAAATTGCCTATGGTATGAACAGCAAAAAGGTCTGAGGACTGAGCCCTGAGACTTTCAGAAATCAGAGAAATGAAGAACCAGCAAAAGGACACTGAGAAGGAGCACTTAGAATTTGCCCTATTTCTGGACTGGCTTTAAAAAAAACAAACAAACCCCCAAACTACCCTTCAGGCTTGTAGAACTCTTCTGTTCTGAACTATAATCAATACTCTAAGAACTGGCTTTCCCAAGAGTGAATTTTCCATTCTTCGTGATGTCACTCTTGATGTGTACATGCCTTGGCGTTTACCCAGTGTCCGTTGTCTCC
This sequence comes from Phoca vitulina, assembly GCF_004348235.1. Classification (NCBI taxonomy): domain Eukaryota; kingdom Metazoa; phylum Chordata; class Mammalia; order Carnivora; family Phocidae; genus Phoca; species Phoca vitulina. Next base: position 10,050,491 of record NW_022589724.1, on the reverse strand, counting down.
TTTTAACCACTGATAACCCTGTGAGGAAAGTTCATTACAGACAGGAGAACTGAAGGCCAGAGAACTTTCAGAGACTTCCCCAAGGTTCAAGAAGTAAGAGGCAATGGGTGGATTGAGATGTTTGGTTTCAATTTTATTTTTTTATATATACTTAATGTAGCTTAAAAAAATGTTTATCTTAATTCCAGGTAGTTCACATTCAGTGTAATACTAGCTTCAGGTGTACAATACAGTGATTCAACACTTCCATACATCACCCAGTGCTCATCACGACGTGCCCTCCTTCATCGCCATCACACCTATTTAATTCATCCCCCCACCCCGCCTTTTGGGTTTTGAGCTTTTTTGCACAGCAGCCTTGGAGACCCTCATGAAAATCATAGTATTTCAAGGTTTTGCTGAAGTCGTCTATTTAATCAATGGACGACAAAGGTTTTATCTCACCAGCAGGACAGAGTACCGTGATTGATTAATTATGACTGATCAGTTATGACTGCCTGATTGACCAGTTATGACTGCCTGAATGACCAGTTGTGACTGCCTGATTGATCAGTTATGACTGCCTGATTGATTAGTTATGACTGCTCTTGGTGTGGTAGGGGTTCTGGTGGCATGTATGCCATGTATTTGGCATCACCGATTTAATTATTGTGTGTGTGTGTGTGTGTGTATTGTTTCCTGGAACAGTTGCAGTTTCTCAGCACATATTACAAGAATGGGAACAGGAAGAAAGAGCAGGCTAAACCCATCTTAGGTTACTGAAGATGACAACATTGTATACATGCAGTCTGAGAGCACACATTTTTTTAAGATGTGGCATGAGTAAAGAAAACAGCCTCAACTCAGAGCAGCCTTACAAACCAGCAGTTTTCTCCCTGGATTTTTATTTTGAGAAATTTTGAACCAACAGAAAAGCAAAAGAGTGAGTATTACAATGAGTACTGTATGTCATTTTCCTAGATTCATCAGTTGTTAAAATTCTCCCTCTCTCTGCTTTTATTCTGAATTATTTGAAACTAATTTAGAAGTTCATGACACTTGGGGATTCATCTCTTAAGAACAGGGAATTTTCTTATATGATCAAAACGCCATTATTACACCATTAAAAATAATATATAGGCCATATTTAAATTTACACAGTTGTCCCCTAAAGTGATATCAGATTGACTGTACTACTTTTTGACAAGATTTTATCTCGGTAAATGATATATTGTAAGATTTTTGACTTCATTGATAAAATGTCCATCAAAAATGAGCATGTTGGGGTGCCTGAGTGGCTCAGTTAGTTAAGCATCTGCCTTCGGCCCAGATCATGATCCCGGGGTCCTGGAATCGAGCCCCGCTTCAGGCTCCCTGTTCACCCTTCTCCCTCTGCCCCTCCCCCTGCTCGTGTTCTCTCTCTCTCTCTCTAACAAAATCTTTAAAAAAAAATGAGCATATTATTTTATTACCTAGATATAGTACACTTTATTTTACTAGCCTTTTACTTTTGGGCATTTAGTCTGCTTTTGTACTTATCAGTTGCTCTTGTAAATGCTGCTGCAATGAACATTGTGGGAACATGGTAGATTGGCCATAATATATATTCCAACCTCTTTTTCCGGGGCCTTCCTATAGTAAGAGGCTACATTTTTCCCAGCTTGCCTTGATTTGGGTTCTAGATGTAATTTAGTTTCCACCAATCACTTGCACTTACCTAAGATTTGGAAGGCAAGAGAGAGGTGGATGTCTGGCTTTTGCTGCTCCTGGATTTCTCCTAGAAAGCATGGCTATTTATTTATTTCTTCTGCAGTGTCAGAGGCTACGGAAAGCCATTGGAGAGTTGAAGGCAGAGGCGTGGAATGATCTGATTTAGTTTTTTTTTTTTTTTGAGTTCTTGTCTTTATCTTTTTTTTTAATTATTATGTTATGTTAATCACCATATATTACATCATTAGTTTTTGATGTAGTGCTCCATGATTCATTGTTTGCATATAACACCCAGTGCTCCATGCAGAACGTGCCCTCTTTAATACCCATCACCAGGCTAACCCATCCCCTCACCCCCCTCCCCTCTAGAACCCTCAGTCTGTTTTTCAGAGTCCATCGTCTCTCATGGTTCATCTCCCCCTCCGATTTCCCCTTCATTTATGTTAAAAAAAAAAAAAAAGAAGAAGAAGATAGCAGGAGGGGAAAAATGATTTAGTTTTTAAAATCATGCTAGCTGCTGCTTGGAGAACAGATTTAGAAGGGAGTGTAATTGGAGTCAGGATCCAGTTAGGAGGCTCTTGCTATCTGGGCGGAGATGAGGGTGGTTTGGACTAGGATGGTATCTGTTGATAGAGGAGGTGAGCAATAGCTGGGTTCAGAATATATTCTGAAGGTGGAATCATCAGAATTTGCTGCTATATTGTCTGTGGGATGTGAGAAAAAAATGATCCCTGGCTCCCTTGTTGTTAGAGTTCTGGTTGTAATTCAGCGTTCCACCTATCAGATGCACTCGTGTGAGATGTGGAAGGCAAAATTAAGGTAGAGGTCTTGCCTTTGCTATTTCTGACTTCATCCACTGCACCTGGAGGGAAGGCAGCGTGTATGGGTTTAGCTGTAGGAGCAATGGTAGATTTGGTGGTGGGAGCGTTGGCTGGTTGTCTCCTGGTGTTTCACTTTCCTCATGAACTAAAATGCAGACATCAGCTGAGATTGGGGATTGTGGGAGGAGGGACTGGGGCTTATTATTTATCCCGTGTTGCTTCCTCCCCTGCCAGGACCCTATACAATGCCTGGCCTCTAGAAGATAATCACTTTGTTGTTAACTGGACAATTCTCTACTTTCACAGAAAGATTTACCCATAAAGCAGCACCTTTAACTTCAAAATAAATCAATGCAGTAAACTAAAGCAAGGAGATTCTCACATTGCTGAAAGAAGCAATCCTTTTACTATTTAAACCTCAGGTTTCAAACAGTAGTTGTCTTTGAAAGCGTTGCTAGGTTTAGAAGTGTTTTTTGATTCTGACCTATCCCCAAAGGTTCTGTATCTTTTCAAGATATGATTCGTCTCCTGAGGAGCTGTTAATGTTTCTTTAAGGGACAAATAGCCACCTATATTTGAAAACACTTGGGAAATCTCTCGCATTTTTCTGACAGTCTTGAGAAATTGGTAAGCCAGCCTTTAACACTTGGTGTGATGAAACTGGTCATTCCTGTCATGGTCCATATTTCTTTTTAGAGCACGTTACGCTTTTTTCATTATCCTCTGCTATATTGAATCCTAATTTCTTGATTCAGATTTCTTTACTTAACCTCTAAATATCCTCAGGTTGGAACAGAATGTTTAGATCGAGTATAAGCCATCTGTGCTATCAATGGTGGAAAAAGTATTTGATTTAGAGCTAGAAGATATAATTTTGGGTCCTTCCTCAGCAATGTCCTGGCTATATGGCTTTGGGTTATTTAATTAAATTCCTGAGACTGCGTTTCCTTTTTATAAACAAGGTTGATACCTACCTCATGTAGTTACTATAAATAATGACAACTAACATCTCTCTAACTTGCAGTCATTTTTCCACATATCATCTTCTTTGATCTTCAGATCAACTCCATGAGCTTGATGGGGCATATATCAACCCCCTTCTACATACGTGGGGGCTGAGGCTGGGCAAGTCTCATGTGAAGGATCAAATAGGAGGTGTCAGAGCTGGAATTTGAACCCAAATATTTTTTCTGCCAAAGCCCATATGCCACCCATCATATTCCGTTGGGTGTATATAGCATTTTATAAATCTCAAAGTGTTCTTCAAAAGCAAAGCACTATTATTTCTGTTATGTTACCATCTATTCCCGAGGAGACGTTCGGTGGTGGTTTTGTTGTGAAAATCGCCAGACATGCAGTCTGATGGTCTAGAATTGTGCTGTTCAGTATGGGAGTCACTCGCCACATGGGGCAGCTGGGCGCTTGAAGTGTGGCTGCTATTACTGAGGAACTGAAGCTTTAAATTTTTTTAATAACTTTAAGTTTAGAAACTGAAGCTCAGTTTTAGTCACTGGAAAACTGGTAAGTATATTTGAAACAATTTGGTTACGTCCATCTATTTTTCCAGCTGTAAGTTTTATGATCTAAATACAGATGAGTATTTCCAATGAAAATGTAGCAGTCATATTGAGATGTACTATAAGTATAAAAAATATGTCAGATTTTGAAGACTTAGTACGACAAATGTAATGTAAAACATCTTACTAATAATATTTATATTGATTACATTTTGAAAGGATAATACTGTAGATACACTGGGTTAAATATATTATTAAAATTAATTTCATCTGTTTCTATTTACTTTTAAATGTGGCTACTAGAAAATTTAAAACTATGCATGCAGCTCACATAGTATTTCTTGGACAGCATTACTCTAGAATTAGCTCTGAAGGAACATTTGTGTTTCGGTGACTAGGTATTTCCAGACCAGACAGTGCAAATCATAGTTCAAATTTCATGTTTTCTCTCAAATAAGGAGTCTCTGGAGCAACCTATTTGGTGTATTATGCACTGGCTAATTACTATTCCTTCCAAACAAGTAGAGGCTCTTGTGGGTGCTCAGTGAGGTTTGTTCAGACCTTCCGTGAGGAGATTTCCTACTTCTGCCTGGTGGGAAGAACCAGCCGGTCTGGCAGGTGTAGCCTTCTAACTCTCCTTCCCACCCACCCTCAAGGCTTCCCGAGTTTGTGTCTTGGGTTCCACTTCGACCTGCCGCCCCCCCCCCCCGCCCCCGGCCCCCGCAGGTTCCAATTCTACCATGCTTGGTTTTGGTGCTTCCTGGCGAGCCCCCACCTGGGTCTGTGCTGGCTTGGCTATTTGCTTGGAGCGTTCCACTGTGCAGGGCGTGATTGGACATAGCTATGGAAGGTGCTAGGTTGCAGGTAATACCTTCGTACATATCCACATTCCTGAAAGTGTATGTGAAAGTTAAACATACCAAAAACAGAGCTATATAAGGTGAGGACTGTAAACCCAATAGCCTGAATATGTATCTTAAGTAATTCCTTGTCTTCTATTATTTTATTTTGGTTCAGTATTTGTATATATTGCGAATGATCACCACAGTAAGTCTAGTTAACATCCATCACCATACATGCAGATTTTTTTCTTGTGATGAGAACTTTTAAGATTTACTGTTTTAACAACTTTCAAATACACTATTATTAACCGTAGTCGCCATGCTGTACATCAGCATGACTTATTGATTTTATAACTGGAAGTTTGTACCTTTTGACCTTCACCTATTTTGCCCATCCCGTACCCCCTGCCTCTGGCAACCACCAATCTGTTCCCTGTATCTATGTTTTTAAAAATAACATAGTTCCTATAAAGTGAGATTATAAAGTATCTCTGACTTATTTCACGTAGCATAATGCCCTCAAGGTCCATTCATGTTGTGACAAATGACAAGATTTCATTCTTTTTTATGGCTGAATAATGTTATCTGAATAATATATATCTATATCTATCTATCTGTGTACACACATGTCACATTTTCTTTATTCATCCACTGATGGATACTTGGTTGTTTGCTTATCTTGGCTATTGCAAGTAATGCTGCAGAGAACATGGGGATATATATAGCTTTTTGAGTTAGTGTTTTTGTTTTCTTTGGATAAGTAGCCAGTAGTGGAATTGCTGGATCGTATGGTAATTCTATTTTTAATTTGTTGAGGAAGCTCCATACTGTTTTCCATAGTGGCTGCGCCAATTTACATTCCTACCAACAGTGCACAAGCTTCCCTTTTCTCTACATTCCTCACCTCATGCTTGTTATTTCTTGTTTTTTGTTTGTTTGTTTGTTTTTGTTTGTTTTTTTTGGTAATAGCCATTCTAACAGGTGTGAGGTGATATCTCATTGTGTTTTGATTTGCATTTCCCTGATGATGAGTGATGTTGAGCACCTTATCATGTTCCTGTTGGCCAAGTATATGTCTTCTTTGGGAAAATGTCTGTTTAGATCCTATGCCTATTTATTTTAATTTAAATTCAGTTAGCCAACATATAGTACATCATTAGTTTCAGATGTAGAGTTCAATAATTCATCAGTTGCGTATAACACCCAGTACTCATCACATCACGTGCCCTCCTTAATCCCCATCCCCCCACCCATCACCCCTCCAGCAATCTTCTGTTTCCTATAGTTAAGAGTATCTCATGGTTTTTCTCCCTCTCTGATGTCTTCCCATTCAGTTTTCCCTCCCTTCCCCTATGATCCTCTGCGCTGTTTCTCATATTCTGCATATGGGCAAAACCATTTGATAATTGTCTTTCTCTGATTGACTTATTTTACTCAGCATAATACCATCCAGTTCCATCCACATCGATGTAAGTGGTAAGTATTCATTCTTTCTGAGGGCTGAGTAATATTCCATTGTATATATATACCACATCTTTATCCATTCATCTGTTGATGGACATCTCTCCTATGCCAGTTTTTTAAATTGATTTTTTTTCTTTTTCTTTTTTTCTTGCCATTGAGTTGTATGTTTTCTTTATTTTTGATATTATTATATATATGATTTGCAAATATTTTCTCCCATTCAGAAGTTGCCTTTTCATTTTGTTGATGTTTCTTTGCTGTGCAGAAACTTTGTAGTTTGATATAGTCCTACTTGCTCAGTTTTACTTTTGTTGCTCTTGCTTTTGGTGTCAGATTAAGAAAATTATTGCCAAGACTAACGTTGAGGAGCTTACTGCCCATGTTTTCTTGTACAAACTTTGTGATTTTAGGTCTATGTTCAAGTCTTTAATCCATTTTGAGTTAATTTTTGTGTATAGCATAAGGTAAAGGTCCAGTTTCATTCTTTTGCATGTAGCTGACCAGTTTTTCCAATACCATTTATTGAAGAGTTTGTCCTTTCCCCTTTGTATATTATACCTTATCTTTTTTTTTGAAACAAAAAATATTTTTACTATAACATAAGATTTACAGACGTTTCCAGACAAGCCATACAAAATGGTCCTAAGCTTTTTCTTGAAGGAAGGATTCTACACTTGGACTCTATAGCAAAGTCACAATGTTATTAGTGAGGGCTGTGATGTTTGCTTAATGTTCCCATTTTGGTTCATCAAGCCCTTGTCCTCTACAATGTCTAAATAAAGTTAGACTTGGCTAAGGAGCATATTATTTTTTTTTTTAATTTTTTTATTGTTATGTTAATCCCCATACATTACATCATTAGTTTTAGATATAGTGTTCCATGATTCATTGTTTGTGCATAACACCCAGTGCTCCGTGCAGAACGTGCCCTCCTCAATACCCATCACCAGGCTAACCCATCCTCCCACCCCCCTCCCCTCTAGAACCCTCAGTTTGTTTTTCAGAGTCCATCGTCTCTCATGGTTCTTCTCCCGCTCCGATTTCCCCCCCTTCATTCTTCCCCTCCTGCTACATTCTTCTTCTTCTTTTTTTCTTTCTTAACATATATTGCATTATTTGTTTCAGAGGTCCAGATCTGAGATTCAACAGTCTTGCACAATTCACAGCGCTTACCAGAACACATACCCTCCCCAGTGTCCATCACCCAGTCACCCCATCCCTCCCACCCCACCCCCCACTCCAGCAACCCTCAGTTTGTTTCCTGAGATTAAGAATTCCTCATATCAGTGAGGTCATATGATACATGTCTTTCTCTGACTTATTTCGCTCAGCATAATACCCTCCAGTTCCATCCACGTCGTTGCAAATGGCAAGATCTCATTCCTTTTGATGGCTGCATAATATCTAAGGAGCATATTATAAAGAACTTGTTAGCTGCTTTTAACCAAATGCTACTAGATCGCCATTAAAAGGGGGAAAGGAGCCCACAAAATTAAAGCTACCTCTCCCCCTCAAAAAAAATAAATAAAAACACCCACACCCCCAAAGCTAACCCTGACAACTACTGTCATTCGTAGTTCTTTATACTTAAACCATAATGGGGGAAATGAAGAAAAGCAGAGAGGGGCCACTTGCTTTTAAATGTTTCGCAGCAATCCCAATGGTACTTCTAGCCTCTGATCATGCTTTACAACAGTGAATCAAGACATAGATCTGCTAATGTGCATTTAGTCACCAGAGGACTGAAGATGTCTGGGCTTTTATTCTGTAATGTTTCTAAGACTGTGTCCATTAAATGCAAACAATAAAGGAAGAAGTCTTGGCATATGAGGAGAAGTGATGCACACACTTGATCAGATTGATTTTAAATATTATTCATAGCATATATCCTAGTGCATGCTCTAGATGTTTCTATGGCTTGGGCTTTGTTTGTCTTCCACTGCTCTGCTCCATCATTTGCTAATGGATCATCTGGACTGGGAGGACTTAACAAAGCCTGGATCAATAGCAGAACTGGCAGATCTGCAGTGCTGGGGAGCACTTATCTTTCAACATATCTAAACATATTTTTTCCAACGTGTCCACATTAGGATGATAAATTTTGGTCATGAAACGTACTTAAGGGGCTGCCATTGGGTATTCTTCTGGAAGGAATAGTTAAAGTTTAAAAGTCCTTCCCTTGGGGCGCCTGGGTGGCTCAGTCCGTTAAGCGTCTGCCTTCGGCTCAGGTCATGATCCCAGGGTCCTGGGATTGAGCCCAGCTTCTCCCTCTCCTCCCTGCGTGTGCTATCTCTCTCTCTCTTTCTCTCTAATAAATATATAAAATCTTAAAAAAAGGGGGGATCCTGGGGGCCAACAACGACCACATGAAACTATGGGCGTTGCTCTCATCTTATTCTTTAATGCCAGGAACTGGTTCTGCCAGCAACCGCTAGTTTCCTTGATAAATCCTGCAGGGCAGCCTGGCCATCTTGCCAGATCCTGAGTTTGGCGTCTGGTCTTGACTCTGTCTTCCTATACCTTGTCTTTTAGCTACAGTCTTTGATGCTATCTTCCTAACATTTCATATTTGCTTTTTGATTTTGTGGGATTGTTTTCACAGTTGAAAACATAATTATCTAAATGTACCACTATGGCTAAAGATTTGACACTTTTAGCACCCCGGATAAGTGCCCTCATTTTTCTCAAATATATTAAGTTTGTATATCCCACAGATCTCACCAATAGTATTAATATTTTAATTTTTCCCACCATCCATTTTTTTTTTTTTTAATATTAAGGGTAAAGAAACAATGCTTCTCAAAAGTTTTAGCCTTGGATTTTAGTGTGTTTTCAAATGAAACCTTAGTTGCAAGCCTAGAAAGTAAAGCAGAGCACTGTAGCATGCTGTGGTTGGAACAGCGGGGGTGTGTGTGTGTGTGTGTGTGTGTGTGTGTGTGTGTGTGGGTGCTGGGGGATCGGAAAGGGAGTGCAGGGGCTCTGACCGGAGCAGACAGATGGCTGCCAACTCAACATGTGAAAAATCACTGAGTCACTGAAATAAACTATTCACACAGGATATAGACCCTTCTTTTGGGGCAGAGAAAGTGATGCTGCTAAAACTGTTGTTGACTTGTAGGTGGTGCCACCATGATGTTTTTGAGTTGATATCCAGTAGCCTGAAATTGCTTGTTGAAAGTTGATTTATGACTGTCAGAGTGAAATATTCCAATGGCGGGGGGTTGGCCTGATTGGTCTCTGCTGGATTCTTGAATCCCATACTGGGCAGTCCTGGAGGGAGGCTCTGTGTGTTTATTCCTATGAGAACATGCCTATAATTTGGGGGTGGAGGAAGAGAACTACAGATAAAGACACTTCACTCCATGCTCAACAACTTGGTTTTATTCCCTTACCATCTAATGCAGAAGATCACAGATGATTTTTCTGGCCAGGTTTTCCTCATAAACCAAGACAATGAAGTATGGGACACTTGCTAAACACATAGAAATGGACTCCAAAGCTCTTGATCACCCTCCTTCCCTGCTTCCTACTCTCTGGTCCCACTTGGCGTGTTTGGCATGAGGATGGGGAGGGCAGAGCTCCAGCATCCAAGGTGGGCACGAGTGACACCATATTAATAAATAAGTATTTTATTAATGGTGAAGAAGTTCCCGCTTTTCCAAATGATGTGGTTTCAGTGAGAGGGCAGAAACTAAGATTCCTGTGCAAGTGAATGGTTTATGAAATTGTCTTGCGAATGAAAGCAGATAAATGGTTTATCAGACCCCATCCTTCTTCCCCATCAGCATTCCACTTCTTTCACTGCACAGTGGCATTTAGTTTTCAAACAACATGAAGAAAAGGTGGGGGGGGGGTGCCAGGTTTAAATTTATTTACCATATAATTGGTACTGAATGCTTTAAACATTTATTTAAATGGTAGGATTTACTTTTCTATTCAAATATAAGATAATCCAGGCTCAGAGAGGTAGAGCATTTGCTGAAAGTCACACAGCTGGTAACTAGGCGTTGCTCTAAAATCCATTTGCTTACATAACACTGGGCAAATGCCCTCATATGAATGAGTAGTTTCCACTTAGGATCCCTATAGCCCTTTGTACACAATAGAATATAATGCACACCATGACTCGTGTTATGCACCTGTCTGTCTTCCTCACTATATGTAGGTTCCCTGAGGCTAGAGACTGAGGCAGACACGTTTGTTTCTCCTCCCATCAGCCTCTCCTTTTCTCTTTGCCAGTAGTACTTATCTTGTTGTCCAGAATATAGTCACATGACTACACTTAGCTGCAAGGAAGGCTGGTAAATGTAATCTTTAAGTGGGATTTTTCTACCCTTAATAAAAATTGAGTTCTGGGGCACCTGGATGGCTCAGTAAGTTAAGCATCTGACTCTTGATTTTGGCTCAGGTCATGATCTCAGGGTCATGAGATCGAGCTCCATATTGGGCTCTGCACTCAGGGCAGAGTCTGCTTGAGATTTTCTCTCCCTCTTCTTCACTCTAAAATAAATAATGTTAAAAAAAGTTGAGTTCTATTGCTAAGAAAGCAGGGGAGTTTGGATATGAGGTACAAAACATTTTTGTATAGAGTACTTTAAAAAAAATTATATTTTAGGGGCACCTCAGTGGCTCAGTCGGTTAAGCATCTGACTCTTGATTTTGGCTCAGGTCATGTTCTCAGGGTCCTGGGATTGGAGCCCCGCATCCGGGTCCCTGCCAGTGGGGAGTCTGCTTCTCCCTCTGTCCCTCCCCTTGCTTGTGTTCTCTCTCTCTCAAATAGATAAACAAAATCTTTAAAAAAATTTAAAATACCTTAAAAAAATAAAATACCTTTTAGGAAGGGCACATTTTCTAGCCTCCTTTCTACTCCTTTTTCTAACTTACCATAATACACATATATGTTACTTCTGGGCATTGGGTTTAGAACTTGGCAGAAACTTCTGTGGAGGCAGCACCCTTCTTTCTTTTCCTGACAATTCCTCTCTGAGGTCAGGAGTGGGTTCTACTCACTTTCTGCCTGGAAGGGGCTCCTACCGTCTCTCCAAGATCTGGAAATGAAGCTCTAATCCCTAGTAAGTGAGCCCCTCAAATCTGTATTTGCCTCTTTCTTGCTTTCTAAAGCATTTCTTTTATCAAGTTCTTCTCATTTGTTCAAAACATAGTTCAATGTGATTTTCACCTCATTTGCAGGAAAAGGTCCATTGAGAAAGGTGGGGGAAGAGGTGTCATAGCTATTGCATTTGCCTGGAAACTATTTGTGATATGATTAGCCCATTTGGAGAAGAGATCCGTGGACTCTGAGCAAGTGGTAAGAATAAAAGTATTTCCCATTTAGGGAAAAAAAAGCATTCATTCATTCATTCATTCATTTATTTAAAAATTTCCAGCAGTTTCTCTGATTCTTGGGAAGGCTTTGAGGGACTTTGTGAAATTTTAGGCAATTTTCAAAGACTTCTCCAGTTGTTTCCCACAGGAAATGTAAAAGCACACATTTAATTTTAGTTCATTTGGAAGTATTTCAGGAAAACAGATAGAATGTAGAAATAGGGAGAAATGTCTAAATAAATAAACTTTTAAAAAAATCAGGAAATAAGTCATTTTGTGTTGTTTTACGAAAACCCATTTAATACTAATCATGCCTACCATTAACTATTTGAAGTTCAAACTGTCTTTTGGCAGGCAGGATTGCTTGGTAAGCTGGCTCTGTAGCGCAGGGTTATGGCACTGGATTCATCTTAGTTATTTTAATAACCACAGAGATAAGCACGACCAAGGGCCTGGGACATATGTGTAGAACTGAATGGGTGCCAACAGTAGAAAGAGTTTCATTAATGGACCTAATTGATTCAGGTCTTAAAACTTTGATGAGGGCGCCTGGGTGGCTCAGTCGTTAAGCGTCTGCCTTCGGCTCAGGTCATGATCCCAGGGTCCTGGGATCGAGCCCCACATCGGGCTCCCTGCTCAGCAGGAAGCCTGCTTCTCCTTCTCCCACTTCCCCTGCTTGTGTTCCCTCTCCCACTGTGTCTCTCTCTGTCAAATAAATAAAATCTTTAAAAACAAACAAACAAACAAAAAACTTTGATGAGACTCTTACAAACTTCTGGCCATTCTGGGGCGGGAGGGGAATCAATTTGCAAGTTAATTAACTAACATCACATATATTATTTATTAAGTTTAATTGTCTATGAACTTTATGCAGATGGTTTTGCTCTGAATGAGAGAATCAATGTCCATAAATAAGTGAAAATATTTGATTTCTCTGAACTCTGCTTATGTGTCTGTATTATGGGTATTATAGCAGGACCGAAGGTTAACAAATTATTTTGACACAGAGAAATGTAATCAGGAACTTTCTACCTAAGTAAGGATGTAAGCAGTTCTCCACAGTGATAGTATAAATAGAAATTTGAATTTGTTAATTGGCAAAATAGGTCATTTCCGTTAGGTCAGTCTTATAGCCAGTGGGGAATCTTTCTACTATCCAATTAAAAATATCAGCAATTAGGGACATCTTGTAGAAGCCTATGTCATGTATTTTATATTAGTAGTTGTGAAATAATAGAAAAAACTATTAATTAAACCTTTTTAATTTCCTAAGTGATAAGAGCACTAGGAGCATCTTTTGTTCTAATATTTGGTCTTCAATCCTGATTCCTGACACAGAGCTCCTAAATCCCTTGTAATTTCCTGGGTAATAGCAATGTCTTTTGTTTTCATGAGATGACCTCTCGGTGGGCTCCTGGATGGGCTCTGGTCTCCAGAAAGACCAAGCTATGATTAGATGCTTGGAATTTTCAGTTCCACCCCGTTTTCCAGAGAGGGGAGAGGGACTGGAAATGAAGTTAATGATCCATTATGCCTCTGTGATGAATCTCGAAAGTATGGGGTTTGGAGAACTTCCAGGTTAGTGAACACATCCACTTATCGGGAGGATCACACACCCCTACTCCACAGGGATGGAAGTTCCCAGACTTGCCCCTAATTATCTCTTCATCTGGCTGTTCATCTGTATCCTTTATTATATCCTTTATTACATAATAAACTGGTAAGTGTTTCCCTGAATTCTGTGAGCTGTTCTAGCAAATAATTGAACCTGAGGAAGGGGTAGTAGGAACCTTCCATTTAGAGCCCATTGGTCAGAAGCGCAGGTGACAACCTGGACTGGCTATTGGCATCTGAAGTGGTGGTGGGGTGGGGGGCAGTCTTGTGGGGCTGAGCCCTCCACCTGTGGGATCTGACGCCATCTCTGGGTAGATCGTGTCAGAAATGAGTTAAGTTGCAGGACGTCAGGCTGGCGTCACAGAACTGACTGGTGTGGGAGAAAGACCCACCACCCCTGGTGGCAGGAGTGTTGTGAGTGTGTCCGGAGTGGGAGAGTACAGGAGACACGCAGGGGGAGTGGAGGTGTTCTCTACAGTAGCCCAGGGAGATAGAGCCAGGTTTGCCACATATTTGAAACACTCCTTTGTTAAAGTATAATTACATAGAGAAAAACATAAAAATCTTAAGTGTGGAGCTCAAATTTTTATAAATGGAATCTACTCATGTAATTAGCACTCTGATTAAGAAACAGAGTATGACCAGGGGTGCCTGGTTGGCTCAGTTGGTTAAACATCCAACTTTTGATTTTGCTCAGGTCATGATCTCAGGGTCATGGGATTAAGCCCTTTGTCGGGCTCCCTGCTGAGCGTGGAGCCTGCTTGAGATTCTCCCTCCTTCTCCCTCTGCCCCTCCCTGCTTGCACGCTCTCATTCTCTCTCTCTCAAAAAAACCCGAAAAAAACCAAAACAAAGAAAAACCCCACAACAGAATGTGACTAGTACCCTAGAAAATTCAGTCATGCTCCCTTGCAGACTGCCACTGTTTTTTTTTTTTTTTTTAAAATATAGACACACAAGCACACCTTTTTCTTAGTCATCAATCCCTTTTGGTTTCCATCTATTCTTAATACCATCTAAAAGTAAATGAGTTCTGACATTTCTGATGAGCCCCCAGGTGGTACAGATGCAGTCGGTTAGCAGGCCGCACTTGGAGTAGCAAGGACCTAGAACTGCAAGGTCCAGTAAGGTGACCTTAAGCCGTGTGTGGCTATTGGGCACGGGAAACGTGGCTAGTCCAGGTTGCGATGTGCTGTGGCAGAGAAAGAAGAGTGAGAAACTGAAGGGGAGACTTTCCTGCTCCCATTTCCTGCACGAAGAACCTCCCTCTTGAACCAAAGGAACTCAAAGTATTCCCACACTACATACACTGCATCACTCTGGGCTGCTAACTTCACAGGGACACGTACCACATCTGTTTCAGTGCGTCATTGTGATTCCAGCACCTGGCATAATGTCTGACATGTGAACATTCTTCAACATAGATCTTGAATGGCTGAATGAAAGAATGGAAGAACAAATGTATGAAAAAAACAAAGCGGTGGTCACAGGGGGCCCAAAATAGAGGAGAAATCACAACAAACTCAGTATACAGCTGCTTGACCTCCTCCATGTAATTTGGTAGTTGAGCTCTATGGGATGAGACCCATTCATCTTTGAACCCCTCAACAATGCCTTGCCTATAGTAGGGGGAACTCAAAAATTGTTGCATGAAATTATATTTTTTAAAAAAGTAAATGCTACTAAAGGCCATTGCCGTTCCTTGAATTATTCTTAAAATAATAATATTGACTGGGGTGCCTGGGTGGCTCAGTTGGTTGAGTGTCCAACTCTTGGTTTCAGCTGAGGTCATGATCTCATGGGTTGTGAGGTTAAGTCCCACGTCAGGCTCCGTGCTCAGCAGGGAGTCTGCTTGAAGATTCTCTCCCTCTGCCCCTCCCCCACTCAAACACATGCACGCTGTCTCTCAAATCTTTAAAAAAATAATATTGATGATAGTCTGTTTAAAAGTTTTATATTCCCATTTATATTACTTTAAAAGGCTTAGGGGTACCTGGCTGGCTCAGTTGGTAGAGCATGCGACTCTTGATCTCAGGGTTGTAAGTTCAAGTCCCACATTGGGTGGAGAGAACTGCCACTGAGGCAGGGAGATCACACGGCCTGCAAGGGGTCCCAGGACTCAGGGATTTCAGGGCAGGGTCTTTGCAGCTCCACCAGGAGAAATGTATGATCCTTCACTGACCAGAGTGTATTATGGTCTCAAAGACTTGAGAATCCTTGGTTTCTCTGACTCCCAAAAGGAGACCTCTTCATCCTTCATTCAGAGACATTCCAAGTATGCAGATAATTCACAACAGGGCCCGGGGAGAGTTGCTATCCATTTATTCATGTATTCATTCTTTCTTGATTACTCTTTGCCAGGCACTGTTATGAACAATAGGGATACGGCATGGAACAAGACAGATATTGTCCTTGTTGTCTCTTGGTGCTTATATTCTAGACAAGGAGACAGAAAATCAATAAGTAAACACAAACATAGACAAGTTAGTTTGAAATACAGTGTCAAGACAATAAGGCTAACATGAGAGTTGGAGGGTGGGGGCCATGGGATGGTTGGGGAAGGCTTCTCTGAGGAGGTGACTTATTTTGTAAAGTAAACTTTCACTGAAGTATAACATACATGCAAAAATGTGTGCGCGTCCTAAGTGTACAGTGTGATGAATTTCTGCAGAGTGAGCACATGCAGGTAACTACCACTCAGGACAAGCATTAGAGCATTACCAACACCCTGGGAGCACCCCCACTCCCTGAGGTGGTGACATTTGCGCTGAGACCTGCATGCTAAAGAGGTGGTTGTGCAAAGCTCTAGGCTCAGAGTGTTCCCGAGAAAGAGAAGAACAGTTGAGAAGCCAGAAAGAACTTGGCATGTTTGAGGGACAGAAAGAAGGCCAGTTTGGACCAGTTTATTGATGTAGCACAGCGATATTTGAGCTATGTGTTTGTAATAGGACTCTCAACTTGGGACTGGAAAGGAAGCAACACCTTGATTATAACTGCTCTTCAGGCCCCATCTCAGTAAGTTGGGCTCTTGGGATCCTGAAGTAACTTGGAGCAGAGAGTCTTAGCAGAGAGTCTTGGATCATTTCTTTGGCTCAATTTTATGGATCACATAGTGTCCACCTCATCCAAGGAGGGTAGTTATCCTAGTTCGTGCCCAACTCAGGTATAGAGACTTACACAATGATTTTATAATCTCTCACATTACAATAATTCCCTAGATTTTTTTTTCAATTCCATCAACCTCCCTTCACCATAGTAACCCATCAAACAAGAGTTCCTCCTGTTATCTTGTCTGGGGCCCCGGTCTTGACATTTGATATTCCAGAATTTCATCATGACAATCTGCTTGAAAGTCCCAAGTTACCTAAACATTTGTATATAGGTAGGGTTGGTTCCTGAGAAAGGGATGTAGGTAAATGACAGAGGTAATGGGATGCACTTATGTAACTGGAAACAGTAGGAAAAATGCGGAAGTTTTTACACAAACGTCTATTCCTTGAAGCTATTATGCTCAGAGGAGATATGTCAAATCGTTTTCTTCCCATCCTAGTTAAGTTTTAAATATTTATGTGTGTGTGTGAGAGAGCGCGAGCGAGCACGGGCGTGCATGAGTGGGAGGGGCAGAGAGGGAGAGGAAGAGAGAATCTCAAGCAGACTCCACGCTGAGCGTAGAGCCTGATGTGGGACGCCCAACAGACTACGCCACCCAGGGGCCCCCAACCTTGTTAAGTTTTAATTCTGCTTTAATATTAGATAGTCCTACAAGTATTGATATTTTCTGGTATGAACAACATTCAGAACTTGACAGATGAGCACTTTGGTGAGGCAGTCATGCCTTCACACTGGGACACAAATTAACCTAATTTGGTCCCTGACTGCCTATGCAGAGGTTCTGTCTGGGCCCCCAGCCACTCTTCAGGGTGTGTTTCTGATGAGCGCAGAGCCTATCCACCTTTGTCAACGTCCATGCTGTGCCCCCCCCCCGGAGAACTCCGCAGGGTGTGACCACTCCTGTGGTGGACATCGCTGCTCTAAGGTAGGCTCGGCCAGGGACCCTGTTCTGTGCCCGTCTGTAGCTGGCTGTGACTCCTCCCACAGTTCTTCCCTGGCGGCTGCCCCCACAGCCCTCAGATGCCAGAAGCGTATGGAGGAGGACCGTCTCCTCTACTTTTACTACACTCTGGGGGAGGGTCCCCCAGGCAGGGCTGCGTGAGCTCCAGAGTGTTTCCATATTTATTTCCAGCCTTTTGTTCAACAGAGAAGTCTGACACGATCCCACTGGGGGCTGAGTCGAGAGACAAATTAGAAGGACAGATACCTGGCTGAGCTCAGAATGTTCCCATCCTTAGGAGTTTCTTACAGCTTAACAGGATGTTTCTTACCCTCAGGGTATGTGCCTTCCCTGGAGGCTCCTTAGCTTACCTCCATACAGATACCTGTCAGCCTCTTCCCATCTGCCAGGTGTGTGCAGGCATCCTGATTCTCCAGCCTCGACACAGCACTAGATCTTTCTCAGGGTGGCTTTGCAGCTCACTGATGGTTCACCATTCAGGCTCAGGAAGGCCTGAATCTTGCAGCCTTGCACTGGGAGCCGCTACTCCTTTTAAAGAATGCTCAGTGCTTTTTTGTTTTTTCATTCAGCAAAAGCCTGGTCCTTGTTTTGACAAGTCATGTCCCAACAAGAGAAGACAGTGCTTGCAGTCAAACCACCTTAACATGTAAATCTCCTGGGAAGTTGGATCATTTCTTTGGCTCAATCTTAGGAGGATGAAGGAAGACGGTGGGCTCCTTACTGATCTCTCAAACTAGAGTCTCACCCCCATAATTTATCTGCTTGCATGGGGCCATTTGAGTAATCTTTCTTAAGTACTGAGTCGTACCTCTGCTTTCAAAACTTGTACTGTTGGGGCCCCTGCGTGGCTCGGTGAAGCACTTGACTCTCAATTTTGACCCAGGTCATGATCTCAGGGTCCTGGGATTGGCCTGCATTGGGCTCCCCACTCAGCGTCGAGTCTGCATCGGATTCTTTCTCTCTCCCCCTCTCCCCCTCCCCCCCAAATAAATAAATCTTAAAAACAAAACAAAACAAAACAACTCGTACTGCTAACCCATCACTTAAAGGCTGATGCCCTTCCTGATCCTTCTTGATCCAGTGGCCACCTTACTTCTTCTGCCTCTACTTTCCCTACTTCCCTCTGCATGCCGTATTTCCCAGTCACATCGTCTACTCCATGCCTGTACCTTTCCTCATGCCGTTCCCTTTGTTTGGTATACCACTCTCCCCTCCCCTTTACTACCAGGCAAGCTACTCATCCTTTAGGCCCAGCTCACAGGTCCTCCTCTAAGAAGCCCTTCCCTCCTGATACCTTAAATTGTCTCCTTACTGCAGGGAAGGTGTCCCCAGCTGGACGTGCAGGGCCTGGCTCACAGAGTTGAAGTTCTACTGAGTGGTTGGTTGGTCCTGAGGCCTGGCGTACCTCTCTATATGGCATGGATTTTTCTCCTTGGTTGTGTTTGTGAAATGCTCTTTCTCTCCTTATTTGGCTTCTGGGGCCCAGTGTGCCATCCATTAGTGCATAAGGGAGTTGCCTGTTCATGCCAGATCATCAGCCTCTTTAATCCTTCTTTGTAACTGGATTATGTCAGATTTTACTGTGTGCCTGGAGACATCCTATGGGTCTCATTTCAAAATAACAGAGAAATGTCATACTAACCACCCCTCCCAGCCCCCAACAACAATGTATTTGTTTTTGCAACAGTTCAATAGAATAATATTCAGGGAAAAACCAGGAACAAGAGGGGGAAAAGAACCCAAAACACCCTCCCAAATTCTTGAGACAGTTAATGCACTAAGTATGTCTAAGGACTCTCAGCTCCTCTAGGAGGTCTGCAGGAGAACCAAGAAGGAGTCACTGTGTGGAGGGGTGAGTGCCTGTACTGCCCGGACAGATGAAACTGTTGGGCTGCCAGTGGGGAGGACCCGTGGTCAACAGGACCCTTTAATCAAAGCCCAAGCCACTGCTAATAGATTAGGTATTAGATCAACAAGAGGCAGATGCTGAGGGTGGCAGTGGGGTGGGGGTAGGGGTGGTATGGTATGGGTGAGGGGGCGGGGAGGATTCAAGTCTTGGAAAGTTAGAGCTGAGGCACTCAGAATGAGCAAGATTCTCTGGCCTGTGCTATTCCTATCACTCCTCTGCTCAAAAACCGGTACTGCTTCCCTTTTATAGCCACCCCTGCCGCCCCAGCCCACTTCCCTGGCAACCACTCATCTGTTTCCATCTCTCTCATTTGGTCATTTCAAGAATGTTATATAAATGGAACCATACCGTCTGCAGTTGTTTTGAGGTGGGCTTTTTCACTGGGCATAATTCCTCTGTGTGTCGATAGTTTATTCCCTTTTATTGCTGAGTAGTATCCCATGGTCTACATGTATTATCATTCGTGTAACCATTCCACGAAAGGGTAGTACAGAAAATTCTTGTGATGGAGCTGTTTCTTGATTGTGGTGGTAGCCACATGAATATATACATGTGATAAAATTGCATAGAACAAAACACACGTACACATGAATGCGTGCACAAGTGCTGAAAGTTGAATGAGGTGGGTGGATTGTATCAATGCTGATTTCTTAATTGTGATTCTGGGCTATAAGTCTAGAAGATGTCAACACTGGGGGAAACTGGATGAAGGATATGTTGGATTCATCTATAATGTTTCTTACAACAATGTATGAATCTACAATTATCTCAAACACAAAACAAAACACAAACACTTGGTGGCTCTCCTTTGCCTGTGGAGCCAAAGGATAAACCCTTTGGTCTGGAACTCAAGGCCTTCCATGCTCCGGCTCTACCCTCACCTGCCTACAGTCTCCTCTTGCACCACTTCAGCAGGGCTGACTTGTTCAACATTTCGTGCCAGTCACTTTTCTTTAAAGTAAACTTTTCTTTTCAGTTGAAATGTAATGTTCAAATGGAAAAGGGGTCAAATCACAAAGGTACAGTTTAATGAATTTTCACAACATGAACGCACCCATATAACCAGAACTAGAATAAGAAGTCGAACATCGCCAGGACTCCAGATGTTCCCCACCCCCCACTGCCTCCTGTCCATTTACTACCCTCCAAAGGATAATTGCTGTCTGGTTTCCATCCCATATATTGGTTTTTCCTGTATTTAAACTTCATATAAATGAATTCATGGATTCATTTTAATTGGCTTCTTTTGTTTAGCATGTTGGTTAGATTGATTCATGTTGCAGGTGGAAGTGGTTCATTATCTTTGCTGTATAGCATTTATTCCAATGTGTGAAAAAAACCATAATTATACAATTTATACATGGTACTATATTGGTGATTATTGGATTGTTTACAGTTTGGGTTATTTCAAATAGATCTGTCATGAAAGCTCTTTAATATGCTTTTTGGCTCATGTCTCTACTCATGTCACTTATATTAATACCTAGAAGTGGAATTGCTGGGTCATAGAATATACATGTGTGTAGCTTTAGTCGGTACTGCCAAATACTTTTCTAAAGTGGTTGCACCAGTTTAGACTTTTCCCAGGAGCATAGGGGAGTTCTTGTTGTTCTGCATCCTTGCCAATTTTTGGCATCATCAGTCTAATTAATTGTAGTGATTCTGGTGGGGTGTATAGTGGTAGGTCATTATTGAGGACTGGTTGCAAGGGGGTTTTCTGCTCTTCCTTGCCAGGAGGAGAGTGCCGTTGCTGCTTGTTCAGTGCAAGGGTTACCTTGGGGATAGAGAGGTTTCCCACTTCTTCCCCAGAGGTAGATGGCTATGTCTATCCCTTCTGCAAACAGAGGATCTTAGCCTGGGCCTCCGGGGGTGGGGAGGGGAGTTGCCTACCACTCCCCTAGTGGTTTGAAGTTTTGACTTCTTATAAGAGAAGCTTCTGGAAATGGATGGGGTTGCCAGTGAGGGCTCTCTCAGCTATCCTGCCTGCCTCAGTCTTTCTTTTGAGTACCTGGTAGAGATTATGGAAAAGAGCTTGGGAATATGAACCTCTCTTCTGTCTGGGGTTCCCATGGATTGTTAACTTCATGCCAACTCACACTTCACTTTTAAGAATTTGTTATAATGCTAGCTCTTTTCTTCTTACCCTGTTCCTCCAAAGAGGCTCTGGCAAAGGTGAAACAGTCCTTGTGTATTGTCTCTCTGTGGTAGGGCTTGTCATTCGTAGGAATTCAGATCTCCTGATTCGTCTTGTAACCTCCATACTCTGATGGGCTCAAGGGAAGTTATGATTTTATAGATTGTCTGGTTTTCTCTCATTGTTGGGGTATGTTCTCTTGTGGCTTTCTAACTCTCACTGTGGTTTTTAATTTGAATTTCTTTCATGACTAATGAGTTTGAGCATTTTTTGGTGAGGGGGCAGAGCCAACTAAAGCTTTATTTGGGAAAAGACACTTGAATTGACTTTTAGTTAGGGGCATGGGCAAGAGAGGATACCCAGGGCAGTAGACTACCCCCAAGGGTAGAATGAGGAGTGGGGCTGAGCCTTAGGTGGGTCTCCTATTCCTAGTCACTCCTCTGCACATTCCCCCAAAGGCTGTATGGCAGCCACAGGAGAGAAGAGACTGGGAGGGACTGCAGTGGCTGTTTACTTGGACAGGACATCAGACGACTCAGACAGGAGCTTCCCATTGCGGGTCTCAATCTTCTTTCCAACCATGGCCTTGGAGAAGCTGAGCAGCTGAAGGAGCTGGAGCCCCTGACAGAGCTGAATCTGGACTGGAAGAAGCTAAGGCTGTAGCTGAGGCCAGGGCTCATAAGACTCCCATAAGATTGAGCTCAGTCCACCAGAGTAGCTGCTGGTGGTCTTGGTAGGGATACTCGTGTTCAGCATCCCAGATTCCAGCCAGCTTTCCTCACCCTCCAGCAGTGTGGTAGGTGGTGATCTTGATGTTCAGGGCCAGCATGATGTTCATGAGCTCCTGGTACTCATGCAGCTGCCACGCCATGTCCTAGTTGGCTTGCTGCAGGGCACCCTCCAGTGGCGTTGGCATCCTTAATGGCCAGCTTCCTACACTGCTCTGCATCAGTGATGGCAGCCCCCGGGAGAGCCCTTTGGCCTTTGAGGGCCTAGATTTCGGCCTGGATTTGTCTGATGTTCTGGCTCATCTCGGAAATGTCTATCTTTGTGCATGCAACAGGTTATTCCCGTGCTTCCCAGCCAGTATCTGCAGTTCCTTGTACTTGATCTGGTACATGGTCTCAGCATTGGCCTGCCCGTGGTTGGTGATCTCCTTGTACTGGGCCTTGACCTTGATGATGATGCCATCTGGTCCAGGGAGCACTGTTGTCCATGAAGAGGACCATGGAGGTGTCGGAGGTCTGTGACTGCAGCTCTTGGTTCTCTTCTTCATACAGTGGACTTAAGGAGTTGCTCTTGTCGGTCAGCCCCTCCAGGTGGGACTCCAGCTCCGCCTTGTTCATGGAAGCTTCATCCACAGCCATTTTGACAAGGACAGTTTTGTCTTCCCATCTCTGCATGCTCTTTGATCTCTCTTTAATCTCTTGCTTGTTCTTATTCTTGAAGTCCTTCACCAGCCCCTGCATGTTGCCAAGCTCTGTCTCCAACTTCAGCTTCTCCTGGGCCACTGTGTCCAGCTGCTGCCCAAAGTTGTTGACATAGCTCTTGAACATGTTGTCCATGTTGCTCTGAGCCATTTTCTGTCGCTGTAAGAGGCTCCACTTGGTCTCCACAATCTGGTTTTCCTGCTCTAAGTTCTATACCTTGTTGATAAAGGAGGTGAACTTGTTCTTGAGGGTCTTGATCTCTTTATCCTGGGTTTGCACAGCCTGGGTGTTCGGGTCCACTTCCAGCTTAATGGGGCAAAGGAGGCTCTGTTTCACTGAGAGCTGTGATGTTCCTCCTTCCCCTGGCCCCGATGTAGCCACACTGACCTGACCCTGACCACACTCATGCTGGTGGCCAGGCCAACCCAGAAGCTGCTCCTGCTGCCCACCCGGGAGAAGGCCGAGCAACTGATGTGGGTGCCAGGCACGCTTGTGTACGAGCGGCTGCTGAAGGCCCAGGGACCAGAGGTGGGCACCTTGTAGGACTTCTGGGTCATCCTGATGGACGCAGTGGAGGCTGGAGTGGAGGTGAGTAGGCTGAACCAGACAGAAACTTGAGGCACTGAGAACCACCCCCTTGGTGTGGGACCTTGAGCACCTTTTAATATAACAACCATATCTTTCATTTACCTGCTCCATTGCCTTTGTCTGAAATGCCTTTTCCTTTTATTCTCTGCCTATTCCTTTAAGGGTCAGTTCAAGGGTCCATTTGTCCGTGTAGCTGTCTCTTACCACCTCTGTCTTCACCTACCACCCCTACCAAACCTTGCTGTCTCCTCTCCTCCATTTCCCCAGCATTTTGTACTATTTGACTTAGGCAACTGGGAACTGGGGAAAGATGTTACTTTTTTCTGGTTTCCATTAGTTTTCCTTATGATCAGCTAGGAGAAGCAGAGTAGGTGGATGAGAGGTAGTATAAATACCCAGGGTGGATTTTTCCTGGGACTTGAAGAGAGGATTAGGGCACAGAGATGATTTCTTCCAGAACTGTTAAGGTTTCACCTCATTTCTCCAAAGGCAGAGCTTATAGTCTGGGAATTTGTAGGAGGGTCATCTCATAAATACCCTGAAGGCATACTCCTGGTTTTGTTTTGTTTTTTTTGTTTTGTTTTTTTTTGCCAGGCACTTTTCCTGGTTAATTGAGCCCAAAATGCTGAAAACAAACTTTCTCGGGGTTATCCTCATCCTGCTGGGTATCAGCTTTCCCTAAAACCAAAATTGCTGCTTAGTCTAGACCTGCACGTTTATCGTTCTATTTTAAGAGAAGCCCCAAATCCACACCAGAACAGCAGAGGTGGCTGCTCTACATAAAACTGCCTTTCCCGGTGGCATGGACTTGTCTCCCTTGCAGCTGTGAACCCTTTGTACATTTTCTGTCCCTGGCTCCTCCTGGGCAGACCTCAGCTGCTTTGTTACCATCCAGGGCAGCAGCACAGACAGAAATAGCACTTTCAAAGTGAGAAAAGAGAAAAATAGGATACATCTCAGTCACAGAAGAGGAAGCCTGAATCCCGAGGGTGGTCACAAAAGACCACCTGTTAATTAAGCCATGACCAGACGTGCCTGGCTGGGTCTTCCTGTCTTTCTTTTCCTCTGACTCCACGGACTGCATTTTCCCTTTACATTTTGCTTCTCTGTCTGGATTTCCTGGGTGAGTTGGTAAAGCACTTTAGTTTTCTGTGATTCTCTCCCACAGTGACCTTAAGACAGTGGTGTGTTGGTAAACTTTTAACAACCAGCTTCCAGGAAGAGAAGCCTTGACTGGCAGTGTTTGCCCATTTCTGTAGTGTAAATACTTTCACCATAGCTGATTTTAAGCTACTAATGTGATAACCCTGAAAATGGAGTTGGGCAGAGATGTGTAAGAGCACACAATTATATAGTATCTCCACCATATGAGTGAAATAGATGTAAATAACCTCAACATCATAGATCAATGATTGGCAAATTATGCCTGCTATTATGCAGCCCATGAGCTAAGATTGGTTTTTATCTTTTTAAAGCATTGTTAAAAAAAACAACATATGACAGACTGTCTTTGACCCTCAATGCCTAAAATATTTAGTATTTGTCCCTTTGCAGAAAAAGTTTGCTGACCCCTGGCATAGATAACAGTAAAATGTAGTAAAGTAACTGGAAAGTGGTGAATTTGGGATATATTCACTGTTGGATTTTTTTTTTTTTTAAGATTTTATTTATTTATTTGACAGAGAGAGACACAGCGAGAGAGGGAACACAAGCCCGGGGAGAGGCAGAGGGAGAGGGAGAAGCAGGCTTCCCGCGGAGCAGGGAGCCCGATGTGGGGCTCAATCCCAGGACCCCGGGATCATGACCTGAGCCGAAGGCAGACGCTTAACGACTGAGCCACCCAGGTGCCCCATTCACTCTTGGATTTTAATATCATTTATTTAATTGTTAATGTATATTATTTAATTTTTAAAATAATAGCCGTGTTTAACAACCAGCCACAAAGTTCCTCCAAATTTAATAGCTGGTTCTCATGATCCAGTAAGAGCTGACTTTAGCATACCACTGCCTCAAGGGTCATTGCTTCGGGGACCTCAAGTTTCTTTAATCCAATCTCTTCACCTTATAGGTGGGGAAACTGAGGCCCAAAGAGAATGATTTACTCAAGATCACTTGGCAAATTAGTGGCAGAGCCAAGTTTTCTGCTCCCCCCCCACCCCGTTATGTTGTATTTGGTCATTTGATGCTGTCTAACAAATACCTACGGTCCCTTTTTTTTTTTTTTTTAAAGATTTTATTTACCTATTTGACAGAGAGAGAGACAGCGAGAGCAGGAACACAGGCAGGGGCAGTGGGAGAGGGAGAAGCAGGCTTCCCGCTGAGCAGGGAGCCTGATGCGGGGCTCGATCCCAGGACCCCGGGATCATGACCCGAGCCGAAGGCAGATGCTTAACGACTGAGCCACCCAGGTGCCCCCTACGGTCCCTTTTTTATTGCTTTTACCTCTTAACTCCCTGATTTCCTCTGAAGTCTGAGCTGGCACTTGGCCCCATATGGTGCGCCCCAGCACTGCGCAGCCTGGGCCAGCACATGGAAGAACCGGTGCATGGACTTAACTGGGACCCCGTTCAGATTCACTGACTTACCGTTTTTGTGTTTACTTTGAGGATAAATATTCTTTTTCTCTCCTCCAGATTGTTACTCCCCTGGGTATTTTCTCAACTCCTGACTTTTCACCCAGTCTTGGTTTCTTCCGACAGGATGGGGTGTTCTTGTACCAGCCTCCTTGACCATCACCTCCCCTTTGGGGTTTGCACTGGGCACTCTTCTGCTAAGTCTTTATTCTCAGCAGACTGGGACCCTGTTTATTGTGAGAGAACCTGATGTTTTCTGAGGAGCTGAGACACAGGTTGGGGAGGGAGCAGAGGAAGCTGGGCCTGAGAAAGAGGAAAATGCTGGCTGGGGCTGCATCTCCCCACAACAGTGAGTTGAGTGAGGGGTTAGGATCCAGGCTGGAGAGAGGAGGGAGAGAAAAGCAAGGAGCAGAGACAAGCTCTGGGTTCGACAGCTTCCATAGTCCCACAAGGCTAGGCTAACCTCCTGTGCTTTAAGGGCATCAGTGATCTCTCTCTAGTAAGCTTATAATCAACTCCCACATACTTTGAGCTAGTCTAAGTGGATTCTTGCTCCTTGTGACCATTAAAACACTGGAAGTCTCAGAATCTTTATGGACTGGGACTAGCTGAGGCCCTGAGGGCAGGTGACCCAGTGAATGAGCAGGCACCTTTCCATCGGTGTCCCCTCGTTGTCCAGAAGCTAGGGCAAGGTTCCAGTTGCTTTCTGCTGTTTTCTCTTCCTCTTTTGCCAGAGTGGTTGAATGCCAAATGGTTGTTATAGCACAATTAATGTAGTCACAGGCAGGGGCAACCATAGATATTGGCCTGATTTTGATATATTCTAAGGTTCCAAAGAGAAAGTGATAAATTATAAAAGATTTCCTATAAATATAGAAGTAGAAAAATCTTAGTTTGAAGAAAGTTTTCATTTTATGTTTACTTCTGTAAAGCAAAACTGAATCTATTTGAATCAGCAGATCGAACAGATAATTTGGGAAAGCACATACATCTGGCATTAGAAAATCAGGGATTTGGGGTGCCTAGGTGGCTCAATCAATTAAGCATCCGACTCTTGATTTTGGCTCAGGTCATGATCTCAGGGTCTTGAGACTGAGCCCTGCGTCGGGCTCCGTGCTCAGTACAGAGCCTGCCTGAGATTCTCTCTCTCCCCCTCTGTCCTCAGTCACACTCACGTGTGCACTCTCTCTCTCTAAAAAAAAAAGAAAAAAATCAGGGTTATTATAAACCTATTTATTGTTAAGACATCATCATGGCACTAAAAAACACTTGTAAAGAAAAAAATATGCTCAGAACTCTATTTCCCTGCAATAATACTTTCATTTTGTCTGATTTTCTGCCTGTCCTTATTTACATAGATAAACTTTTGCATAGTTGTGTGTAAAATGATATACATACACATTTTTCAGTTATGAAAAGTTTCCATGTTTCTGTAATCTATGAAATTTTCATTTGTAATGGTCAAGTGATAGTGTTTCTAGTGGATTTATAACAGTTTGCTTAATTATTCTATAATTAGATATTTAGATTGCTTCCAATTTTTGGTGTCATTTTTAATAATTCAGTGAACTTTTTAAAAAAGATTTCATTTATTTTAGAGAGTGAGCAAGTGGGGTGAGGGGCAGAAGGAGAGGAAGAGAGAGAATCTCAAGCAGACTGTATGTGGGGCTCCATCCCAGGCCCCTGCGATCATGGCCTGAGCTGAAATCAAAAGTCGGATGTTCAACTGACTGAGCCATCCAGGTGACCCAGTGAACATTTTTTATATTTGATTTTAAGATCAAAATGCAAAATTCCTTAGCAAAAATCCCCTGGAGTGGGATTACTCGGTGATGAGGGAAGGCTGGTTCCAGAAGGAACACTGAATTTAGAGTCAGAGACCTGGGATTGATCTTTGATCTATTACCTGTGTGATCTTGGGCAAATTACTTCATGTCCGTAACCTACAGTTTTCTCACCTGTAAAGTTGATTTATGCTGTTTCATACCTCCTAGGATTTTAATGAGCATTGATGAGATATCAAGTATTAGCACATAGCATATTCAGATGAGTTAGTTGAAAGTGGATAGATGTTTTTATTCTTCTTGATCCATATCACCAAATTCTTTTTCAGAAGATAGAATCATCAGTGATATAAGAGTATATGCAACTTACCAGAATTGAATTTTATGATTTTAAAGGTCAAAGTAACAGGCAATATGATATTAACAGATACTTAGGGATATTCTGAAGTGTGCAAAAGAAATGCTTAGATACTAAAAAGTAAAAAAAAAAAAAAATTTACAACAGTAGGCAAAGCACAGCGTGGGATGAAATGACTGAAATAAGAGGAAGGATCAAAGAGACCAGGGTGGGGAGGGGCTGTGGCAGAGGAAGTCAGTACTTTTCTGATGCATCTCTAACCTTTGTCAGGTCAGCTTATGGGTGGGCCCCATTCAATATTTCCCTTTCCTTCTAGATGGGCAGTGCACAGTTCTCTCCCAGGGCCCTGGCAGATGCTCCCCAACTCAGTTCTTCCCTGCCCTCCACCCTTAGATGAGCAGATGTAGTGCAGGGAGGGAACAATGCCACATTGTAAGCCCAGCTGTCACAAACGGCTCCCTGCTTCCCTCCCCACCACAGAGGCCGCCCCCATGCTGCCAGAGCCTTCAGCCCACTCCTCTGCCCACTCAGGCTCAGCCCTGCCAGACCCCAGGGGCAAACAATGCCTGCTTGTGCTGAGGCACTGGTTTCCTTCTTGCAAGGAAACCGACCTCCCTTTGCAGAATAGCCTTTGGCCCATCTCTGACTTAGGAAGGTGGGGTTCTCTCTCTAAAGTCCTTGGCACTGGAAGAAGGGACATTCACTTCAGTTTCAAGGGATCTGGTGGAAGTGACTTGGGTCTATTCCTTCTTCTCATGTGGCTTAAAGTGGTCTTGACCATAAAATGAAGGAGAAACATCAGAACAACTATGGTGAGCCTCATGCTTCAGAACTGTTCTTCTGGAAAAGTCCATAGTCTCTACAGCAGTGGTCCTTATTGAGCACCCATACTGTGGGCTGAAGAAAACATCTCTGCATCAGGCAGTTGATTTAAAATCCAGTATAAAAACTTCCTGATATGGGAGGAGGATTTCTTCTACTTTCATGGTACTTGCTCTTCTATAAAGCTCGTTCTCTTCTATTTTCTTTGAGGGAGGCAGGAATATAAACAGGGAAACTGAGGCCCAGGGATGGAGAGTAGTTAATAAGTTTGGAACTGGGACTTCGGAATCTAGGTCATCAGTCTCCTGGGCAAAATTGTGTTCTTTTTACCACACCACACTGAGCTTAGGAAAAAGCATGGAGAGCGCAGGAAATGAGCAACTCCAGGGATGTAGAAGAGGGTCCCGGGGGTAAGCCTGGAGGGGCTCCGCGAACAGTAGAACTACCCTGGGTGGAGCTTGTGGAGTCGAAGCAACACAGGACTCAGATTTCTTCTGAGTTAGGTTTGCGCCAGAGTGTCTTTATGGTTTTCTGCAGTAGTCTCTGTCCCCAGGGTTCTTTGGCTTCTAGTAGGACTGAGAGGATTGCTCTGAGCTGAGCATTAGCGAGAAGCCGTGGACTGAGGGCAGCTGCTCAAAACTGGATTGTAATTGCTGGCGGATCTCAGATCATTCTGATTAGAGATTGATTGTCTCTGTTTTTCCCTTCCTATGGACCCTCAGTGTTTCTCCCTTCTCATCTGGGGTGATTGTTTTAAAAGGAAACCCCCTATTCAGTAGTTTTCCATGGCTCCCCGTTCCCTCAGGAAAAGTACAATCAATCCCTGCAGGATGACATACAAGGTCTTTTTTTTTTTTTTTAATTTTCCACAAAATATAGTTTATTGCAGTTGTTTTTGTTTCAGGATCCAATCAAAGATTATATATTACATATGGTTGTCATCTTTCTAGTTTCCTTTAATTTAGACTACCAAATGGATAAAGAAGATGTGGTCCTTATGTACACAGTAATATGGAATCTTACTCAGCCATCTGAAAGGATGAATACCCACCATTTGCATCGACATGGATGGGACTGGAGGAGATTATGCTAAGTGAAATAAGTCAAACTGAGAAAGACAATTACCACATGGTTTCACTTATTTGTAGAACATAAAGAATAGCATGGAGGACATTAGAACAAGGTCTTTCTGGGCCTGTGTTGGACCCTAGCCCCTGGCCCTCCTCCCCACTGCTTTTCCTCTGACTCCCACCCTGACCCTTTATACAGAACTTTATCAAGTTTCCTAAATGGAGTATGCTGTTTTATGCTTCCGTGCTTTTCTTCACGTTGTGCCGTCTGCCTGGAATGCCTTTCTTACCTTATTCCCCTGCAGAGCTTGTATGCATTCTTTAAGACCCAGCTCAGACAAATCTTTCTTCCTCAGTAGAGGGTCCACTAATCCCACTTCTGGTCTTTCTGCCACCACTGCCCCTATTACAGCACCGAGTACTCTGGTCATATCTCTCCCTCCCTCTAGACTGAGAGCTCTTGGAGGACAAGGATCAGGCCTGATTCATTTCGGTGTCCTTGGCACCAAGCAGGGTTCAGAAGGCTTGTTGAGTGATTGGTCAAGGGGTTTTCTCTGGACTTCTGGCACAAATTGCCTCTACTGGGCTCCAGTCCATGGCCACACGGTAGCTTGAGTATTCTTTTAAAAACATAGATGGCGCCATATTGCTCATCTGCTTAAAATTCCTCAGCAGTTTCTGTTGCATTCTGGGTAAAATCTTTATGACGGTGGCCCCTGGCTCGCTCTGATCTCACTGTGCATGTCACTAGAGCTACCCCGGGTGCTCTCAGTTCCTGGGCCATTTCTTCCTGCTTTTAGAACTTCACAGTACCGTTTCTTCAATCCAGAGTGCTCCTTCAGTTTGACATGCCCAAGCCAGCCTGGCTCTTTGTCAGCCCCCCTAGCCTGTGAGACGGCCGACCTCGGGTTCTGGGGCAGGAACTCTGTGCCCTGTGATTGCCTGTCACTAGTAAGGCTTACCTGGTGTGCCCGGGAGCTGGGGTGGTCACCACCCTCTAAAAGAGTGAGAAGGGGGCGCCTGGGTGGCTCAGTTGGTTAAGCGACTGCCTTCGGCTCAGGTCATGATCCTGGAGTCCCTGGATCGAGTCCCGCATCGGGCTCCCTGCTCGGCAGGGAGCCTGCTTCTCCCTCTGACCCTCCCCCCTCTCATGTGCTCTCTCTCTCTCTCTCTCATTCTCTCTGTCTCAAATAAATAAATAAAATCTTTAAAAAAAAAAAAAAAAAAATAAAAGAGTGAGAAGAAGAGAAACAAAGTGGTCTGGGCCCTTGAGGAGGCACAGCAGAGGAAAGAAAAGGAAAAAAGGTAGGAATCAGTCAGTCCGACTCTTATCAGATCTAAGTCCAAATTCTGGCTCCATACGCATTAGTTGTGGGATTTTGGACAAGTTACTTAGTCTCTCTAACCTTAGTTTTCTCACCTGTAAAATCGAGTTAATAATGGTTCTTGCCTCACAGTGTTGGAGTGTGTAGTGAAGTTTAGCACGGTGCCTGCTGCATAAGTCCCCAACTTTATTTATAATTAATGTATTAGAAACACTGTGTGGATAAATATATAAGCATTTATTCAAAATCACTTCAGAATCTCTCTTTCCCCCTCTTCTTCCTTTCTGTCTCTCCTCTCCCTTCCTCTGTCCTTCTCTTTTATGTTTTCCCTTCCCTTCCCTTCCCTTCCCTATATTATGTCAGGTACCTACTGCGGTAGGAATGTGTGTTTTGTTTTCTTTTCTTGCCCACATCCCTGGGTGAACTTTGAATTTGTCTATATGACTTAGCCTCAAATGACAGACCCAGCAAATCTGAGGAGGTGAGGGATGGTGGGGGGTGGCTAAAAAGCTTCTGGGGATGAAAAGGTTTCAGCTGGGCCTGCCTCCCCTGATCTCTCCCCTCCACCCATGGCCCAGCAGGAAGTCTCCACTTGTGATATGAAAATGCCCTTTCAACAGCACCAGTGTGGAAGCTCAGATGTTTGTAACAGTTGCTTAATTCCAGGAACAGAGATATATTTTGCCAAGTTGTGATCCCACCGGGCTTCTGAGCAGTCTGAACTTGGAATGAAATCCAAACCGCGAAGTCTTAAACTCTTGAAACTGAAGATAAAAAAGGGTGGGGTGGAGTGATATCCAGGTTCAAAGAAAAAAGCTTCACGAGGATCCTGGATGAAGGAGTTGATCTAAAATATAATCATCCAAAAATAATAATCTGAAGGTTTCCTTTAGTAGAATCAGAGACCTATTGGTAAAACTTCCTTTATAACAGATGCACAAAAAGGTAGTGTGGGGGAATGGTTCTCCTTTCCAGAGCATTCAATCAGGAGTTGTTTTGTGATGTCACCTGCTAAGAGAAAATGTTTTTCTTTTTTGACTAGGGAAGATCATCTATGGCAAATGGATTTATAAGTTTGAATCCCAGTTATATTGCTTACATTTTAAAGGTGTAATTCACAATTATCCTGTTCCAAGGCAGAGAGGCCTTAAAATGAGTGAGACCAAAGACTATTAGCATAGCTCAAAGCAGATTGGCAGTTCATAAACAAACTGGGATTATGAAGGGTAGTTACTCTGATGTGGTATTTCCTACTCCTTCTTCAGGATGCAGGTCAGATTTTAGCTTCTCTGTAAAATGTTCCTATTCCTTTTCCCCTCAGCCTGTGTCCGCCCACTTCCCCTGGCCTATTTCCCTCCTTACCCCTACCAGCTGCCTCCTGCCTCAAGTCTGTGGCCCTCCACTACACCTGCTGGTCACGCCCCCTGCCTCAGTCTGCTGTCGTCAGGACCCCCTCACAAAGCCTGAAATCTTTGGGGAAAGGGTGTGGGGTGGGGGAGTGGTAGGTAGTCCAAGGTGATGGGTGTTTCTCCATTCGATTCCACTCTGAGTTGGAGGGGGGTCTTAGTCTACCTGCCTGCTTATGGGGAGGAATAAGAGATATGGTCCCTGCACCAGTCCCTGGGGGGATTGCTGGCTAGGATAGGAGTCTGGAAGCTCTAGAAGGAAGAACTGTACATGCAGAGCCTGTGTCAGGGATCAGACTTGGCTTAGCCAGCTTTACCAGTCCTGTAGTAGAGAAGGAGAGGTTGCAGGAGACAGTTCTGCTGGCCTGAGTTGACTTAGACTGTAGGTGTGGTGAGGCCTGGGACCTTAAGGAAGGGTACCTGGGTGAAGAGAGGTCTCAGCAAGGTGGGATGCATGAGGTTATGTTGGGTTTTTTTTTGTCTTTTTCATTTTAATTTATTGTGTTTTCTGATTTCAAACTTTTTTTTATATGAGTATAGTTGACGCACAATGTTGCGTTAGTGTTGGGTATAGAACATAGTGATTCCACATCTCTATATGTTATGCTATGCGCATCACAAGTGTAGCTACCATCTGTCACTGTACAATGCTGTTATAATATCGATGATATTCCCTAGGCTGGGCCTTTCATCCCCGTGACTTATTCAGTCCATAACTGGAAGCCCGTATCTCCCACTCCCTGTCACCCGTTTTGCCCATCCCTCCACCCTCCTTCCCTCTGGCAACCATCAGCTTGTTCTCTGTATTTATAGGTCTGATTCTGCTTTTTGTTTGTTTATTTGTTTTATTTTTAGATTCCACATGTGAGTGAAATCACATGGTATTTGTCCTTCTCAGTCTGACTTACTTCACTTAGCATAATACCCTTGTGAGTTTATGGTTTAAGTTCTGTCATGGCTGCCCCGGAAGTTGGGCCCATGAACCTAACTTGATCGGACTAGAAGAAGCTTCCAGTAGGAAACTAAAACCCTAGAGCTTCATGGGGTGGCAGGCTTAGTATGAGGCAATAGAGGGAGAAGCTTACACCCCTGAGGCTGGACCCTTCCTGCTTTCTGGCTCTGGATTCAAGAACCATCCATGGTTAATTCCAACACAGGCCCATCGGTGAAGTCCTCAGCTCTCTCCTCCAGGAAGCCTAAAGTCTGGCCTGGACTGAGAAGGAGAGGAATGCACACTCTCTGGGCTAGGAGATGTGCCTTTAAGAAAGGACTCCAGTGTGAGGCTTTTATGGTAGTACCCAAAATGGTGGTTTTAAAACAAGTTTGCATTTTACTTGACACTACCCTTCTAAAAGCGGAGCCTAGAAAAAAAATAAAAATAAAAAAAAAATAAAAGCGGAGCCTAAACTCCTTTTGAATATGGGCTGTCCTTTAGACTCACTTCCAATTAATGGGATGTGCCAGAGGGGATGGTACATGACTTCTGAGGCTAGGTTTGAAAAAGCGATACAACTTCTTGGAACCCAAACCACCATGTTGTAGGGAGGCCCAGGCCGCAAGGAGAAGCTCTGTGTGGGTATTGGAGCTGATACAACCAACTAAAGTCTCAGCTAACAGGCAGCTTCCATTGCCAGACATTAAATGAGAGAGCCTTCAGATATAATGAGATGAGCCCCCAGCTGTTGGCCCTGCCCAGCTGATTTCACCTCCCACTCCCATGCCCTGCCCAAATTGCAGATTCATGAAAGAAATAAATGTTGCATTGTTTTAAGTCACGAAGTTTTGGGGTAGTTTGTTACATAGCAATAGGTACGTAGAACACACAATGCCAGAGTTGTCTGGCTTCTGTCATTTGTTAGACATGTAGGTATGTTGTCTTCTGTCCCCCAGCAGAAGAATGGTTCAGTAAATCATGTTACATTCAAAATGCAGAATGTCATGTGGCCATTAAAAATGCCATTTTTGAAGAATTTCTAATGATTTGAGAAAACGCTCTTTTCATAGTATTGAATTAAAAAATCTAAGTGAAACATTGCATGCGTGATAGAATCCCAATTCTGTTTTAAAAACATGTACATAGGAAAAGAACTAAAATGGAACACACAGATAGGATGAAGTGGGATCATATCTTTAATTTTTATCCATTTCCAATTTTCTGTAATACATATATTCTGTTCTTATAATGAGAAAAGATGGTTACACTAAAAGAGATGATCTATGCCTTTCTTTTTTTGTCACACTAAACATGGTGTCATTTTCTCATCTTTAATTTCTAGTTTCCAACTTTGCCTAGGGGGAGATTTCATATTCATTCCAGGAAACCATTACAAATAGATAACAGTAATTGAAGAACTAGTTTCATCAAAACAAATGTAGATTGAGTTTTCATCAGATTTTCAAAAAAATTAGTCCTTTCATTTCTTCCTTCTCCTCTTCTGTCTTCTTCTCTTCTTCTATAAGCATGACTGAACCATGTTGCATCCCACTGAGTGTCAAAGTCTTCTCAAAACTTCACGCTTTCTGAACACTCTCCTGGAGCTGTCTCTGTGCTGCTCTGATTCCCATTCCCAAACTTATGATTTCTCTCTCTCTCAGGAGCAAGAAATATCTTTTTGGAACTGTGTCTCTAAAAGGCACACATGCTGTGCAAAATTAGTCTCCAGATGAAAGCTTTCTCCCTCCCCCCCCCCCCCCCCCCCCCCCCCCCGCCCCGTAGCCCTAACTCAGCATTGTAATCCAGGAGATAGTAAATGAGTCAAATCATGTTAGATTTGGAAGAAACCCCATAGATGATCTGATTCTACCTCTTTCTTCCAAAGAGAGGGAAATCCGGTTGTATTCCCAAGATCACAACATGAATGATAACAAACCAGCAGTAGGGCCAAGTTTTTCTGACTGGAGACAGCAGAGCCTGGTGGAAAGAGTGAGGCTGTTGGTACCAGACATGTTTGGGTTCAAGCCTTTGCTCTGTCAGTTACTGACTGTAAAGTTGGGCAAAGTTATAAATCTCTCCAAGCCTCAGTTTCCCCATCTGTAAAGTGAGGAGAATAGCATGTACCTTGAGGAACGGCTGTGATGTTAGAAATACTACATCTTCCCTTCATATGATCAAAAGACGAAGTGGCTCTTGCTGGGTTTTATCTGAGCGCATAATTTCTTCAGAGGAATCAATTCAAGGATCACTGATACAGACACATATAGTCCCAAGAAACAAATATAGGCATTTTCAAAGTCCACAGCTTTAAACACCTGAGTTAACAAATATCTTTCCTAGGCCAACAGAACCCTCCTCCCAATCCAACCACTTTGCATCTTACCACCTGGTGGCTTGTCATTGCCCTTCAGCTCATTTGCACCCTGAGCTAAATCCATCATTCTTCTCCTACTGTCCATGGTTTCCTTTACTTCTGACCCATTTTTAAATATTCTTTTCCTTTTTCTATATCTTCTAACACATATCAGTTGCCTCAGAAAAATCTCTCTTTATTTTATCCATAAATTTAAAACCTCCCTAAGTCTTGGAAGACATGTATGAAAATACTTATGGTCATGATTCACTTGTGTGCAGGAAAATGAAATCCACATGCTTTTTTTTTTTTAGTGCTATTAGATTGTAATAAAACATGATTAAAAATGAAATAACATTTTTCATCCATCAGATTGGCAAGAATAACAGACATATTATCTATTGTTTGGGTAAAGGTGAGGAGAAATTTATGTACTATTATGTTAATGGTAATTAATATATATAAAGTATAGTATGCACTATTATCTTGCATCAATAAGTGATTATTGATGTAGCCCTTTTGGAGAACATTTTGGCTCTATTTGTTAAAGTAAAAAATGTATTTATCCTTTATTTGGATAAATGAACAAAGAGGCATGTCCCAGAATATTTACTAAAGCATCATTATTATTTTTTTTAAGTAGGCTTCACACTCAGTGTGGAGCCCAATGTGGGGCTTGAACTTACAACCCTGAGATTAAGACCTGAGCTGGGATCAAGAGTCATATGCTTAACTGACTAAGCCGCCCAGGCACCCCTAAAATATTTATAGTAAAAAATAAAACACAAATGTTTTTTTGTAGGGAAATGATTAAATGAATTATGGTTCATTCATTTTATGGAATACTCTGAAGCAGTTAAAAAATAAATGTATCTATGTTTGCCAACATGGAAAGGTCTCTAAGACATAGGGTTATGTGAAAAGCACAAGTTGATGAACAATATATATGGTATGATACTATTATGTAATAGGTAATCACATAAAAAAGATGTGGAAAGATATGCTTCAAATGGGTAGAGTGTTTATTTTTGGAGAGGAAAGTGGTTTGTTTTGGGAAAAAATTTTAAATAATTAGGATGTTTTTACTTGTAAAATTTAAAGAACAACACTTTAAATATGACTAAAAAACATAAAAACTCCCCATGTGATTTTGATGTTCATACAGGTTTTGAGACCAAAATATGTAATCTTTTGCTGTGTAACAAATTACCTCAAAATTTAGCAGTTTAATGTAACACACATCTGTTATGTAATACTTTTTTTGAGCCAGGAATCCAGGTATGGCTTACCTAGACCTTCTGCTTTAGGATCTCTCAAAAGGCTGCTCTTAAGGTGTTTTCTGGGGCTATGATCTCATTCCACTGGTCTATTGGGAAAGGCTCTGCTTTTAAGATCACTCACATGGTTTTTTGGCAGAATTCAATCTCTCCTAGGCTGTTGGATTGAGAGCTTCAGTTAGTTCTTCACGGCTATTAGCCAAAGGCCACTCTCATTTCCTTGCCACGTGAGCCTTCCCAGTGTGGCAGTTTGCTTCATCAAAGTGTGTTAGCTGAGAGGGCAATAGAGAGAGGCCAGCAAGATGGAAGTCAGTCTTTTGCAACCTACTCCTGGAAATGACATTCCATCACTTTGCCATAGTCTGTTCATTAGAAGCAATTCACTAGGTCCAGCCAACACTAAAGAGGGAGCGGATTACACAATGGCATGACTACCAGGAAGGGAGATCACTGAGCGCTACATAAGATCCTGCTTACCACAGAAATCACTGGCTTGGGGCGCCTGGGTGGCTTAGTTGGTTAAGCATCTGTCTTCGGCTCAGGTCATGATCCAAGGGTCCTGGGATCGAGCCCCACATCGGGCTTCCTGCTTGGCAGGAAGCCTGCTTCTCCTTCTCCCACTCCCCCTGCTTGTCTTCCCTCTCTCGCTGTGTCTCTCTCTGTCAAATAAATAAAATCTAAAAAAAAAGAAAGAAAAAGAAACCACTGGCTTAGGTAATTAAGAAAAAAAATCTAAAAATGAACTTGTTTTTGTCAACCACCATCATTCAGATTTTAAATTTGCATATTCAATTGCATTTCTACTTTAATTATAATAATTACTTAAACATTTTTATACCTTAATGTATTTCTTAAACAATATCTCATAGTGGTTAAATATACGTTTATGGACCAGCCTAGGAACTCTATCATCATCTAGGTCAGAGTTTCTATGGGAAAATTCGTTTGAATTCTGTACAGCACTTCCACACATTGTGGGGACATCATTCACTTCTAAACTGAGGCCATAGGACCACTCAATCTAGAAATTAAAATGGCCAATATATCTTCAAATCTCTTTCTCACTTCAGAATTTGCTTGTGTTTCAGTTCACATTGCTGTATAAATACCATCCCAAAACTTAATGGCTTAAAACAACCACCATTTTATTATTGTTCATGAGTTGGTGGTTAACTGCAGTCAGCTATTCTCACCAGATGGCTGGCGCTGGATGGTGTAGGATGACCTCACTCACATGTCTGGTGGCTGGCAAACTGGTTGTTTAGCTGGGACAGCTCTTCTCTATTCTGTGTGGTCTCTCATTCCTCAGGAAGCTAACCTGGGCTTCTGCATATGGTAGTCTGAGGGCAAATCTCATTGGTCAAGGCAAGTTACACGGCCAAGCCTGGAGTCATTATGGGAGGGGACTGCTGAAGGGGAGGCCTGAGTGACCAGGGGCCATTACTGAACATTCCTGCCACAGTGTCAGAAGTTTTCAAAATCTCTTGTCACTTTCTTGTTCCATACTATTTTGTTAAACATAGCCACCAAAGGGTATGAATCTTGCCAACCAGTAAAGAAGTCGCTACACTTTTGGGTCTCACTAGGGAATGTATCTCAGTGAGAGCTGATCTAGTCCTTGTCCAGAGCTAGTCCAGGGCTGTTGCAGTTTGAGGAAGTAATTTTTTTTTTTTTAAAGATTTTATTTATTTATTTGACAGAGAGTGAGTGCACGCACAAGCAGGGGGATTGGCAGGCAGAGAGAGAAGGAGAAGCAGGCTTTCTGCTGAGCGGGGAGCCCAATGTGGGGCTCAATCCCAGGACACTGGGACCATGACCTGAGCCAAAGGCAGACACTTAACCAACTGAGCCACCCAGGTGCCCTGAGGAAGTAAATTTGAATGACATTTCTTCCATTCATCCGTGTACTCTAAGCTCTATCCTCATAGCATTGAAAACCAGTCAGCATCAACATGCATACCTGGACTGCAATAACTCAGCCACCTGTAAGGAAAAAGCATCACCAAGTAAGAGCTTAATGTCATGCCCTTGACTTTTATTCATGGTCAATATGAGAAATGACCGTTGGAAGAAATCTGTATATCTTTTAGAATCAATGTGGAGGATGCTATTGGGAATGATTTTCAGTGTCCCTCATATGAAGTGCCAAATGATAAATTCCTTCCAGAATTTAGTGTCAGGAAAGTGCTTATCTCACCTGAAAAAGGGTAATCAATCAGTCTTCCTTTATAAGGCAATAAGAGTCCGTAACCTTTCTTTTTTTTGGCTTTGGATGGTAGAAATAACTAAAGTTAAATGTAATGTTTTATTATAGTAACTCTATTAGCCCCATGGCTAATGGCTTTTGATACATTTATTTCCCTCTTTCTCTTTACCAGATGATATCTTTCTATTTTAATCCTAATTTTTGAGGAAGTGTTTTGGGGATAAAATTACAAATACATGAATAAACAGATAATATTAAGCAATCTCAGTTTTGCTGCTAACAAGTTGTGTAATCACTTAAAGATTTATTTATTTGAGAGAGAGAGTGCAAGTGGAGGGAGGGGCAGAGGGAGAGAGAGAGAGAGAGAGAGACAGAGAGAGAGACAGAGAGAGAGAATCTCAAGCAGACTCTACACTGAGCATGGAGCTCCACAGGGAGCTTGATCTCATGACCCTGAGATCATGACCTGAGCCGAAACCAAGAGTTGGTTGCTTAATTGACTGAGCCACCCAGGCGCCCCAGGTTGTGCAATCATTTAAAAAATAATCATCACATGATTATTTAAAATATAATTTCCCTTTTGCAGATATGACCAAGCTAAGATTGGACCAAATGATCTTTAAAGTCCCTTTGGCTCTTAATAAGTCCCAAACTCTTTCTCCTGTGACTCTTCCATTTGAGCATTTTATATTTTATGATTTATTCCAGCTATTAAATGTCTTAAATGGCTTAGTAGAAAAAGGTAAATACAGACCTCTTTCAGTGTGGTTTAAAATTTTTTCAAATATTGTGAGTTTGGCAAAAAGTGATGGATATTGGCAAGCCTTTGTCCCTTGTTGCTAAGATCCAGATGTACAGTGTTTCTATGGAAGTGTAAAGCACATGGCACTGATTCATAGTATAGCTCATCCACAGTGTTCGTCAAAACGCACTTGACACCTATGAAACCTCTATGACTTGACATATAAAAAGCTTTAAGTTGGATTTGCTTTTAAAAATAATGTAGATGCTAAAAGTTACCAAAAGGCAACCATTGACTCTCAAGTGCTCTTAAATTTCAACCACTTTCCTAATGGTAATTAGGGGATAATTTAGTTTTTAGACACTACTCTGGGATTCTGTGGTTTAGACTGGCTGATTTTTTTATAGAAAACTTTATTTTTAAAGATTTTATTTATTTGAGAGAGAGAGAGAGAGAGTGGTGCAGGGAGAAGCAGAGGGAGAGGGACAAGCAGACTCTGTGCTGAGTGCGGAGCCCAAAGTGGGGCTCAATCTCAGGACCCTGAGATCATGACCTGAACTGAAACCAAAAGTTGGAGGCTTAACTGACTGAGCCACCCAGGCTTCCCCAGGAGACTTTTTAAAAAGAGACTTTGGATTGGAGTTTCTTATGAAAGCCCATTAGAACATAATATGATATTCCTGTACGATTTGTTAATTGCTGCTATAGAAGCATAAGGAAGCATGAATATTTGAATGTGCTGCAGCCTCATGGTTTCATGGTTAAGAGATTAGTTATGGATATCAAACCCCACCTCTGCCTCTCTCTCTCTGTGACCCTGGCAGGTTACTTT
Source organism: Phoca vitulina (assembly GCF_004348235.1). NCBI lineage: Eukaryota > Metazoa > Chordata > Mammalia > Carnivora > Phocidae > Phoca > Phoca vitulina. The sequence continues at coordinate 10,009,405 of NW_022589724.1, read as the reverse complement.
TCTAAGCTTAGTTCCCTAAGTTTTAAAAGAGTGGCCATAACTATACCAGTTGTAGAAGTGTAAGTAGGAAATGTGTGTAGGCCACTTAGCACAGTACCTGGCACTATCTACATTAGCTATTATTAATGTTAAATTACATAGGATTAGGCCTATTTTTTCCCCCTTTGTCTCCCTCTTTATGTGAAAAGGTTTTATTGAGATTGAAATGAACTGAGTGAATTTAGGATTGCTGATAGTCCCATTATCATATATGTGTAAAAGGAGCCAGAAGATCTGGCCTTCCTTCTGTCTTGATTCCTTCCCGGTGATGTTACGTTGAACAGACAAGTTTCTTCACTTCTCTGAACTCCACTTTTCAAAGCATAATGTTGGTTTTCCTGCCAGTCTGACGGGTATGTGAAGCACAGGGCTCCCCATTGAGTCACCAACCTAGTATGACTTTTCATGAATACGCCAGCAAAACTCTGATAGCAAGACTTGCCTAAGATAATGGTTCCTGAGGGTCCCACATGGGGTTCTCAGCTGGGAGGTATTTGGAAAATGTTTGGGATTGCTTTGATTGTCACGGAGACAAAGGGTGTTGCCCATAATTAACAGGCAGGGGGCAGGGATTCTAATTGTACTGCGGTACATGAGATAGTCCTGCACAGTGGAGAATTGTTCTGCCCCAAAGATCACTGGCATCCACGCTGAGAAATGTTGGGTTTGAGGGCTAAGAGAGGGGTCCCTGGTTCAGCATCATAAGGTTCAGTTGAGGTGTGGATAGTGGTGCCTCTGAAGGGCGAAGACTGTTGAGGTTCAAGGATGTCTTTGTGGGTGCTGCCTTTTCCAAGATTTCACTAACAGCATGGATACTGAGTCATGTCCTTAAAGCACTATACAGTAATAGCTGGCTTTCCTAGTTACATGGTTTCCTTGCTCTTCCATGCTGGCCATGCTCACCACGCAGGGCCTTTGCATTGGCTGCAACTTTTGTTGAGAGCACTGCCTTGGGCCGCTCCACCTTACTTGCTTTGCACCAGTGAGGTCTACTCTAACCACCCAATCTAAAATTAAGCTCTACCCAAAACTCCTGAGTCCTCTCATTCTGCCTTTCCCCCCCCCCCCCATAGTACTTAACATCTTCTGTAATATTATATTACCTATGTTGATCATGTTTGTTTTTCATTTTCTGTCTTCCTGCCACTAGAATGTAAGCTCCACAGGCAGGTGTGTGTGTATGAGAGAGAGACAGAGTTTAATTCACAAATGTATTCTAAGCCCTTTATCCAGTGCCTGGCACAGAATGAGTGCTCCATAGATATCTTTGAGTGCATATATGAATGAATGAATACCATTGAAAAGAGCTAGAAAATATGATGGCATGGAAGGTCTGGGTCCCAAACACAATAGCAAGAGGAAAAAGATTTTTAAAAAGGCATAAATTTGAGAAATACGCAGGGCCTGTGTGAGAAAACTATGACATGTTATAGAGAGGCATGAAAGACTGGAGTAAATGAGATATTCTCTGATTACTTGATTTGAGGATTTTCTAATAAAAAAAGAAGCCTATAACTAATAAATTTTTTAAAAAAGATTTTATTCATGTATTTGACAGAGCACAAGCAGAGGGAGCAGCAGAGGGAGAGGGAGAAACAGGCTCCCCGCGGAGCAGGGAGCCCGATGCGGGGCTCGATCCTGGGGCTCTGAGATCATGACCTGAGCCGAGGCAGATGCTTAACCAACTGAGACACCCAGGCACCCCTTTAATAAAATTTTGATTAAAAAAATGAGTTTTTTTGAATTGACAAAAATGGTTCTCAAATATTTTGGGAAAGTAAATGTGAGAAAAGCTCAGAAATGTAAAAAGAGTAACAAGGAGAGGCATACCCTAGTTTTACTGAAACCATTTATAAAATAATTAAAAGGTGCAGGAGTAATCAGGCAGAGCAATGGAACAGAATAGAAGCCTCAGAAAAAGACACAAGTATGTATACAGATTTGGAGTGGGATAAAGGTAGTATTTTGAATTTTTGAATTACTAGGGAAAAGTAGAAATAACATTTATTGAGCATTATCTATTATCTGTGTTATTTACTTCTTGCCACGGAAGGCATGCACTATCATTACCCATTTTTTACAGACAAGGTAAGGAGGTTTAGGTGCAGTCACTGCTGGGCCTGAAGTCCCCTGGTTTGTACATTGCAGAGTTGGGTTTGAACCTGACACCAAAGTTCATACCCTTAACCTCTGTCTTACATGAATAAAAGATACTGGCTAAATGACTTGGAAAAAAGAGTCACACACAGATTTAAATGTAGAGAATGAAAATGTAGCAAAGACTTAGCTTTAGGGAATTTTTACAAAATATTTTTACAATAAAAATTTGAAACCACAGGAGGGGAAAGATGGCGGAGGAGTAGGGGACCCTATTTCAACTGGTCCCCGGAATTGAGCTGGATAACTACCAGACCACTCTGAGCACCCACGAAACCAGCCTGAGATGTAAGAAGATCTGGATCTCTACAAACAATATCGCAGGCAGTTGGTTTTGAGGTACGAATTGGAGAGCGGTGATCCTGCGGGCAGATATCGGAGGATAAACGGCGGCGGGAGGGTGCCTGGACGTGGGGATCCTACACTGCCGGTGAGTGACAGCCTCGCGGGCTGCGGACAGGCACAGACTCGCAGACCGGTATCGTCGGGAAAGGACTTTAGGGCAGCCCCCGGGGTGGAAAACCAGACCGGCGGGGTCACGTGCACACGAACTGCAGCCCCCCCTCCCCCCAGAAACCGGAGCGACGGTCGCGCACGCGAACTGCAGCCTCCGAGATGGAAACCCGGTGCGCCGGGTCCCGCTGGTGAACTGCAACCCCAAGGGGTGGAAACCCCCAGCGGCGGAGTCGCACGCACGCGAACTGCAGTCCCCGGGACAGAACCCCAAGCGGCGGAGTCGAGCGCGCCTGAACTGGGAGCGGCTGGCGGTTTTAGAAGCACAAAGGGCAGAGACGTGCCCCGACCTGGAGGCAGGACGGGGAGCGCTGCGGAGGGGCGCACAACCCAGGACGCTGCAGTTTATAGCAGCACGGACAGAAACAGAGATGGTGTGGCCTGGAGAGCTCACTGAAGAACAGACTGAGGTCTCTCTGCTCTGAGGCAGAGGGTTGGAAACGTCTCTTCTGCTCTGACTCGCGGAAGAGACGCGGAAAGCCGCCAGGGAAAGGCGCCAGAGAACAAAAGCCCCAAAGACTGATTCCCACTGAGCCCATCCTCTGCCACAGGGGCGCAGGGCAACTCCGCCGGAACAGGGTTGCCTGAGTAACAGCGCAGCAGGCCCCTCCCGCAGAAGACAGGCTGGGAAAACAAGAGGCCAGCAACCCTATGGTCCCAAGAAAACAGGTGCATCTTGCTTGGGTTCTGGTCAATAATTTCGACTCTATACATTGCCTCAAACACCCATCAACAGAATGACTAGGAGGAGGAGCCCCCAAAACAGAAAAGACTCAGAGATTATGACTTATGCTGCAGATTTACAAATGGATGCAGATATAACCAAGATGTCGGAGATGGCATTCAGGCTAGCAATTGTGAAGACAATGGCTAGAATGGAGAAATCAATTAATGGCAACATAGAGTCTCTAAGGGGAGAAATAAAAGGTGAATTGGCAGAACTTAAAAATGCTATCAGTGAGATCCAATCCAATCTAGATAATCTAACAGCTAGGGTAACTGAGACAGAAGAGAGAATAAGCGATCTGGAAGACAGTATAATAGATAAAAAGGGAAAAACAACTCAGAATCCATGAAAATAGAATCAGAGAAATAAGTGACACCATGAGGCGTTCCAATGTCAGAATAATTGGAATCCCGGAGGGAGTGGAGAGAGAGAGAGGGCTAGAAGATGTATTTGAGCAAATCGTAGCTGAGAACTCCCCTAATCTGGGGAATGAAACAAACATTCGAGTCCTAGAGGCAGAGAGGACCCCTCCTAAGATCAAGGAAAACAGGCCAACACCCCGGCATGTAATAGTAAAACTTGCAAATCTTAGAACCAAGGAAACCATCTTAAGGGCAGTTAGGGGGAAGACATTCCTTACGTACAGAGGGAGGAACATCAGAATAACGTCAGACCTATCCACAGAGACCTGGCAAGCCAGAAAGGCCTGGCAAGACATATTCAGAGTACGAAATGAGAAGAACATGCAGCCAAGAATACTTTATCCGGCAAGGCTTTCATTTAGAATGGATGGAGAGATGCAGAGCTTCCACGACCGGCAGAAGTTGAAAGAATATGTGACCACTAAGCCGGCCCTGCAAGAAATATTAAGGGGGGTTCTATAAAAGGAGAAAGACCCCAAGAGTGATCTACAACAGAAATTTACAGGGACAATCTAGAAAAACAACGTCTTCACAGGCAACATGATGACAATTAATTCATATCTTTCAATAATCACTCTCAACGTGAATGGCCTAAACGCTCCCATAAAACAGCACAGGGTTGCAGATTGGATAAAAAGACAGGACCCATCCATATGCTGTCTACAAGAGACTCATTTTGAACCTAAAGATACATCCAGACTGAAAGTGAAGGGATGGAGATCCATCTTCCATGCCAGCGGACCTCAAAAGAAAGCTGGGCTAGCAATTCTTATATCAGACAAATTAGATTTTAAACTAAAGTCTGTAATAAGAGATACAGAAGGACACTATATCATTCTTAAAGGGTCTATCCAACAAGAAGATCTAACAATTGTAAATATCTATGCCCCCAACATGGGAGCAGCCATATACATAAGCCAACTGTTAACCAAAATAAAGAGTCATATTGATAACAATACGTTAATTGTAGGAGACCTCAATACTCCACTCTCAGCAATGGACAGATCATCTAAGCAGAAAATCAACAAGGAAACAAGAGCTTTGAATGATACATTGGACCAGATGGCTCATAGATATTTACAGAACATTCCACCCTAAAACAACAGAATACTCATTCTTCTCGAGCGCACATGGAACTTTCTCCAGAATAGACCATATACTGGGTCACAAATCAGGTCTCAACCGATACCAAAAGATTGATATTATTCCCTGCATATTCTCAGACCACAATGCTCTAAAACTGGAACTCAATCACAAGAAAAAATTTGGCAGAAATTCAAACACTTGGAAGCTAAAGACCACTCTGCTCAAGAATGTTTGGGTCAACCAAGAAATCAAAGAAGAACTTAAATAGTTCATGGAAATCAATGAGAACGAAAACACATCAGTCCAAAACCTATGGGATACTGCAAAGGCGGTCCTAAGGGTGAAATACATAGCCATCCAAGCCTCACTCAAAAAAATAGAAAAATCCCGAATTCACCAACTAACTCTACACCTTAAAGAACTAGAAAAAAAGCAACAAACGACGCCTAAGCCATGCATTAGAAGAGAAATAATTAAAATTAGAGCAGAAATCAATGAATTAGAAACCAGAAACAGTAGATCAGATCAACGAAACTAGAAGTTGGTTCTTTGAAAGAATTAATAAGATTGATAAACCACTGGCCAGACTTATCCAAAAGAAGAGAGAAAGGACCCAAATTAATAAAATTATGAATGAAAGGGGAGAGATCACGACTAACACCAAGGAAATAGAAACAATTATTAGAAATTATTATCAACAACTATATGCCAATAAACTGAGCAATCTGGATGAAATGGAGGCCTTCCTGGAAACCTATAAGCTGCCAAGACTGAAACAGGAAGAAATTGACAACCTGAATAGGCCAATAACCAGTAACGAGATTGAAGCCGTGATCAAAAACCTCCCAAAAAACAAGAGTCCAGGGCCTGATGGATTCCCTGGGGAATTCTACCAAACATTCAAAGAAGAAATAATACCTATTCTACTGAAGCTGTTTCAAAAAATAGAAACAGAAGGAAAACTTCCAGACTCATTCTATGAGGCCAGCATTACCTTAATCCCCAAACCAGGCAAAGACCCCATCAAAAAGGAGAATTTCAGACCGATATCCCTGATGAATATGGATTCCAAAATCCTCAACAAAATCCTAGCTAATAGGATCCAACAATACATTAAAAGGATCATCCACCACGACCAAGTGGGATTTATCCCCGGGATGCAAGGGTGGTTCAACATTCACAAATCAATCAATGTGATAGAACACATTAATAAGAGGAGGGAGAAGAACCATATGGTCCTCTCAATTGATGCAGAAAAAGCATTTGACAAAATAAAACATCCTTTCCTGATTAAAACTCTCCAGAGCATAGGGATAGAGGGAACATTCCTCAAGCTCATAAAATCCATCTATGAAAAACCCACAGCGAATATCATCCTCAATGGGGAAAAGCTGAGAGCCTTTCCCTTAAGATCAGGAACACGTCAAGGGTGCCCACTCTCACCACTGTTGTTCAACATAGTACTAGAAGTCCTAGCAACAGCAATCAGACAACAAAAAGAAATAAAAGGTATTCAGATTGGCAAAGAAGAAGTCAAACTCTCTTTTCGCAGACGACATGATACTTTATGGGAAAACCCAAAAGACTCTACCTCCAAATTACTAGAACTCATTCAGCAATTCAGTAATGTGGCAGGATACAAAATCAATGCACAGAAATCAGTTGCTTTCTTATACACTAACAACACAACTGTAGAAAGAGAAATTAAAGAAACGATTCCATTTACAATAGCACGAAAAACCATAAGATACCTCGGAATAAACCTAACCAAAGAGGTAAAGGATCTATACTCTAGGAACTACAAAACACTCATGAAAGAAATTGAAGAAGACACAAAAAGATGGAAAAATATTCCATGCTCATGGATTGGAAGAATAAACATTGTTAAAATGTCTATGCTCCCCAGAGCAATCTATACCTTCAATGCCATCCCGATCAAAATTCCAATGACATTTTTCAAAGTGGTGGACCAAACAATCCTAAAATTTGTATGGATTCAGAAAAGACCCCGAATCACCAAGGAGATGTTGAAAAAGAAAAAGCTGGGGGCATCACGTTGCCCGATTTCAAGCTATATTACAAATCAGTGATCACCAAGACAGCATGGTACTGGCACAAAAACAGACATACAGACCAATGGGAACAGAATAGAGAACCCAGATATGGACCCTCAATTTATAGTCAAATAATCTTTGACAAAGCAGGAAAAAACATGCAATGGAAAGAAGACAGTCTCTTCAATAAATGGTGCTGGGAAAATTGGACAGCCACATGCAGAAGAATGAAACTCGACCATTCTCTAACACCACTCACAAAGATAAACTCAAAGTGGATGAAAGACCTCAATGTGAGACAGGAATCCATCAAAATCCTAGAGGAGAACATAGGCAGTAACCTCTTTGACATCGGCCACAGCAACTTTCAAGATACATCTCCAAAAGCTAGTGAAACAAAAGCAAAAATGAACTTTTGGGACTTCATCAAGATAAAAAGCTTCTGCACAGCAAAGGAAACAGTCAACAAAACAAAGAGGCAACCCACAGAATGGGAGAAGATATTTGCAAATGACACTACAGATAAAGGGCTGGTATCCAAAATCTATAAAGAACTTCTCAAACTCAACACCCAAAAAACAAATAATCAAGTCAAAAAGTGGGCAGAAGAGATGAAAAGACACTTCTCTGAAGAAGACATACAAATGGCTAACAGACACATGAAAAAATGTTCATCATCATTAGCCATCAGGGAAATCCAAATCAAAGCCACACTGAGATACCACCTTACACCAGTTAGAATGGCAAAAAATGGACAGGGCAAGAAACAACAAATGTTGGAGAGGTTGTGGAGAAAGGGGAACCCTCTTACACTGTTGGTGGGAATGCAGGTTGGTACAGCCACTTTGGAAAACAGTGTGGAGGGGCTTCAAAAATTTAAAAATAGAACTACCCTATGACCCAGCAATTGCACTCCTGGGTATTTACCCCAAAGACACAGATGTAGTGAAAAGAAGGGCCATATGCACCCCAATGTTCATAGCAGCAATGTCCGCAGTAGCCAAACTGTGGAAAGAGCCAAGATGCCCTTCAACAGATGAATGGATAAAGAAGATGTGGTCCATATATACAATAGAATATTACTCAGCCATCAGAAAAGATGAATACCCAACTTTTACATCAACATGGATGGGACTGGAGGAGATTATGCTAAGTGAAATAAGTCAAGCAGAGAAAGTCAATTATCATATGGTTTCACTTATTTGTGGAACATAAGGAATAACATGGAGGACATTAGGAGAAGGAAGGGAAAAATGGGGGGGGGAATTGGAGGGAGAGATGAACCATGAGAGACTATGGACCTGAGAAACAAACAGGGTTTTAGAGGGGAGGGGGGAGGGGGGATTGGTTAGCCCAGTGATGGGTATTAAGGAGGGCACGTACTGCATGGAGCACTGGGTGTTATACGAAAACAATGGATTGTGGATCACTACATCAAAAACTAATGATGTATTATATGGTGACTAACATAATAAAATTAAAAACTACAAAAAAAATTTTGAAGCCACATGAATTTCATTTTCTATTTTTAAAATTACATATTTTAAAATTAGTTATATCCACAGATTGTAACATTAGGTAATTATCAGAAAATGAGGGAGAGGGATAGTTAAGTAATTTGAGGAATGATTTGCAATATAGGTTAAAAAAAAAAAAGCAGTTGGCAAAATAGTGTCCAAAGTATAATGTTATTTCTATAAAATGTGTTTATAAGCATCAACAAAAGAAGACCCCTCCCCAGTGTAGGTTACATATGTGTAAGGGAAGCTTAGCTAGCACCTGAAGAAATCTGGGACTGTTTTTCTCTCTTGTGGGATGGTTGCTGCTGGTGCCAGGCAAAAAATGGCACTCTGGTACCTTGTAAAAATCGATGCCCGGGTCTTTTTTGGCCACAGTCATTTCTTAACCTGTCACTCCTATCAACAAGCCAAAATAATAGCCTGACTTTCTCTGTGCCGACTTCCCACAGGGTTCCTATCTTCCTTGACCTGACATGTCAAACCCTGTAAAAGACAAATTGGAAGCCTTGTTAACTCTCTTTCGACTCTGCCTTGACTTGGAGCGTTTGAAGGTTGCGGCTGGTTAATGATGTCTGTTTTTGCAGTTACTCAGCCCAGGGCCTTGTTTTTTACCCAGGTGTCAGACTGACGGGAGGCCGTTCTTCCAGCCGTGAGCATTAACAAGCAGAGAGGTTCGTGCCTCAGCTCCCTGCTCCACCTGGCTTCTCATCTGGGACGCCCTGGGGTGGGGGAGGGCTGGGAGCCCTGAGCACATTGACTGCGCTCACTCAGTTCCTGTCTCTGTGCGAACAGCACTTAGGACTCTGCGTCTGATTATTTAATACGAGTCGGCCTGCCCAGTTAAAATATGGGAACACAGTAAGATCAAACAGCCCAACGGGGGCTGGATCGTATTCATCTCTGTGTCCTCAACACTTTGTACTCAGTGTGATGTTGAGGAAGGAGCTGTGGACTGGGAATTCCCCAGATCTTATTTGGAATCCTTACTAGCTTGGTAACTACGGACAAGTGATTTAAGCTTTTTGAGTTTCTTCATCGTCTATAAAATAGGTCTAATGATAGTCACCTAATATGAGCATTAGTGAGACTAGGTATATGAAGGCACATATCCCAGAGCATGGTATGTGGAAGGCTTTCAACTGTTGTCCATTGGCCACATCACAGTGAAGCCTGGACAGGCCTAATGGCTCCCAAGTAGGTGGAGAGGTAGCCTCCCCAGCAGTAATCCCTAGTATTGCCACTAGGAGGCGTGCGAACTCCATGATTGATTTTTTTTGGCGGCGGGGGGGGGGGGGGGGGCCCTCCTCCTATTCCAAGCCAGTAGTATGTGCAATTCAACTTCTGCAACTTTACGTTTATTATTTAAGAGTTGATGAATGGCCTGCTCCTGTATTCCTTTCCTATTCAAATTATTGTCCTTAAATTAAGACAGTGGTCCTGGCTTGTAAAATGTTGAATCCTTTTTGTTTTTTTTTTTTTTGCTGATCTCCGCTTGGGGGATGAGCCTTGGTTAATTGGCTACCCAAAGCTTAGCCTTCGTTTTGTTTTCTGTACACTTAATACCCTCAGCCAGTACCTTGCGTCTTGGTCCGACAGTTTGGACTATTTATGGGAAGGGGAGTGAAACTGGTCTTGATCCATTACTTTTATGCAACCGAGGATGTCCCTCTGGCCCCAGATGTGTGCTGGCTGCTCTTTCCCGCCTGTAGAGAATGAGAATGCTTCTCAGTTCCACCTTTGTTTCTTGTCTCTGGCTGCTGTGTTCTTTGAGCTGGAGCCGGATACTTCCAGTCAGAAGAGCTGGGTTTGAGCTTCACAGATAGTTAAGTTAGGAAGAGCCTTCATGGGGGTGCCTGGGGGGCTCAGTCAGTTAAGCCTCTGCCTGCGGCTCAGCTCCTGATCTCAGGGTCCTGGGCTGGAGCCTGGTGTCGGGCTCCCTGTTCTGCGGGGGGTCTGCTTCTCCCTCTCCCTCTGCCCCCGCCCCCTGCTCATGCTCTGTCTCTTCCTCTCTCTCAAATAAATAAATAAAATCTTAAAAAAAAAAAAAAAAAGGAAGAGTTTTCATGGAGGAGTGAGTCCAAGCTACCGCCAGATGGGGAGATTGAGGGTCAGAGTGGGGCTAGGACCTTGGGTTTTAGTTTCTTCATGGGTAAACCAAGAGGATCGGGCTGAGTATTTTCTAACACCCTTCCAGCACTGACATTTTTCCACTTTCAAATCTAGAGGACATGCTCACAAGTCCAGTTCTCCAACTCACCTGAGGTGTGTGAATTCTGGTTATGAAGAGCAGGCAGAGATGTCGAATGTCACTGTGATTTATGGGTGTTGTAGGAGCCTAGCCCTGGGAGCCCTGTTGGGGCTTTCTCAAAGTAGACATTATGCCTTGGAACAAGTTGTTCTGATGAGCAACACAAGAATACATCAAAGACTCCAGCTCCCCTGCCTGGCTTTGGGGCCCATGGTTCTCCTTTTTATAATCCTGTGACATTGGGACAGCATCAACGTTTACTTCCATTTGCTAAGCAGGGCAACCTGCCATGTGAATTGGGGGAGTATTCTCATGGAAGTACATGGCCAGCCCAGGAAAAGAGCCCAGTTTTCTGACACATGTGAGGCATGTGGTGTTGATTGCAGCAAGAATACAGAGGATAGAACCCACAGCTGTGTGAGCTTAAGTCCTGCCTGCTGTTTACTGGCTGTGTGACTTCCGGCAGGTAGCTGAACCTCTCTGAGGCTCTCTTCCCTTCCTGTGAAAAGGGATACTAATACCACCTTCTGCCCAGGGTTGGTGTGAGGTTTGAGAAGAGAGTATTACTGTAAGGTGTTCGTGGAATATGAGACTCTTTTTATTTCTTTCATTTTGAAGCCCAAGGGCAATGAAACATGCTTTTCTGTCCTGAAATGGGGGTTTAGGTAGGGTTAAGAAAATGAGGCAGAATAATGTGAGAACTTGAAGAACGTCAGTGAGCTGTAACAGTCTGAATTTAGGATAACTGAACATAAAAAGAAAAGAGTGGGATTATGTAGGAAAAATAAACAAGACCTGCTAATTGCTAATGTCCCTGAGCTTATGAAAAATAGGAAGCCAGAATCTTGAATTCACTGGAGATTCCTGAAGGGCCAGATTGCCAAGGATAGTATCAAACTGGTGGCCATGGCTTCTTATCTTCTATTATCAATCTGCCAGAATATTTATCCTCTCTCCGACCCTCTGCTTCATTGGGCCATGCAGACATCTATTGGGCATCCATCATGAAACAGGCACGTGTCACTGCTGGGGACACTTGGAGGCTAAGGACAGGTCCTGGCCTCCATGGTCCGATAGGGAAGACCCAGGGGAAAAGGCAAGTACACTGTACCTAGGGCGAGGGGCTTCAGCTGAAGCCTTCCTCAGCAAGGAGGGGGTGTGGGGAGCATCCAGCCCTGTCTTCCAGGCAGGGGTCAGGGAAGACCTGCCCAAGGAGGAAGTGTCTGGGCTGGGGGTGGAGGCTACTGAGGTCGTGGAGGAGCCAGTGATGAGAGAGGACAGAGCCAGCTCCTGAGGAGCAGAGTTGAGGAGGAGGAGATGGTCAGGATTGTGGGAGGAGGCTGTTTCTCCTTCCTTCTCCTGTCCACCACAAGGGTTCAGGTTAGCCCGTAAAGAAAACCTAAAGCCAGTGAAAAAGCCTTCTTCTGCCTTTAGCTCTAGGAAGATGATTCAGACATCTCAATGTTCCATTTTAACTCCGACCATCATCATCTGACAGTGTCATCTTAGGTACTGAAGCAAGCGTCTGAAGGAAGAGTATGATCACCAGGGAGCATGCATATTTAGATCCACAGCTTCTCTTCAGTGACTATTGTGAACTAACTCAGTTGGCAAGTTTTTGAAAAAAACAAATGTTGACACTCAATGCTGATGAGTTTCTGTTGAAAACAGCACATTTGCCATCTACCAGGAGCAGTGAAAATGGGTACAATGCCTTAGGAGAACAATCTGGTAATATAGAGCAACCAGCAGTGAAGCTATGTATAGCCCTAGACCTGCTCCTGGCCCTTAGTTCCGTTCACTTACCCCCTAAAGGAATCAAAGGAGTCTGCCCCAAGGAAGCAACTCCCCACTGCGGCCCATGCAGACTGTGCACTGCACTCTGGGGGTGTCATTCACATACACAGGGACACAAATGGCATCCTCTGGAGTTGTGTACTGCTGCAGTCTTGAGAGCAGGGACGTTATCTTGGTCACTGTTAGGTTCCCGGGGACCTGGACTTACATCTGGCACACAGTAGGAGTCCAATAAATACTTGTTGACTCACTCTGGCATGCTTAAGTGGCATGCCGACCCATGAGTCCATTATCCAGAAATTTAAAATGATCATCATGAAGATAATACATAAACTCACATATGCTGAAGCTTTAGCCAGGAGAAAACAAGACTTAAACATCACTTCTGCTGTGTAATTACTACCATGCAAAATTGTATATGAATATAAAAATGAGGCCTGAAACGGAACGGGCAAAAATGAAAATAATTCTGTTAGTGTGCTGAGATTATGGGCCATTGCTTTCCATCGTTAGGATGTTTCCAAAAATAAAGTGAAGTCAGATATTTTTTGACCACACATTTAAGGTTGATTTAAGAAAAACAAGGCAAGACGTTATTAGTAGTAGAAATGGGTTTAAATAACTACTTTATTTCACAACTTTTTTTTCTCCCTTGGAGTCAATAAATATTCTTCAAGCATCTGTAATCCATACGTTGTAGTATCAGTCCCAAGGCAATCAACAAACTCAAAAGCAAAAGGACTGCCAAGATGGAAACCGAGAAGAGTACTTTTGTTTTCAATATCTACTGTGAGAAAGCACGCAAATGAACAATAAAGAACCACAAAGAGAAAAGCAAGCCCTGGTTTGTTGGGAGGTTTAGATTCACTAATTGACCAGAGATAGAATTCCCCTAGTGAGTTGAGGATGCTGTGAGGGCAAGCAAAATCGGGCCCAGCGTTTCCTGAGGCAGGACTGGCTTTGCCGAACATTCCAATTTGCCTGTTTCAGCGTCAGCGTCTCTTCCTTCTCGCTGCAGAGGACGGATGAGTTCCTAACTGTGGGAACGGAACCTCCAGTGAGGCTTTCTGGGTTCAGTGCCCCATTCCACAAGGGACTTGCATCCTCGGAGGGAGATGCATTCCTTTTCCGTGTCTAATGTTTTCAGTCTGTGGCTGGCTAACGGTGCTGGTTGCCACTGAGAGCACAGAGATGCCATATGCAGCAGAGGGTCTCAGTGTTTGATGGGCACATGTGGGAGAGCTCGCCAACGCAAAGTCCCGGGCCCTGCCCCCAGCTGTTCTGACGCAGGAGGCTGGGTGGGGCCTGAGAATGTGAATTCTACCCAGCCCCCAGGTGATGCTCCTGCTGCTGGTTGGGGGACCCCACTTTGCGTAGCACTGGTGTACAGCTCTCCCAGGTGGGTCACCGGATGCTGGTCTGGAGGGGCACCTGAGTAAGGACCAGGTTACACTCACTCCCTGCGAAGTCATCCACTTTGATTTCTTGAGAAGTAGCCTGACAGCTTTAGAGTTGGGTCCAGGGTCCAATCCCTGCTCTGGCCTTTTCTCTGTGGCTGTGGGAACCTAACTCTCTGGGTCTCAGTTTCCTTGTCTACCATAGGGCTGATGTTGACCACCTAGTAGAGTTCTTGTAAAGATTAAATGAGACAATGTTAGAAAGATACCTTGCACAGTGCCTAGCTTGTAGTAGGTATTCAATAAATAGTGGTTCTTAGTAGAATTCCTTTTGAGATTCCACAGATGACTAAAATGTTATTAAGTCTTTAAGCATCTCTAGGGAGATTCTCAAGAGCACCTCTAAGGGGTAGATGGATGGAACTAAAGGTTAGAAAGGAAAGTGGAAAGGGGGAAAACTAATATAATGCATTAAACTGCAGCTTCTCAGCCTAATTTTTGTTTTCTGAGGGAAAACACTCTCTATTGTGTTCTGTCTGTTCTGTTCTACCCTACCCTGCCCCACCCCTACCCTATCCTATCCTACCTTATTCATTAAGATTTGAAGTCTCTAGAATGCCACGCACTACACCAAATGTTTCTATTCTTAAGGAGAAGCAGCCTCATGAGATGACAAAATTGTGGATTTTGAATGAGCCTGATTTGTGTTTGAATTAGGACTCTGCCCCCTCCCATTTGTGTGATCTCCAAGCTGGTCATTTCAGTTCTCTGAGCTTTAGAGTTCTTGTTTGTAGAGTGGGGAAAGAGCACAAGGAACACGGGGCAGGGAGGTGCTTAGCTAACCTGACTGGCTGGGGGCTCCTGATGGAGACTGTGGACTGTGATGGGTAGAGAGAGCCTGCGGCTTTTGGGACTGAGAGCCCTCCTTGTCTAGCCTAGACGGCTGCTATCTTTACTTTGAGCAGAGCTGGGATCCCCTCCACAGGGATCTCAGGTCCCGAGGGACCAGTGCGGGGTGGGAGGCCTTCCCTGTAGGGCAGAACTGGGTCTCTGATCTTTCACTGGACTGATAGAGGCCAGGGATGGCTGATCCCGCTATTTATGATCCGTGTGACCGTACCATGTTTGTTTTCTTCTTGGCACCTGGCACTGTCTGTAATGACTTAGTTAATTGTTTCTTTTTCTGGTCACTGTCTCTTACCCCCCATACTGGACTGTGAGCTCCTTGAGGGCTGGGACAATATGGCTTATTTTAACTGCCTGTCCCCTGCCTTATCAATTGCCTGGCAAATGTTTGTTGTCTAAGTGAATGGGTAAATGGTGACTGTGGCATAGACCATTGTTTCCTGCCTCTGCTGTCACCTACTAAGTGACCGTAGCACAGGCATTCAGTTTCTTTTGTCACAAAGAGACAGCAATGGGTCCTGTCTCACAGAGATACTGTGAACATGAAATCAAATAGCAGATAGGAAAATGCTTGGTTATAAACCACGTAATACTATGCACATGTGGGGTGAAGAGGAAATAGTTTCCTTTTAGCTGTGGGACTCTGATGAACATCCATATCTATTCCCCCAACAGCTTTCTTGAAGTTTGCTCTTTCAATCTGATCAGTTTTGGGCGACTGGGGAGAAGTTAATGCCACCTTAGTCAGGGCGCCTAATGACTTCCTGCTAAAGTAATTTTAAACCAATTATGCCCGAAGTGGTAAATTCTTCCATTCTCTATGAAGGCCTGTGATACTTTGTCTTAGAGCAAGAGGTTTCTTGGTTAGGTCCATAGCCTGCTATGGAGGGATGATCCTTGAACTTAAAATTCAAAGACCCGGGTTTTAATCCTGGTTCTGTCAAATGAGAGGCCTTGGGCAACTTCCTTCCTTTTAGGTGAAAGGCAATATCAGGGCTCGAAGTTAGAGGTCCTCTTGTCCAGGAAAGGCAAACTATAGGCCAGTGAGCCAAATCTGGTCTACCACCTGTTTTTGTAAATGAAGTTATATTGGGACACAGCCATACTCATTTGTTTACATATTGCCTGTGGCTGCTTTCTTGCCACAAAGGGGGGGTGAGTAGTTGCAACAGAGACCATATGGTGTAGAAAGCTGAAAACATTTACTATCTGGCCATTTACAGGAAAAGTTTGCTGACTTCTGCTCTAGTCCAGTGTCCCTCTCCCTCTTTTCTTAAATATTGGATTCCAGAAAAAGAAAGGAACTTGCCCAAGATCATATAAAGAATTAGCAAAAGCAAAAAGGCAAGTACTTAGGAAGGAAAAGAACTAAGGTCCAGAGGCTAAACATATTAATTGTTCTAAGCTCATTCAGAGACATTTGAGGTGCTCTGCCCTCCCTTACTTTATCTCTGTCCGAATAAGACTAGTATTATCACATTTAAATGGTTTCAAGGATATGAGTGCCTTGGAGAGTCCTATAATGAAGCTTTTGCTGTGTGAATCTAATGAATTCATCCTAATGAACATACAGCCAAAACATCCATTCGCATGTTGTTTATGTGATAATGTCCCTGATGTCATGATTCATCTGAACTTTACTAATTTGGAAGTTGTGTTAATTTGATGACATATGCTCTGGTTAAATTTATCTTTGCATACCGCCTGACAAAATGCTTCATTAAGCATGTTGATAATGTAAACAAGATTTTGGGGGAGTAGTGTTTAAATTACTTAAGGGGCTGAATGACTTTTTAGGTATTGCCAAATCATTTAGAAGTGTTTATTTGAAAATAAATGATTACGAATGATTTCTATCTGCTTATTAATGTATATTCAAGGTCCTTCTAATTGGAAAACGTTCTGACAATGTTTAGATGTTGAAAGTAATTTCTCTCAGAATAGTCTGTAACTCAAATTTTCCGCTCATTATGATCACCCTTCCTCTACAGTGGGGCCAAATGAAATATCAGTGTGGGAGAAGACCTTAGAAATGATCAGTTGTTTCCTAAATCATAGGATTATTGAGATCATTTAGGTGATAAGGATAGGATATTATCATCAAGTCCTGTAGTGAGAAGTTATTCCCTTTTAAGTTTTCTTTCAGTCTTTTTTGATGAATCGGGGGAAAGTCTCAAGTGGGTATTGGGGTGTCCTTAACTTCTCTTGACCATTTATGAATCTCCCTGCTTTGGGAACAGCAGATCTCAGGCAGCCCGTCCTCGAGAGATAGCACTTCCCAGACATCAGAAGCATTGTTCTTTTTGTCGTATTTACTTTTATGGCTGCCTTCTGTTCTGGCAAGTGATAGTGGTTTCCATTCATGGTAATTCTATCAAGTTTCCCATTAAAATCAATTTCAAGGAAGAAAAAAGTGAGGAAGTGAGGCCATTTTAACCAAATACATGAACAGTGCCAATGATGTAGATATGACAAAAATCACAATGTGGCATATTGTTGATACGGAAAACCATGAAGATGGGCTCATCTGACAAAAGTTTGGGAGAAATTAGTATCGTCCAATTGCCTTATTTTATGGTGGAGAAAACTAATGTCCAAAAAGGGCTAGAACAGGCAAAGTTCACCCAGCCCTGATATAAGAGCTGAGACGAGGAAAGGCCCCTGACCCACAGCTCGTACTCTTTCTGCCATGTGACACCACCTTGCACCCATTTTGGTGCTCCTGCCCAGGTCCAAGCAAACATTTGGGAATGTGAGCTTGTTCTCTAAATGTGACGTTTTTTTTACCCACCCACTCTGCATCAAAATATTTGCCTCAAATTAGCCTGCTCTGTGGTATTGAAGAAAAATTTGCGGGAATTACAGTGAGTGGAATACAGGATTGGGCCCTCACCCTATTGTGGTTCTATAATTCCTTCTGTGACTTCCCTCACACAGCCTTAGGAAGCTAAAAAACATCAGCTCTTCAAGGAAAAAGTGATTCTTTCAGAATGTGGTCCTTTTCTCAATAATACCTCAAGAAGTATTTATATTTCCCCCTCAATAGGTAATTTACTACTTCATAATGTGGCCCGCCCTTCCTTCCTTCCTTCCTTCCTCCCCGCCTTTTCTTTTCTTTTCTTTTCTCTTCTTTTCTTTTCTCTTCTCTTTTTTCTTTTTTTCTTTCTTTTTGCTGACACCTGATGTTACATTGGTTTCCGGTGTACAACTTGGTGATTTGACAATTCTATACGTTATGCTGTGCTCACAGCAAATGCAGCTGCCCCCATACAGCGCTGTTCCAGTGCCACCAACTATATTCCTTGTGCTGTACTTTTCATCCCTATGACTTATTCATTCCATAGCTGGAAGCCTATACCCCCCACTCCCCTTTACCCATTTTTACCCATCGCCCCATCCCCTCCTCTCTGGCAACCATCAGATTGCTCTCTGTATTTATAGGTCTGTTTCTGCTCTTTTGTTTGTTTATTCATTTGTTTTGTTCTTTAGATTCCACATATACATGAAATGATATGGTATTGTCTTCCTCTGTCTGACTTATTTCATTTAGCATAATACCCTCTAGGTCTATCCATGTTGTCACAAATGGCAAGATCTCATTCTTTTTTATGGCTCAGTAATATTCTATATATATACACACAACAGTAGAATATTACTGTATACACACACACACACACACACACACACACACACACACCACATCTTCTTTACCCATTCATTTATAGATGGACACTTAGGTTGTTTCCATATCTTGGATATTGTAAATAATGCAGTGAACATGGTGGTGCCTATATTTTTTTGAGTTAGTGTTTTCATTTTCTTTGGATAATTACCCAGAGGTGGAATTACTTGATCATATGGTAGTTCTTTTTAATTTTTCAAGGAACCCCCATACTCTTTTCTATAGTGGCTACACCAATTTACATTTTCACCAAAAGTACATGAGGTTTCCCTTTCTCCACATGCTCACCTATACTTGTTATTTCTTGTCTCTTTGATAATAGTTATTCTAACAGGTGTGAGGTGGTATCTCATTTTGTTTTTGATTTGCATTTCCCTGATAGTTAATGGTGTTAACACATCTTTTTATGTACCTCTTGGCCATCTGTATGTCTTCTTTGGAAAAATGTCTGTTCAGATCTTCTGCCCACTTTTAAATTGGGTCTGTTATTTTGCTATTGAGTTGTAGGAGTTCTTTATATATTTTAGATATTAGCCCCTTTTCATGTATATGATTTGCAAATGTTTTCTCCCATACAGTAAGTTGCCTTTTCATTTTTTTGGTGGTTTCTTTTGCTGTGCAGAAGCTTTTTAGTTTGATGTAGTCCCACTTGTTGATTTTTGCTTTTGGTTTCAAGTTCAAAAAATCATCGCCAAAGCAGATGTCAAGGAGCTTACCATTACATGTTTTCTTCTAGGAGTTTTATGGTTTTGTGTCTTTAATTCATTTTGAGTATGGTTTGAGTATGTGTTTGTGTGTGTGTGTGTGTGTGTGTGTGTGTGTATGGTGTAAGCTAGTGATTGAGTTTCATTCTTTTATTTTTATTGATTTATTTATTTTTAAAGATAAATTTGAGAAAGAGAGAGTGGGGGGGAGGGGTAGAAGGAGAGGGAGAGAGAGAATCCTCAAGCAGACTCCTTGCTGAGTGTGGCTTGATGTGGAGCTCAGTCTCACGACCCTGAGATCATGACCTGAGCCGAAATCAAGAGTGGGACACTTAACCAACTGAGCCACCTAGGTGCCCTGAGTTTCATTCTTTTAAATGTAGCTGTGCAGGGGTGCCTGGGTGGCTCAGTTGGTTGGGTGGCTGACTCTTGATTTTGGCTCAGGTCATGATCTCAGGGTCCTGGGATCCAGCCCTGCATTGGGCTCCCTGCTCAGCAGGAAGTCTATTTGCGGATTCTCTCCCTCTACCCCTCCCCCCACTCTCTCTCTCTCTAAAATAAATAATTAAATCTTTAAAAAAATGTAGCTGTGAAGTTTTTCCAACACCATTTATTGAAGTGACTGTCCTTTCCCCATTGTATGTTCTTGGCTCCTTTATCATAAATTAATTGAGCATACATGCATGGATTTATTTCTGGGCTCTCTATTCTCTTCCATTCATCTATGTGTCTATGTCAATATCATACTCTTTTAATTACTATAGCTTTATAATATATTTTGAAATCAGGGAGCATGATGCCTCTAGCTTTGTTCTTCCTTTTCAAGATTGCTTTGGCTATTCAGGGTCTTTTGTGGTTCTATACAAATTTTAAGATTACTTGTTCTATTTCTGTAAAAAATGTCATTAGAATTTTGATAGGGATTGCATATATTCTTAGTAATATCCCAGGAAGTATTTGCATTCCCCCTTCAATGGGGAGCTCACTACTTTATAGGGTGGCAGTGAATGGAGTCCAGAGGACCTTCTGGAGTTTAGGAGAATGGCCCATGGCCCTGAGATTTCAGATGTACTTCCTTGAGCTAAACTAGCAGAGATATTGAGGCTTCAGATCTTAGAATCCTGATGGGAGTAGGGGGCTACAGTAATGGCCTCCTTGGTTTCTGTCTTTCCTTGCAGCAGGCCTAGAGGAGATCTTACAGGATGATTGGGTAGGTGATTGCCCCATTTCCCCCACGTTCTTGGCCTCTGAGTATAGCCGAGACACTGGGCCCTTCCATCGTGGGGTACACCCATTCGCTGTGGCTCTCTGGCATCCCAGGCATGTGGAGCATGGAGAGTTGTCACCTCTTTGCTTTGAAAGTAAAGTGGCGGAGAGAACAAAGGTTTGCTTCTCAGAGTATTGCGCCAGGATACATATTTCCTATATAATTGTCCCGAAACCACATACCAGCTCTCATGGCACATGGTGACATCCGTTTTTAACAGTAGCTCTTCAAGTGACACGGTGATTGGCAAATCAGGAGATGAAAGGTCAGATGAGGAAGCTGGCTGGAGATCGGTATCTCCCCTTGGTCTGCATTTGGGAATGACTAAAGCAGGATTGAAATCATGGTAATAAAATTGCGACCACTTATTGAGCATCTACTTTGAGCCAGGCACTGTCCTAAGCACTTTATTTCTCTTGTCCTATTGAATTCTCTCAAATACCTTTAAAGGTACATTTTATAGTCCTCAATTTTCAGATGAGAAAATGAAGCTCAAAGAGGTTAAAGTATTTGCCTCCAGCAAGAAGCAGCACTAGGATTTGATTCCAGGTCTTTCTGATCTTGGATCCCTTTTTCAAACTGCAGCAGCCTTTACAAAAAACACTGGATTGTCGGGACTCTCTGGTCTTGCCCGAATTACATTATTTATCAATGACACATTGGATCAGAGTCCATTAAGTGAGAAATATTACAGATGGGGCTAGGGGAGGGCTGACATTAAAAGGAAAATGTTATGGCTGGCTTGGTTTTGGATCCTTGAGGCAGCTGTCCCCTGGTCTCACGTCTACCAGATTGTGGGTGCTTCCAGGACAGGGGTGAGCACGCAGCACAGGGCCCTTGAAGCCAGGGGGTTTCCAGTTGAATTGGATTTAGAATCATTTATATCCCTGAGTCCTAGAATAAACACTCATTGGGGAGAGGGAACATCATCAGGAATAGATTACACTGAAGTTTGAAAAATATTAATACTTGATTTTTCCTTAATGTTATGCTTTTTTCCTTTCTAGTATGTGTCCTCACTCTAATTAAGTCATTTGGATGATAATACATTCTCACATGCCATCTTCCTGCCTCTAGTCTCTCCCTCTTCCCATCTGATTAATCTCCTGTGGACCTGCTAGGACAAGGGGCGTCTTCCTCAAGTGCAATCCTGAGTCTATCCCTCCTCACAAAACCCCTCCGTTGTGACAGAACTCTGTGAGCCCTTCTTCCCCCTTGAAGCTGGGAGCAGTTCTGATTGTATATTATCTGCCTCTCTCAGGGCGGACTGCTGTGCCTGATACAAAGCAGGAGCTTTATAATTTTTCTTATCGAAGACATTCCCTCTTACTGAAAGGTCCTTTCCTTTTTTCTTCATTAAAACACATTGCCACTCATTCCTAAGACTGTCTTGGGTCAGGTTCCTTGAAGCAGAGCCTGAGATGGGGATAGTTTTGCATGTGGTTTATTGAGGGAGCGCTCTCAGAGGAAAATCTTGTAAGGAAGTGAGGGTATAAGGCAGGGATGGAGCCAATCAAAGAGGAGTTTCCAGCTAAACTCCTGCCCCCAACCTGATCCCACAGGCAGCTTCGGAGCATGAAGAGCACCCATGAAGCAGGGGGCCAGCCTTCTCTACTCTGAAGCAGTCAGGCATTGACTGAGGGTTACTGCTGGTTTTTGTGGGGTGGGGGAGGGGCTCTGTCTCAGGCGGTGTCAGGCCAGGTGGCTTCTGTCTGCTGTGGGCAGTTTTCTCAAAAGTGTGAGGCTGTGAGCCCTTAGCAGCTGGGGGCTGGGCCTGCCAGTCCGGCCAAGGGTCGCTGAGCCCGAGGCTCCACCAGCATCTCCTCTAGAGACTAAGCTCAGATATCCTCTCCTCTGTGACTCACGGGGCAGGGCCTTAAAAATTATTGCTTTTTACTGTTACAAATACAGAACTTGCTGCCTTGTTCAACATGTGAGTTACTTGCTAGTCATGGAAGAAACTGAGGCTTTGGAGCCAGACACATCCGGGCTTCAAATCTGGCTCTGCCCCTTATTACTTTGGTACTTTGAACATCGCTTTACCCCTCTCAGCTCAGTTTCCACCTCAGAGAATTGTTGCAGCACCGCATGAGCTGTGGATACATAGCTCCTGGCCCACAGGAGGCTCCAGAAGGTGGACCCAACCATTAAATGAATGAGCAAACTTGGAATGAATTTTTTGCTTTTCAAAGAGCCATCAGTCCCCACCACTGTTACTGTCCCCACTACATGGATGAAGAAACAGAGTTGAGGGATCTGGTCAATTGCAGAAGGTAGCGGTCAATAAATGGCAGGGCTGCGTCTTACCTTGGAACTCCGTGAAGCAGCACGAGTGAGTTTTGCTGTATTTTTCCATGTAGCCTTACTTTTCGCTCCGAGGAAACCCTGGGGATAATTAGATTGATGGGGGAGGTAGATTGAGAATAGAACTGATGTTTATTAGATACTTGCTGTGGGCCAAGCACTGTGGGAAGCATTTTTATCCCTAAATTCTTTTATTTTATTTTTTAAAAAGATTTTATTTATTCACTTGAGAGAGAGAGAAAGCATAAGGGGCGGGGGGGAGCATGAGCAGGCGGAAGGGGGGGGGGGCAGAAGGAGAAGCAGGCTCGATCCCAGGACCCTGGGCTCATGACCTGAGCCGAAGGCAGACGCGTAACCGACCGAGCCACCCAGGCGCCCTATCCCTAAACTCTTTTAATTCTTATAACCCCCCATTTAATAGATGAGGAAAGTGAGCTAGTTGTTCAAATCATGCATTTGCTCCGTGGAGCATCACACCTGCTCCAGGCCTGGGCTCCCTTCTTCCAGGGAGAGGTGCTGGCTTCTGCATTTGCTCTCTGCTGGGCTCTGATCTGACAGGGGTGGCTTATTTAGCCCGCGTCAAGTGCCACCTCCTCTGCTGCTGTGTCTCCAGCCCTGCCCACTGTGGCTGGGGATGGTATTTTTATTGCTGTGGGCACAGAACTAGACTTTTCCCGGGCCAGTGCCATCTGTCTGCCCAGTGGACACTGGAGGCCCTTCATAGCAGATACCGTCCAGAGGCATGTTCCATGCGCTGCTGAAAGGCAGTGTTGTGTGGGCCCACGCGTGTGCACTTGCCCAGACATCTCAGTCCCCAGGGGAGGCCCCTGGGGTCAGACAGTCTGTCAGCATGCCTCTCAGGAAGGAGGTTGGCAAGATTGCCCCTGTCATCTACCCACAGGTGTCCATGTGCTGCAGCGCCCTGGTGCTTGGAGCCTTGGTGCTCCCTCAGTGTGCGCTGACATGGGGAGGCCGCCGTATTTGGTCATTGCCTTTCATTTGTTGGCCTGTCCACGCATACAGTCCACCCCCACTTACCGAGCATCTGCCGTGTGTCACTCAGAGTCAGTGGGAAGACCCCGATAATGTCGTTTGTATGGAGATGAGAAATTGTCCAGAATTTACTGTAGAGGCTGCTGCTTTCTCAGGGAAGGAGAGTAATCCGTATCAGAGAAACCCCCAAGTTCAAGCCTTTCCTCTTTCATGGATTCTTCGCTAATGGGTTCAGGCAAGATTAACCACTCACTCCTCTGTGCACAGCCCCTTGTAGTCACACCCCTGGTGGCCGATGTCACTTCTCCCATCTACTTGTTGCTATCTGTGACACTCCTTGAGAGGCTGAACACTGTCTGGTCGTTTTGACTTTTGGAAGAATGGCTTGGAATCAGAAAAACCTGGATTTGAATCTCAGAGCTGCTGGTTACTAATTTAGGGCCAGGACAAGGATGAGGAGAGTGAGGCACCCACCTTAGCTTTAAATTTAAAAGGGCACCAATAGACTCACCAAGATAAATAGTATTTTAATGCAATATTTTAAAAAAAAATCAACATTAATGCAAAAGAAATCCATGATGAACAAAATTTTAAATAAAGCTAGGATCTGACCCTGAACTTGCCTCACTTACTTCAACTGCCTCTCTGTAATACTGGCCCTGTCATATTAAGTTTTCACTAATTTGGCCTAATTTCTGCCTTAATTTTGACTTAAAAAATATTGCCTTCAAGGAGCTCACATTCTAGTTGGAGGGGCAGATATGTGCACGAATAACCGTAACACATTCCATAAAGACACAATCCATCTCCCAAGGTTGCTGCTGCCGGTAGTGGGATGAATGTTCGGAAATGCTGTCGAGAAGTGGTGACATTTGACTGGGGTCTTGAAGGATAAGTAAGAGTTCAACAGTCGGTTGACAGGTAGATGGTGAAAGGGAAGCAGAGGGAGTTGCCTGAGAAGCAAAAAAACATGGGAGTGCTGACATGTCTGGGGCATGCAAACAGGTTGGGTGTTAGGTTTAGTGAGAACTGTTCAGCTGATAAGAGAAATGGTTATTTCCATTCTTGGTGTGTTTCTGAGAACATTCAAGTGAAGTTTCCCTTCAGGCAGTTAGAGATGCTGGAAGTGAGACTTGGAAGAGGGAATTTCAGAGTCATAGGTAGTAAGAGGTAGGAGGTAATGGCAAGAAAGAATGTTTCTCAAGGGAATAATATGGGTTATCTGGCTCTGTACAGAAAAAGTTAGTTGGCCCCTGGTCTATTACATAGCAGGTGTGCATTTTTGTTGCTTATATAATTATGTCATTCAATCCTCACAACAATCCTGTGTCATTGATTTTATTAACTTATTATCTCTCTCTCTCTTTTTTAAAGTAAGCTCTGTGCCCAGCATGGGGCTGGGACTCATGACCCTGAGATCAAGAGTCGCGTGTTCTACCGACCGGGCCAGCCAGGCGCCCCTATTATCTCTCATTTTAAGGGTGCAGACTTTAGTGAGGTTAAGTAACTTGTCCAAAATTACATAGTATGAGAATCACTGGAACATAAGGAAGAGTTGAAATCATGGGAAGTTGCCACGGGGAAGAGTATAGAGGCTAGAACATGTATCCTAAAACTTTCAAAAGCCACAAGCCCTCTTTGGAAATCTGATGAAAGCTAAGGACACCCCCTTCCCTCCCCTGCCCCAAGCATGTATATACACAAGATCCTGCATATAATTTCAGGGAGTTCACGGAACCCCCAAAATCTCCTGTGATATTGTGATTTACAATAAAAAATATGTATTTGGTCTTCTTCCCTATGATGTCACCATGCCCAAGGTCATCTAGGTTATATTCTATGTTACCTCCTAGGAGTTTTATAGTTTTTCATTTTATATTTAGGTCTATGATCCATTTTGAGTTGGTTTTTGTGAAAGGTGTAAAAGTCTCCTTGTTTTAATTTGTATTTCTCTGATGACTAATCATATTAAGCTTTTTTTTTTTGTACTTATTGACCATTTGTATATTTGTTCTCGTGAAATATTCAAGTCTTTTGCTCATTTTAATTGAGTATTTTTTTTTGGTTACTTTGTAAGGGCTCTTTATATATTCATTTTTTCTGCATGGATATCCAGTGTATCAGCACCATTTGTTGAAAAAAACTTCTCATTGAATTGACCTAGTACCTTGGTAAAAAGTCAATTGATGCTATACGTGTGGGTCTATTTCTGAATTCTCTATTTTGTTCCATTGATCTACTTGTCTATATTATACCAGTACTACACTATTTTGATTGCAATAGCTTTCTAGTGAGGCTTGAAATAACATAGTGTAAACCTTCCAGCTTTGCTTTTGTTTTTAAAGATTGTTTTGGCCATTGTAGGACTTTGCCTTCCATATAGATTTTAGAATCAGCTTGTCAGCTAGAAAATTGATTGGTATCTTTTTATTTAACATCAGCTTGGAGGTATGGACACCTAATACTGTTGCCTTTTTGAATCCATGAACCTGATATTCACATATTTAATTAAGGCTTCAGTTGTTCCAAGCAGTGTTTTATAGTTTTCAGCGTGGACGTACTATGCATTTTTCATTAGATTTACTCCTAGATGTTTTGCCTACCCCCATTTTTTTGGAAGGCCACTGCTGAGCACTTTGTAAAGTCCTAGAGAGGCTCAGAGGAATTTTCCTCAGGTCTTCCAGTCCTGCCCTCAGCTATCAGTAGTCCCCTGCCTTGTACTAGCCAAGTCTCTGTGCTTCTCAGGGGGATCTTTCTTAGCTCTTCTGCTGTACTTCAAGCCTTTAGAAACCATCCCCATGCACTCGGTGAAAGCCTGTGGCAAGGACGTGGTTGGTGGGGTCAGACTTACTCTGTGACCGGCACCCCTGAAATTCTGATCCACTACTGCACTCTACACCTAGTTCGTTAACGTTCAGCTGGTTTTTCATCTCCCTGTCTTTAGTGGATCTCTCTCTTCTCCTCCAGGAAAAGTTTGCCACTTTCTGGAATTTAGTTCATTTGGATTTATTTATATTACATCTCTTTGATGTGTTTCTACAAAACCATGATTTTGTAGCATACCTGGTTTGGTCTTGTTCTTAACGGCAGGTCTGATAGCTTCTTCTGACTCTCTGCATTTTAACTGGAACTGTATCAAACTTTCAAACAAACACCCAGAACCATGAGTATTATTATTTTGGTTGAGTCCTGGCTGCAAAGCCTTGCTAAACTTTCAACACCTGTGAGTTCTCACTTATCATCCTCCATGCCCCCTCCTCACCCCATCAGTCACTGGATTGCTGTTAAATGCTCATAGAACGTGCCAGACTCGGCTTTTGTGTTGGATTCAAAGAGCTCTCTCCTGAGGAAAAATAGCTGGCTTATTAAAGAAAAGAGTCCAGGGAAGCAGATGCTGACGTGAAGGCCCGGACTGGGTGCCCTCTAATTTGTGGGCTTCATGTTTTGAGAAAGAACGAAAACTTCTAGCCTGTGACACACCCTGCCCAGGACTTGTTACAGCAGCTAATGTTTATCGGCCATAATATTTTTCATGTTCTGTTTCAGGCCTCCTGCAATCTTGTCCCCAATAAGAGGATGGGTCACAGCAGAGCTGGGTAAAACAGGAATAATAAAACCTGTCCTGCACGACTGGTAATGAGGAAGTGAGGTAATGTTTCTGGCATGGATGGCATGTAATAGGCGCTGAATAAATACCACCTCTTCAGACCTTTAGTTAGAAGAAAAGGGCTCTCAGAATTGAGGTTGAGTTTCCTGTTTTCATGTAGAGACCATATGGGGCTGTTGAGAACGTGTGTAGCAAGTAACCCATAAGATCCAAAGCTGGATAGAGAGTTGGGGGGTGTGCCCCATAATCTGTTTTCATCATCTACCATGGAAACTTCTGCAGAAAGTTCATTCAAGGGGAGAAGGAGTCAGGTGCATAGCTTGGTCCAGGTCTTAAGGGCAGGGGTGACTCTTATCCTGCTCTCACTTAGATTTCTCTTCAGCATCAGCCCTTGTGGATTCCTGTCTTGGTCCTGAGAAGGGAGAGTGCTGTGTGTAAAAAAATAGTTCTTCTCTTTTCTTTGGTATAAAATAATATTGTGTTGAAAGCAGGATCTCAGATATCTGCACTCCCATGTTCACTGCAGCATTATTTACAATAGCCAAGGTGTGGAAACAACCCAAATGTCCATTGACGGACAGATAAAGAAGATGTGGTATACATTTTTAGGCTGATTCCAATATTCCATTTATGTTAACTGCTGCTTCTGATAGAATAATTTAAAAGAATGCCACCATTTTTAGGAGAATTGAATAAACTCACTGCAAGAAGTTTCTCTTACAAATGAAAATAAATCCTGCTTAACCTAAGCAAAATTGCCTTGGTCTCCATAGTACCATTAAAGTTCACATAAAAGGTGGGGGCTTCTGGTTCTATCCCATGACTCCATGGGATCTGTAGGATACTGAATTTCATACAAAGCAGTCGGTAATGGTATTTATACTGGTGTATATTAAAACTGATGGAAACTGAACATTAGGTAAATGAGAAGAAGTTACCTTAAGATTTATAAGCTAGTAACCAGGGCTAGGATTGGAAAACTGGTGGCCATCAGATGACCTTTTAAGTGTGAGGATAAAAAAATTAAAGTTGGCTTTGATCAGAATTAAAGAAAAATGATGTGATGAATGCATACAATATTATTCAGCCTTAAAAAAGAAGGAAACCCTACTATTTGTGACAACATGGATAAACCTGGAGGACATTATGGCTAGATAAAATAAGCCAGTTCCAGAAGGACAAATACTGTGTGATTCTACTTATATGAGGTATCTACATTAGTCAAAGTCATGGAGGCAGAGAGTGGAGTGGTGGAGTGGTGCCAGGGGCAGAGGGGACAAGGAAGTGGGGAGTTGTTGCTCAATGGGCATAAAGTTCCAGCTATGCAAGATGAATAAGTTCTAGAAATCTGCTCTATAGCATAGTGCCTAGAGTTAACAGTATTGGTAGATCTCACGTTAAGCATTCTTACCACACACACACAAAGGGATGCAAGGAAACTTTCAGAGGTGATGATGAATATGTTTATTACTTTGATTATGGTGATAGCATCACAGGTGCATGCACATGTCTAAACTTATCAAATCGTATACATTAAGTGTGCAGTTTTTGGCATATCAATTATATTTCAGTCAGTTAAAATAATTCTGTGATGCTAAGTCCAAGGCCACGTAACTTGAGAATCAATGCAGTAGAATGTGGCATGAGAGTAGGAGAGAGGCATTCTCCCACTTGGCAGGGGGCAGCACAGGGCTCTGGCTATCTTAGTGAGGGTCTTGGCTGAGTGGCTCACATCAGTGGGTGGAGGTGGAGTCTTAAGCTAGAGTGCTACGGTGTCTTTTCACAGCTTCTCCCCAGCTCGGGGATACCTCTTTTCTCTGGGCCTGACTCTTGTGTTTTGCTTGATATGAATGGGATGGAAATTTTGGGTCACTAAAGACAGAGATTGGTAAAGAGTCTCACCGAGGCTTAATTCACTATCAAATTCAATGGTCAAGCAATATCCTGCTTGACAGTAGGGGTCTTCAGTTGCCTGAAGGGTCCTGGGCCCCAGAGCTGATGGGGTTGGACCAAGAGAGAGGGGTTGTCCTCACCGCCAAGTCTCCCTCGGCCAAGGCTGCCCTCCAGCAACGAGAGGGGGCCTCCGCTGACCCTTTTTATTATTTACTTTGGTGTGGAAATTGTAGACTCAAGGTGAAATTCAGTCAGACTGTTTTGCCTCATTTGGGACATAGGGACGAGTTTCTCTTTAATCTATTTATGAGGCTAACATTTCAGAAGAGCAAACAGCACCCTTCTGACATCAGAAGATGTCTATGTGCGGGTTCAGTGGATGGCACCCCCTTTTCCTTCGATGTGGACATGAGAATCTCTTAGAAGAAGGGGGCTTACCTTGGATTTATTAGTTTCCCCTGTGCCCCTGGGGAGGAGGAATCCTGTTGAGGCTGATGCCAGGTGTTCAGGCACCGTGGGGGGATTTTCCTGAGGCTCTCCCATGGCAGATGGCACCAGCAGCTCCGGGAGGCGGCAGCGTCAGGGCTTTAATAGGGACTCAGAGTTGCAGAAGCATTGGCAGCGGCATGAAGCGGGGCTGGCGGCTCTGAGGGCACCGAGGGACAAAGCCTCTGCCACGGTTCCGGGGGCCCTTGCTGGTGGGTACCGGCAGCATGGTGGTAGGAGGCGCAGCGACGTGACTTGCCAGTCAGCAGAGGCCCAAGTAGGATAAAGGGGGCCACGACAGGAGAAAAGGAAACTGGTGGACACACTCGGGTGGTGCCCAGAACTTGCTTGTGTGCCCATGTGTGGTCACCCTGCCCTGCTGGGGCAGAGTGGAAACTCTGAAAAGGGTTCTCTTAATTTCCTAGGGCTGATGTAACAAATTACCAAACAACTGGGTGGCTTAAAGCCGTAGACATTTATTCTCCTACGGCTCTGTAGGCCAGCAGTCTGAAATCAAGGTGCTGGCAGGTTTGCACGTCCTCCAGAGGCTCTAGGGGCCAGTTTCTTCCTCGCCTCTTGCAGCTGCTGGTGGCCGTTGTCATTCCTCGTGGCTGCCTTATTACAGTCCCTGCCTGTCCCTCCACATTGCCTTCTCTGCCGTGTGTTTCAAATCTCCCTTTGCCTTTTTCTTACAAGGATACTTGTCATTGGATTTCAGCCCATTGGAATTCAGGATGATCTCATCTCGAGATTCCTAGTGTAATTGTATCTGCAAAGACCCTTTTCTCAAATCAGGCAACGTGTACAGGTTTTAGGGATTTGATGTGGACGTCTCTTTTTGGAGACCCAATCCAACCCCCTGAAGAGGCTCAGGGTCAGAGGCCTAATAATGACCTGGCTGACGGGGTGTAGCTAGAGAGAACAGAGTCAGTAAGACTCCTTTCACCCCATGCTGCTGCATATGGCCCCATGCATTATCCTCCAGACATCCACTTTGGTCCTGAATGCCAGAGCCCCTTCTTGGGTCCTGCCCCTCTCACACAAATGTGCAATCATATACCACCTTCTAAAGCCTTCACATTTCGGTCAAAGAACTATTTGCTGATTTTCACAAAGCCGTGAGACCCCTTCTTTACCAGATGACAAATGTATAATATATACTTGTGTGTGTGAGTGTGTTTTCAAAGATTGCCCTTTTGCAGCAAATGATTTGGGGGACCAGCACCTTCCCCATGTCTATGGGCTTATTGGCATTCTTTGCCCCTGTGCCCGGGCATCATCTGGCAACATTTGCATTTACGGGTCTAGACCAGAGATCTGGTGATAGAAGGAAAAGAGGACAGCTTTGGAGTCAGACCCGGATTGAATGTTGGCCTGGCCACTTGGCTGTGCTGTGGGACTCTGGGCATGTCACTGAGTCTCCATCACTGTGTCTGGAGAAAGGGGTTAATAACTCCTGGTTCTACAGGATGGTGGTGGGGAGTAGAAGGAAAAACGCACACATGGCACCTGGCACAGGGGAGGTGCTTAATCAGCTAGTACCTTTTATCCTTTATTTCCTCTCATTTGGGTGTCTTGAGAAATCACCTTCCTGTCCCCTCAAAGACATAACTCACTCCTAGTACTTCAGCTCCAAAGACAAACACACAAATTGTTCAGCAGCGACCAATTTTGCGCCATGGCAACCTGCTGTTTTTAATTCTCTCTCTTTACTCTGCAACAGCTGTGGGGCACTTGGCCTGGCCAAATGTAATTGAGTCTTGTGACGTGCTCCAGATGTGGAGGTGTTCTGCCAGGTGTTTATTTTGAGTATATAATGTGGCATTTTAGCACACAGTCTTTCTTTCCCCCGCCCCCTTGCTCTACCCCAAGTATTCTTTCAGGAAAGATCCAGGCTCTGGCCCCCAGCTCTAGGCCTGGGCCTCTGAGCCAGTGTTGTGAGTTTGGAGTCTTTATAACTGGGCTTCCTACCTCTTCTGGAAGGGGGGCGGGGGGGCATTCCTTGTTTCCCTGGAGACTTGCTCTGTTAATTAGGAAAGTCACTGCTACTGCTTTGAGAAGGAGCCACACAGGCCTTGGGCCTTGCCACCTTCCTTGGTGGTCTGGGTCACGTCTTCTGGGCTTTCACTTGGCTGGGCCAGGCCTTGTGCAGCCACTTCATTTTTTGAACAGAGGCTTATCTTCCAGGGAGGGAGGCAGTAACTCCCTTTCAATATGGCTTGAACAATTAAAAATATATGTTCTTTAGAACCCAGGAGGCCAGCCTTGAACCCAGTATCCGGAGTGGCTCCGTCCAGCAGCGCTGGGCTGAATGCATGGGCTTTCTCACGCTGCCGCTGCCCCGGAGCCCCGCCTGGATCTGGGGTCTGGCTGTCACAGACTCAAAATGGGGCAGCTGCTGGGAAAGTGCGGCCTTTGGAAGTGGAAACATGTTTGGGGAATTTTTTTTTTCCTTTTTTATAATCTTTGTAAATGTGGGACAAGTCCTTTGGATTGTTGAAGTTTTTTCCCTTGTTTGCATTTGACCAAAACCTTTGGGGTAATGTGTTGGAAGTATTGAACACATTTGGCTGATGGTGGCTGGTTTGAAACTGGGTTTAGATTGCCATTTAATTCAGTTTCACTTTTTACCTAATCTAATCCACTTAATTTATACATTCAACAACTATTTTTTAAGCACCTACCATATGTCAGGCACTCTTCTAAACACTGAGAAACAACTGTAGGCAAAGCAAAGCCCCTGCCCTCATGGAGTTTATAATCTAGTACAGAACAAAAATAATAAATAAGACAAATAAATATATGTTAATATGTTAGCTATGTTAAGTTTTAAATTAAAATGAAGCAGGAGGAGAGGAGAGAAAAGGAGGATTTGTCCTTTTAGAAAACCCCCAAAACAATAGGTTGAAGAAGGTAGAAGCATACATTTTTTTTCTCATGCAAAATCAAATAATCCAGCTCTTTTTATCCTCTTGTTCCATCATCCTCAATATGTGGCTTGCACATCATGGCTGTACATGGCTACTTCAGCTCCAGCCATCACATCTGCATTCCAGCAGGAAGGGGGAAACGGAAAGAGCAGGGCATGGCCCTCTTTTGAAGGTATTTCCTGGAACTTGTTCACATTACTTCTATTCACATTTTCTCGGTCAGATATTAGTCACATGGCCACACCTAGCTGCAGGAAAGGCTGAGGAGATGTTTTCTTTATTCTAGGCTTTATTCCGTGCCTGGCTAAAAATCAGGGGTCTTTTTTGTAGAAGAAATAGGAGAATGGCCATTAGGGGATAAGAATAGGTTGCAAGAGAAGATCTCTCTGAGGAGGCATCATCTGAATAGAGACCAGAATGACATGCTTTTCCTCTAAGCTATTTAATGAATCAACTCCCCCGAGTGCCTCTGCTGTGCTTGGTATTAGAGATGTAAAGATGAATAATAATGCATGGTCTTGTCCTCAAGGGTTTGTAATCCAGAGCAGAGGTGGCAAATCGGCAGTGCAGGGGCCATATCTAGCCAGCACGTGAGTAATTTCTTTGGCTGACACATGTTTTCACAATTAGGAAATTTCACATAAAAAGTCAGATTTCTACGTTTTCATAAAACTTGAGAAGATCTGGTCATATAGGATCTGTCTTCCCACATGACAAGCCGAATAGCAGCTGACTTTTACCAGTTGGTCATGAGCACCACGGTTTGCTCCAGTCTCCACCATTCCCAGCTGTAACACACTGGCTTGTTTTCCTCTTTTCTCTAATTTACTGGCCTGGCCCCTCTAGGCAGTTGACTTTGTAGTCCAAGAAGTTAAATGAAATGATTAAAATAAAACAGGCTTCATGATTTGGCTTGTTTCTCTCACCATTGAGGATCCACAGCTACTTGTCTCTTCTTGAAACCTTGAGTGCCCAAGGGAATTATGGGAGTTCCAGTCAAATTCACTCTGAATTTCTGTTTTTCTTGATCGCGTGTTATAGTGAGAAAAACACCACACCTTGAGTCAGAAGACATGAGTTCACATTTTGCCCTTTTATAGCTAGCTGAGTGAGAATCTTTGAAAAGTTCCCTCCTCTCTTTGGGCCTCAGTTTCCCTTTCTGTAAAAGAAGAGTGAGGGTCATCATTCCTGGTCTGCTGGTCTTCCAGGACTTGAAGAAGGGCAAATAAGATAATGTAGGTGGAAAAGATTTGTAAAGTGAAGGTGCATCATTGTGGCAAGGGGCAGAAAGCAGAAATTCAGACTCCCAGCCCTGAACGAACCCTGAGGCATGACACAGGAATGGAGTACAGCCTTGCTTGTGAAAATTGGAGCTGGGAACTAGGAAGCCATTAAAAATTAAGGTGGCTTGTGCCCTGTTGGTAGGAGCGTGAATTGGTGCAGTCACTATGAAAAACACTATGGAGGCTCCTCAAAAAATTAAAAACAGAACCACCATATGATCCAGCAATTCCGTTTCTGGGTATTTATCCAAAGAAAACAAAAACAGTAATTTGAAAAGGTACATGTTCCCCTATGTCATTGCAGCATTATTTACAGTAGCCAAGATATGGAAGCAATCTAAGTGTCCATCAATAGAATGGAAAAAAAAGAGGTATATACACACATATATATATATACAATGGAATATTACTCAGCCATAAAAAAGAATGAACTCTTTTCGTTTGTGACAATGTGGATGGACCTAGAAGTTATTATGCTAAGTGAAATAAGTCAGAGAAAGACCAATATCATGTGATTTCACTTATATGGGAATCTAAAAAACATAACAAATGAACAAACAAAACAAAACAAACAGGCTCATAGATAACAGAGAACAAACTGATGGTTACTGGCAGAGGGGATGGAGTGACAAGCAGAAGAGGCAGAGGAGGTTAAGAGGTGCAAACTTCCAGTTATAAAATAAATAAGCCATGGGGATATTATGTACAGTATAGGGCAGATAGTCAATAATATTGTTAACAACTTAGTAAAGGGACAGGTGGTAACTAGACTTCGGCGATCATTTCATAGTGTATAAAGACATAAAATCACTATCTTGTATACCTGCAACTAATATAATGTCTGTCAATTATAAGTCAATAAAAAAATAAGAAATTGAAATGGCTATTATCTTCTGGGACCGCATGAGTTCTTTTCTTTGCTTTTCTTTTCTTCTTTTTTTTTTCTATCTGAGCCAATCTCCCTCTTCTTTGTAGACTGTTTCCTCCTCATTATATATAAGCCAAGAAGGGTACGTCTAGCCCTAAAGCTATATGACATTTTTTTTAAAGATTTTATTTATTTATTTGACAGAGAGAGCAAGAGCGAGAGAACACAAGCAGGGGGAGTGGCAGAGGGAGAAGTAGACTCCCTGCTGAGCAGGGTGCCCGACGTGATGCTCGATCCCAGGACCCTGAAGGACCCTGAAGGCACATGCTTAACCGACTGAGCCAACCAGGTGCCCCGTTATATGACCTTTTAATTTAACTGCCCCTGATCAATTAATGGCAGTCTCCACAACTTTTATTTCAAGTCCCCAAGCGAAAGATTCTTAAATGATACATTGGCTTCCCCTGGGTCAGGTGACAAGCTGAGTTTCAGCTGCCTTGAGACCGTGGAAGCAGGAAGCGGGAATCACACAGTTCCTACGTGGTGGCTTAGGCCCAGTCCTTCAGCAGGTGCTGAGCATAGCCATTCCTGGAGCAAGGGATGTGGCTGGGCAAGGACATTACGCATGTCTTCTACAACATAAGATGTTTAACCGTATACCTACAATGATTCTGTCTTGAATGGCTCTGCTGACAGTTCTGGCAGGTGGGGTGGAAGGGTCTTTCTAAAGAGACAAGCCGTCTGAGACAACTCTGTAATGAACACACAATCATTTCCAGGCCATGGACATGTGTACCAAAGTCCTTTGAAAAATTATGCCACCTTGGTGCTCTATGGAGCATATTTAATCTATAGCTGCTGCTAACTTCTGGGCTCCAAAAGAAGGAATGGTGCTCAGAGAGGCTGAGGAAATGACATGAGGGTTTCCATGGCTACTGGCTTGAGTGCGCATAAGACAAAAGTTTTTGAACTGCAAATCATCAATTCATCCAAAATATTTTTCCTCTTCTATTTCCCTTGTTTACTTGGTAAGCAGAGAAACAGAGCAGGGAATGTTCTGGTACAAATACATAGCTTGAGGGAATCAGAACTTTTCCAGCTGCCAGGAACATCCCAAACAGAGCTTTGAGTGTTCAACAAATTTTGGGGACACTCAGAACTAGCTTGGGAAAATTTGGATACCAGGAGTTTGGGTCTCATTCCTGCCAGTCTCTAGCTGAGTGATGTTGGGTGAATGACTTCATCTCTCTGCGTTTAGATGTTCCATCTGTAGAAGATAGAGATGCTGGTTGAATGTGAACCCTTAACTGAGGTTAGTGCTAACAACCTATCTCAGGTAAGATTAGACTCCCCTGCATGTGAGAGAAACTCAAGTCAAGAGTCACTTTCACACACTTAAGGTTTTATTCTTTTGAGTGAGAAGCAATGATGACGTGATGAAATCACCAGGGACTCAGGCTTCTCCTTCCTGTTTTCTGATCCACCATCTCTAGGGTGTGGCCCTCATCCTCACCAGCCAAGATGGCTGGCAGAATTCTAGCCGTTATATCCAGACAAGAGGATGGAGGCTGGTGCATTTCTGTAACCCCTTCCCTTGAGTGTGGTCTCACTTCTAATGAATAGAATACAGCAAAAGTGATGTGACATCATTCCTGAGATTAGGTTACAAAAAGACTATATCCACTCTTCTCTCCCTTCCTCTCCCCTCCCCTTTCTACTTTTTCCCTCTCCTTCTCTCCAACCCCACCCCCAACTCCCAGCTTCCCCCATGTTGAGGGAAGTGAGCTGCTATGTTATGAGGCAGCCCAATGGAGAGGCCCACTTGGCAAGGAACTTGAAAGCAGATTCTCCAGCCCCAGTCACACCTTGAGACAAGTGCAGCCCTGGCTGACAGCTTTAGCAGCAACCTCATCGGCAGCCTTGAACCAGAGGTGTCCTGCTAAGCTGCACTCAAGATTCCTGACCCTCAGAAACTTTGACATACAAAATGCTTGTTGTTTTTAGCCACTAAATGGGATAATTTGTTGTGCAGTAATAGAAAATGAATTCACTCTGCAACTGCTTTAGAGGTATTCCGTGAACCTGGGTAAATATAGAGACCACCAGAGACAGCCTAATAGGAAATTGGACTTGGAGCCTCTAGTTCTCCCAGGTGGCACATGAGCAAAGCGTTTGAGCTGAAGCTTTCCTCAACTTACTATCACTTGGGTATTTTCCTAAAATTTGCTTAGAGGAAAAGAATGAAACCACCACGAGCACTCTATGTGTAAGAGCAGAACTGACTTAGCACCCGTTCTCAGAGCCTGCTCTTTGCATGCTGTGGTTTGACCCTGTGCTCTGGGGCATGGGGCATAGATCTGGCACAGACGCGGCAGATGGAGGGTGCCAACTGTGCTTGCCCTCGCCGGCTCCAGTGCGGTCAGAAGCAGGGTCCCTGGGTCCACGGTCTCCATGGCTAGAGTCAGCCTTTCTCAAAGGCCGGCACGCACAGCGCCTCCATGCAAATCACACAAAGGCCTCCTTCCCTGGATGTTGTCGCTGTGCCAGGGGGCTCGCCTGGGGACTGGAGCAGGCTGGCTTGCAGCTCTCGTGTGTTCTCCTGGCCCCTGTGCAGGGCACAGGGTACTACAGGTGATGAGCTAGGTACTACCGGTCCTCTGAGGGCCGGTTTCATAAGCCATTAAGAGGATGATAAGTAAGCCGCCTGGTTCTTTCCACAGGGCTGATCTAAGCTCAGAAGTACGGCATCCTGAAAATAAAATTTTCTTGATTTTTCACTAAGTATAACTTGAGTGAAAAGAATATCACAAAACAGCATGAAGAGTATGATCCCATTTATTAAGAATTATATGCACACATATATAAACACAAACAGATTTGTAATATTAGCATTAAGATGCTAATTATCTCTGGATAATGTTGACTTTTTTCATGCTTTTTTTCTATAGTATTTTATTTTTTAACTTAAGAATATATTCTTTTAAATAGAAAATAACAGTAAATCCTCTTTTCATTTTGTAAAAACACCCCTTTCTCTTTCATTTGTATAATGCTTTGTGGCTAAGGAAATTGTTTTCAATTCATAGATTTAGTAACTGAGGCTCAGAGAGGAGAAGTGATTGGCTTATTCATGGAGACAAATCCTCCACTGTACCTTTTCTGTCTCCCTGTCCACCCCCGCAGGGGTCTCCCATCTAGAATTTTATCTGACATCATCAAGCTTATATAACTTGGATTAGTCATTTCCCCTTTCAGTTTTCTCATCTGTAAAATGGGCTAGTAATAGCATCTACCTCATAGGGTCATAGTGAGATTAAATGTGCTAATGTGTATGAAACACTTAGCACAGCCCCTAGACCCCCAGCATCAGTACTGGTTAGCATTGGTTATTCTTGCGTGACTTTGGAAAAGGCATTTCCTCTCTTTGGGTCTTTTTCTTCAAATTCAAAATGCATGGATTGGACTTAATGATTATTGAAAATTCTGCGTTCAGATTCTTTGGTTCCAAAATTTTGTTGCTAATATATGAAGCAAAGTTGACTTTCAGAAGCTGGGTTGCAAGAAGCAGTTGTTATCTACTCATTACTCTGTTGAATTAGCTCAAAAAATGATTTGAATGTATGAGCACCTAAAAAGAATCTGGGGGAAGGGTGTTCCTGGCAGAGGAATAGCATATGTACACACCCTGACAAGGGCTCAGCAACCTGGAGGGAGTGAAAGGAGAAGCCTGGTGCCGGAGGTGTGGGCTGACAGCTCTTTCCAGAACCAGGTTCATAGCCACAGTCAAGGAAATGGTGTCCTGCTTCTCAATAAGCTCCCCACACCCGGTTGTCGGACAGCTGAGGTGTTTTTTTAAAGGTGCAACATAGTCTCTTAGTGCCAGTTTTACATATCTGCTTTTGCTCATTTGTGTTAGACCCAAGAACATGAGAAAAGTGTTGAGTCCATGCCACATCGTAAATCAGAGGCCTGGATGTGGCTTTTCCGTCTTCAACAAGTCCACTGGGCCATCTGTGGGAATTCCCTGCCCTGATGGAGCTAATGGTAGGAGCAGGTCTGGTGAGCCAGGAAGCTGCTGGGACAGAGACCTTCTGGAAGTCCCTCTTTGAAGCTGATCAGGGAGGTGCAGCTGCATAATTGGGAGCTTGGGAGCATCTGGGTCATGGGGAAGTTGGACAGGTGACCAACCATTGACATGATCTGACCGGGGAGCAGTATCCTGGCCTTTATTAATTAGCTGAAGATGACACACCTGTTACCATGGTGTCATTGAGCTCACCTGGTGTAAGGGGACCGGTCAATGACATTGTCTGTGAAGGAAAAGAGTCCTTTTTACTCAGCTTTTTGAGGATGGGAATGGAGTTAGAAGACAGACAAAAACCAAAACAGGACGGAGGATGCTGGTGAGTGAACGATGCTGCCCCCTCTTCCATTCATTTTTCTTTCCTATTTTTCTGATAAAACACTGATAACTGCTTCCTGTTTGGACAGCATTCAGATAACACTACCATCCAACTTACAGTGCATCCTCCACTCATCCAAGCCTTCAGGGCACTTTGCTAACATAGTGGCCTGGTCATTTTGTTCCCCTTTCGTGGCTCCCCACTGAGTAAAGCACAAATGCCCTAGCATGGTGTGCAAGGCTC
This sequence comes from Phoca vitulina, assembly GCF_004348235.1. Lineage (NCBI taxonomy): Eukaryota > Metazoa > Chordata > Mammalia > Carnivora > Phocidae > Phoca > Phoca vitulina. Next base: position 9,969,876 of record NW_022589724.1, on the reverse strand, counting down.
TTCATGATCTCCTGCTAACCCTCCCTCCCAGCCTCTTCTTGAAGCAATCCCATCTCCTCCATCTGGAACCATAGACTGTTAGAGCTGGAATGGATTTGGAGATCATCTAGTTCTTGCTTAAAAAACATGAAGGATTTTTCTTAACAAAATCTTATCTGGATCATCAGAAAGGCAGAGATTAGCTAGCTGAAGGAGTTATGGTGGTAGTGGTGGGACCCAGAGGCTCACCGTTGCTTGGACTCCTTAATATCTTTCCCTCTAAACCTGCAGTGGCCTCCGAGAGAGAATCTGAAGCAGGTTCTGCGCTGAGCACAGAGCCCAACCCAGGGGTTTATCTCACGATTCTGAGATCACGATCTGAGCCGAAACTAAGAGTCAGGTGTTTAACTAACTGTGCCAGGCAGGTGCCCCAAGAATGGTTTTCTGAGAGCCATACTTTACCTCTGTTCTTTGGGAATGGCCTCTGGGGACAGACTGGATAGCCATATTGGTACAGGTTGACCCTCACCCTTGGCCAGAGCTGATTGGTCCAGGGGTAGACACCCGACCACAGGGTGGTCAATTCAGTGTCTAATCAACAACTTATCAGACTCTCCATGTGAATATGAAATGAGACGTGGGAACTAGGGTAAGTTGGTGTTGGGCCTTTGGCCCAAATGATGAGTCAGAGTGGAAAAGAAAACTGAAGTTGGCTTCCCTGTTGTGCTTATTTTCTCTTACCCAGATTGCTCTCTTGTTATGAGAGCTGGATGGAAGATGGAAAGGGGAACAGGCTTTGAAACAGAGAAGAGAGATTAGTGAACTCGTACTCTATCCCAGGGTCGCTATGATTTTGCCAGCAGGCCTTGGAGAAACTAGGAAACCCAAGGCCAGGGAAGCTGTGTGTTGGTTTCCCAACCAGTGGGTGGCAGCAATGGGCCTCGAGTCCAGGCCCTACGTCCCAGCCAGGGGAGAGGGACTCTAGGAAAGGGGAGGGAAGGTTGTGTTTCACATTTGCATCAGGCATTTAGAAAGGAACAATCTGGTTCAAAGAGATAAGCCTGGATTATATATTGCCCTGATCACATAAAAGAAACTTACTAAATCCACTCCAAATGCGAATATTTCATAGTAATCATTACATTTCTGTCCTGTTTACCCGTAGGGGTAGGGATATGCATATTTGGGTTTATAAGCAAATGTATCATGTTTCTTAGGAGTTCATAAAGGTATCCCTCTCTAAAAACTGGGGTGGAGAGGAAAAAAAGGACGTCGGGATAAAACAGCGACTTCAAACTGAGCTGAGATTCCCTCTGTGGTTTTTTTTTTTTTGGCCTGAGCTTTGCATACACCCTGAGAAATGTACTTTGCTCAGTTAGAAGTTAATTTTCTCCGTCATTGATGATGCTGGATACTAGCAACTCTGTTTATAATGCACTGTGGAATTACTCTCCGTGTAACACAATCATCATTAAACAAGGGCTTCAGGAAAAGCTGGAATCCTTGTTTTGGTTGTGGTTACCGTGGCGACAAGTGGCCCATTGGTCCTGAGTCTCTTGTGTGACGCTCACAGTGTTTCCTTGTTCTTCTCTTACATCGTTACATGCAAGTAGCAAGTTACGTTTCCAGTAACTCACGTCAGAGTTTTAACATGCCTAGGCATAAGGAGGGAAAGGCTGGGAGAGAGAGGAGAGCCTCCTCATGGAAAGGGAAAGGGGTGAGGTTGGATGGCTGTTGTCATCAGGCTAAAGAAATCCTGCAAGGCCCAATAGACCTGTCCCTGCCCTGCCTCTGCTTCCTTACCTTCTCCCAGGCTAGACTCATTGACTTTCCTTCTTTCAACTGGCCTCTGCCCAGGCCTTAGATTCCTTTGGACCTGAGTAAACAGCCCCAGTCCCTTGGAGATCTCTTTTTGTGTCTTATACTCTGGTTCAAATGAGCTGCCTGGTCCTAAAAGCCTCTTGCAAAGTCTAGAGCCTTGGTTTGGCCTGGGATCCATTTGCCTCCTGGGGACAGGGACATGATGACCTCTCATTGCCACTTCCACCATAAGGTATCAACCACTCCAGCCTGGGTTTTCAAGTGCCCCCTGCCCCCTGTCACACTCTGCCTCTTACTAGCATACCATATGTGTGTTCATCTGGGACTCCCACCATTTACTGAGCCTTACTCCACTGGATCCTCTGCTTATGCCTTGACTACATGCTAGAATGCTCACTGTCATATGGGCTTTCCCCTCCAGAATTTCCCCTAGTCTTTAGAGGCTTGGCTGGAACCCAACTCTGGCTTTTCTCTGTCACTGGTCTTTCAGCCAGCTTTACATACAACTTGTTCGTCTTTTCTGAAATACGACAGCAGCGCAGTGGGACAGCTGTTCAGTCACTTTCTGGCCTGGAGGTAGCTGTGAAAATTTATTTTGTTTCATTGGCACGTTCTGGTGGATTTTAAAGAATGTACAAATAATGCAGACCCAGCCATGGGTTGAGAGCCACCGAGAGGCAAATCCCTGCCTTCTCTTCTGTCTTAGGGTCCTGTGATCCTTTTTCTGATTTTGGAGAATCAAGTCTTTGCTCAAAAAACATTACTGCTTCCTTTTGGTTTCCAAAATAAACTTCACCACCTCCCCAGGTCTGTCCTTGGCTTGCCTCTGCAGTCTGTGGAACTGGTTTATAGGACGACTGAATGTGGTTGCAGACTATCAGGTTTTATTTTTCCCTCACCAGTGCCCCTGAAGATGCTCCATCACCCCTTCTCCCACCCCACATCCCAACTTGGAACAGATCCTGTCATTTGCTGGTCACTTGCAGTCTTAAAAGCCCAGTCCAAACCTAAATCTTAATCCACATTCAATTCAAAACTCTCTTCCTTCACATAGTCACCAGCTCACGCTTGGCCTGTGGCTTGGGGACCCACTTTGTGGCATTCTGGCCACATGGCTTCCCGATCGATTCTAGAACTCACCCGCCACGTTTCATTCAGAGCCTGTTCCGAGCCGTCTCTGCCCGGAGTGTTCCTCAGAGCTGGTCGTGTGGATGGCTCTGTCTCAGCCTTTGGCTTTCAGCTCCAGTGTCCCTCCTTAAAAGGACTGATCCTGATTGCCCTGTCTGAACTGTGCCCTTGCTCCAGTTTCTAGCACAGAATAATTCCTCTCAGCTTTTTTACTGTTTTAGTTAGTTCGTTAAATTTTTTTTGGTTAGCTGAACTCTGCTTTTTGCTGTAGTAATATTAACTCCAAGAGGGCAGAAACTGTGTTTGTCTTGTTTAGAGTTATATATCCACGGCCTCATTCCATGTCTGTCACACTGTAGGCATTCAAAAATATTTGTTTAATCGGTATGAATTCTTAGTTGAAATAAAATACCAGTATTTTACAAAATTGCAAATTAATAGATTGATAGGAAATTGCTGACACTGATTTTTTTTTTTTGATGATGGGAGGAGGGTCTGGAAAATGGCAATTTCATATGGTTCATCCTGATATTTGAAGCATTCTCATTAAAGTCAACAGCAAGATATCAAGATGGTTGCTATCACTAATATATATTACATTTTCCTGGTAATTTAATTCTGGTTAACATAATAAAATGAGGAAAAAACCAGATATAATATTGGAAATACCAGTTGCATAGGATAAAAATTATAAAATTTCCACTTCTCTCCATAATTAATGTCAACATTTATTTCCATTCTAACCAAATTCTAATAGGATTTTGGGGGAGAAACCTAACAAAAACAAATGGAAAGATCATCTGAGATTGGAGGGGGAGACGAACCATGAGAGACTATGGACTCCAAGAAACAAACTGAGGGTTCTAGAGGGGAGGCGCGTGGGGGGATGGGTGAGCCTGGTGATGGGTATTAAGGAGGGCACATACTGCAGGGAGCACTGGGTGTTATACGCAGACAATGAATCATGGAACACTACATCAAAAGCTAATGATGTACTGTATGGTGACTAACAAAACATAATAAAATAAAAAAAATAAAAAAATTAGGCTATTTGATTAAAAAAAAAATCATTGGAGAGAAAAAAATCAACCAAGAGTCTTCTTAAAAAGAAGAGAGATGTGTAGGGAATTTCCATGCCTGACAGTAAAACAATCATGCTACCATAATTAAAATAGTGCCAGTGGCCCATGAATAGGCTGATATATGAATGCAATGGAATGGGAACTCAAGAGCTAAATCAACTTTACACGAGAACTCAGTGTACTACAGGTGACCTTGAATTCCAGAGGAGAGAAGGGATGTATTCTAAAAAGTATTTTGGGGTAACTAGCTACCATTTAGAAAAAAAAATTCCCATGTCACACTTAACACTGAAATAAATTTCCAATGAATTTAAATATTTCTTATGCTATTAAACCATAAATATTTTAGAAGAAAATACGTTATTCAGTCTTATGGAAGAAAGGGCTAGATTTCTAAGCAAATAAACTAAATATATAACTCTGAAGGAAAAGATTGATAAATTTTATAATATATGAACAAAAGTATAAACTTCTGTATATCAAAAATATCACAGAGTTGAAAAGGAGCTATCAAAGTGGGTAAATGTTTTCAACATGTATGATAGAAAAAATAGTTGAAATTCTTTTTTTTTCTTAATTATCTTCAGTTGGCCAGCATATAGTGCATCGTAAGTTGTTGATGTAGTGTTCAACGATTCATTAGTTGCATATCACACCCAGTGCTCATCACAACACGTAAAATAGTTGAAATTCTTAATATATAAAGGACTTCTATCAAAAGAAAAGGTCAAATATCAATTGAATTGGGCACAGGACATAAATAGGCAAGTGATGAACTGAGAAATATAGAGGATGAGCCTGAACACAAATGTCAAGTGAACCAGTAAAAGAGTTGCCTCACCTCAGTTATCCTTGCTGTGTGAAATAATGCCCATGTAAGTTATTTTGTGTGGAGGTCTTCTTTTGTTTTTATTTTTATTGTTGTTGTTATTTGCAACCCAAAGTTATTTGCAGTCCTTCCTGATCCATAATTTGGTACCAGGAGTAGGCTGTTACTACAAGTAATTGACCTAAAATGTGCAAGTGGCTAAATAGTGGAGGACGTGTCTTGGGCCAGTTATTTCAGGCTGAGAAGTTGGCAACTTCTTGTTCTATCACCATGAACCTTTTTCTTAATCTCTCACCTATGATACCTTAGGATCTTAACTGTATGCCTTCAGAGATATAGTACTGGGGGGATGATAAAAGCAACTCAGGATGTTAACCTGGGTGGCCTAACTCTGTCTTCAACAGGATTCTACTAGAAAGGGACAGGCTTAGCTGAAGGTGACCCATCTGAATGCAGAAAAGGAAGAAAATATAGCTTTGCTAGGAGAAGTTCTTCCTGCCTGTGGCCTTCGATATAGTCCCATCATTTGGAGTTTTTGCAGTTAAAAAACCTGAATGTTATATTCCAAGGGTAGTATCATCCAGGTAGGGAGGTGGGAGACTTAGGAGACAGTTGATAAGATTTGTTCCTCTCTCCACAGAAGCCTTCTTTCTTTCCCAGCAAATTTCCTTTATTAAAAAAATTGGTTTGATTTAGAGTTTCTTTCCCTTGGAGTTGAAAACACCCTAAGTGGTTTAAAAAATAGCAAAATTTTGGAAACAAACAAGATGTCTGACAATGGATTGGTTAAACTATGGAACCTTCACACAATGGGATATCATGCAATGCTTGTGATAAAGTGAAAAGATTAGGTGGTAAAGTTGTTACTAGAGCAGGGGTGGGGATTGGAGAGGGATCTTTCGGCAGAACCAATGTCATGATCCCTGATGTTTAATGAATCGTTGCTAAATACCAGTTATGGTGCTAAGGGCTTTGCCTGTATTAGTTCGTTCCATCTGCCCAACTGCAGTCTGAGGAAGACACTGCTCTTACTCCTTTCACAGATGAGGAAACTGAAACTGAAATTTCATAACTCGCTCAAGTAAATGTTAGAACAAACAAGTCAAGCTCAGGTCTGCTTCATTCCAAAGTGTGTACTTAAAACTCGGAGCTATTTTTTGCTTTCTCTGTTTTGCCATGGTATCCAGTCAGTTTCCAAATTCTGTCAGTTCTTCTCTGTAAGGCTTATTTTATTTCCGTCCTTTCCTCTTGTGTCCAATTACAACTGCCCCATTCAGGACCTTTTTATTTTTAGCTTGGACAATTGCAGTAGTCATTTAACTTCTCTCCTTCTTCCATTTTCCCTTGCTCACACCATGAATTCATTTTATTCATTCCCTTGCTCGAACCAGATTAATCTTCCAAGCATTTCACTCTGATTATGATTAAAATGATCCTTTCTCCACCAAATACCTGCTCAAAAAATCTCTGGGGACTTCTAAATGTTTACCAAACAAATTGTAAACTCATTGGCATTCTGGGCTCTTTACAATCCCAACCTGCCTTTTCAAGTCTGTCTTCCATTATTCCTCTAAATAGGAATCAGCAAACTAAGTCCTGGGCCTGTTTTTGTAAATAAAGTTTTGTTGAAATAAAGTCATTCCCATTCATTTACATGTTGTCTATGGGGACTTTGGTGCAGCAGAGCTGAATAATTGTGACAGAGACTGTATGGTCCACAAAATTTAAAATATTTACTGTATAGTCTTTTATGAAACAAGTTTGCCAACTCCTCTAACCAAATGGATCTACTCTTCATCCCTGTCTCAAATAATTTTTGGAACAAGATAGAATAAGTTAAAAAATGTACATTGTTTCCTGAATACCACTTGAACTTTCTCACCTTCTATGTCTTTTTTAAAAATTAAAACTTCTTTTCAATTCCAGTACAATTAACATACAGTGTTATATTAGTTTCAGGTATACAATATGATTCAACAATTCTATACGTTCGTCAATGCACATCACATGGAGTGCACTCTTAATGCTCCTTGTCTGTTTCATCCATTCCCCCACCCGCCTCTCCTCTGGCAACCACCAATTTGTTCTCAGTACTTAAGAATCTGGTCTTTTTGTTTGTCTCTTTTTTTCTTTGTTTTGTTTCTTAAATTCCACACGTGAGTGAAAACTGGACAGCAACATGCAAAAGAATGAAACTGGACCACTTTCTTACACCATACACAAAAATAAACTCAAAATGGATTAAACACCTAAATGTGAGACCTAAAGCCATGTCTTTAAAAAAAAAATGCTGTTTCATTCAATGAGTGAATGATTAAACAAATTCCATGGCACATCTATCACCTATACTTTGGAATACTACTCAATAATAAAAAGGAACAAATGAACACTTCAGTGGTTAAAGTTATGGCCAAATGCTCATGTCTGAAAACTTTTTTGATTAATGTGGAGAAATTCATCTTTGAACTCTTCCTCTGAATTACCTCCCCTGCCCACACACCTAGAAAATTTTTTTGTACCATTCACATGTTTGTTTTCTCTTTTTCTGATCAAGTTTCTGATTCTTTAGGGCTTTCTAGGATATAAACACTTGTAGGTCTTTTTTTCCATGGTATTCCCACAGCAACCCAGTGAGGGTAGGCAGCGATGGGCTTATCATTGCCATTTTTTTTTGATGGAAGAAGCTATGTTGTTCGGAGGTTCTGTGATTTGCCAGTTGTCTCGAGGCTGGTCTTTGGGATCCAAGTCTAGTGCTGGTCCTCTTTGCCATCTCCCTGAGAATAGTGATCAGGCAGTGTGTACATTTATATTGCTAGTGCAGTTATGGCGTTGGGAAGCAGTCAGTGAACTGTGGATCAGTAGTTCTCCAAGTGTGGTCCCTGGACCAGCAGCACCATCATCCCCTGGGAACTGTTAGAAATGCAGATTATCAGACCCACCCAAGACCTACTGAATTAGTCACTTTATAGTGGGGCCTAACAACCCATGTTTTAACAAGCCCTCCAGGGGATTCTGATGCCCACTTAAGCTTGAGAAGCACTGGTCTTGGTAATCAGAGGCATAGTCCTGCTGCTCTTCTCTCAGTCTGACTTTGGTTCTGAATGGTGGGAAGGCAGGGACACACCTGACTCCCTTTTCTTTTCTTTTTTTGATCAAAAAAAAAAAAAGATACGTTTATTTTAGAGAGAAAGAGTGAGTGGGGGGAACAGCAGAGGGAGAGAGAGAATCTCAAGCAGACTCCCCGCGAGCGTGGAGCTGATGTGGAGATCTATCTCATGACTCTGACATCATGACCTGAGCCGAAACCAAGTGTCAGACACTCAACTGACTGAGCCACCCAGGTACCCCCTGACTCCCTTTTCAATGATGATCTCTCATGCTGTCAACTGACAGCAAGGATAAGGGAGGATCACCAAAATGTTGCAATCGGATGTGCAGTACCTCAAATTAAGTTAATGAAGCCTGTGTCTTTCAACATAGGATCAAAGACTAGAAACAACTTCTTATGTTACCTTGATTTTTTCCCCCAATTAAATAACCTTTACCTTCCCACAAGAGAATGAGGGAGTTAGGACCTCAATAGAGGTGGAATGCATGGTATGCTTTTCTCACAGATAGAACGAACGAAAGAATGAATGAATGAATGAATGAATTTATCCATTTAAACATCATCTACATAGTGTTTAGTTCTGAGCAGGCACTGGAGTAGTCTTTATTAATAGAGGACACAAGCAGGTAGATAAAGACTTACAATATCATATAATATGGACAGTAGTAGAATTTAGCACAAGATATAAAATTATATGGAGAAGGGAGTAGAGCCCTGTGTTTGTGTGTCTGTACGTGTGTGCATGTACATGTGCGCACTTGTGCATGCATGTGTACACGTGTGCGTATGTGCATGTGTCTTGTGTAAGGCAGGATGGGTTCAGGGAGAGGTGTTTTTCTGCACTTCACAAAGGAGGACATTCTTGAGTTGGATTTTAAGATCACTTAGTTCAGCAGGAAGACAAGGAAGATAAGACCATTCCAGGCATGTTGAACAGAACATGTAAATGTAAGGAGGCGTGAAATAGCATGGGATCCATAGGAAACAAGGAGTGGTTTGGTGTTGGTCGAGTCTAGGGTGTTTAGGTGCAGCTGATGGTGAGGCCAGCGAAGGAGTCAGGAGGCAGACCATGGCTGTGGATGTGCTACTAACGAGTCTGCCTTTGACCCATTTACTAGTGCTTCCCAAAGTGCATCCATCACAGAACACTGGGTCCAGGGGATTATGTTAGGCATTCTTTGGAAAAAAGGCTTCTCTGATCAGGCAAATGTAAAAAGTTAGTAAGATTAAATGGGTGTGTGTGTGTGTGTGAACTCTGAGAGCCTTTAACATGTATACTGAGAATATCTAGGATGGAGATTCAGAGGGCATGGGAAGCTGATGAGCCTCCTCAACATCCTAAGTTCCTTAAGAAAGGACTTTGGACAATGCCACTGTACACCGTGGGGGAGGGTTATTTTGTCCTGTCTCTCTTAGGATAAAATCAACGTCCTTAGCATGACCTCCGAGGCTCCGCACAACCCAGTCCTGCTTACATCTCTGACCTTGCCTCGTACCATCATTTTTGGGAACATGGCCTGCATTTATTCATTTGCTTATTGTCTATGGTTGCAGAGTAGTTGCTATAGAGCCTAAAATATTTACATTTTGTTCTTAGCAGAAAAAAACTTGCCGATCCTAGCATTGTAATAGTGCCACGGTGTTTTCTGTCTGTCCGCCCCTCTAGATTTAGAGCTCCTAGATGCTGGGGTTTTGATCTTGTTATTTTTGACATTCATCTTTATGTCACCAGCATGAAGCCTAGGTCTTCACATACAGAAGGCAGCCGGTGAATGCTTAATGAAAGAACAAGTGAAACTTTCATAATCATAATGAAAGCCTGGTATTTGTCCAGGCTTTGTGGTTTCCTATATACCGTCTACTTTAATCTTCATTCCAACTCTCTGAGATGGATGAACAATATCCCTCTTTAACGTATGAGGAAGCAGGGGCTCAGAGATGCTAAGAGATTTTTCCAAAGTACCACAGCCAAGTTAGAATTACGGGGTGGTCTGCTGCTGCCGCCGTATCCCATGTTTGTCCCCTTGCCCTTGGGCGTCTCACACGGCTGCCCTCACTGCCAGATCCCTAGTAGCAGTTTCACTATGACTTGGGTGTCAGCTTCATGGTTCTTTCAGAGCATCTTCCTGTGGCACCCCTTCTCCCTGTCCCAGCTGCCTTCCTCTCCTCTCTATTCTCTTACCTCCCTCTCCTTGTTTGCTTCTGCCCTCTGTGCAATTTGTGGCTCAATCACTGAGGGTACGTATTTCTTAGGAAGTCCATGCACCACACAGTACGTGGTCATCTGTATTTTGGCTTGTTTTTCTCACAATGAGAAGCAGTCAAAAGTGTAGGAGAAGAGATTGACCTCCAAGCTATGCCCCACTAGGATGGACAGTGTCTTATTCTGCTCAGGCTGCTCTAACAGAACACCATAGACTGGGTAGCTTATAAACAACAACAGTTTTATTTCTCATAGTTCTGGAGGCTGGAAGTCAACATCAAGGCACTAACAGATTCCGTGTCTGGTGAGAACCTGCTTCCTGATTCATGGACGGCTGTCTTCTTGCTGTGCCCTCACCTGGCAGAAGGGGCAAGGATGTTCTCCATGGTAGAAGGGGCTCCACCCTCATGACCTAACCACCTCCCAAAGGCCTCATCTCCAAGTACCAGCATATTGGGTGTTAGGATTTAACATATGAATTGTGGGGGGGGGGGGCACAAACATTCCGTCTATGCCAGACTGACACTCCTCTGCCGACAGACAGGGCTTTGTACTGCAGGACGCTGGGCATCCGCTACTCTGCTCACAGCACAGTGCTCGAGGCCTGCAAAGAAATGCGTTCTAGCCTCTCCCCTAAGACTCCTGTGAGCTGGCCTTAGGGTACTGCTTGCAGGAAAAATATTATGCTGAGCACCCCCGAGAGAAAATGAAGTCATTGCTTGCCTGAGAGTGATTTATTCGTTCATTAATAACATATTTGCTATCTTTTCCAATGATAAATTAGGTCCTTATGGCAAACGCTTTTGTTCCTAACCTGGCTCAAAGGAGAGGCCCGTGCATCACTAACAGGCTGTCAGTTTTCCTGGTGTTCATGTTTGGTCAACTGACAAATCCCTCAAACTCATCGCTAGCTGAATTATGTTTGAACTTTATTCTTGAGCTGTCTAATTGTCACACGATATGAGGCAAACCTCTAGAAGGGGTTGCTTTACAGCTAGCAATTTGGCCTTTGGAGGAGGTACAATATGCAAAAGAAATTACGCGAGAAAAAAAATTCTAACACCTTCTCTATCGAAGTTACTATAAAGGTCCAGATAGAAGTCTTGTAAAATGAAATCTGAGGTCATAAACATGCTTTGCACATCTGGAATCTTGCCTGTGGCAGATATTCTAAAATTGGAGATGCTATATTAAAGCAAGGAAAAGAGCATGTATTGAATACCTACTAAGTGTTAGGCTTTTTCACACCTCACCTCATTACAGCAGCCTCGTGAGCAGGGGCCATTCTTATCATCGGTTTACATAGTTAAATAACTTGCACAAAGTTCAGATTTGAATCTAATCATTTTCTGAGTGCATCTTGCCACCCCTCCAAGCCAAGTATATCGAAGAGTTTACCAGGAGCCCCAAATAGTTTCTCCTGGGGAAGAGGAAGGAGTCTGGCTCCTCAACATCCAGGAGTGAAACTGTTTGTCGTGTGTGAGTGGACTGATGTAGGGCTCTGAGCTGAGGATGGGAGTGGGGTTTTAGAATAATGCTCTGTATGCAGTGGGTGCTTTTAAAATGAACACTGACTGACTGGCTAATTACAACTCAGTTACTGATTTGTGTTGTGACCCTCAATTCTCTTCTGATATCCTTTCTCACTTCTGTGCTGGAAGATGAAGAGCCAGGACTTTATTATTATTATTATTATTATTATTATTATTATTATTATTTTTTAAGTGTTGCCATTTAGCCTTCAAATGATTTTCCTAATTTGTATTGTTATTAGAAATCAATAAATGGCTTATTCGTTTCTTAGATGGACTTTCACATTTCTGCCTATATCCACCTGTCAAGTTCCTCATTGGGATACCCTTGAGCTCAATAAATTGTGACACCTTTCCTATTGTTGAGCACAGATGTTTTGTAGGCCTGGGGTTCATGAGTGCTGCTCATCACATCTTTGTGGTTCTCCAAATTCCTGGCCCCGTGGCTGGATGGGGCACGTGGCCACTTCTGGCCAATGGGTTGGGACGGGGAGTGATGTGTGTCACTTCTCAAAGCATTTAATTGTCGGTACTTTTTCTTCTTTCTAAAGCAATGACTGCCAGTGTTCTAGAAGATGCTGGCTTCTTGCTGAGCCTGGTTCTCTGAGTGATTTTGTCGAGCAGAGAGCTTTTCTGATGTCCTGTGACCGACTTATACTCTGAGCCAGAAAGAAAAATTAATTGTTCTAAGACACCGAGATCCTGGGTATTTTGCTATCATATTATAATCTAGACTATCTTGACAGAAATAAGAATTGGATAAATCCGTTCCTAGTTTCTAGTCTCACCACCCTAAGTCCTAATAAGTCCTACTACATTGTAAATCCCAAGTAAGTCTTTTTCATTCTTACTCACTTGTATAATTATACCATCTTTGGCCTGCTAACTTCTAGGTCCCTATTTTGTCCACCTCCCGCTTTTTTTTTTTTTTTTTAAGATTTTTATTTATTTGTGAAAGAGAGAAAGAGACAGAGAGCATGAGAGGGAGGAGGGTCAGAGGGAGAAGCAGACTCCCTGCCAAGCAGGGAGCCCGATGCGGGACTCGATCCCAGGACTCCAGGATCATGACCTGAGCCGAAGGCAGTCGCTTAACCAACTGAGCCACCCAGGCGCCCTGTCCACCTCCCACTTTTAAAAAAAAATTTAGTTTTAGCAAATTCATCTGCTTCTGTGATTTCAACTACTCCCTATAGTTATAGCAAAACAGCATGATGTGAAAGAATAATGGATTTGAAGACGGATAGAGGCCTGAGTTCCAGTCTTGATTCTCCCACTTCCCAGAGGCCTGGGTAAACTGCTTAAGACCGTGACAGTTCTCTTAGCTGCACAGTGGGAGTGATGCTGACTGTCATGCCTGTTTCGCCAGGTCACCTATGAGAATCAGATGAGAGAGCAGCTTTGTGAACGGTAAAGTGTTGTTCACACGGGAGGAGTGTTTTAGAGGAACCCTGGACCTCTATCCCAGCAGAGCTTCTTCCCTGAACTTCCTCATGTTCAGGGCCCACCTCCTCATTAAGATGACCTGCCTCTACATCCGTGCCCGTCTACTTTGCTGTGGCCGCATTCGTATCACCAGCCCTTTGTCCTTAGGGCCCACTGCACCCTCTCTCCCCCTGGGTGACCACATCTTTATTTCTCTATCACTTTTCCCTGGGGATTCACCTGAGATTCTTCCTGAATCTCACCTGTTCCAACCTGGTACCCATCTGCAGACTGTGACCAAAAGATCTTACGCTGCAGTTGTGACAGCCAAATTCAGCTGTGCATCACCCTCTTTTCAAGTTCTCAGTCTTTTGACCTAACTCACTCTCAGCAGTGAAAACGAATTTCCCTAAGCCTCACTTAGCTTGCGTCACTCCACTCCTCAAAATTAAACACTGGCTCCCAGTTGCCTCATTAAAATACGCACATGCGTGCACACAGTTTTTGTGGTTATTACAAAAGCAACTCATGCTTGTTGTGCCAAAATAGTAAAATACAGAAAAGCAAATGAAAAAAACAAAACGATCACCTATTATCCAATCACTTTAAGATAATCACTGTAAGCATATCCATTTTTTCTGTGCTTCTATATTTTATAAAAATGCCGTCAAACAATGGGTACTGTTTCATACTTGGCTTTTTCCTTTAGTAATATATTCTGAACATTTTTTCAGGGCATTAAGTAGACTGGTTTAATGAATCAATGGCTTCATTAAAGTCCATTGAATAGATTTACTGTAATTGACTTAATTCCCTATTATAAAGGATTATTTTCTATTATAAATAATATTATAAAATATATTCCTGCACATAGTCTTGTGCATATGTCTACATTATACTTTTTTGGGGGGGAAGGGAGTAATGAATCTGTACAGGTAGAATTGCTTGAAGAGTACACACATTTTCAGATTTCTGAGATATATTGCTATTTGCCTTTCTAAAAGTGTGTACCATTTTGTGTTCTGAGCAGTATAGAAGAGTGTCAGTATCCAAACACCCTCAGTGAGTTATAGTCCTTGCTAACTTTATGGGAAACATAACCCATCTTAAGCTTTTAATTTGAATGGTTTTGATTAATAGTAAATTTGAACATTTGTTCATATATTTGTCAATTGTATTTCTTCTTTTGGAAACTGACTCCATATAGTTTCCCCATTGTTATAATGTAGTAATCTTTTTATCATTGAGTTGTAAAATCTCTTTAATGTATTAAAGATATTAATTCCTTACCTATCATAGATGTTTTAAGTTTCGTAGTGTGTCATTTGCTTTTTTTCCCTCTATAGTATGAAAGTTCTTTATTTTCAGATTATTCAATATAACCGTATTTCCCTTTAAGTTTTCTGACTTTATTCTTATGTTTGAGGAATATATGTACATAAAAATATATATTACATTAAAGATTTAGTTTACATATATACTACATTAAAGATTTAGTTAAAAACATTTACTCTGGAGTCCAACTGTAGTTTATTTTGGACTTTGATGTAAGTAAAAGTGTGACTTAATTTACTTTTACATAGTTAATCCATTAGTTCAACCAAATATCCCATGGAACATAAATGCTATCTTTGTCATTTAATAAATTCTTGTATAGTTATACTTGGAACCATTTCTGAACTTTCTACTCTACTTCTTTGATCTATCTTTCTCTTCTGGCACCTGTACAGCAGTATTTTATTTATTGTAGGTTTATAGTATATTTTAAAATCTGGTAAAGCAAGTTTAGCCACATTCTTCTTCTTTTTCAATATTTTCTTGATGGTTCTCATGCATTTATTTTTCTAGCTGAATTAGAAATTACTTTCTCAAGTTCCAAGAATACCATTGTAATTTTGATTGAAAAAGTAGTAAGTTTGTCAATTAATGTAAAGGCTTACCACCTTTACAAAGTCTGATTTCCCATTCAGGAGTATGGAATTTCTCTCCACTTATTTGAATCTTTGTCTATGCCTCATTATAAAATTCTGAAGTTTAATGAATACTACTTAAGTTTGTTAGTTGGTATTTTAATATTTTTGGTTCCTTATTTTGATTGAGACTTTTTAAAAATCCTTTTTTTTTTTTAAAACTGGTTATTGCTGATCCCTCTGAACTCTTTTTAGTGGTTCTAAAATAAATTCTCTTGATTTTTCTGGGAGGAAAATCTTAGCATCTGAAAGTAATTATAACCTGATTTTCTCCTTCCAACTATTTCTACCTCTTATTTATTTTTCCTGTCTTATTGCATTGATTAAAACTTCTAAAACAAGGTTTAAAAATAGGAGTGAGGGTTGGCAGTTCTATCTTATCCTGAGTATTTCCCAGTTAAGTAGGTAGGTTCCTGGCTGGTGCTTTCAGATAGTTACCCTTTCTCATGTTAAAAAAGTAAGTTTCAATTCCCAGTTGTCCTTGTTGTTGTTTTTTAAACCTTGAATGACTGTTGAATTTTATCAAATGTCTTTTTGGCATCTTTTACAATGATCATATGGTTTTTCTCCTTTGACCTATAGATGTGATGAATTATGTTAATAGATTTCTTCATATTAAACTATCCTACATTCCTGGAATAAACTCTACTTAGTCATTCTGTATTATTCTTCAAATGCACGGCTGGATTTGATTTGATAATATTTTATTTAGGAGTTTTGCTCCTATGTTTTTAAGATTGGTCTGTAGAGTTTTTCAGAGGAGCGTCTGTGCCAGGTTTTGATTTCAGGGTTTTTCTAGCTTTCAAAAATATAATAAGATGGTCTTCATCTTGAATCAATTAAGTGACATTCCTAACATGGACATGTAGGCTCTCAGGATGGTGTGATGGAAAGAACACACGACTGGGGCTTAAAAGACCAAGGTTTAATTCCTGCCTCTGTCTCATTAACTCTGTAAGTTTGGGCAAATTATTTCAACTCCCTAAACTTCAGTTTCCTCATCCTTAATGTGGGGATTACACCCACTTTCTGCCCCAAGTACATTGCAGGGTTGTTGTGACAGTCCAATGAGCTAATGAGAATGGAAACACTTTGCAGAGAAGAGAAACAACATTTATTGAGTATCTGTTCCATGTAAGGTGCTGTGTGGCATTCCACACAAATGATGTCATTACTGAGAATCCTCACTATAATCCTCATATGTTCCAGTGACAGTGAGGACTCCTGACAGCCTTGCAGCAGTGGTCCACGGAGCAACATCACCAGCATTACCTGGGGACATGGTAGAACTAGCAAATCTCCAGGCTCACCCGTTGAACCAGAATGCATTTTCACAAGACCTTCAGGGTGATTTACACTCACCTTAAAGTTTGAGAAGCACTGATGGTTCCCCTATCAGTGGTGCAGATTCCTCAGCATCAGAATAGAAATACAAATGTAGCATTTAGAAATAATTCCAATGATGACTGTCTTTTGTTCAGGCTTCTGATAGTCTGGATGAGGTGGCGGCACCGCTGAGACTATAAATGTTGGTCCTTTAGAAGAAATATCATGAATATGCACACTAATTTCCAATCCAAAGTTGACTGTCTTTGGAACCTGAGTTAAAATGACCCATCAGTTGTGAGTTATTTTCTAACAAGTCCAAAATTAAAAAGTAGTTTTAGTGCCTGCAGATGTACTCTCCTCTAGGGAGACTCAGTCATAGTGCATTCCCATCAGTCAGGCTGAAGGAATTTTTCGGCTGATCCTATGAGCAACCACAAACCTTTTACTGGGGCAAGGATTACTATGTCATTTTCATCACAAAGATTACACCAGTCACTCCTCAAGCATGTTTTGGCTTCCACCAAGAGCAAAGGGCAGCATGCACTAAGCTTCATTACACACATTAATATATATACACGCATGCACATGCATGCTTAGAGAACACCTAATATCATGGTGAGAACTGAAACCATGGTGACCAAGAGATCAACAAGGATGCCCTCCGTGGGAGTTCTGCAGGGATGTGTAATGCAATCAAGATAACTGTTTGTAGGCTGTGGCTGGCAGTTGCCATGGAGACTGACAGTTGGGTGAGGGAAATCCTCCTCAGTGACGTACGTGGTCAACAGCTGTTTTATTCCTCTGGGTCTTGCGCGCAAGAAATTCTTTCACACCCTATGTGGGAGGGAAGCACAGGTGTGTCTTTTGCTAAGCTAGGGAAGTATACAGGAGAAAGTCCAACATAAAAATATTCCTAATCATGGCATTTTTCCATGATGGAGAAGATATTTCTCTTGGTTAGAATTTAAATGGACATTAAAAAAAGAAGAAGAAGAAGAACATCCATCGTGTCAAGGATGCTATCATTTTAACCCCAAGTGTAGAACTTTCTGTGAATGTGAAATGATTTCACTGTGTTAGAACTTACTTCCAAGTTCAGATGTTGTATTTATAAGGCTTTCTTTAGCTTCCTAGGGCAGAAATAATTGCTTCTGTAGCTGCACACACTCGGAAATCTGTTTATAAGTCTATTATAAGATTTTGTAAGTTATATTGTACTTTAGGTATAACCATCTTGTTTGTTTAATAGTTCATCTCCTGTTGTCCCCACCTAGGACTGGGTCTATGGCCTCATCAAGCTAATAGGACAATTGTGTCTAGAACAGTGCTCAACTTATAGCATGTTTGTGACTCTATTAATTAGGCATTGCTGTGTAACAAGTTGCCACAAATTTAGTGGTTTAAAAAACATACATTTATTATCTCACAATGTATGTGGGTCACCTGTCTGGCCCTGGGTTAGCTGGTTCAGAGTTTCCTAAAGCTGCAGTCAAGGTTTTTGATGGGCTGAATTCTCATCTGGAGTCCCAACTGTGGAAGAATTTGCTTCCGAGATCATCAAGTTGTTGACAGAATTAGTTTCCTTGTGGCCTGTAGGAGATGAGGGCCTCAATTCTATGGGCTGCCTACAGTTCCCTACCACGTGGCCCTCTCCATAGGAAGTTTACAACGTAGCAGCTTTCTTCTTCAGGAGGACAAGAGTGACTCTGGGGAGACAGAGTTTATATAAGGTAGTGTAGTTGTGGGAGTGATATCTTATCACCTTTGCTCTATTCTATTGGTGAGAAGCAAGCCGCAGATCCTGCTAATACTCAGGGAGGGGATTATGCATGAGTGTGGACACCAGGAGTTGGGGATCACTTGAGGGTCTGCCTGCCATAATGACCCTTTGTAATTTTGTCCATTGAACTGGCCTTTGAGGTGCACCAGAAACATGAATACTTCCTTTGAGCTTGTTAGGATGGGAAAGGAGGCACCTGTCTGTCGCAGAATATATTCTATATTCTTGTGAAAATTGAGTTTCATCATAAATAGGATGTCTGAACTTTCTTCCATGTTGAGTCCATGTCTCTTAAAAAAGGCTTTTTAGAAATTATATTGGCCACTTTTGTGTTTAGAAAAAAAGTTGCAGAATGTTCAACTGGGGTTGCAAACAAAACAAGTATTTCAAAAGAGTTCTAAATGTTTTTACCTGAGTCTGTACAAAAGTACCATGGCAGCTCTGAGAATGCACCTCTCTGACTATAGGGAGTGTGATCAATCAAGCCCCCAGCTGCTCTGAAGTCTGTCACTGCATTCAGGCCAAAGCCACACTTTCCACAGTTACTCTTGGCATGGGAGGAGGCTGGGAGAGATACTGAAGAACGCCTGTTCCTGTGCAGTGGGGTACTCTCTGATGGGCCACTTGGTCTGAGGAGTACCCCCAATGGTGTGGCCAAACTTCTCTTAGGCCTGAGTGACATTCTGAGGTCCTTCTACCCAGCTTTCCTTCTTGCCTTCCTTCCCTATCTCCTCCGCTCAGGGTCAGACCTCTTACATGGTCAGCCGGCTCTCCCAGCCTCCGCGGACTCCTTTGCCAGCTTTTACTCACAGCCGTTTCTCCTCGTACATTTCTGGACCATTTAATCCCATCTGGGAAGATGGCCCAGACCAATACAGTCATTACCATTGACATAAGCCTGCAGCACGATTCAGTGCTCTGTCTTTGAACATGGTCCTTTTCTCTCTGCCAAGTCCAGGAATGGCACGGGGCGACTGGACAGAACATTCGATCTGGGAGACCCAAGGTAGAATCTTTGTATTCCCTGCATGACCTCGGACGGGTCACAGTCTCTCTCAGGCTCCCTGATCTCATCTGTAGAAGGGGAATGACACTACTAATAGTACATTTCTGACAGGGTTAAAATGAAATTGTGCCTAAAAACATAATGCCTGGAACAGAGTTGGTGCTTAGAAACTACTGTGTTGATATTTTGCAAGATGTAGTAAAACAGTGATGCTTTTTACAAACTGAGAAGGGGCATTCCTAGGAGATACATCTTTTCGTGAGTCTCATTAGAGATTACCAGGTAATCTCTCAGAGGCACAAGGGACATAGGGAGAAGGGATGCTTTCCAGGGCATCTTCATGGATGAGAACATTCATAAAGAACAACTAAATCAACATCTTGTGACACATGCCTTTGGAAGGCTGGGCAGGGAGGGGGAAGACCATGTGTTTTATAGTCAAGTTAGTGGAAAGGAGGGCCGAGCCTGGGCAAGTCTAGAGGGTTGGGGCTTGCTGGCCACTGCCTCCCACTTCTGCCCAGCAGCCGGAGCTGCAGTAGAAGTGGTGACTCTGCTGCTCAGTGGGGCTGGAGAGGACCATTGCTGGGGCCTTCACTCTCTTCTGCAGCGGAACCTCTACTGTACTTCCCCATGGTATTTGTGGCTTGGTCTAGTGAGATTTCTGTGGTTTCCTTGACTTCTCTCACCTTTTCCCCTCCCCAGTTCTTAACTTACCTAAACTGCCTTTACCAGAGAACAGAATGCTTCCTTCCACCCTTAGGGATAACCAGCTAAAAATGGAGATGCCTTTGGGGGAGACACATAGCTGGTGCACACGCATGTGTTGCAGCTAAAAGCTTAGGCTTTGGACTCAACCAAGTTTGGCGTCTAATTCTGTGCTCCTCTTCCTGTGGGACTCTGGGCCTGCTTCTATGAGTGATTCTCCTCATCTGTAAAATGGGGTAATGGTCTCTTTCTCTTATGTTGTGAGGACTGATGACCTCTTACAGGGGCTGGCACATGGGATGGGCTCAATAAATTGGATCCTTCCTTTCCTTGTGTGCAACGGCCATTCCAGTGATCCTAATAGCAATTTTGGTTCCTGATAGCAATATATAAAACATGGATGAGGGTTTACGCGTATCTGCCCAGGTTGTGGCAGTTGAGCTTTGGAAAGTGAGAAGTGCGGATGAATCCTGTGTCTGACAGCGAAGGGTAAATGGCCTTGGGCCTAGCTTTAGAAGTTGGTCTAAAGAGAAACACACCTCTTAAAAAACGAGTAGGAAGCAAAAAGCTTTCATGTGTATAAATGTTAGGGCCATTCTGCCAGTGTAGGCCAAAAAGCTGTTTGAAGTGGTCACAAGAAAAAAAAAATTAAGGGGGAAGGGAACGCAGAAAACTTCTAGCTAGAACCATCCCACTTCCTTCCATCTCTTACTTTTCCTGGGAAGGGAAGCAAAGTGCTAGTCATGCGGGATCCCCCACTTCAAGTGAGGGTGGCTGTTGGAATGAGAGCTAGGGCAGGTGCCTTTGCAATATGACCAGAGGAAGAGTGGAGAAGTGGAAAGTTACCAGATACAGAATCTAAAAACCTAGGCTCCCATCTGCAATCTATTCCTTATACCTGTGTGACTTGGAGTAAGTCACTTTATCTTTCTGAACTTGTTTCATTATCTGTAAAGTGGGCATAACAAAATAAAACATAACATAGGGCTGTTATGAGTGGGATAATGAATGCATATGAACGTTCTTGTAAATTACTGTGTCAATGTTAGCTATTTATTGGAATACTGTGTCCTATTACAGCCCACCTGAGTTAGAACCTCCCTATGGTTATTATTGAAAGATGTCTTTAAATCACAAAGTCATGAGAATCCAGAGTAACTGGGTGCATCATTCAGTGGATGATGATGAGGAGGAGGAGGAGGATGATTATGACAACATTTGCATAACTCAAAGTGGCAGTTGCTATATAGGAGGAATTAAAAAAAAAACAATTGGACTGGAAGTAGATGCTAAGAGACCTGTCTGGAAGCTGCCCTTGCATAGCATAACACTGTGTTTACATGCATCATGCATTTTTTCATTTGGGGCAGCTAGGGGAAATATTGGTGAAGATAATGGAGAGGGAGGTGGGGCCAATGGAGAGTTGAGTCTAAATGTTTATATAACTTTTTAAAGAGAAATCTTGGATCCCCTGTTTAATTTGTTTCTTTCCCTATTTTACAAGGAAACTGAAGTTCAGAGAGGTTAGTTAACTTGTCTAAGGCCACACAGCTCACAGGTTTGAGTAGGGTTTCCATGCCAGGCCTGACTTGATGCCCCTGAGACAGTGCATAGAGCATGGTTTGTAAGCAGCACAGCCCCATAGAGATGGACTTCATCACTTCTGTTGTATTCAGACAAAGGAGGTAACTAAAGCCCAGAGGAGTGCAGTGGGTAGCTTGAGCCCACACAGCATTCGAAGCAATAGAGGGGCCTAGAAGCTGGATTTCCCCATTCCCAGAACATGGCCTGTTTCACTCTGGTTGCTGCCCTAACAGTGCTCTCTGGTCCTGCCCCTTGCCCCCTGCCCCTTTTTCTTTTTAAAAAATTAATAAAAGGCAGCCAAGCAATGGCTAATGGGCTCATGAGAGATTAGGAAGCATACTTGTGAGGCAATCACAAGATTGCTTTCAGCGAAACACATGATCTTGGTAACAAAAGGAATACAGAAATAAATTTCTTTGAATGCTCTTCAACATAATCAGCCCTGATGCTGCTAAACTGTTCCTGACATTCTCTGGTCCCCCCTCCTTTAAAGCCCCAAATAAAGCATAATGAAATAAGCTATAAGCATTTGGGGGTTATTCAACTCTCTGAAGTGCTTGAGGATGCAATTTGTAGGCAAGATGTTAAGGAATTAAAAAAAAAAACAAACCAAAAAACTGGCCGGTGCCAAGCCGCATTGTACCAATTTCTCCGTGGCCCTGTTGCATGTTAGGTATGCATATGGTGCACACATTTCTCAAAAACATACCCCCAGGTGTCAGAGCCTGTTCTTTAGAGCATATCAACTAAATGTAGAGAGACGGGTGTGCTGAGGAAATAAAAAATAAAGCCACAGCTGCTCCTTAGAACATTGCTGTAGTTTGGAGGCCTGGTGCGGGCTGCAGTGTTCTTGTCCAGAGTACTACAAACGCAGCATCTAGAAGGTGAGCTCCTGGAGGGCAGGATCGAGGGTACCGCCTCCTTGTCCCCTGGCTCCGCATGAGGCACAGCGCCAAGGAAGGGCTCAGAGAGTCTGAGGCGGATAAACGGATACGTGAGCGAGGCTAGCAGTGAAATTGGTACAAGGGCAGAAAAGCTAATTAAAATAAGCCATGATCCCAGCCCCGTTGCCCTTTTAGCCAATTCCTGCCTAAAAAGAACTGGCTGCATGCATGATGAAAGAGAGACAAGGAATGACCTCGGGAGACATGGGTATGTGGCCGACAGGATTGCGTTGAACGCCTTCCCTTTTAATGAGATTGTTGTAGAGCGTCTAGGGCAACGTTTGGCACACAACAGACATGCATTTCATTCCTTCAGAATTTAGGCAGTCACCCAGAACGTGCCAGAACTCATATCACAAGCGAATGGTGGAGAAGTCACTACCTTCAAGGAGCTCAAAATTGAGTGGATATGAGGAACTTCACTACCATTATTGAGTTCTCCAGATAACCCCTTCGAAACAAAGTATTTTTCTTCATCGAGTGATAAGGAAGTCTAACTTCAGAGAAGCTCCACGGCCAGCCCCCCTGTAGCCCTAAGGCGACGCCTCACGTGGTACAGAGGTCACCGGTGGGCCCCTCACAGACCAGCTCCGCCTCAACACACATTTAGTTTGGGCTGCCTGTTGTTAGTTGAGCAAGACAGTATGGAATGGGGATGCCTTTAGACAGGGTGTGCGCCGCTCAGTGTGTCATCCTGGCTCAGATCCACTGTTTCCACATGGGGGGCTCTTTCTGGGGCCCTCACAGATACGCTGCCTGCCTCTGGAAGGGCCCACACTCGCGTTACACATCTCTCTGGGTCTTTTCTGACCCAGCGCCCCGGTCACCACGATCCCTGTCACAGTTTGTTCAACCGTGTGGGCTGACTGTCAGCTTGGGATTGAATAGACCCAAATTACTTGTGGCAAGCCCAGACTCTGCTATAGTTCTGGAGTGTTCTGGGGGCAGGGACGATGGTGCTGGTGATGGTAGTGGGGACGTTGTATAGCACAGACCTGGCACACACTAGATGCTTGGTCAGTGTGTCCCACGTAAAAGAAAAATATTCTGGAGCTAGTCTCTTCCAAGAGCTCCAATTAAAAAAAGAGTTGTTTTTTTTTTTTTTTCCCCCTTCTTTTCAAAGTAAGCCTTCCTAGGGCTCTCTTCAGTTCACTTTTGGTAGTTCTCTAACGGAAAGGGTGGGTAGCTGGTATTCTCTAAAATGTTTCCATGCTGAGGTCATCCCTTCCATTTAATGTAGTGTGGGAGCTTTGGGGTCCCCATCAATCACTGGGAAGTGAGCTGGAGAAAACATCAGTCTCCCTCCAGAAAACTCCCATTGGCCTTGGAGGTCCGTGCTAGGCGTGACTTGGACTGCTTCGGGTCGGGGCAGGAGTGGAATCTGGTCTAGAAGTGTCCTTGGAGGTGGCAGGGCTTCCCATTAGGAGGAAGGCCCACTGACTGTGCTGTAACTGAGAGCACAACCTGTCTGCCCCGTTCCCACTTGGGTGACCTAACAGGGAGCTGAGTGAGTTCCAGTGCTTGTCCAGAGCTCATTGACTACAGAAGATGTCCGGTGGGCCACAATCAATCAGTTGAGGTGGAGTCTCCTGATGTGTAAGAAAGAGTGAGGGTTTGAAGTCAGGCTGCCTGGGTTAGAATCCGGTACTACCACTTCTAAGCTCTGTGACTTTGGGCATGTTAATGTCTTTGTGCCTCAGTTTCCTTACCTGTAAAATGGGGATAATAATAACACCTACTGCATAGGGTATTTTTGAGGATTTAATTAGCTATTACACATAGTGGCTTAGAACAGGGCACATTATAAGCACTCCATGTGTGTAGCTATTACCAATCTTTTGAGATCCACCCCCCCAAGCCTACCTCTGGATTAAATCTGATCTACAGAGAGCAACTGACTTTCACTGACCCATCTTTGACATGATTCCTTTAGTTATTAGCAGGTGATGCAAGGATAGCATTTCTATTCTTTTACATATGACAGTTGGAGATAGCTTCATTACCCATATAGTGCACTCCCAGAGAGCCACCTACCTCTGTCTGCGGATATGTTTGTTTTCTGTTGACAAAAAATGAGTGATGTTACTGTGTTTTCTTTTTGCCTAAACTGTCAGGAAATCTAGAACGTTACCCACTGCCTATCTTGAGTGCTCCAAAGCATCTATTTCTTCCATTTCCTTCAAATGGAGTATTTGTCCTCAACTAGTGCTTCTGAATTTTTTAACGGAACCACTAAAAATAGCCAAGTATAGTGACTGAGGGGAATTTGGAGATTTTATCTTTGGAATCCAGAAGCCCGAATTCTCTTACAAATTTTGTACTTTATTTTATTTTTATTTATTTATTTGACAGAGAGAGACAGAGAGAGAGGGAACACAAGCAGGGAGAGTGGGAGAGGGAGAAGCAGGCTTCCCAGAGCAGGGAGACCAATGCAGGGGCTCGATCCCAGGATCCCGGGATCATGACCTGAGCCGAAGGCAGACGCTTAATGACTGAGCCACCCAGGCGCCCTCAAATTTTGTACTTTAACTTGAAAATCTATACATGTCTTGAACGTCAGCCCATTACATACCTATGTTTGTTTTATTGTTCAGTCAGTGTTTTGAATTATCAATCTTTAAGTAGGACTGATATTCTGGGAAGGTGATTCTCTGTATTTATGACTCCTTAGATAGCTATTAGTGCTGCTCATCAAGTGTTTATGTCCCTTTTTCTTTCAAGGCATATAATAGGACTGCATGTCCCCGTCTGCCTGACGTCAGGCGTGACTGACCGTGTGACTAGCCTGACCAAGGGAAGCGCATCAGTTCTGACCAATGTGCAGCCACATTGCTTTGCTGTGGAGAGGTAGAAACATGGGCTATGAGGAAGCCTCCATCAGCTAGCTGGGTCACCATGTGACTGAGGAGCCAAGCTCTTCTACTGGACTGGGCTGGACAGGCTGGGTAAATAAGAAATAAATGCTGTTGTTACTAGCCAGTGAGAGTTTGTCATCGTTGTATGACACAGCCCATCCTAACCGACATTATTCTCCTCCCTTTTGGTGCCCATCAAGTTTCTGAAGGGGAGCCTATCTTCCATTTTGAAAGTGTGGCCTTGAGCATCTTGTTTAGAATCACACATTTCGGAAGATGAGGAACACAGATGAGAAATGAAAAATTTCAAATACTGGTTCCCCGCCCCCCCCCCCACTTTCCCAGAAAGATTATTATTCTTAATCTTTAAAATACAGCAGATCGTATGAGATTTGTGAGTCATTCTCAGATTTAGAGTCTCAATATATAGACTAAAATCAGCCTGTCACTTGTGAATTTTTGGAGTGTATCACTCTTTCCCCAGTTATTTATTTACTAAATGACCAGGACAACATATTGTTTTGAAGGTGTGAATGATAAATTTACATTGGGTCATAAACCTCTGACTGTTGGCTTTTGGTTGCAGTATTGTGCCTAGAATATAATGGGTGCTTGGCAGATGGTAGGGTGAATGAGTGTCCCTTCATTAACACAGTAGTGTAAACCCACAGTTCTTTCACCTGCTTGCGTCTCGCTTGAACATCGTTTCATTTGGTCATTGTGTTTTATAGCTTGCTGTTGATATGTTAGTCCCTCTGACTAAAATATTAACCCCTTTGTGCAGGAACTAGATCATCTTATCTCTGAATCTTCCAATGGGAGTAAGCTCAGTTTCTGTACCCAGCAGGTGTTCAACAAATGCTTGCTGAGTTGAATTGAATTGAATTGGGTGGTAAATTAGTATGGTTCGGAAGCCAAGGCTACCGCCGTGTGTCCTGACACTATACCCAGATCTCCCCTTGGGCGGCCTCTAATTCTCAGCCAGAGCGCACTCCTGTTTCTCTGGCAGAACCTTCTCACCTTGGTCAGTGCTGTCCCTGAGGCCTGTCATGTGGGCAAGCGACAGCAGCAGCCTGACTTTCCTGTCCCCCTTTTCCCAGGGAGAATGTTCCCAGTACAATGAAAATGGCCTCAGCTCCCCATTTACAAAGTGTTACAGGATTCCCACTGCCCTGACTGGTAGGATCAGAGCAACTGTCAGGGAATTTGTCTAAAACATCCAGCTGCATGGCTGGCATAGTTAGAGGCTGTCCAGGTGGCTCTCCACATGACTAGCTGGGACTTCTTTCTAGCGTGGCGGTCTGAGGGGAATAGGACTTCTTACGTGGCATCTGGCTTCCCTTAGAGCAGGGTTTCTCAACTCGGCACTAGTAACATTCTGGGCCATTCTGTTGTGGGGGTTCTCTGTGCACTGTAGGACGTTTAGCAACATTCCTGGCCCCTATCCATTAGATGCTAGTAGCAACCCCTCTTCCCCTGCCAATTTGTGACAACGAAAAAATGTGTCCAGACATTGCCAAATGTCATCTGGGAAGCAAAATTGCCTTGGGCTGAGAACCACTGTCCTAGTATTGGAGGAAATCCAGGTGGAAGTTGCTAGGCTTCTTATGACCTAGCCTTGGAAGTTAGGCAGAGTTACTGTCTCTGCATTCTGCCGGTCCAACGGGAGCCCCAAGGCCAGCCCAGATTCAAGGGGGAAGGACTCTACAAAAGCACGCGATA
The DNA here is from genome assembly GCF_004348235.1 of Phoca vitulina. Lineage (NCBI taxonomy): Eukaryota > Metazoa > Chordata > Mammalia > Carnivora > Phocidae > Phoca > Phoca vitulina. The sequence continues at coordinate 9,942,876 of NW_022589724.1, read as the reverse complement.
TAGGGAGATATGGTTCACTGGGAGAGGTGGGGGAGTCACCTTTGGAAACCAGAGGTTTGTTGACAGGGTACTCATGGAAACAGTAGTCCAAGACTTTTTATGCTTATCGTCAGCTCCTTTCAAAGACTCTCTGCTCAATGCACACTTTGTCCCCATTTCTGTGAGAGACACTGGATAAAATGAAGCCTAAGTCATGGCTCCTGTTTTTGAGGGTCCTGGAAGCTCTTTGGGATGACAGACTCAAAACCAGAGATTTTCAGTGTGATGAGGTGGATGATGAGATAGCGAGCACAAGGTGTGAAAGGAGCATGGGGACGGGGTGCTCGTTCTGATAGAGGAGCTCACGCAGGGCTTCCTAGAGGATATGGCCCCTGAGCTGAGACTTGAACGCTGAGGAATCAGTCTGGCAGAGGCAATGTGGGAAGGGCGTTCCCAGGTGAGAGCACAGTGCAAGGAACAGCAGGGCGCTGGTGTACATGCGGTGTCTACAGGCCGTAGGTGCGTGCGTGTGGGGCTGGGGGAGGGGGGCGCTGGTGCTGGTTCAAAGGGCAGAGGAAGCATACACAGTGGCCCTGTGAACCCAGCTAAAGAGCACACACTTGATGCATATCAATTTCCTGGTTATTGATTTACTGGTCCCTAGTCACTAGGAAATGACACATCACTGTCTGGTAAAGCAAACAGCAGTGAGGTTTTCCTTTTGGGGTACCTGCAACCTGAAGTTATGAGGGAGGCAAAACCGAGCACTGTAAAGCTGGCATGATGTGCTGCTCTACCAGGAGGGGTGGGGAGCCCAAGAGGGGTGGCAGGTGTCTCGCGGGGTGTGTCCTAAGCACCAGACCCTTTGACAGGGGCTTTAGAGACCTCCTGTCTGTTAGTCCCCACAGTAGCTGTGTGAATACATTATTCGCATTCATAGATGATGTCACTGAGAGTCACAGACTTTAAGTGACTTGATCGATGTCTCATGGTGGGTTGGAGAGCTAGGATGGTACCTGGGTTTTCTGATGGCTATACACACACACACACACACACACACACACACACACACGAGTGTTGTCTAAAAAGAAAAAAGTTAAAAGAGAAAAAGAAAACTGAGCAACGTTGTATTTTTTTTTTTTATGGGTGAAGCATTAAAGAATGCTGATTTGTACTTAATGCCTCAGTGTACCGGGGCTCTTTTTGGTGCTTGGGAGTGTCCACGTGCCCTCTGGTTCTTGCTCTCTCCCTCTGCTGCCTGCTCTGATTCACAGGAGCAGCAGCTGGTCAGCAGGGACACTGCTGACGCCACCTGAAGGATAAGGTGGAGGATTTGGACCCTCCACGTGAAGGGGGCCTCTGGGTGAGAGAGATCAGGCACGTACTCGGCCAGACTTGGATTGAAATCCTTAAGCGTTCACTTGCTGGGCTACACCACAGCTACCAAATGAACGCCTTTGCTATTAAAGAAAAAAAAAACAAACCTCCAATTTACTGACGTCCAAGACACAGTGTTTTTAATTGAGAAAGTATGTCCACATGGATCTACCCATGGCAAGCCCACACTAATAAATGTACCCTCTATTCCCAGGATGAAGTTCCAACTTCTTTGCATGGCATACTGAGCATTTCCCAATTTGAGCCCAGCTTCCTTTTCCAGCATCATCTTTTGCTGTTAGCAATGCCACATCCATGCTGAAATCCTTGTCCTTCCTGCAGAGGCCCGTCCAGTGAGCCTTTTCATCATGGTGCCCGCTCTCCCTGCTGTACCTCCTTTCTCTTTTTTGTCTAGTGACTCCTACTCATTCTTTGAGATCTTGATTATTTACTTGGCACATGTCTCTGAGCACCTCTGATGAGCAAAACCCTGTGCTGTGCCTAGGGGGCACAGTGATGAGTAGGACACAGTCCTTGACCTCAAAGAGACCACAAGTATTACTTTCTCTTTGAAAATATCTTTAATCCCTTTGGTAATTCCCAAAGCATGCTCTTAGGGTCTCTATTACACCACCGATTACAATATGTTGCAGTTATTCGTGTGTATAACTTCCTCATCCTTCTATGAGGACAGAGACCACACCTGATTTGTTCATTGTTGCTCATGTTCACAATACCTAGTTCATGTCTGGATCACAGTCAATACATATTTTTAAAGAAATGAATTTAAATGAATGAGTGAGCGAATGAGTAAGTAAATGCAGCTTCTTGGTGCTTAAGCATATGGATCTTCACCAGTATGTAGCTCACAACGCTGGGTCAGGAGCATGATGTTCCTACTATATGGAAGTTTTCTGAAGATTTCTCTATGCGTACTTCACCTCTGAAATCTCTTAAGTGGAAGAACAGGTTTTTGACGCACAGCCAGTAAACCCAACAGAGTCAAGTTGCTTTCTTTAAGTAGATTAATGAACAAGGACTTAAGAGAAGGGATGGGTGAACTGGTTACTAACAAGTAAGAACCAGCCATAAGCTCAACCCTATTTTGGGAACAAACCAAACCAGGATCTTTAAGGTTGAGCTTGGCTTGGTTCAATTAATCCTTCTCCTTCTCTTTGTGTCTTTGCTGCTCCCACACCCACCACAGCCTCTCACTCATCTCTGTTGAATCATGAGTCATGAGCCAGGAGCACCTCCACACTGTTCTCTGTTGGGTCTGGCATTTTCCTCACTTTGCTGTCCTATGAGGACAGAGGCCTGGGGGTGGAGGAAGAAACTCAGATAAATAAGCCATTCTGAGTCTTTCGGAGGCAAGGAAGGTCTGAGTGGGCCTCATGATTCATGGTGAAAGGAAGATGCGGAGGAGGAAGGAGACATGGGCTGGATGGGGATCGGGAAGAAAGGGACGTGGGAAATGTGTGTGCAGCTAGAGTCAGATAAGGTTTTCGGCAGGCAGAGTGGGTCACAGATGGCTGCATTTTATGTAACCCTTCTCCACGGGTGAACTCCTAGTCAGCTTTGAGGATCCAAGTGGAATGCCTCTTCCTTGTGAAACCTTCTCTGACTTCTAAGGTGCGCTCTGACTTGCTGGCATCCCTCAGTTCCCTACTCCACCATGTCATTCCACACACTCGTCCCTTCCTTCCCCATCGCCTTCTCTTCTAGACTGTGAGCACTCAAAGGGCTGCAGTCTGGCATGCCCTGACACTGACCATCTTTTCCTAACCCAAAATTGAGTCGTGTGGCCTGGCACGGTGTGCGCCACGTGGTCTGAGCCAAGGCCCAGAGCATCTGAAATGAGGACCATCTTGGAAAATCCGGGATACATGGTAAAAACGTGCTTACGGTGCCCTGTGCACCAAGTCAGTGGAATTTAATAGTATTCATTTTATTGCCTTTCCCTTCAAATTCCTGGGTTTCTGCCCTCCCTAATATGAAGATGCGTTTTGCTGAAATGATTCATTTTATAAAATTCCTGCAGGCCAAACAAGAAGAGGCATGCCTTTAGTTCGATTAGAAATGTGCGATCTGGAAATCTAGGGTTTCGGTTCCAGTTTAGTTTATAGGTTTTGCTAGTTTCAGACTGCCCTTTTTTTTTTTTTTTTTTTTTTTAACCAGGATCTTGGGTAGAAAAGGAGTGCCAACAGACCCAGTGTGCAATTATTGAGCCCCTACTGTATGCCAGACCCTTTCACTGACGTTATTCCATTTAGAACCATCCTAGGAGACAGGTAGGTGTCAGTCATGTATATTAAGCCGATGAGGAAATTGCTTGGCTCTTTGAGGGGCAGAAGTGAGCTATGCCAGAATCATTCCTAGGCTAACCACCCACATCACAATCCAGACAGTCCACAAATGAAAAAGAGCCCTTGCTTGTTGAGAATGTAAGGATGGCAACTGCTCTTGCTGCTTAGGTAGATGGCCTAGAATCCCTCTTCCGGGACACCGGAGGGCAGTGTGGTACAGTGGTTTGAGCTTGGGATTTGGCATTGGGGGATTTGGGTGTGGGGTTGAAAGCTGTGTCGCCTTGAGCAACTTAAGCAACCTCCCTGAGCCTCAATTTCCTTGTCCCCAAATGGGGATAATCACTATAATCCACACCTCACCAGACTGTTGTAAGGATCAGATGAAGAATAGATGTGGGAGATGCTTTGTTAACTGTGAAGAGCTGAATGCATGATTCTAATGTGATTGGAATAGCATAATGGGGGGGTTATCCAATAGCAATTATCCAATAGCATAATTGGAATAGCATAATTATCCAATAGCAATTATCCAATAGCATAATTGGGTTAGCATAATATCTCTAGTAACAGGGATCCTAAAGCCCTTTCTGCCTAAAACATCATTTCCCTCAAAGCTCTCTTAATGATTACCCTCCTTGACTCTGGAGTTTCCTCTCAGGATTCAAATACACCCTATAGGAGCCCGTTGCTCAAATAAACCTGTATTCCCTGAGATGGAGGTGGGGAAGGGTAACCCAGGTATAAGTGGGGGACCCATTTATCAGTTTCATCTAGTCTCGTAACAGGGAAGTGGGTTGTTTAGGATCCAGGACAGGTTTATTTGGCTGGGGAGGAGGCAGGGAAGGGTTGCCAAGACTGGATGTTCTGGGAGGCCAGGTGAACACAAGGGCTCTGGCGACTCCAGCCTTGGGGCCTGCACTTTGCTGGAAGGAGAAAGGCAGAAATCAAAAGTGATCCCTGGTTGGAGGGTGAGTATGGAACATCCGAGAATCTTGAGGCAGGGATGAGCTTTCTTGGTCTTCTGGTCATCACATTGCTTTCTTGTCTTTAGTCATTCAAGAATTTTGCCATGTCTTCATGTCCCCTCCACTGGATTTTACTTGATGGATTTCTTTACATTAATTGACTGACTTAAGTAAATCCAACCTCATCTAAATCAAAGATACCTGTGAGATCACCTTATAACTATTAAAATAAAAAATACCTGTTCATGTACCACCTAAAATCACCCTATGGACCACCAGTTGTCCATGCACTGACTTTGTTAGAAACCTGTGTTTCAGATGACCCCCACCCCACCCCACCAATCTGAAGATAGAGTCTGCTCTGTAACATCTTCAATAAGTAGTCACCTTGTGTCTGTTTGCATATCTCTAGTAACAGGGAGCTCACTCTCTTGGGGCAGCAATGACAGAAAGTTCTTCTGTAGATTGCACCCAACATTTCTTACCTGTAATTCTACCCATTGGCTTTAACTCTTGTGTCACATAGACTATGTCTATTTTCACTTCCCTGCACAGCTCTTTAGAAATATGAAGCCAGCTCTCAGGTACCCTATACTCCAGCCAGGCTGGACACCCACAGTTCTATCCAGTGACATGATTTCCATCCAGTTCATCCAGATGACATGGTTTCAAGTGTTCTTGACATATTTTGTCGTTGTTCTTTGACAGGACTCTAATTTTGGAGTTATTTTTTAAGGAGCCTGCTTAAGATAAGATTCTCTCTCTCCCTCCCTCTGCCCCCTACCCAAATAAGAAAAATAAAATAAATTTTATTTATTTTATAAACACAATTTTATTTATTTTATTTTATTTTATTTTTATTTATTTATTTTTTTTTTTAAAGATTTTATTTATTTATTTGAGAGAGAGAGAATGAGAGAGAGCACATGAGAGGGGGGAGGGTCAGAGGGAGAAGCAGACTCCCTGCCGAGCAGGGAGCCTGATGCGGGACTCGATCCAGGGACTCCAGGATCATGACCTGAGCCGAAGGCAGTCGCTTAACCAACTGAGCCACCCAGGCACCCAATTTTATTTATTTTATAACACAGTCCTCCATGTGTAATCTGGACAAGTAAGGTTAAATGTGACTGTCCCCCTCCCTCATTCTAGATATGCTACTACTATGAATGCAGCTTAAATAATGCCCTCTTAATAATGTATCTATCAAGAATCAGTGGGTCCTGTGCAGAATGACTTGTTTTTACAGCAGTGCAGATGCTTTGCTATGAGTAGCCATACTCTTATCTGTCCACCCCGAAGCCAGTAGAAGGCATCTGTGGGCTCAGTGACTGCCATCCTGAGCAGAATTCTTTAAACCTTTTTGATTATGCAAGTGTCTCAGTAAAAATGTATTGAGCAGGCATCTCTACCGCGTGCATATTTATTTACTTATAAATTATATAACATATAATTTACACATGCAAACATCAGAAATTTTAAAGTATGAGATAAATCAATCAGAAAAAAAATTCTAATATATCCACCCTCACCTTATTGGATCGTCTTGCACACCTCCTGGGGATATTTACCCCCAGAATTCAGACTATGCAGTGTCCTTCTGCTAAACAAAGCAAATCTCTGTACGAAAGAACTGAACTCCCAGTTATGGTCACCCTAGCACCATGCTTAAATTTACTGTTTCTCAGACTTCCCAGAGAATGACAGTGACCTGCCTGGGTATGCACCCAGAAGAATCAGAGCAGAGAAAAAGGGGGTCATCGCTACCCACCAGCCCCATTCACCACCCTTATTTTGCTTTCTCCACACATATACCCCAACTTTCCTTTTTCCCAATGGCTTCATCTGTCTTCTACTCTGCATCCTTTTTGCATTTTATCTTAAAAGACCAGAGATGTCTTTGGAATGCACAGAGGTGTGGTGACATGCTGAAGAGGTAATTGTGATTTTGGGTGCCAGAGAAGTAAGGAGAAATCTTTGAAATAAGATTCCTTCCAATGTCAAAACCTCAAGCGACAAACCGGAAGTGATCTGGCCTTGGCCTGAGTTCAGAGGAGCATGAACAGAGTGTGGATGGGTGTAAAGGCCCTCTGGGGGGAGAGGCTTCAGTCACTGGATGGCTTTAACCAGGAGAAGAGGGGCTGGGGCATGAGTACCATCTTTGGATGCTCAAAGGGAGTTAAGCAGATGGGGCGCTCAGAGGTAAATCAGGGAAGTCTCATGGGCTCAATATAAGGAAAATAGTCACAGCTCTCTAAAGACTGGCAACTGTGAGAGCCAGGCTTTCCCATTGCTGGAGGATTTTAAGTGTGAGTTAGGCAAACCGCTGATGGAAGGCTATAGAGCCCCACTAGGCCAGAAGGCTGAATCCCAGTATTGTGAGCTCCAGGACAGAGTGGGATGTTGACTGGGAGGACTCCAGTTCCACCTGATCCCCCGTGACTCCCTCATGGAGTCATGCTTGGAGTTCCTGCAGGCATGGGGCTGCCTCCTTTTGTGAGATCCTGGACCAACAGGGTTGGTTGATGTGGAGCACCTTTGGTGTGGCAGAGAGCCCTGGTAGACCACCACCTGCCATAGTTGAGGCCGATTTAGCTAGGTGTGCACGAGCTTTGAAGGGAAACAGCACCCACATTACCTTTTGCCCTCAGTGGGCTCCTCTTTTCTGGATGTTTTCCTTATGACTTTCTTCCTTGAGTCATTAAGAAATGTATGATGTCTGAGAACCTGTGGGCACCTTTCCTTCCCTGAAGGTAGGAAGAAGACACTGGGCACTGTCCTTCATAGGCCAGGGTCACCTCCTGTTGGCAGCCTTGCATCCTGTGGAGCCTGGATCAACACAATCTGCTAATTTGGCCTCAGGAATGGCCTGGGGATCCGTTTGTCCCCTCTGCATTTTCTCTGTCACCCAGGACAGTGACAAGAGCATCTTGCTGTTGGCTTTCCTGGCCTCTAGACTCTCTCTGTAGAGTGAACACTCTGAAAACTGATGTGATTGCATCGTGTTCTCTGCACACAAGATGACGACTCACGCTCAGCCCTTTGTGATGTGATGTGCACCCTCCTCTGCCTCCTCTTCATGCAGGAGCCCCTTCTTACCGTACCCTCCCTATAACTGTGCTGTGGGGACTCCAGAGTTTTGCTTATGTGGTTTGGTTTTTCAGAATGCCCCAATCCACCTTTTCTGCTTGGGAAACTCCTCACTTAAGACCTTTTCAAATGTCACGTTCTCAGTGACATGGTACGTGTTATGAGTCAAACTGTTATGAGTCTTCCTTGACTCTCCCAGACAGAGTGGGAGAGTTTTGCCCGGCTGCTTGGAGTCCTCTGAGCCAGACTGTGCTGTGTTTCAGTTGCCTGGTGGTAGTCCTCCTGTGGCTCACGTGTGTGCCCCCCAAGTGCAGGGACAGAGCTGCGCTTATGGTGGCACTTTGTGTGTGCTCAGGAAATATTAGTCACATGAATGAATAATCAAATCCCTAGCCTATAATTCACTGACCTTCTGATTATCTTGTAAAGAAGCATGATATTAGGCTTGCCCTTTAGAAGTCAGCAGAAATGGCCTCCCATTTTCTTCAGAACTATTGATCTGTAGCAGAGAGAGCACTGTATTCCCTTGCTAAGGGCTATTGTAACAGGATCACAAACTGAGTGGCTTAAGCAACAGAAATGTATCACCTCATGGTTCTGGAGACTGAAAGTCTGAGATCAAGGTGTTGGCAAGGTTGGTTTTCTCTAAAGGCTGTGAGAGAGAATCTGTTCCACGCTCTTCTCCTAGCTTCTGGTGGCTTGCTGGCAATCTTTGGAGGTCTTTGGCTTGGAGAAGCCAATCCCTGACTTTATCTTTACATGGTGCGTTCTTCCTGTGTGTCCACATTTTCTTTAGTAGGGCACTCATCATATTGGACGAGGGTCCACCCTAATGACTTCATTTTAACTTGATTACCTCGGTAAAGACCCAAATGAGGTCACACTGAGGAACCGGGGGTTAGGATTTCAGTATATGACTTTTTTTGGGGGGGGGCACAGTTTGACTCATAACACGTACCATGTCATTGAGAACATGACTTTGCCTCTCTGAGTGTCCCTTTCCATGTCTGTAGAAGGGAGACTGGACTAGCTAGAGAAACCCTAAGGCCCCATTTCTAATATGTTATCTTTTCACTTTCGAAAGTCCAACCTAACTTTCATTTGTTCATTTCACATGTATTTCTTGAGTGCTTACTATGTGCCAGGCTCCATTGGTGCTCTTTAAGCAGAGTTCTCTCCAATGGTTCGTGCTCTTCCTGCTGAATGAGACAGAGCAAAGTGTCCCTGATATATCTGTGGTCGGCTTCTTCAATGGAACCTGTGTCGTTTGATTGGGAATCTGCCTCATCAGCTATGTGAATATTGGTTTCACAATCTGAAGAATAGACCTGTGGTTGCCAAGTTTAACTCTTAGGCATAATCTGGTTATGAAATCTGTTTGGAAACACCATGAGTGAGTTCCTTTGCTCAGTCGTTCTCCAGTCACGTGTTTCTGGCTTCAGGAGGCTCGGGCATCCTTTATTCACAAAGGAAGTAGTGGTACACACCTGTGCGGGCCTGTTTTGTCCAGAACTGATTCTAAATGCGCATAACATAGCCAGGTATCCACACAGCAGGGACCTGGGACCGGGTACCCCCAGGGGTGGGAGGTGAGCTAATTTCCCTGGCTCGTTCCCTGGGGCCTCCCCCCTCCCTTACCAGAACCGTGTCCATTGTTTAAAAAGCTTCTGTGGGGCCTGTGCTCACCTTGTGCTCTGGGCTCTGCGGTGAGCACCTGGAGTACTTTTTCTCAATCTTTCCTACAGCCTTGTGAAGTAGGAACTATACCTATGACCATTTTATAATGAGAAACGGAGTTGCTACCTCTTAAATCAATGTGCCTGAGGTCTTACAGTTTGGAAGGGGCAGAGCAGGGTCTCAAATCCAGGTCTGTTTGACCCTAAAATGGGAGCTTTTACTTTCTGTTCTCCTGCCATCTCTTAATACAGGGATCTGATCATATCACTCTCTTGCCGAAACCAGTCTGTAGCTCTGTATTGTGTACAGCGAGGGTATCTAGCCCCAGATATGAGGACACTGTGATGCTGAATGTAAAATTTTGCATTTGTGTGAGTGTATTTTCTGGGGAGAGGATTCGGAGCTTGGCCAGATTCTCAAAGGGTCCCTGACTTCAAAGGCCTTAGAGAGGCAGTTAAGACTCATCATTGTCAGCCCTCCACATTTGTCACTGGGGTTATTCCCCGCCACTTCCTCCCTGTGCAGTTCTGTTGTTTGGAACTTCTGACAGTTTTCTGGAAGGTTCTTTGCACTCTCACTACCTGGCCTGCACTTTTGTGGTTTCCTCTGCTGGTCCTACCTGCTGTCTTCTTCCTCACTGGGGAAACTCCAGCTCATCTTCAAGGTCTAGCTCAAATGCCACTTATGTAAAGCTTTCCTCAACCCTCTTGGGCAAAGTCGTTTGCTCACCTGCTCTGTGCTCATGTGGGCTTTACTCCTATGATGCACATAGGACTCACTGCATCTACTTGGGGGGGGGGGTGCTGTGGAGGCAGTTGTCGAGCCACCAAAGAGCCCAGAGTCCTCTTCATTCTTCTCTCCTGCCCGAGAGAGGGCCTGACCTAGGATGGACATGCAGCCACCATCTGTTGAGCAGAATTTAAAAAACGTTGAGTCATTTAACTTTCTCCGAGTGCAATAATCTAGGGAACACATTTTCAGACTCCTTTCTTGGAGGGTAGTACTAACTGACCCCTTGTAGGCTACATGTGTTCTGCCAGTTCTTACTTTCTGGAAATGTTTGCTTTGGGGAATGACATTTGTGAAACAGTAGACCCTGGACAGAATAGAAAGAAAGCTAGACCAACCTGGGAGCAGCCTCTGTGCAGTGACTGGTAGTTTTCAGAGTCATGCTGGTCATATTTAATAGCGAGATGATGGACTTGCTCCACTTATCTCTGTTTCCTACCGTCTGTCTGTCCGTCCGTCCATCCATCCGTCTATCCACTGCATGAAACGTCTTTCCTATTAAGATTTTCTTTCCCTTTCCTCCCTTCCATTCTCATCTCTTTCCATCCCTTCTCTTTCCTTTTCATATTCTGGAACCAGACTCTTTAGGTTTAAATCTTCACTTCATTTACTAGCTCTAAACCTCAATGTCTTCATGTATAAAATGGGAGATAATAATGCCTGTACTAGGGGATGTTGTAAGGAATTAATTAAATGAGTTAATGTACGTGAAACTCTTAAAACTGTTCAGTCAACCTCGGTAACTCTTGTTTTTACTTTTCTTTTGCCATCTATCTCCCCTCTCTCTCTTTGGGTCTCATTTATTCCCTTTTTCTCATTCTCAGCTTTTTTTTCTTTCCCTCTCCCTCTGGGTCCTGGGTCTAGGAGTTCACAGGCCTCTGTCTGCCCCTGCTTGACTCACCATAAGGGATGGTGCCAGTCAGGCAGAAGGGTCTCGAGCACCTGCTCTGGGCCCATGAGGTCTCTGGGCTCCCCTAGGAGACCCACGTCCCCCAGGCCTGTAGGAGCTGTCTGGGCCTTGGTGTCATCTCCAGCGTGGCCCAGGGATTCTCTTCCCCAGAGCCCTCCTGAGCATCCCTGCTGTGAATTCAGACCCAGGACTCTTGCACCAGGCAGTAGTGGGGGTTGGCTGGGACCCCTTCGGCCCCTTACCTTCCTCATCTTCCAGTCCTTTCCTTCTGCACACAGTGAGGAAGATCCACAACCTTTCACTCATGCTTTGCCTTAGAAGCTTCTGTACACTGAGCATAAGAATAAGCCTTGCTTGGGCCCTCTCTCATTACACCTGAGCCGTGAGCAAGATTTGTATCAACTTTTAAGCCAGAGGAGGATCCTGTTGGGGCACGAGATGGAAAGCAGAAAGCCCCCTTCCTTTAACTGCTGCTCACCGGTGGCTTCAGCCATGGAGGCTCTGTCAGCTCTTCTCACCTCTTATTCTTCTATCCTGTAGCCCCTGAGCATCTTTATTCTCATTAGGTATGAATGAGAACTTTCATATATCATGTTCTTCTTCTAAAAAAGTACATGACTCAAACCTAAACATATATCTACATATTTAAAGGGGATTTTATTCCTTGAGAGCTGAAAAATGATATGAAAAGTCTATTTTTTTACCTTGCTTTTGGATAATGCAATTTTAGCGTGAAGAGTATGTTTGAATGTTTTATTCTTCTCCTTCCTAAGTAAATACACAGACTGGCTTAAGTCCATCAAGTATCCAAATGAGGCAAAAATCTGCCATGATGAGCTTGCCTAAGGATTTCCAGTTGAATGAAATCTCTGAGATCTGAGCTGCTTATTGTTAGTGTTAACTGGTTGATGTTCCTATTTTCCAGGAAGGCTGGATAGGGCACAGTACTTCCCTGTGTCCTGCCCGCCCCCCCCCCCCCCCGGCTTATTTCTAATTTTGCTCTTGGGGCAGCTCCTCAGGGATGCCCATCACTCCAGCCCTTCCTTCTCAGTTTGTCTTGTAGTCCTCAAGCACAGAGGGAGGTGCTTCCAGAGAGATTTGACTTCCTTGAAGGAAGCTCTGCTCCACAACTCTCTAGGTGGGGACCTGGCTTGTAGGTAGAGTTAGGGTCCTGCTTGCAGAATTTTGGTGGACATGCAAGTTACTGGTGAGCAACAGGGTGGGGAGGGGGGTGCTTTCCTAGCTTGCAGGGCAGGCTGCAGGCTGTCTTGGGGGTTTCTGAACACTGGGGCCACTGAGCAACCTCCCAGGCTAATTGGGGTTTATTTCTTTCCTCATTCATTCAGCAAATATTGAGTGAGTTCCAGGTACCATGCTGAGCCCTGGGTAAGCCAGGCTGAATGGCACATTGGCCCATTCTCAAGGGGCTCAGTCTCATGTAGGAGAAATAGAAATGTAAATAAGCAGCTGAGTGCAAAGTCCTAGGGCAGCGAAGGCAAGGGGGCTATAAAAAGGCAGAGTAGGGATCGCCTCATCTCATTCATTGTTTTTGTCATTTTTTTCATCCAACATTTTTTGTCATTTTTTTCATCCAACTCTGGCGCCTACTAAGTGTTCATTCTGGGTCAGCCTGCTCACATTTATGATGTGAAGTGACTGTACTTGCATATCTGTCAGGAATAAGAGTTTGTTCTTAACTTCCTCATGGGTTTCTCATCAAAAGTAGCCACGAACTCCCAGTTGTTCCCCAGGGGAGAATTTAAATTCTGCAAATGCAAAAACCATGTCAATTTTATTCAGTACTATACACCCAGCATCTAGCTGCAAGGTTATTAAAGAGTAGATACTCAGTAAGTATTTGTTGAATGAATTAATAAAAAGGCAGGTGAAGGGAAGATAGTCTATGGCATGGGTACTCAAGCTTTAAGAAAAGAATCATGTGAAGAGCTGGTTGAGCTATAGCTTCTGGGGTGGAGCCTGAGAATGCGCATCTCTCCCAGGCTCCCAGGCTCCCAGGTGCCGCTGTTGCTGCTGTCAGGGCCATGCTTTGGGGAGCACTGGCCTGGGGCGTCTTCTTCCCTGTCAGAGGCCGAAGATAAGAAATGGCGTTGGAGCCTGTTCTCATAGGACTGCCGTGGGGTTTGGCCCTCCCCACCTTCTTAGCAGGGGCCCAGGGCTGTCACCTGGGACAGGTCCAAGTGAATAGGGTTCTAGCAGGTGTACAATAACACAGCCATGATGCAGGTGTTTAAGCCAACGAGTGGAAATATGAATGTGCGCCTTCAGCAGTCAGCTCATTAAGTGAAATATAGGGCTATTAAAATATCTCTGCTTGTGAAAACTTTTTGTCTATCACAAGCATCATGGTCCCTTCTTACGCAATCAGCTTCTTCAAGGAAAAGGACCTGCTCTCGTGCAATTTGGGTTTTTACTTATTCATCATCACTGCCTATTCATGCTGAGTAAGTTTTAATTGTCTTCGAAATTGAGCAAAGAGCCCAGTGCAGGTGACTGGGCTGTGCTAACCTCTCTCACGGAACTGCTCAAGCACGCATGGACTCCAGGCGAGGGGCAGCTTTCAGCCGACTCACCCTGCAGTCCTGAGGGAGGAGGTCCGATTCAGTCTCCACGAGACCGTGCTTTTTTCCCTTTCCACAAATACTTGGAGGCTGGTGTCCCTGCCTCAATGTACCGTAGACTTCACCCTTCAGAAGTACATCTGCGGTCACTCTGGAAAGCTGTCTGTCATCTGATGACATAAGCAGTGTGGTCAGGTGGAAAGAGTTTGGAAGCTTCCAGGATCCTTCTGGGTGTCACCTCCCCCATGACCTTGGCTGAGTCAGGTGCCTCACCTCCGCACACAAGCAACCCCTGGGCTTCTCTGCCCTTCTACCGTGGCCTACAATAGGCATTACTGAAATAGCCAGGCCACCTGTCTGTCTCCTTTGCTGGACTTGGAGTTTCTTGAACACAGGGATCATCTCTGGTTTCTGCTTTCGCCGCAGAACCCAGAACAGGACCTGCTGTCTGCTAGCAGCCCACTTCATGGCCACTGAACTCATGAGGAGTCACAGAGTCTGGTGTAGTTAGCATCCTAGCGGGGCTGCTTGCTGGCCCTGTGATCTCTCAGTCACTTCCCTGAGCCTCACTCTCCTTTTCTGAAAAATGAGGATGATACCGTGTAGCTGAACGTTGGCTTTCTCTGTGCCAGGCCTGATTGTACATGCTTCATGTGTGATGTCTCATTTAATCTTCACCACCATGTGTGGGAATTAACATTTTTGGTTAAGAGCACTGAGGAACAGAGAAGCTATAGGATTTTCTCAGGATATCTGATAAATGGGGTGAGAGTGTCAGGATTTAGATTCTGGCCGTCTGATACCACAACCTACAGAATTATGTACCGTAGTAGAGGTTTTTAACTTGGGGTGACCCTGCCTCTTGGGGGACATTTGGCAATGTCTGGAGACAATCTGGATCACCACAAGTGGCGAGAGGAAGTGCGTGGAGAGCGGGGATGCTGGTGAGCATCCTACAGTGCATGAGACAGCCCCCCAAGACAGGATTCTCTGTTCATAGTGTCTTGATCGAGAACCCTTGCCCTATCCCATCCTGCCTCAGTGAAGCCAAGTGTGCTAAGAGCCAGGCCCAGAGCAGGTCCACGACAAATGACACTTCATTCTTAAAGCTTGCAGGCTGCAGCCCTGGGAAGAGGGATCAAGCAGTTTCCGGTTTCCTTCAGCAGCTCAGGTTTTCTTCTTAATGGTTCCCGGCTGCTTGGCATCTCCGCCTCAGGAGTTCCTGTTTTTGTGAGACGTGCTGACAGTTATCAAGAGTCAGGGCAAAACTCTCCTTGGTGGAAGTCCAACTTCCCTGAGAGCTGGCAAGTTCAGACATTCCACACGGAAAACACACCTTCCCGAGAAGACTCCTGGCCTCTGACCCCCACGGCATGCACGACTCTAGGGAGAGCTGGGCTGTGTGCAGGTTTCTCCTTTCGTGGGAGCCGACATTTCTTACCCTTGGCATGGAAGGTATAGTTCTGGCCCTTGAAAGTGAGTGAGCCAAGGAGGAATGTGACAGAGGATCTGTCAGCTGGAGCAGTGCAAACCCCCCGCACACTGGCCCTTTTGGATAGTAGGCTGCGAGATCGTGGCTCTACCACTGACCTGCCAACTGACCTTGGGCAAGGGCCGGAACTGACCCCTTTCATTGTCAGGGTGATGGCCTCATTCCTGCCTTAGGGAGGCTCCAGGAATGACCTTTGGGTCTTTTTGTGTATAAAAGAGAAACTGGAAGAGGAAGGTAGTGGCGCAGTAGGAGCGTACTGCTCTGCATGCCAGAGGGTGCAGGGGTTTAGCATTTGGGGTTTTGTTTCTCTGTAAGCTCACATGCTTTCAGGCTTCAGCAATATGGAGTGCAGTTTAATCAGAACAGTGTTTTCAGCTGTTAAAGGGCTGTTGAACCTCTGTTGAAAGCTTGCCCACAGCCTTGCCTGGGTCTTGATACCCCGTGCAATATTTTCTAGCCATGAGGTCAAGGAAGTTTTGCTCAAAATGTTGGCCAACAATAGGCAGCATAAATTGGCTCTGGAGATCCGATGGCCAACAATGAGCTATCATATCTATCCTGGCATCAGAGCAGACAAAACTGGCTTCTCTGAGATCTAAAGAAAAAATTAATTTCTTAGGATGTTACCTGGGATTTATGAGCTGAGGAAAATATGTTCCTTTTTAAGGCTGATGTCATGCATTTATACTTATCTCTAAACTCATCAAGTTATATATATTAAATATGTACCACTTTTTCCATGTCAATCATATCTCAATAAAGTGGTTAAAAAAAACCCAACCTGATAGACACAGGGCTCCAGATGGAAGAGTCTGTTGTCTCTCTGGGAGTGGGTGGGTGAAGGAGTCCATAAGAGGACTCTTCGCTGCTTGTGCTTCACACAATATAAGGATACTTGGAGAACTCTCAAGAATTGGCAATCATCTCTTCTCCTCAGCCCTGACGTGGTTCAGAGCTTTAATTTCATGAATGGAATTACCAACTTGGCCAGGGCGTGCTGCTAGTATTGTAAGGTATAATTGTTGCTTCCATGCTGCAAATCTGGAAACTCCTTTGATAAAATGCAAGAAGGCAGTAGAGCCAATGATAAAGTCCTTCCATGTGTCTCCTTTTAGGACCCAAGTTTATCACTTCAGCTGGTCTCAGAAAGCCGTATCTGATGAGATGGAATCAGTCACACCATAGAAATGAAAGGAGCAGCTTCTAACTAAAATACTGACTGAGGACAGAGAGTACCTGCCCACCTGCAGGGTTCAGTAGGTGTAGACCCACTCTCTATTGCTCGGTTGTGAAGGCTGCCCTCACATTCTAGTTGCTGAGTTGACATGCAAAGTGCCAAGTTGAAAGGCTGTAGGTGTTCAGAAGTGGGATGAAGTCCAGGGCCAGCTGTTGGGACTCCTATCATATTCCATCAGATGAACATGACTGTTCATAGGATATTGAAGCCTGAGAATTCTAACGTATTTAGGAGGTTCCGAGTTGGATGCCTCAGGGCACTGTGGGATTTGCAACAGGCCTTATCGTGTTCTGAAATAAATGATAAAAATAGTAGCAATTACAGCACTCATTGCGAACCAGAATCATACACGGTCCTTTATTTATAATTCTTTTAACAGTGTGAGAATTTGATATTATTTGCCCTTTTTTCATGTGAGAAAAATGAGACCTAGGATGATTAACTGTAGATGACTAATTATTGGTAAAGCTAGAATTAGAACCTAGATCTATAGGCCTTCAAAAAACACACATGCTTTGTTTTTACCTTCGGATGAAATCTATATAGTTAAGGAAAGGCTAAACTGTAACACAGTAACCCAAATACACAGTGGATTAAATAAATATGTATTATTCATTTATACTGTTAATATACCATATTAATTTTACAAATATTAATATGTTATACTGTTAATATACTATATATGAATATGCTTTATTATGGATATTAATATATAATACACTAATAATATGTATATTATTAATATACTATTATATAAAACAGAAACTTATTTCTCTTTCGTGTTAACAGCTCTATTGTAGATGGAGGGCCCAGGATGGCTGGGCAGCTCCATGAGGTCATTCAGGGACCTAGGTTCCTTTTTTATTGCTGCTGTACTATCTCCTAGAATGCTTTCTTTATCTTCGTAGTTGATTTTTTGCCAACAGCATGTCCATGTTTTGACCTTTGGGAAGGGAGAAAGAATGGTAGGAAGGCAAGATATTTACTGTGAAGAAAGTGACCAGAAGTTGTACACATCACTTTCTACCTACTCACTATTAGGGAAACATAGTCACATGGATATACCTTGCTGCAAGGGAGTTTGGGGAATGCATTTCTGGATGTATCCTGCTAAAACTCAGGGTAGAAGTATGTGTACACATGCATGTGTGTATTCTTAGATGAAATAGAAGAAGGAAAGAGTGGATTTTGGGGGACATTTAACAGTTGCTGATATACTCCTATATAAAATTAAAAATATAACTTTCTCTGTTTAGAAAACGTGAAGTGCTTGAAAATTTAACCTGACGAAGCACCCTTGAACCAGTCATGCCTACCCACTGAGTTGGTACGAATGCTAATTGTGAGATGAGACTCTGGGGCAAGGGCCCAGGCTGAGTGAGTAAGGCATTAAGCATTGTACCTTGCTGACCTTGCCTGGGGGAAGGTCTCAGGAAATTCTGACCTTGGCTTCGTTGGTCACTCAGCACTCTCAGCAAATACTTGGATCACGGCCCAGTCGTCAGGATCACTCCAACTTGAGCATTCTATCCTTGGAATTCCTGGAAAATTCCTTCCTCTGTGGATTGTAGAGTTGGGATGGTGGGCTCACTTTAGGAAAATGGTGCTGAGGGTTGTCAGGATGTTCTGCTCACTTCATTCCCTCTACTTCTTCAGTGAAGATAAAGGAATTAAACAATCCCAGTGTCATTCTCTAATGCCTGAATTTAGATATGGCTGCTCTTTAATAATGGAATGATCTGGAATCTCTTCTGGCATTCTATTCTAGGGACAAGCGTGCCTGAGGGTGGGGCACTACATTTCCCATTTACACCCCTTCCTTTTGTACTTTTTTTCTTTAACTGTACTGCATAAAAATAAAAAAAAAAGACCTTTGGTTCCAAGAAATCTGAATTTGTTTCATGCCACTTTTTCTTTTCATATATTGTTCCCTCTCCTTGGGGTCTCTCAACTCACACTGCCCCTACCCTAGGTTCCCACACACCTCCCTGCAATATTTAACCAACTTATTTTTTAGATCTCATTGCAACCTCTCTTCCTCTGGGGTGCCTTCCCTCAATTCCCAGTCCAGTTCGGGGGCTTCTGGTCTATGATCCTGAGAACTTCTGTACTTCTTTGGTTGTTGCATAGTGCAGTCGTCAAAAACCAAGTCTGAGTCAGGGCTCTGCCCCTTACCAGCCGTGCAGCCTTGGCAGGTTTCTTCCTCTTGTCAAGTCTCAGTTAACCAGTGATTCTGATAGCAGAGTACCTGTCTTACAGGACCGCTGTGAGGATTAAATGAGATAGGGCCTGTGAGTTGCTTAGCACCACGTCTGGCACGCTGGAAGTTCTCAGTAAACATTTGGCTGCCTGGCATCTGAAACCCATCCTTACATTTGGAGGATTCTCTCAGGGCGAGTCCTGGAAAGAAGGTGTCCATCTGCATCTACCTTTCAAGCTGAATGACCAGCTGCTGCTCTCTCCTCCCCATTGGGACCCAGGACCTGGGCTTGGTTCATTGGACACCCTAGACTCAGAGTTAGTGTTGCATCTTCCCGTGTTACGTGGGGATTTATCCTGTTGAACTGGGCAGCGGCAAGCGTAGCCTTTTTTCCAGAGTACCTGCGGAAACAGGACCAGCCACTGTGTCCTCACTGGATCTCCCCTGTGGTGGGATTTTGGCTGTGGTCCCGTGGTGTGGCCTCTCTTAGTTTCTGCCCATTTTTAGCATCTGGTTCTCCAAAGTTCCCAGAAATTCTGTGAGTAATTCCCTGCTACCCCCCACCCCAATAAATTCCCTTTCTGCTTAAATAAGCCAGAGTTGGTGTTTGTTGCTTATAATCAGAAACTTGATCAACAGAGTTAAATTTTATTGTTGTTGTAGTGGTTACTGCCCTCATCACAGTGTGGTGGGATCACTGATGGACTTACCTGCCTCCTGCACTGTGAACCCAGCCATTGAACAGCCCCCAGCACAGCACTGGGCTCACAATAGACTTGTTGAATGAATGCCTGATGTTTAATGATGGGTGGGAAATGAATGAATGAATGAGGAGATAAATGAGATATTTGCTCGATGCTTATGATGATTCTTAGAGCACCTAACTTGGAGTTGAGGTGCCCTGAGTAACAGTGACATAGCGGAGCTCAGATAAGGCACTGTCATTTCTGCTGTACATTTTAATATTAGAAGGCCTAAATAACCTGCTTTTCATGATGAAAAAAATTTACGAATAGTTGCTGAGGCTCCTGGATGGACACATGTCATATCTTATCCAGGTTGTAGCAGGGCTCCCAAGGAATACCCATAACCAGGTATATGATGTTTTGCCCTTTATGATGTGTGTGGATGCACATTCTTTTACTTAATCCTCACAAAAATGTTGATTGATAGGTATTACTATTCTCATTTTACAGACGAGGAAGCAGAGTCTCAGGATAAGTAGCTTATAGAAGATGACTCACCCAGGAAATAGCAGAGATATGTCTCAAACTAGGTACTAATCTCCAAATATTATGCTCTTGCTGTTTTACTTCTCCACCCAGGGAGTAGTAAACTGTCAATAAGAGTTACTTACCAAGAGTGCTTTTTAAAATGAGGAAGTTGAATTATTCTTGTTGAAGGCACTAATCACATTATCTTGGGCCCTCCATTGGTAATATACCAGGAGGATTTGCATGTCATAGCCCAGGAGCTAGGCTCAATGTTTTGGAATTTATTCTGATCGTTAGAAAACCACAGGATTGTGGTACATATTTTGATTTACAATGTAATGAAACAACCCAGACTAAATTTTGGTGGTAATAAACTAAGAAGGCCTGACAAAGAATCCATATGGATTTTGTAGGACACTTCCTCAAATTGTTCTTAAATGGTCTTTCTCTCCCTCTTGTATGGGCTTAAAGGGCCCATCGTTTTATTTCTGACATTAGCAGTACCTACCTCCTCTGTGTTCCTTGTAGGAAACATGCAGATTCTGGATTCCATGAGGCTGACAAGATTGGACCGTTACCACGGTGGAGCTATGGAATTTTCGAACAGAAGTGTCTTCAGAGACATCCCCATTTTATTCCAAAGCCTTGGGCTGGTGGGCAACCTGAAAGGAGGTGTAAACAGCTCAGGATATTTTAAAGAGGATTGTTGGATGAAATTGCACTCCTCCAGTGTACCTAGCTCCTCTGTACTGATACCTGTATGTTGATAACAGGAAGCTTTTATCATGGCCCTTGGATCGTTTGTCTTTGGCAGAAGAACAAGATAGATGGCATTATACCGATTCCATTTGATGTTTTGTTGAGGATAATATAAGCTTTTTAATAGGGTAAATGACAGTTTTGTTTGTTCACTTAGTCATTGTTCAAATGTCTGTTTAAATGTTTTTCATAGCACCTGTCAGCATGCGAGAATATTGTGTTGATGTATTTGTTTACCTATTTATAATCCATCTCCTCCATCTAGAATATGATCTGTGAAAAAAGCAGAGCCCTTCTCTTTTCTGTTTAACACAGTACCTGCAGTACCTGAGGGCACTCCCTGGTATGGGGTAGGGACTCCGTAAATGTTATCTCCATGAATGAGCTAATGAAATAAAGTAGTTTATTGGATGGGACTAGGATCTTGAAACCCAAACTTGATTTTCTGGTGGAAATATGTTGAAAGAAGTACTAAAAACAGACTAAGAAAATTGTGGAAAGATGATTAGATGGCAAAACAAATTCTAAATCTTTTATCTTCTTCATCAGATCATGTTTCCTTCTCTGTAAGTTGAGAATGATGGTAGTTACCTGGCAGATTTTGGGGAAGATTAAAGTTAATTCATGTACTGTGGGTAGCATGTAGGTAGATGTGTAATGAATATTGATATACAGGTAACAGGGGAGGCAAGGAAGGTGTGAGGATTATCAGTCCATAGACTGAACATGCCATTTTCATGGGAATTCTGCTTGCAAGCTTTGGGTTGCACGTTTCTTCAGAATTCGCAGAGCTCTTTCTCCATGCTTTATTTCACCTAATTCTCAGTCACCACAGTCTTGCCTAGTGGTTAAAGTTAGTTCTGTTTTACAGATGGGAGTCAGGTGCGGGGCCGGATTGAAGTTTGGGGCTTTCCAAACTTTCCTTTCAGGGGCAGTCCCTGAGCTTCCTGAGGGACCATCTCCTCTGGTCATGGGCACCTCCTCTTGCTGACCTGGCCAGGCTTGCCTCTCCAGCCCACTTTTAAAGATTTTTTTTTTTTTAATATGACAGAGAGAGACACAGCGAGAGAGGGAACACAAGCAGGGGGAGTGGGAGAGGGAGAAGCAGGCTCCCCGCCGAGCAGGGAGCCCGATGCGGGGCTCGATCCCAGGACCCCGAGATCATGACCCGAGCTGAAGGCAGACGCTTAACGACTGAGCCACCCAGGCGCCCCTCCAGCCCACTTTTAATTAATCAATTAAAAAGAAAAATTTTTTTTATTACAATTGACACACAGTGTTACATCAGTGTCGGGTGTGCAACCTGGTGATTCAGCATCTACACGTTATGCTCTGCTCACCACAGTGTAACTACTCTCTGTCACCATGCAAAGCTGTTACAATAGCATTGACTGTATTCCCTATGTACCTTTCATCCCTATGACTTATTCATTCCATAACTGGAAGCCGGCATCTCCCATTCCCCTTCACCCATTTTTCCCATCCCCCAGCCCCCTTGCCTCTGGCAACCATCAGTTTTTTTCTCTATTATTTATAGGTCTGCTTCTGCTTTTTATTTGTTTTGTTTTTAAGATCTACATATGAATGAAATCATGGTATTTGTCTTTTTCAGTCTGACTTACTTCACTTAGCATAATATCTTCTAGGCCCATCTATGCTGTCACAAATGGCAAGATCTCATCCTTTTTTGTGGCCGCTTAATATTCCTGTGTGTGTGTGTGTACATGTGTACACATACATATACATTTACCACATCTTCTTCATCCATTCATGTATCGATGGACACCTAGGTTGTTTCCATATCTTGGCTATTGTAAATTATGCTCTCTAGTCCAGGTTTGCATTGTTTCTCTAGAATTCAGACCAGGAACCCCTTGAGGGCAGGAACTGTCTCTGTTGTTCTATTTTGCAGAATTCCGGATGCAATCTGATTGCTTATGTGATTATTAGTAACAGAGTTATGCAAAGATATTGCACGCCTGGTTTATGTTCAGTTTAAGCAAATACACAGGCATTTCCTCCTGCCCCCACTCCACTCCCTGGCCTACTTCCTCACCGTCTGAACACCCTCTGTGTCAGCCAGTGGATTCTGTGGGAAAAGAAAGCAGGTAGAAGTGAGCTTAAAGGTAGGATGGGAATGTGCTCCATCTCCCATCTCCTGCCTCTACCCTGGCTTTTGTATATCTTCTCTGTATCTGTTGCAGAACACCAGATTTCACACCTTGCTCGTGACATCCAGAACCATCAAAAAACCCCAACACTATCAAGTATAGATTGAAAATGCAAATTTTCAATGCAAAAGGACTAAGAGAAACTCTAGGTTGAAAGTGATCAAAGTGGTCTAAAGAGTTGGAACTCCCACTTTTTCAGTCTAGCCAGTGTTTATTGAACTCTGTGATATAGGAAATGCTTGTACTGCTATTCCCTCTCTAGTTTACTGGGCAGATGGTCATTTCTGTCATTTCTAGATACTTCTGATGAGTGGCAGTTCACCCAGGAAGACAGCTTGGGATGGTGGTTAAGAGTATGGGTTTTAAATACATGAGAACAGAAGCAATAGTATGGAGGACCTTAGGGGAAGGGAGGGAAATCTGAGGGGGGGAGAAATCAGAGAGGGAGATGAACCATGAGAGACTATGGACCCCGGGAAATGAACTGCGGGTCTCAGAGGGGAGGGGGGTGGGGGAGGAGGGTGATGGGTATTAAGGAGGGCACGTGTTGTGATGTGCACTGGGTGTTGTGCGTAACTGATGAATCATTGAATACTACGTCAGAAACTGATGATGTACTATACAGTGGTTAACTGGACGTAATAAAAAAAATAATTAAAATACGTGGGCTATTGACATCAGATGAATGGTCAACCACAGCCAAAGTTACAAAGATAGGAAGTCTGTTCCTCCAAACCACATAATCTGAGATTATAGATCGCACTGAGCAAAAAAAACTCATGTCTTATAGATTCTTTCCACAAATGATTAAAGAGTAAATGCTGTGTAGTATACACAGATGCTTAAGTAAAACTTATTTGATGACAGGAGAGCATTTAGAAACCAAACCAAACCAAAAATAAGTTCCTGGCAGAATTAGGAAGATGGTGTAGGTATGTTTCGAAAAGTGAAGTACTTTGCCAAGAGACTTTATCATAGTGACTGAGGAAAATTGTAAAATTATCATGCAATAATAGAAGGAGGGAATTCACATAATATAAGCAATCATTATAAAAAGTTCTTGATACGAAGGTAACACCTGGAGCTGCCAGTGCTGATGAGGACGCTTCAGTTGCAAATACCTGCGATCAGCACCTTTTATAAGCAAAGAAGTGCTAAAACAGCTCCCACGTGATCCCTGAGGGCAACTGAACAGAGTGTTAGTGCTCAGAGAGGGTCGTGGTGATCGGGAAGCTGCAGAAACCTTCAACTGCGACAACCCCATGTTCTACAGATGAACAAACTGGGGTGCCGAGTGCATAGGTTTTAAAGCCAGAAAGATGTGGGTTCAAACCTTCAATCTCTAAGTTGATGATTCTGTCTCTCACTGTTTCTAGCTAAATGACCTCAGACGAACTGCCTAATTTCTAGAAACCTGTTTCCTCATTTCTGTCACCAGCAGCATAAAGCAAAGTCTTCTTTAGTTCCACTGAAGGTTAAACTGAAGCCTCTTCTTAAATCCCTCAGAGGGATCTGTGCGTACTGGACCCCCAGGAAAGGATAGATATTCTTACCTCATAGGGCTAACCAGTCCACTAAAAAATAAGTTTCATTTTCAGACTAATTTTTTGAGCCATAAAATGCTTATGTCTTTTGATCTAGTACTGTGTAAAATGGGGACAATGATGCTTTGTCTAAAGAACGGAAGAGCTATAAGCATTAAGAAGTTTGTAGTGCTATTATTTGTAATAAGAATATTTTGGAAATCACTCAAAATGTCTTATAACAGAGAGTGAGTTAAGTAAATTACTGTCTATTCTGAGGGATACAAGATGCATCATTGCAATAATAATGAAGACAATGTTAGATTTAACATGCTGAATCCAAAATTGCATTTACATTATGATTACAAAAATGTAAATATATTTATGCATGCGGGCAGGAATTGGTGGGCAAAAACAGAAAAATGAAGAGGAACTTTTGGGGATTAATGAAATTCTGGGTATATATTTTTTTCATTTTCATTTTTCTTACCGTCCCTCTAGGGTTATTTATAAAATAAGTAGTCACATAAAATGTTTTTATTTAAAAAAGAAATTTCGTCTCTTCTCTTCAGTAAGGCAGTGACCTCTGACTGAAGTTTCACCCTTCACTACCTGAAGAGCCACGTTATATTTTATGCTTTGCAGGACATTGTCTAAATCAGTGGAACCTCAGCCACAAGATCACTTTGGTTGCTTAAAAAATGATTTGAAAGTTGGCATGGTTGGAAAGATTTAGAGCAGAAACTCTCTGATGTCATGTGTTTTCTTTGCTTCTGACAAAGGAAATAAACAAAGAAGAGCAAGGGTGAGTTAGCAGAGTCCAGTTTTGCAGGGGATGTGTTGGTGGCCACAAAGGCTTCCCTCCTGCCTGGGCAGGTTAGTACAAGGCCAGTGACTAGGGTTGTGACAAGGCTTGAGACTGAGTCCCGCCAGGACTGATTGAAATAACTGGGTCAGTGACTGTGAAATGCTTGCCACCTTCATGTTTTTGAAGGTAGGTCAAGCAGAAGAGAGTGGACTTGTTCTGATCAGCCTCAGGACAATGAGTCGAAGATACCAAGTGACAGAGTTCAGCCCAATATGAGGAAGAATTTTTTAACAGTCACAGATGTCCCAAAGCGGGAGGGTTCAACTCGGGAGGTGGTGAGCTCACTGTTCTTGGAGGTATTGCCCACCTTGGAGAAGCTGAAGGCTCTAGTGGGGACATGGTATTGGCTGAGGTAGGGGATGGCAAAGGTAGGGGAGGTCCTTGAGATGCCTTCTACCCCTGAGATTCCGTGACTCTTCCTGGAGCTTTATTCCTAGTTGGTGACAGCAGGTCTCAGGGATCCACCCTCACCTCCTTTCTTGTCACCCACCCTGAGGCACTCAAGAGAATTATTCCCTGTCACCATGTCTCAATATCGCCATGACCAAAATAGGGAAGTTAATGACCTATTATTAACTATCTCAGTTTACCGTAGGGATTAATGAAGATTAGTAAAAAGAATTGTCAAGAGATTCAGTTTCCCTAAGGACAAATAATTTGGCTGCAATGTAGGTGAATCATTTTAGGAGAAATAGCTACAGATGACAAAATATTCTGACTCAGTATAAATAACAATTATTTTACAAACTCATTCATTCATGAAATATCTATTGGGATGATATCAACACTAAGAATGTCCTCTCCCATATGCAGCATATGTATATAACAGTGTACAGTGCACAAAAAGTAATTAAACACAATTTTTTCCCTACAAAATCTTTCTGACTTTAGAATTATTCTAAATCTCTTATTCTTATTTCCCCCCTCTTATCTCCAACTTATAGTCCAGTTAGTGTTTTATTTTAGGCTCTATTTTCAGAGGGATTCTTGGATATGTTCAGCAATTGAAAAGGGACACTAAAGATAGTAATCTTGTTTTACTAAATAAACAGGGACTGTAATGATTTTGTACTTTTCCAGATTGTGCTAGTTTATGCACATAATTTACAAGAAAGAGGGCATAAAACAGAGAGAACACTAACAAAGACAGGAAGAAGGGAGGTTGTCACTGCAGTGGCTGCAAGGAGGCAGTTTTTTCTTTTTTTTAAGGATTTATTTACTTGAGAGAGAGAGAGAGAATGAGAATGAATGTGAATGGGAGGGGGAGAGGGAGAGAGAGCCTCAAATAGACTGAATGCTGAGCATGGAGCCTGGCATGGGGCTTGATCTCACAACCCTGAGATCACAACCTGAGCTGAAACCAAGTTGGACACTCAACCAACCATACCACCCAGGTGCCCCAAGGAGGCAGTTTTTTCTGTGTGGTGCACAGGAAGCAATGCAACAGGGAGCTTTACTGAGTAACAGGTGCGTCTTGAAGAAAGCTGGGACTAGGACCTCTTATTTTCTTCTAAAAGCAGGGAGGTCTTCATGGCACTCTGTGTTAAAGAAGAGCTGGTCTTCCTACCCTGCAGAGATTTGCATGGATTTAAAGGATGACTAGGAAAGACCATCACTGAGCTCGAGTAATACATAGTACAAAGGTGACTGGGAGACTGAGAGCAGCCTTTGGGAGTGGCTTTACCAGGCTGGGTGGCGCTGGGAGAGGTCAGCCTCAGATGCAGGTGACTTGAGGTGTATTACCTATAGAGAATTTAAAAACAATGATAAAGAGAAAAAAAGTGGGGTTTCTTTTAATTATTACATGCTCTCATGATTCCCAATGATGCCAGTGATAAGATACACCTTGAGAAAATCTTTTGTTCTAAGTTTTAGAACATTTAGTAAGGTAGGTAGCTATTAATAATGTACATGTAAGCTTCACAGTAGCCCAATTTTAATATTTTATCCTTTAATGAACATTGTCTTGCACATGGAAGCTATTTCAGGAAACTCCATGTTATAGAGCTGGTGCACAGTACACATGGGCTCAGCTACATGTGTTGGTTTTGAGGATCAGTCGTAATGGTTTGGAATTTGTACTGCTCCTTTCATATGCACTTTTCACCTCCAATACCTGTGGCACACCTTTGCCTGTGTTTAAACTGAAGACTTGAAATTAACAGTGATAGCACACTGCTTATGAGGATGAAGAGAGAGAATGTAAGTTCCATTACTGTTAGTCTGTGTGACCACTGACAGGTTTTCTCCGTGCTTAAAATTTAAAACAGTGAGATCACGTATGAACTTGTGAGGTACAATTTTGTTTAAGTGCAAGTTCTAATGCACATGTGAAATAGTCTGTAGACCTTGAGTAATAACATTTAAAATCAAAATTTATTCTTCTTTTGAGTGGACTGTTTTAAAACTAAAGAACAAAGAAAATTGTGATTCTTTTATGATAATTACTGAAAATAATTTGGTTGTATAGAAGTGGCAGTTTTAAAACATTATCTGTTTTAGACGTTACAATTTCTAGGTCCCCCACTGAATTGGGCAGTTTTGGATCAAGTCCTGTTGAGTTACTGAATCATTTTAAACCTAAACTTTCTCATGAATGAAAAAGGCATATCCTTTGTAGAGTTATTGTGAGATTAAATGGGATAATGCATGTAACCACCTAGAACAATAACAGGAACATAGCAAATGCTCAATAAATGACAGTTTGATAATAATAATAGAAATAGTTATTGCATTTTGTGAAATTCATTGCAGAAAGGCTTTGCATGTTAAAGAGATTCAAGCTGAGATGTAAATAATTATAGGTAGAGACACTGAGACTTCTCTGGATATAGTATGCTGTTCTTGTTACAGGGAAGTGAGTAGTCTCGTTCGTTCATTTAAAAAATGTCTTGGGGCACCTGGGTGGCTCAGTCATTAAGTGTCCGACTCTTGATTTTGGCTCAGGTCATGATCTCAGGGTTGTGGGATCGAGCCCCGTGTTGGGCTCCACACTCAGCATGGAGTCTGCTTGAGAATCTCTCTCTCCTTCTGTCCCACCCCCTGCTTTTGTTTTCTCTCTCTTTCTCTGTCTCTCTAAATAAATAAATAACTTCTTAAAAAATAATAAAATGAAAAATGTCTTTTGAGGGGACGTTACAGTCACCATTTTAGGTGATGTATATAGCAGTCGATAAGAGAGACAAGGTCTTTATTCTCATAGAGCCTACTAGCAAAGTTCTGGTGGAATTAAAAGCCCATTTTAGGTATCACTACATGAACTGGGTAGATCCAAGCCCCATTTATGGTTAACATTGTGGTGACCAGAGTAAGTAGGGAGTACGTGGAGTCTTAGATCAGCAGTGTGGTTTATTTGGAAGAACATGCACTGTACAGTCATATGGGTTGAATTTCAGCTTCTCCGTGCATGAGTTATGTGGCTGTGAGCAGGTCATTTCACATGTCTGTGATTCAGGTTCTTCATCTCTAGAATTGGGATAACAATCCCTGCCTCACAGCATTCTTGTGAGAAATAAATATAAAAACAAAGAAAAGGATACAGTGGTATCCCTGGTACAAAGAGGTACTCACAGATGTTAGCCCTTTTTTCTCCTCTTACCAGATTGTGCCTGAAGAGAACCTAGCACTGTTGGGTTCATTGTTCTTTACACATACATACACATACGTATGTACATATGGACACATCAGCCATAGCTAGAAGGACATTCATTGATTGATGCTTAAGGCATATTACTCAGGGTTGACATGGGCTGTTTGTTCTAGTAGTGAGGGTATACTTGGAGGTCTGCCTACTGATAGTGTGTAGTCCCCTCCATATTTAATAGAGCAACCACCTACTCCTTCCAAACTATAGACCTGTATGTTTACCAGCCTGATGTCTACACTGTGTACCTGTTTGCTTCTGACAAAGTGCACGTGATGTCTTTAACCAAATCTATTACATGAGGAGTAGGTCAGCTTTTTTTTTTTTTTTTAATTTTATTTATTTTTTTGAGACAGAGCACAAGCGGGGAGGTGGGTCAGAGGGAGAGGGAGAAGCAGACTCCCCACTGAGCAGGGAGCCTGCCATGGGGCTTTATCCCACAACCCTGAGATCATGAGCCGGGCTGAAGGCAGATGCTTAACCGACTGTGCCACCCAGGTGCCCCAAGTAGGTCAGCTTTAAACACTGTTGACAACGTTATATTCTTTACCACCTTGTGGAGGAAACCAGAACAAACTAAGAATTTTACCTTTCACTGAATTTTAAACTTTCACTCTGTGGAGAAAGAATTGCTTATGCGAGAAAATCTATGTCCCCAGTAGACTAATGCTAATATAGAATCTAAATGTTAATACTACCATGGAAGTCAGCAGAGATAGGAGTCTCCTGAGGGAGGAGATGCACTCTCATGGGGTAAGTAATACATTCTGCTGCCCCATTTTTATAAACTTGTGTGGTGATAATGTAACATGGCACTTGGGTGACAAGGCATATGCTCTCTACCTCCCTTGACAGAGAGAATAACAATATCCTGATTTCATCATGGTTTTTATTGTTTCAAAGTAAGAATACCTCAACAAGACAAACTGAGGCTATCATCTAATGCCTGCCAGGGAAAGATCACTGAATATCAACTAGTCCCGAAACCTCTGACATTTAACTGGCTTATAGTTAAGAATTCTATACAATTGTTATTGTATTGTTTACCTTCACTGACAGTTTGCAGCTAGTTTATCTTGGAGGGTAATGAATGAGGGAATGACATTTCTTAGTACCTGATATTATACAGAGGCTCTATTGATTCTTTTATGGTCATAGTTGGCATTAGAAACAACTTTAAAACTTTTCCTGGATAAATGAGCATAATCATGTATATGATGTAGAACTTTGGGGTTGCGATCCTTCATTGTCTGTGCACTGGACAGAACATGTGAATGCAGAAAAATTGAAACCTGTAATAGGTGTCTGCCTGTATTTTTCTTTGGCAAGTAGTGCATTGGCCTTTAATCCAGGGATACTTCTGTTTATACAGATGTGAATTCCCTTTTGCAGATTTATATGGTTTCCCTTATCCACTCTTCCATTCTTCCTGGAAGTAATATTACTCTCCTTGAGTTGTAGGTAGATTTGAAGCTGCCCAAGAAAATTCCATTTCCAGTCTTCCTTGTACCTGGGTTTGTCCATATCACTAAATTTTGGTCAATGGGATGCAAAAGAATTGATATGTGCAGCTTTTAGATCACATTTTTATAAGGAAGCTGTTTGCCTTTCACTCTCTTCATTTCTTTCCTTTGGCTTTCAAATGGTGACAGCCAGAGCGGCTGCCTTGGACTCAGAGGAAGCTGCTTGTTGAAGATGGTAGGGGCATGCTCCCAGCCAGGGTTCCTACATGACCTTGTGGGGAGCAGAGCTGTCCATCTACCTTGGATGATCCTCCTATACCTAGACTGTTACCTTACAGGGAAATAAACTTTGGTTTTATCTAAGTCACTATATACTGGGGCCTCTTTGTTACAGCAGCTGAACGTATATTCTAACTAATATATACTCCTGCAGGTCACCTGACTGATAAATCATATGGAACTTTTCATAGTTCCACAGTATTGACTGTGTTCCGGATGCTTGTCACTTTCAATTCACTATTACTTAATATTTATTAGAAGTTTTCCCATGAGAAGTAAAATTCACAGAGCCCAGCATATGAAGGGTGTGCAGTTAAATGATTCCTCCAGAATCTCCAGATGTCCTTTTTGGATTAAGACAGACCATAGGAGAATTGCACACCTGGCCTGTCTTGATTTGGCTTCTTGGAGAATTACTCCGTGGATCTGAGCCTTGGCCTTGTGCCATCAGCCCACATTGAGGAATGCTAACAAACAACCCTGTGAGCCCCACTGCTGTATGTCCAGGAGGATGTGTTTGAGGATGTGGTTTGCTACCCTTTGTGAGGACCCAAGGGAGAAGTTCCTTTCAGTGCTTGTACCAGAAATAGTTGTATTTCTCCTGAGCAACTAGCTTGTATTTTGTTTTTGTGGACACTCTAAATTGTGTAACTGTCTGTGTCTTTCAAAGCCACCTCAAATGCTTTGGGAACAAGACAGGGTATAAAATAAAGCTAGTCAGAGTCAAGACCAACTTTGCTATTTAACTCATTATATTGCTTTTGGTAAAGTCACTTTACTTGGCTTTACTTTCTTTGCTTGTAAGTTAGAGATAATGAGTTCTTCCTGTGAGTAAAGTGTAAATTAATGTTTATAAAGCACTTAGAGTTCCCTCAACGTAAATAATTATGGAAACTAACAGTAATATTTCAGTTTTTTATAAATCTCTGCTATTTTTTTTAAAGGTTTTATGTTTTTTTTTTTTAAGTAATCTCTATACACAATGTGGGGCTCAAACCCATAATCCTGAGATCAAGAGTCACATGCTCCACTGATGAGCCAGCCAGATGCCCCAAAACTCTGCTATTTTGTAATTCCCCACCTTTTTATGTGCTTTCTGAACTTTACTTGTTTACTCATTATTCAACAAATTTGAGGACATACTAGTGCACCAAACACCCTGGAAGGATACAATTTAATAAGCCTGGATCCTTGCCCTCAAGTAGCATGAGGAGTTGAGGATGTGATTTCACCAAATTCAAGATTAAATAAGAAAAAAACGAATAAATGGATAAATGAATACCCTTACTTATGAAATTCTGAGATTGCAACGAAGAAAAGGAATAGGGAACAGTGGGAGAGAATAATGACAATCCTAGAGGTGGAGGTGGAAGGTGCCCGTAAGAAGGCGGCATTCAAGCAAAGATTTGGAGAATAAGAGGGAACAACTCTGCTAGCACTGAGGACACGAGTGTGAACCCATGAAAGAATTGATACAGTAACGGATCTGAACACGCACGGTGGTAGTTCAGTTAGTAAGCAAGGGCAAAAGAGGGTGTTTGGAGAGAAGGTCAGGACGGTGCCATATGGTGGCTGAGCTGAGTTGTTGAAGATTGAGTAAGAGTTCGCTGGAGAAAGGGAAGGACGGGTGAACTAGATCATGGACTGCACAGCCGAATGTACAAAGGTGTAGAGCTTCACAACATGGACGCTGTTGTATTGAAGCATCAAGTAAAAGAGCGCATGAGGGGAGATGAAGCTGGAGAAGAGGCTCAGAATTGGATCATGGAGAACCTTGAATGCCTAATGCTTTCTTCCCCATTACATGGCTGGGAGGTAGGAGGGAGCTGGGTTCCATCTCCTAATGATTTAGGACAATTGTTTGGGAAAATATTTGCTGGCAATCTCTTAAATAAAAACTTACTCCCCACTCCATACTTTCTTTCAAATAGAGCCCTTAGAGTAGAGACGGCCACGAATGACTCTTTTGGAACCTCAGATAAAGCAGTTGACTGAAGGTTAATCATCCTCACCCCTGCCAGTACCTTGTCAGCTCCTGTCGACTCCCCTGCTCTTTTCCCTAGCTCTTGCCTTCTCTAGATCTCTGCAGGGAGAGTTACTGCTGGGTGCCCATCCCACTTTCTAATGCATGTGGATGTGCTTAGTAAAATGGTCCATAGATATGAGGTATTTATTATTAGTGCTAATAGCACTAGATTTATTTTTTAGAGATTTTATTTATTAGAGAGTAAGCACACAAGCAAGGGGAGGGGCCGAGGGAGAGGGAGAAGCAGACTCCCCACTGAGCAGGGAGTCGGATGTGGGGCCTAATCTGGCGACTCAGGGATCATGACCTGAGCTGAAGGCAGATGCATAAGGGACTGAGCCACCCGGGTGGCCCTAGTAGCAGTAGATTTAGATTCAGGGGCTGGTCCTGGGTCCTCTACTTCATAGGTTGGGCAGGTTACTTCTTGGAGCTGTTTCCTCACATGTGTAAAGGAGAAAGTACCTACCTTCTTGAGTTGTTGTGAGGATTAAAGGAAACCTGGAATATGTGTGAAGTGCTTACACAGTGTCTGCTTAACAAATTGTAGGTGCTATTCATAGTAGGAAAGTAATCAAAAGGGAAAGCAAATTCAAAATCCTTTTCTGAACACGGAGCATGGAAGACTAAGATATAGGGAATCTACTGAAAAAAAAAAAAAATGAGGTAATTGATCTTGGCCAAGTCACTTACCCCATTTCCTCATCCAAACAGTGGGGACTACAATTTCCCTTTTGTGTAATTTATTGGATATTTATAAGGAATAGATATGATTATAAAATTTCTTTGAAAACTTTTTTTTGCTTTGTTTACAACGTTAGTCTGGGTCCTCTAAGAAAGCAATGCCAAGGATTTTATTAGGGGAAACACTTGTGAGAGAAAATGGGGTGGGAGCTAGAGAAGCTGCCAGAGCTGTCAGACAACGATGGAGGTCTGCCCTGAGGAAGGAAAGAGGTAGGGTCATTGGGTGGAAGCTATGCCATTCAAGGAAGGCTTGGCAAGGGGCGACAACCCTGGACCAAAGTCAGTCAATTCAGCAATCCTGCATGTTGCATCTTTCAGGGATGGGGTAGCCAATCCCAGCTCTATCCCTGCGGAGCTCAGCAGTTGGCTGGGAAGAGCTCATGGGAGGTGTGGCCTCAGCACAAAGAAGTGCTGGATGTCAGTGTGGCAGCTGAGGCCACTGGTCAGTTCTGCTCCTTGTAGCTGGTACATTCTCACAACCACTACATTGACCATGAGGAAGAATCTGTTTTCTAAATAGGAGAATAAACTGGTTGCAGCTAAAACTGTTTATTCTGATTCCTCTTAATATGCTTAATATGTAAGAGAGCTCTTTTTAACAAGTCTGATGCAGGCGGTCTTCCAGTGAAGGTCAAAACTAGCGTGTGGTGCTCTGATAATGAGCTAAAGAACTGTGAGCCTGGGGACTGATTTTATCCTGTGGATCCTTGGAAGAGCTAATGGGGATGGGGTTGGTGTTCTCTTTTAGAGCTGGTACCTTTTCTTTCTTGATACAAAATAGAATTTATTGATAGTGACCTCTGCATCCATTGACTTTGTTTTAAAGATTTTATTTATTTGAGAGAGAGCGAGAGAGAGCGAGAGAGAGCCGGAGAGGGAGAAGCAGGCTCCTCACTGAGCAGGGAGCCAGATGCGGGGCTCGATCCCAGAACCCTGAGATCATGACCTGAGCTGAAGGCAGATGCTTAACCACTGAGCCACCCAGGTGCCCCCATCCATTGACTTTTTACAGAAAAATTAAAAGCACTTTCTCTTTAAACAATTATTTATGCTTGTAAAGCACTTTACATTTTACACACTTCATATATATGTTTTCTCATGTGATTGTCACAAAAGCCTTGAGGAGCCAGAACTCCCATTTTAGAGGGATCAAAATACAGATCAAAAAGGTTAAACAATGTGTCCAAAGCACAAGGCTCACAAGTGGCTAAGTGGGGACATGAACCCATACCGTAGTATTTCCAGCTTTTGTCACGGCAGGACAGAGCTCACATGTACCTCTAATTTGATGAAAAAGAAATGTTCAGAATCTTTCTTATCATTGCTCCCAGTTTGGATGTCCTCATTTTATAAATAATGGAAGAAATCTGGAGAGGCTCCACAGAAAAGCACCAGACATTTTTAAATGGGCCCTGGGAGGAGCTCTGAAGGGAGCTGGAGTCACTCATTTTGGAAAAGAGAAAGCTGAGGATTGATTTCATTACTCGCTTTACAGCCGCAAGGGGTTATTATGAGGTAGAGGTGGACAAATTGCTCTCCATCTCCAGAAACATCAGGATGTCAGGAAATAGGGCTTAATGTGGAGGCAGAAGAACTTTCTCCGTTGTCAGGGTAATCAAACAAATAAACCACCAAGACCATGAGGAAAGGCTTGACTAGCTTTACAGATAAAAATGAATACAACTGTCTGGCCAGTTTTCTACCTGCTTTCATGGAGAAGGGAAGGAACCGGTGACCTCCTGCCCTCTGTACCATGTGGGAGCTGTAATTCTTTGACCTCAGAACAGAGACTTCTGCATCTACTGGTTAGCCTCATAATATGATGACTTGAATCATGTGAGAGCCCTGACATAGCTCAGCCCTTATGTTGGTGTTACAAAAAGCTCGCTGTCATTTCATTTCTTCTTTCATGCGACAAATATTTACTGAGTGCCTACTACTTTCCAGGTACTCTGTTAGGTGCTAAGGATCTATGTCGTGGTGAGTAGAGAAGGCCCCTGCCTTTACTGCTCTTTAGTCTGTGAGTAGAGGCCACTTAATTAACAAATAAACAAATAACAAATTCAGATAGCAGTAAGTGCTATGGAAACAACAGAACGGTGTGATGAAGTGGAGAGAGCCTCAGGCTACTCTAGGCTCAGTGGTCTGGGAAAGTTTCTCTAAAGAGGTGCCATTTGATCGGAGGCCTCAGAAATGAGAAGGACTCAGCCCAGCAAGGTTTAAAGGAAGAGCATTCCAGGCAGAGGTAACACCAGAGTAAGGTAACATTTGGGCTGAGCCTCGAAGGTAGAGAGATAGTGGAAGGAGTGTAGGAGGGAGAGGGAAAACCAAAAGTAAAGATTTATTGACTAATGATTGGGAAGCACTTTTTGTGAAGGGTGTAGTTTGGCTGGAGGTAGCGATGACGTAGAGCCATGATTCTCAGACTTGAGTGTGCTTCGTAATCACCAGGAGAGCTTGTTAAAACCCAGCTGCTGGGCCCCACACCCAGAGTTTCTGAAGCAGTTGGTCTGCTGTGAGTCCTGAACTCTTGCATTTCTAAGTTGCGAGGTGATACTGATGCTGCTGGTTCAGGGACCATGCTTTGAGAACCACTGGAAGGATGGACAGTTTACATCTAATTAGCTTACCGATATTAATAAGAAAAGCTAACATTTGCTATGCCATCACTATACGTAAGGTACTGCATGGACTTTCTTATGGAATCTATATAACAGCTCCACAAAATAGCAGTCATGATTATCCCATTTTACAGTAGTGGGAATAAGCACACAGAGATCAAATAATGTCCTAAAGCTTATAAAGCTTCTTCACAAAGCAAGAAAGTCGCAGAGCTGGAGGGTGAACCATGACCTTGGGATTCTAGAGTTCTTCACCACCGTACTGTAATTCAATTACAAAACCCAGAGTGGTGGAGAGGCAGCAGCTGATGGGGCAATTTAATCAAGGGGAATGAAGGGATCATATAAGGAAAATGCAGCACTGGTGTATTAGATCCAGTTGGTTCCCTCCTTTTGATTTTTCCTAAGAGAACCCTGATTTTATTCAGATACCACTTTCCCAGCTTAGGGGGTAAAATTTAATTACTCTGCATCTAGATCTGTCAGCACACAGCATTTTCCTGGCAACTGTTATGGATTCTAGGTAGGATGTATGTCCTAAATTGGCCACATCATACTAAATGGAAGCCTTATATTTCATGGCTGGGAGGGCAGCCCTCTCCGTCTCTTTCCTTGAGCATGAACATGGAAATGTGCCTGGTGGCAATGGTGGCCATTTTTCGACCACACAAACAGGCAATCTCTGCACAAAGCTGATAGGCTGAGGCTGCGGAGTGAGAAGATGGAAGGAAGCTCTTGATGGTACAGATTTGTCCTTGAATCAAGGAACCCAGAAGTCTGCATGACTTCTGGACTTTGTTATGTGAAATAGCCAATTTCCATATTGCTTGGGCCAGTTCAGTTCGAGTCAGGGTAACAGGGAGCCAAGAGCTTTGTAACTGGTTGAATGGGCACTACAATATAAAGGAGAATGTTTGGGATTTATAAACTTTGAACATAAAAACCAGAAGTAAATGTTCTAAGTCTATAGGATATTGGGGGACATAATGGTATCCGTTTTTATCTGGGATGCTGTCTGGAAAGGGAGGTGTAGGGAGACAGAAGTGAGATTGTGGGGACTTCTCTGTAATGGCCATGGTCCCTCACACCCTTGAGAATGCCTACAGTAAATTCAGATGGCTTTAAAGTAACAATCATCTCAACACATCCCTATTCTTTCCCTCTCCAAGCCCTTTATCCTGGCCTCTGGTTTCCTCCTCAAAATGAGTATGTAACTCATACTTCAGGATTCTGGGTGATTTTTTTGCTGAAAACATTTTGGCCAAAGCAGTTTGATGAAGAAGAATTGGCCAGTACAGTGATGTGGCTGAAATGATGATATAATAAGAAATGAAAATTTTACAATCATTTTTTTTCAAATAAGTCTAATATTGGTGCATAATGAGGGTATTTTGTACTTCCCGTGCTTCCCTGTTTGTCACAAAGAAGAACTGAAATAACCTGTATGTCTGATAATAGGTGATTCATTGGAAAAATTAAATAACCAGTAATAGAGGATTGGTTGGAAGAACCTAAGGGGCAAAAATAGGAAATTAACTGAAATAAATTAAATGTCCTTTACACTGTCCATAAAAATAAAGTCATTGCCAAACATAAATCCTTTCTGGAGAAGAATACCAACAAGCACATATGTGTTATTTAGAAAACCACTAACGTTCTACACACATGTACATAGAGGCATATAAACATTTCTCCAAGTAACATGTACATGTTGGTATTTTTCTCCACAAGGGATTTATGCTATTTTTAGTATAAAGCAAAAAATGTTTATAATTCAGATGATAGTTTTTTAAGTGTTCCATCACATTGGCCATTAAAGTGACTCCACAATTTCTTTCTTAAAATCATGGAAGGAAAGGTGTAATACTTAAAACGGAAATAGAAATAGGGATGCCTGGGTGGCTCTGTCGGGTAGGTGTCAGACTCTTGATTTCAGATCAGGTCATGATCTCAGGGTCATGAGATTGAGCCCCACGTCAGGCTCCACGCTCAGTACGGAGTCTGCTTGGGATTCCCTCTCTCTCCCTCTTGGCCTCTCCCACTTGTGCTCTCTCTCTCTCTAAAGTAAATAAATAAAAATCTTAAAAAATGAAATATAAATAAATAGAGCAGGAAACTATTTTTGAAACTGTGGAGCATTTCAAAAACAGATAAATATGTTTAAAAGCACCTAGAATATTTGCCAAACTGCCATATTGTGCATTGAATTGGCAATACTTGGAGAATCAGTGATTGGGGATATTTACTCTTGCATATGATTGTTCAATGCTTTTGCATTGATCATCTTTTTAAATCATCTCATAGCTGGGGATAATTGTTAGGGTGAGCCAGAAGTGACATGGCTTTCAACCCGAAAGTGCCAGATAGACTAACATCCTCATTTATGTGGGACTGTGTAGTTTTAAAACTAAAAGTCCCACAGCAAAGCAGATACCTTTTCAGTCCTGGGCAACCTCCTTCAGTCCCAGGCAAACCAGGACGGGTGGCCATTCCGTTAAATCTTTTTCCTTCAAAAGCTGGGGAGTAATATAACCCTCTTACCTAGAAGACTTGAAGGCATTTTGAAGAGCTGTCTTCAAAGCTCGAAGGTAAAACATATTTCCTGTGTCTTTAGCATTTGCATGGGTCAGTGCGGCAGTGGACAGGAAAAAGAAATAATTAGGATTACAGACTAATTTAAATGGTGAACTTTGAGTGACTCAGAGTAGACCAGCAAAGGCCCAGCCTTTTGGTATAGTTCTACTCCCCTGTCCCCCCTTCTCTACTCCTTTTGAGCCCATTTGCCCACTTGGGAATATAGAGATTTCCTGAGTCATCCTAGAGCCAAAGAATTCAGAAATCAACCAGAGGTGGATGAGGACAATTTGCTGGAGAAGGAAGAAGTATAAGACCTCCTAAGGAGTGGGGCACAGGAGAAGAGAGCTGAGATGATAGGACCAATAGAATGGGTGACATTTCCACTCCTCTGCATAAGAGAGACTTTATAGTAATACAGCTAAGAACACATCATTACTGTTCAAATAGAGCCAGAACACAAGCAAAGGTAGGACAATAAAAAATATTTTCCAAGTGAAAACCTGAAAGGAAAATCAAAACCAAAACCAAGAAGCACAAAACTCACTCTAACAATCAGTCTTAGAAGTGGTTATTCTCTGCCAAGGAAGGGGAACACCCAGGAGAGGCACAAAAACACCTGAAAGAATGAGGAGGAGGAGGAGGATTAGGTGAGACTACCACAGAGTGGTTGCTATTATATTTTGGTCTTGGTGAGGATGTTCGTGACTTACTTAGGTTGGAAAAGTTGGTTGAGTGTTAGCTGTCAAGTGGAAGACAACAAACTTAAGGATGGTTTACTTTGTTAAAACAATTGATGCTTTGTTGTATTTAAGGAGGAAGTTGCTTTCAAGCAAAAAGTGACTTAGTAATTATTTGCCCAAATTAATATCAAAATATGTTTTAAGGATATCTTGGCAAGTTTATCTGACCTCAGTTCTTTCATTCTGCTTGTCTGTTTGTCAGTCAATCAAACATCTAGTTTATTTGTTTAGTTTTATCTTGTTTGGGATTTGATTTTAAAAGTGAGCACAGGGCTTCTGCTTCTCACCACGGTGGAGTAAAAGGACTAGATACATCCTCCCTGAAGTAACCCTCCCTAACCATACTCTATGAAACAACAGTTTCAAGACACCAGACATTAGGCAGTGAAGTATCTTTGATCCCTAGGAGCTGAGAAACAAACGAGGTGAGCCCTATGAATGTCCCAGTTTACTGCCTGGAGACATTTCCAAACATTTGATATGGAGGAGCCCAGAAAATGCTACGGTAGAATTACTGAGTTATTAAAAAAAGACAGAGGGAAAGAGAGAGAGACTGAGCTGCATACAACTGCAGACAGGAGACAGACTTCTCTACAAGACTTCTGTTGGCTCTACTGTAAGGAGGCCAACTATCTGGAAGTATACAAGCGTGGGGCAAAGAGGAGGGTCAGCAGATGAAAAGACACAGGACTCAACAGAAGTGGAGAAGCAAAGCCAGGGCTAATTAAGGGCTTCATAAATTTTCTAATAAGGAGGGATTGATAGTTAATGCTAGAACCATGGTGTGGCTTGACTGGTAAATTATTTGCAACTTGTTTTCTGGTATTTATGCTTAAGGACATAATGAACTGTGCACAATTTATTTTATAGCATGAGGATGAGGTTCCTTTCTCTTGAGTTCCCACTCATTTTTAAAAGTCCTGAATCAAAACCTCCTTCATTAACTCATAAGGACGGGGCCTGAACTGAGCGCGACGCAAAATCATTTGTCGTCCCTTATCCCTGGTGCCCTCCTGCCCTTTCCAGGAAAGGGACTCCTTCTTGTTTGACTGTAGCTTGACCTTCACATTTCTAGTGATAAGAATTAAGGAAGCAAAAATGAGTTTATGAAAGGGAAAATATTTAAAAAAAAAAAAGATAAAATGAAATTTATGGGTGGATTTGTGTGTGTGTATTCTTTCCTAAAATGAGGTGGGATTTTCTGGAAGATTTTACGTCAGAGGTTTCCTAGCACCTTAGATTAATTTTATATTTATATATGTAATAATACTATGGTATATGTAATCTTATAATTAGGT
This sequence comes from Phoca vitulina, assembly GCF_004348235.1. Lineage (NCBI taxonomy): Eukaryota > Metazoa > Chordata > Mammalia > Carnivora > Phocidae > Phoca > Phoca vitulina. Next base: position 9,902,355 of record NW_022589724.1, on the reverse strand, counting down.
TGACCTTTTAATCTTTATATTCTTTCCAAAGTAAAGAACATGAATCATTTAAATAAATAAATAATGTGAGTTGAACGCCTACTATGCACACATCATAGAGACGGAAAAAGGAGTGTTCCTTCCCTGAGGGCTCTTATGGTCTGGGACTGTGGGGTTGGGGTTGGGCTGGCAGAGCGGTGGGTGGGGACAGAGTTGAGGGAAGCCAACAGACAGGTACACACATACCAGACAGAATGTGGTAACTAGAGCCAGAATTAGTCTTTAGAGATTCCATGAATAAGAGTTTTCTGACTTTTAGAAAGCCAAGAAGACCTTATATGGATTTATACTCAAGTGAAAAGTCAGACCCACAAACCATGTAGGGATCTGCAGGCATGTGAGCTGCTCCATGTGTGAAATGTCTTCTGCAGCTTCAATTTAAAAACAAAGTCAAGCACCAAGATGTGGGACAGACATTTTCTGAAATGTCACTTAATTACACCTCGCCATAAATAGCTGGGAACATCATAAAATTATTTTGGTGTCTTGTGTGTGATGTTAGTGATTAGGCCTGAGTAAAAAGTCATGTTCCCGGGGTTGGTATGTCAGGCCAACACCCCAAATTCCCATCAAATTTGGTCCTGTGGCAGTAGAAGTTTGCTTTCGAGTTTGTATTGAGTCACTGTCATGATGACTGTCCATCCAAGAACTGTGGCATTTTTTTGGGGGGGGGGCCCAGGATCAGAAGCAAGTGTGAACTGGCTATTTGTGAGATTTTCCAACTAGAAACGGGCTGAGGTGGGTAAATATGGAGGGGAGGGGATTTGAACTGGAGCTGACTGGAATGAGATGGCAGACACCTTGCTGAGTTGTGTTCTGGAAGTGAAAAGCAGCCCTTGAATAGGGGTCAGAAGAGGGTTAATGGGTAGGCTTTGTTAGAGAAAAATATTTAAAAAGCCATAAAAGTCAAAAGATGGCCTTGCAGAAAGCATCAGCTTTGTGATTAAGGTATCAAGCTACTAATTATTCATGGGAAGGTTGTCTGTTTGTCCAGACTTACGAGTTAGAGGCAGCACTGTGAGTCATGGGGGATTTGGTTATTACAACCAGAAAAACCAGAATGGGCTTTAGGAGCTGGATCCCTTAGAATTAGTAGAGACCCTATAAAGTATCTCAAACATCCAAGAGTTTATTTTTTTGTGTAAATGAAGTCTGGGAGTAGGTTGCCCAGAGCTGGTTTGGCAGCCCCAAAAATCATCAGGAGCTTGGACTGTTCTGGCTTATAGCATTTGTAATCCCAAGTCTTGTATCGGCAGTCCAAGATGGTGACTGGAACTCTACCTCTACATTCCAAAAGTGGGAGGGAGGGAGGACAGAAGAAGGACCTTTCCTCTTCCTTTTAAGGAAACTTGCTGGAAGTACCACACAGTTCTTAAATTTTATTGGTCAGCCTTAGTCACAAGGCCATACCTCCCTTTAAGGGAGGCTGGGGAATAGACTTCTTTAACTGGGTATGTGGGGTCTCTCTGAATAAGTTCAGGAATTCAGGGTTTTGTTACTAAGGAGATGGGAGGAGAACAGATTTTGGGAAGTGACTGGCATCTTTGCCAAGGAAGCTTGCAAGTGGTTTTGAAAATGGACAGAAGCAGCCTGCACAGAACACATGTCACCAGGGGCAGAAACTAGTGACCGTTCACTTAGCTATTCACCTCCTTTATTCATTCATCATTTAATAGGCCCCTGGATGTGCCAGTCCTGGGGATAAAGGGAAGACTCTAGACTCTACACAGATTCCTGGAGATCTTTGTCTCTCTCGAAAGGTAAAAGCATGCCCTTTAATTAGAACAAGCCCTTGTGAGGTATTTGGGAAAAAGACTATCTGCAGGCTTATCCTGTGCCTCTGCATTGATTCTTAGAGCCCGTTATGCTTGCAGAAGAGTTTTGAGTTGTCCTTTTGGAATGATCAGATTTTTCTGTTCATGCTAATGAACAAAATTATTCATAAGGTCATAACTTGTAGATGAAGAATGATTTTTCTCAGAAAACTTGCAGAGCAGCTGAATGCCAGGAAGTTCGTTACAGTGATGAGTCAACTTTTTTTTTTTTTTTTTTTAAAGATTTTTTATTTATTTATTTGACAGAAAGAGCGAGAGAGCACAAGCAGGGAGAACAGTAGAGGGAGAGGGAGAAGCAGGCTCCCCGCCAAGCAGGGAGCCCGATGTGGGGCTCGATCCCAGGACCCTGAGATCATGACCTGAGCCGAAGGCAGACACTTAACCATCTGAGCCACCCAGGCACCCCATGAGTCAACTTTTATACCACCCCCATACTTACCCTGATCCCCCGACCCAGAACTTTTATCCATATAATTTTAGTTGTCTTTTGAGGACTACCTTAAACAATTCTTCTCTCCTCTCCTCTGCTCACCATCTTTCTGTTCTTTTCTGAGGCTTCATTTTTCTAGACTGGAAAGCCCTTATACTTCTTCAACTGTTCCCCCAAATGACACGATTTAAGGAAAGGATTAAGAAGGAGAATAACGTTTTTTGTGGGGCTTATTATGTGTTGGATACAATGCTAGGGCTTTCGTATACATTATCTTATTTCAGCCTTGACAGCAACCCTGTGAGGAGGCTGATATTCATTATATTTTTTAAGTAAGGACCCAGATTCATGGAGGTTACCTTCACAAGTCACCTCTCTTAAGTTCCTATTCTCAGCCAAAGTTCAGGCAGAATTTGGTCCTGATCTGTTTGGGGACCAGACTGTATTTTTCCACCATGCCTTGCTGGTCCATCTTCTTGGTCACTCCATTCTGAGGATGCTTGGTTTCCTCAGCTACAAAATAGGACTCATTCCCTACCTACCTCAGGAAGAGACTTCAAGACTGACGCACCTGGGAACTGACCTTCCCCTCCCCCAGACTTGGGGTAGGTACAGAGAAGGTGAGCTCCTTTTGCCAATTCCCCGTACACGTGAGCAGGCAGACAAGGAGCCGGAGTCCCCCAAACAGTAGAGAGGGCCAGAGTGGGTCTCAACCCATGTATAGGGATGCCTGGGAACTTCTTGGAGGGCAGCTCAGTCAGGTACTCTTACCAACAGCTTTGTGGAGACTTGAAGGCTGGGGAAACTCTTCCCACCAGTGGGGATGATGAAGGTGAGCCTCCTGCATCACCCAGCTGCCTTCATAGACCTATTTTTATTGTGTTCTTTATTGACACTAATGGAACTTATGCCCTTTGCCTTTTGTTGATCATCATTGCACTTGTCAAAATGCTCTCTATTCCGACCAAGTGGTTTATAAAAATTAATAGCAGTTAACAGGGAAATGTGTAGGAAACTTCTTCATTAAAATAATGAAGCTAGTTGGAAATATTATTGGTTTGTGTGATTTATTCTTCAAAAACCCGTGTACCATAGTCAGAACCATCTAGCATTTCTCTGTGATTTTTATAGGGAAGGAAACTGAGGCATAGAACAGGACCTTGTAGCTAGCTTTTGGATCCTTTGGGGGAAATTTGCTTAGGAGCCCCAAATTTGGACATGTCACTACAGGCACAGTGTAGGTTTTAGAGAGGATTCAGTCGTCAGTAAAGCATAGTATATAAGAGCAGCCACCATCCATACAACCCCGGGTGAATTACTTAGCTTCTTTAAGCCTCTGTGCCCCCATCTTAAAATGGTTTGTTATGAAGACCAGAGAGATTGCTGTTATAAAGCTGGGACAGTAACTAGCACATGTTAAGTAATGAAAATAAGCTTTTGCTAGAAGAGAAAATGACACATGGGTCTGTGAGATTAGAATGTTCTTATTCCTTACCCTATTTTTGTCATCAGTAACAGCACTGTATAGGGCCTGGGTATTGGATGGCTTATCAAATAATTTTATGTGCATTATATAATTTGGCCTGCTCAGAATTCTGTGAGCTGGGTTCTATTAGCTCCTTTTTAAGGTAAACATGCTGAGGGGCGGAGAGGCAAAGTACTTTGTTTAATCTCATATGTCTAGCAAATGACTACTTTCCCACTAGTACTGTTAACTATTATTATTTTCATAGTGCTTGCCATGTGCCAAGCAGCATGCTAAGTTTTTTAATGTTAACTCTAACCCTCTTAGCAAGCCTATAAGATATTAAACCCATTTTACAGATGGCAAAAGTGAGGCTTAGAGGAGTTAATTAACTTGCCTCAATGCCCATGACTAAGTAATGCAGTTATCAGAATTTAGAACCAGGTCTGCTTGAGACCAAAATCCTTGTTGTTCCAACACACTAATTCTTGTTACCATCTTCCAGAAGAAAAGATGGATTGTTGTTTCTTTGACTATAAGGGCTCTGGTGACAAGGATTGTATCTTCATTTTTATATTCCTCAAGCACAGTGCCTGACACCAAGGCCAGTGTGTGCTGTGATGAATGCAAGCTGATTTAAATGGAGCTAATCCTGTGTTGGCTGTTTCTCCTCCTTCTAGGTAGGTAAGAAGATGAGTGGCTAGCAACCTGGACCTTGGTTCAGTTGCAGCTTGGTGCCAGGTCTCGACTGAATGTAGTTTCTAAAGTTGCTTAGTTTCTTCTCAATCACTGGATGTCATCAGATATTACTTCCTTTGCGTTTTTTGGGCTCTTCATCGGGAAACTGCTCAATGTTGTGATTTCACTCGTCCATAGCAGAACAAGGTCTCAGTAATGCAATGATAATTGAATTGTTAAAGAAAACAGGCTTTGATGAAATGGAAACCCCAGTTCTCTGCCAATTGGGAACATTCAGAACCGGGGCTGTGGGGAGCACGATAGATATTTAGCTGTGCTATCAGTAATTGAAAAGAATTGTAGGGAGAGGTGAGATGAACAATGTTTGGAGGGGAATGGGACTCTAAAGTAACCAATCCTTGGGCACTCAATAGGCAAATAGGGCCTGGAAGGCAATGGCTTAGGTGGATTGTACCCAAAGGAAGGGTTGAGCTCACTCACTTTTAATCCTCAGTTGTACAGTTGAGCATGCTGAGGCTTGGATATGAGAGTGGCTAACAGAAAATCATAAAACAAATTGGTAGGAAGTCCTAGGCTGGGACTCAGACTCTTTCATTCTCCTTGTAGGGTTCTTTTCATATAAGATTTGTGATTGATTGGCTGTGGGGGGTGATGAGAACACCCTGAGGATAGCCCCCAAGCTTCTGGCTGTAATGCTGGGGGAAGGAGAAAAAGAAGAGTATTGTATTTGACAAATTTAATCATGCAGCTAGTGAGGTATTAGTTTTTATTGCCAAGCTGTGTTTCAATGGTGATGTTTCGGTGGAGTCTTTAGGGTAGCCATATTGTAATGCTTTGAAGACGAATGAGAATTGAGGTAGTAGAGATAGCTAGTATAGGTTACACTGTCAGTATATTTGGTGAAGGGAAAACCCAGGAAGTAAGGTGGGAATTGGAAGGAGAAATTAAGAGTTTGTTTGTTTTTAAGGATATTTAGAATTTACACTTCTTTGTAGGCTTAGGGGAAGAAGCCAGAGTGGAGGTAATTGAGAACAGGTATTAGAGGGAATGGATGGCTGATAGAGCACAGTCTTGGAAGAAGATGAGGGGGAAGAAATCCAGTCCACAGGGCAATGGACTAGCTTTGGAGGTAAGGAGAAAGACATGTGAGCAAAGGAAATAAGAAAGCATGAGTACTCTTAAATTTAGAGGAGGAGGGGCATATGGTACTTGTGCTGAAAGCCTTTCATATTCTCTGTGAAGTAGGAAATATTCATTGATAAATTGGGTCGGACTTTAATAAGTTTTGCATCACTCATAGAGGAATCAAGATGAGACAACACTTTCACATAAGAGCATAAAGATAAGGAATAATATATGAGTTAGACAAATCACCATTTGTCTTTTGGAAGTGAAGCATGAACAGAAGGGATAATGCCTGGCTTTTCTAATTGTTGGGTCTCATTTGGTAACAGAAGTGGGTAGTTGGTCTTTAGCCAGGATGCTTATGGATGTTTACACATAACTGATGTTTTTGCATGCTTGTCAAACCTACCAGAAAACTGCCTCCTGCCGGATCGTTACCATTCGCTGATCAATCTTGGGCTCCTAATCTGTTTAGACCATTGCAGTGTATTCTGGCTCTCTTCCCACCCTCTACTGAAATGCAGCCACCTCTGAGATGTAGCATGAAACTGCTTATGACAGAGCCAGGAAATTGTCTCCTTCTGGAAAGGACAAGGCGGATGAAACTGGTGTTTTCAGGCTGGAATCTCTGTCTCCCCTAGGACTGAGAAGAGTGTGGACGTCCAGTTGTCCTTTTCCGAGCACTCTTCCCACTGTCCCATGATTTCAGCCACATGTCCCAAGGTGTCTGGTCAGATTTAAAAGCCTTATCTGTGAAGCTCATAAAGCCTAGGTGTTGCAGTAGAAAGATTTTCAGTTTGGAGATGGACGCGCCTACGTTTGAGTCCTGGCTCCATCATGAATGACCTGAGCTTCTAGTGGAGACTCATTTGACTTGTGGGTTGGTATGCTTCTCAGTAAAAGGAGAAGATGGTGTCTACTTTGGTTACCACATAGGTTCATTGAGTGGATTACACCGGTCAGTGAACATAAAAAGTGTTGTGTAAGATAAAGTGCTTTTCTTGAACAGTGAGGGGAGGGAACAGTTCTTTGTTGACTGCCGTTGGCGTGTCAGATGTCACCCTGGGTGCTTCACTTCCATGGTCATGTTTCATCTCGTGGAAAATTCTGAGTTAGCATTATTATCCCAACTTGATAGGTGATGAAACATATCCAGGGGTGGGGCGATCTTTTGTCTTTTTTGCTTGGGATGGTCCTGGGTCATACCTACTGTCCAATAATAATCATTAATAAATGTTTATTTTTTCACTCTCAAAAATTTGGAATACAGATTATATGGTCATCCTGTGTGAAGGTAAGGGCCTTGGTAGGGTAAAATCCTGCCTTTCTTCCTTTGCAGGTGTAGGTGGGAAGGATTTCCTTGGTACGATTTTTGTGTTCTAGCTCTGCCCCTGCAACCAGACTGTACTCTTCTGCCTCAAAAGCAGAAGAGAGGGTCCCTGCTAATCTGCTGAGCCCAGCCTAGGATACTCTTAGCAAGGCCAGTTCATTTAAGAATAAAGGTCAAGAAATGAAGCTATAGTAGGAGAGAACCATTGGTTAGACATTTGTTGGATTCATTCATTCATTCATTCATTCACATATTTCATTCATCTTCTCATTTACTGACTGCTTACTATCTGCAAGGCCCAGTGGCAGATACGAGAGTGGGAGTATAAGAAGTTGAACACCACACAAATCCTGTCATCAAGAAGCTTGTTGGGAGGTGGGTAGGGGATGGGGGGGTGGGCACCTGACTGGCTCAGTCGATAGAGCATGCAACTCTTAATCTCAGGGTTGAGAATTTAAGCCCCACGTTGGGTGTAGGGCTTACTTAAAAAATAAAATGAATAAAAAGGAACAAAGATATTTGTATGTTAACTAACTGAAATTTAAATGAAAACTTGGGGGGAGAAAAAAAGAAGCTTGAGCTCCCAAGGGCAGATGCAATTCATTGAGATGCCAGGCTGAAAGTGCACAGTTTAAGGAACTCATCGGGGATGCATCACTGGGATTTGGCGAGAAAGACTGCTTCCTGCTTACAATAATTTGGATGAGTTTCTTATAGGAGGCAGCCTTAGGACTAACTTTGGTAGGATGGGAGCCCATACACAACAGGGGAAAGGGCTGTCAGACAGGTCACCAAAAGCAAGGCAGGACATCTTAAAATCAGGTGCTAGGAGGAGTTCAATTTTATTAAAATAAAGACTGTATAAAAGGGAGTGGGTAAAGTAAGGTGAGACTATTTGGTTGGGTTTACATCATGGATGGATGCATACTGAACAAAACAAAACCTTACATTTTACTCTGTTTATAGCAGATATATATGTAAGATACATTACTTAATTTATCTATTTCTGTTTGTAGCAGGAGAATAAAATATCAAATCTGGTAGTTTAGTGGGTGTCTCCCTCAGCTCAAGGGTTAGAGTGTTGTTGAGTGTGTTGTCTCAGTAAGGAAATCTATCTATAAAAAGATAATAGTAAAATTAATCCCAATTTCATATTTCGCAGGGTATTGCAATTTTTGTTTATATACACATGGACCATGAAATACAGGGCATGGCATTATTAAGTGTGATGGTGTGACCCAGGAAATATTACGGAGCTGTAAATAGGGATCTTTTTCAATTTGGCCTCTGAGTAGGAGGCAAAAGGGGATTAAGCTCCCACAAAATCCACAGTGTGGAAAGCACAGATAAGGGCAGAGAGATGGTAGCGGCTCTAAGGAACAAGAATAAAGAATTCTCAGGTCAGAGAGACACAGAGCTGGCTTTAGTTTCACCCAGCCATTCTGATTAACAAGCTGAGCAGTGGTTCTCAAAACTTGGCTTGACATCAACAGTAAAAACTTGATAGAAATAGTCAAAATGGTAACAGTGCAGTTGGTTTCTCAAGAACCAAGTAGCAGGAATAAAACCTAATAGCAGTTCTATACATCTGTTAGTTAAAACAAGAGCAGAGGCAACTCAAGACCATATTTAACCTTAGACCCCAATGATAAAGCACCGGGAACAATGCATTCTTTCTGAAAATTGCTAGAATTCCAGCCACTGGGGATTGTACACATACAGTAAGAGCTTTGTGTTTTGTAGAAATAGCCAGACTTCTTTGGTGACCACTGAATTGAAGAGTTCAGTACATTTTAGCAATGTATTAAATTTTTAAACTCAATTTTAGTAATCTTCCATAGCTTAGAAAGTAACCAGTAACATAGTCCTTAGATATACGTGGATATGAAAATCTGTGGAATAGTTTAATATTTGCCAAGTAGAAAGAGTTCATTCATTGCTCATTAGGGGCCACTTTGGAGTGAGACCTGCTGCCAGCATTTTTTTTTTTTTTTTACAGCAGTTTAGAGGGAACTGCTGCCATCATAGAAATCGATTGTAAAGACTCAATAATTTGATCAAGAGTATTAGCAGTAAGACTTAGAAATGAGAGTCCTAGAGATTAAAAAAGACTTCTCCAACCTAGGTCAAATCATGTGAGAGGCACAATCAGTGTCAGCCAAAGAGCTGACATGGAAGAGCATCTACACCTGCAGGGCTCAGCAATCTACACACTGTGATGTCCCTGCAGCCAGTCTGGGTGGGGGTCTCTCCAGGCCTATGCAAGGGCCTTGGGGACCTATTATATGTCCCATAATACAGCAACCAAATGTAGCTCATTTCAGAGCATAGGCTTGGCCATACTCACAAATACCTTGCGATCTTCATAAAACTATAACCTAAAAACAAAACAAAACAATTCTGCTCTTGTAATACAGTAGAAGTCCTCTTATCAGATATGATTGAGACCAGCAGTGGGTTAGTGTTTTTGAAAAGTCGGTTAAAGCAGGGATAAGATGATACACGTATACCATAAACATTTTATTTTAACGTAGATGACATATATGTACATGCCTTTGCCAGTCTTTTGATGTTAGGCCAGAGCTCTTTTTTGAGGGGGGATGGTTCACTGACTAGTCATTTGTCCTTCATAAACCACAGCCATGATGCACAATCTACAGTTGCACTTCTGCTTTCTTCAATGTGGAGAAAGAACTTAAAAACATTTGTGAAGCAACTTGGGCATAAAATCTTTCTAGACTTTTATGATTTTTACCCCAATTATTGTCATCTCACCAACACCTATTTCCAAAGCCATTTACTTAGTGACTCATCCTTATTGAGTCTTTTCAAGGTATTCAAATTATTTTTCATAAAAGCAACTCTTTATGTATTCATATTTTATTAGATTCCAAAAATAATTAAATTATGTCATTTTACTGGTAAGTACAGTTGGCATAAACACACTTGGATGCAAACCCAAATGACTCTTGGTAAGCCGACAGCAGACTGGCGGAGTGTTTGGGGGAGTAACCTGCTGTCTGTTCTGTGTGCTTTGGGTGTCTGTCCATATGCTTTGCAGAAAGATTGGAGAGTGTGATTAACTTAGCAAGGAGGTTAAATGGAGGGCACAGGTATATAGGTCCCTGGACTTGTTATGCTCCTCTGCCTAAAACCTTAAAGATCCCAGTGCCTGGAGTGGGCAACCCGGAGGAGTACCCCTTCCCGCTTTCCTGAAGTCTGGGAATGAGTATTATTCTGTCTGGGTGAGTGGCATGTTATAAACATTGTAATTTTTAACTGCTAAATAGAAAGTCTCTTGAGGTCTTAATATTCTTTTAATACCCGTAGGTCTTGGCTGAGGGCTTTGTTAAATTGTAGGTGCTTGGCATGTGTTGGTTTGATGATGGAGTGACTTCCAAATACCTCCCACTTAAAAGTAAATTTTCAAAACTTTTTTTTTTTTTTCTACCTTTAAGAATTGGAGCAATGATCTCATTATCCCCATGTTATGGGGTAGGTAACAGAGGCTGAAGTGTTGAGGGATTTAGCCACGATCACCAGGCAGAGTGAGTGGAGGAGGTGGGAATGCCAGCAGCTTGACTTGCCACACCAGTTAGGTTACAGCAGCGCCTGTCAGGAGCACAAGTCTCACGTGGCCTCCCCTGGGTTCGAGCCTGACACTGTCGCTCACTAGCTCTGTGACTGTGGGCGAATAACGTGCTCTACAGTGTCTCTGAGCTTCACCTTACCTGTATGTGAGCAAGGGACAAGGAGACTTCCCTTACAGAGGGTTATGAGGACTACGTAGGATACTGTAGACAGAGTGCTCAGCATCCTGCTTTGACACAGAGTTGATGCTTAATAAGGGGTGGTTTTCTTTTTTTTGTAATTAATAAGTAACAATGTTTCAGTGCTGCTCTAAAAGGAAAGGACTTTATACTAACAGTGACTATCTGTCCTCAGTGCTTCAGTGGATCCTAGACCATTGCCCTGTTCCCTTACTTTCCCAGGTCCTTCTGGAGTTGTGCTGTTTTTGACTGAACCATGCATACACTTCCTTCATTTCTACACATTGCAAAGAGCTGGAACACTTGTTTATTTTTCAGCAGCTGGAGCCTTCTTGGTGGCTCCTGGCAGGTCTGCAAGCATGATAATGCCTACTGGAAAAATGAGGCTCATCTGTAGCCTGGAAAGCTTTAGGTTGAAGTAGTTGTGATGAGTAAAGAGACTGCCGCTGAATTAAACTTAACTTTGCTATTTATGTTTTTCTGGGACATTGTGAAAATAGAAACCCAAAATGTTGTGCAATGAAAAAATACAAGCATGAAGCTGAAGCAGGAAGTTAAAGACAATGAAAACACCAGCTCTCGTCCCATCCCTGGGAAAACAAATAAGCAACAAGCATATCAACCACCCCAGAAAGCTTTAGAGTATACCCAAGAGAAATGTTTGCTTATGGACAAAACCCAGACTCCTCAGAAATATACATCAGGCCCTTTGTGATTTGGTCCCACATGCTCATGTCCCATGATTAGCCCTCCCTCCTCACTCCCCCCCTTTTCAAGTTTCTGGTGCTACAACCAAACCAAACCATTATCCTAAAAACTCGCTGTGTGCTTTCAAGCTTCCATGAAGTTGTGACTTCTATACCAAAGGCTCCTTCTCCCTATTTCTACCTGGTGAACACCCCTCACTCTTCAAATGAAATCTTCACTCTGCATCTTTTCCTAAACACCTTCACCCCGACCCTCAAATATTTCAATGAAAAGTTAGTCATCACATGATTGATAATCAATAGCTTATTATATATACACTGATAATCATACTCAGCATACCCTATTCTTCATCATCTTCTTCCTCCTCCTCCTCTTCTTTCTTTCTCCTCTCCTTTTTCTTCTTCTAATATCTGTCTTTATTCTAGAATCAGCCCTGTGTGGCTCTTTAACTTTAAATCTCAATTAGTTAAAATGAAATAAAATTTCCATTCCTCAGTCACATTTCAAATGTTCAATAGCTACATTTGGCTAGCGGCTACTGTGTTGGAGAGTGCAGATATTGAATATTTCCGTTATTGCACAAAGTTCCATTGAATGAAGCTGTGCTAGAGTATAAGCTCCTTGAAGGCCGGGACCATGTCAACATTACTTCTCCATCTGTGGCAACCAGCCACTTGTCTGGAGGTCAGTGAAGGCTTGAGAGAATGAATGAAACTTAGCTAAGATTGTGGACTCTGATAAGTGGATTTGAATTCCCAGTGCCTAGGTTTTTCTTTCTTTCTTTTTTTTTTTTTTTTTAGGGTTTCATTTATTTATTTGAGAGAGAGTGTGTGTGTGTGCATGCAAGAGGGGGGAGGAGTAGAGGGAGAGGGACAAGCGGACTCTGCACTGAGCACAGAGCCCCATGTGGGGCTTGATCTCAGGACCCTGGGATCATGACCTGAGACAAAACCAAGAGTCGGATCCTTAACCGACTGAGCCACCCAGGCGCCCCCCACTGCCTCGGCTTTTCAAGAAAAATGCCAACTTTTATTCCCTTCCAATGTCCCAAAATGAATAAAATGTACAAATTTCCAGAATAGAAGCAGAAAAAGATGATTTTGATAGGCTCTTGCATTCCTACTTTAAGAATGCCTCTTAAGTGCATTTCCCAAATGTGATAGACTCTTGAACAAAATAGTGACTGGAAGGGAAAATAAAGGCAGGTTTTTACCTTAGATGGATGTCATTTATAATCCCACATCTGTTGTGAGAGGCTCATTTGTGGGGAGAAGCTTTTGAAATCCCGAACATTGTTTTGACAGTTGGTCACTGAGGTAGCTGAGTTTATCTTTGCCAAAATTCTCATAATTTTTGAGGGAAGTAAAATATGCCTCCCTTCTCTGAAGGAAGCCAAACATTAAATGGATTCATTCTAAGCTTTTGAGACAAGGGCTTTAGAATCCTTTGCAGAGGTAGTGAGATTAGGATCAATGTGTAATGTATGCCGTCATTAAGAACTCATGTTAGGCCATTTAAAACTATTGGTCCTCTTTCCAAGATGATGCTAAAGTCATGGGACTTAGAAAGATCACATAGCTCTCCAGAGTCCTAGAGCTAATTAGCCATCAACTCTGGTTGGAACCCTGGTCTTCTAACTTCAATCTCAGGGCTCTTTCATTATGAAAGAATTTTCTAACTCACCTGGTTCACCTGGATGCTCTTATTAAAAATAGCCAGACTGGCTGAATCAAAATCTATAGATTGGGAGTCTGAGAAATTTGTATTTTTACCGAGTGCCCAAGGTGGTTTACTATATGTTAAAATAGAATGTGTCAATTCCCTGTGAGGTTAAGAGCCTCATTTTAATATATGAGGATCTTGCATAAAATATCTTACTATTTAATCACCTGGTTGGTTAAATGATTTTACTATTTAATCTTAAAGAGCTTACTATTTAATCCCCTGGGATTTAGAATCGGGTCTGGTTATTTCACACAGGTACAAAGTCACAGACTCTGGGTTAAAAGGGATGTTGAGGTCATTTATTCTCATTCTCACTGGACACAGGAATTATCAGCATCCCTGGCAGAGGGTCAAGTAACTGTTAATTGATTAGCGCCATTACTCCATGGGAAATTATTCCATTGCTGGGCTGTTCCTCCTATTAGAAAGCACTTTCTTCTCCTGAGCTAAAATCTACCTCCATCTTGGTCTGGTTAGGACTTGCAGAGTAACAAGGTATGTAACATAGTGACCTAAGGAGTTGGCTGTCCTGGCTGGAGGGACTTTAGAGATCACATGGTTGAATTTTCTCATTGTTCAGGTGAGGAAACTGACATACATTTTATTCAACATTCAGTTAACAAATTGTTATTGTGCACTTAACCTTTGGCAAGCCCCATACCATGTACTGGGGACACAGGAACAAAAGTGGACTTGGACGGACGTTGCCATCTTAGAGGTTACAGCCTGTGAGGGAGACAGACAGATCCTGGCCATATTACCACAGCAGCATGTCATTCATCAACCCACTGATACATGCTATGGAGGAAAAAAGAGTGGAAAATGAGGAAGTGTGACGGGGGCCTATCTGACCTGGGGGTCAGGGAAAGCATCCTCAGTGAAGCAATCCCTGAGATGGTCAAAAGAGTTGAGAGCGGATGAGGGGTGGGAGGAGCCTCGCAGGCTGAGGAACCACACCTGCAAAGGCTATGCATAGGGAGTGCAGGAGACTGAGAAAATGAAAGGCTGGAGCTCAGGGAACAGTGGGGAGGGAGGTGGGATGAAACTGGAGTGGGGGCCAGGGGTCTTGTGTGCCATGGTAAGGATTTGGTTTCATTAGAAGGACAAATGGGGGGCTGTGATAAGCTTGTGTTTTTAAGGCTCAATCTGGCTATAGCACAATTCTTGGATTAGAGGCCAGACTGAGTGGCTGTGGACACCAGTGATGAATTCAGAACTTAGTGCACAAGTTCAGGTGAGAGGACTAGGGTTTTGGTAATGGAGATGGAGAGGACTGGTCAGATTTGAGATATATTCAGGAAGTAGAAGAAGTAAAACTTGTTGTAGATTGGCTCTCTAGGGTAAGAGAGGGTTTTAAGAAAGGAGTGGTCAAGAGATCCAGGTAGAGGGAAAATGACTTGTCTATGACCACATAGCTAGCTAATTGCAAAGCAGAACAAAGAGGCTAAGACCAGTGACCCTAAAGCCAGGATGTGGGAGAGGACGCTACAGTGTGAAGGAACTGGACTTTGGCAGTAGGCGCCCAGCTTTGAACACTAGCCATGCAACTGATAAGCTCTGTGATTTTGAGTATTTCCTCTACCTCTTTGAGATGGGGATGAGGATGATAAACATCTCTTTCACAGGGGACTTGTAGGGAATTAAATGAGATGTTTCTGAAATGGCTAGTAGGGTGCCTAACACATACCAGACACCCAAATAGTAACCTACCTGCGGTTGTTTGTATTATTAACAGCTTTGATGTCTTCCTTGAGTTTTCTTCAGGCCCACTTTGTTCACTTCTTTTTCATATGTCATAATTTTCAGAATCCTTTCACTTCCCCAAATACTAATGGAACATGGTCTTTGGATCAGACATTCCACTGGGCTTCCGTTACACAATATTAATACCTTGTGGTGCTTACAGTAAGTAGAATAAATATGATACTGAGTTGTGTAATAATTTTATATCATGTAGACTCTGCCTCCGATGACCAGGAAACACTTCCTAAACTGATGTTTAGCTCAGCCATGAAGGATGAATAGATATTTTCCAGTTGGAGAAGGAGCAGAAGATGGTAGTAGGGGTATAGAAGGTGGTGGTGAGGCATTTTTATTAAGAAGGAACACCAAGCAGAAGAACACAGAGGCATGAGAAAGCCTTTCCTTCCCTGAGGCCCTGCAAGAAGTTCAGCATGGTTGAACTGAAGATTTCTTATATGTGAAAGGCAGAACCTGTCATTGAAAAGATAGACAGGGACTGGACTGTAGAGGAGTGTGTACATCAAGCTAATATCTTGAACTGTATTCTGTAGACAACTGGGAGGCACTGAAGCCTTTAAACCCGAGTGACATAATCAGAGTTGTGTTTAAAGAAGGTTTTTCAAGGGATTAAGTTTATATATTTTTTTCTCTAGTGAGTCATTGTGAGTAGTCCCTCTAGAAGGGTTGATATTGGAATTATTGGGGAAATATTACTTAAAAGGAGGTAGCCTCCCTTACAAGGCTGTCTAGGAATAAGGAATATAATATGATTTTGAGTGTTTTTGGGTGTTTCCATGAAAAGACTGCCTAATCCCTTGGGGTTGATCTCTGGGAAAGAAAGGGAATGATGGGTATGGGTCCCTATGGTGGTAGATGCTGGAACTGGTACTAACCAGAGCAGATGGAGCTCAAACAATTAACTGGGGACATAAACATGTGACCACACTTGTGCTCAAGTTTGTGGATAAATACAGGGTACATATATTTGTCAAGACCAAGATCATCTGGTTGTATTTCCCAGCAATCTAGAAAGAACAGAGGAGAGAATGTGATCATCTAACTGCTCATATGATCTGAAAGAAGGGATGTTTATCCCACTTGATTTTTCCCTCTTGAGACAGAATTTATTTAACTAACTTAAAAATAAGAGTCTTAAGAGAGTGTTTTATAATAAGTGTTCTCTATCTGGTTTTGTTCTTTCCTGAGCACCAGAATCTTGATGATCACAGCCAGGTGTGTCCTGTTCGAGTATCTGTACATAAATGATATTTAGAGCAGTGCTTTATGAAGAAGACAAAAAGATTTGTTGATGATGACCTAACCTTCATTCTGAAATAAGGACAGTTCGTAAATACAGAGTACAACCAATATACTTCAAAGAACCCAGAGGTTCAATATGCATTTGATTCTTTGGCACTGAAGGTGCTTAGGAAATCATTCTGGTTTCATCTGGATTTTCCTCCAACATGTCCCAGATTGGTTAGTTGTACACTTCTGTTCCATTTGGATTCACAGTCATTTTATCTTTTTTTTAAAAGTTTTTATTTAAATTCCAGTTAGTTAACCCACAGTGTTATATTAGTTTCAGGTGTATAATAGAGTGATTCCACACTTCCATACATCACCCGGTGCTCATCACAGAAAGGGCACTCCTTTATCCCCATCACCTATTTAACCCATCCCCCCTCCCTTTTATCTTGTTAATCTTGAATGTCTTCATCAAGTTTGCTTTTGTCTTTCTACCCTCAATTTTTTTTTTCCTTGGGTGGCTGGATTATCTCTGTTCTGATCACATTGAGGTTTTAAAATTCCTTTGGTTAAACCTCTCTCTCTCTCTCTCTCTCTCTGGTATTGGAACTGAATATCCATTCCCTCATTTGCATTCCCCCACACCTTGACAGTTCCTCCATAATACTTTAAGCATCCTCTAGATAATGTGAACTTCCGAGCACTATTTTTAAATTACTTCATTCCAAATTTAAGGTAGGATATACTTTGGTTCATGTTTAGTATTGACTCAGGGGTCCCACTGAACTCAGTAAATTATTTTCAGGAATTGGGTATAACCACCCATGCCTCCAACCTTCAAATGCTGGAACTAGTTCTACTTCACTGCCTCATCTGTTTCGGAACTTATCAAAAGTTTCTTTTATGTATAGTTGAACATTTCTTTTTAAGCAGCAATGCTGGAATTGGCATTTTCTAGATAAATTATATACAGTGGTAAAGAGCATTGTGTAAAATTTGTGAGCAAAGGATATTTCTCAGTACATTCAGCAAGCTTGAGTTTTGTGTCCTGGTAAGGGTGGTCAAATACCTATCAATGTTGGCAGCAGTATTTTGGAATCCTTTTTACTCATTTCCATTTGCTTTCTCTATGATCCATTGTCTTTAGCCTTAAACTCTCGCTGTTTCTTTATAATCTTAGTCGTACACTTTTAGATTTGATGCTTATATATGGTCCATGATTATCAGGTGTGATTCACAGGTTTGGGCATATGTTCTTTCTGGGGTTCTTCCTTGTTTGCCTCTCTTCTATAGTTTCCCTTCCTCAGCCAGTCCCCGTGGAATCTAATTTCTGGGCATCTAATCCCAATTTTGGGAGCAGAAGGGACTAAAATAGGATTTAAGAAAGAGAGAAATTTGGAAATTTGGTCAATGGAGGATGGATAGCTGAAACAAACAGGAGGAATATTTGAAGTGAGATGAAATGAAACACAAAAATCTAAAAATATTGGTTGACAATAACCTTCAGTTAACTGAAAGATCAATTAACCAGACTTTCCATCCCTCAAACATTTCCATTAACTTTGAAAAAATTCTAAACAAAATCATTAAAAAAACAAAACAGATGGATGAGGTCTGGGACTTCAAAAGAGGCAAAGTTTAATACAAGATTTTAATGGGACCCACCTGACAAAACAAAGACAGGACTTGAACATGTACTGTTGGAAATAAAGAGACAAAGAAATAGACACAGTATAATGTCTGTTGGGCTGCAAGAGCTTAAACTAACCTCTAATGCAATTTATAAAGCACCAAAGCATGCACAGGACCTAAAGGACCTGCTTGGAATTAACTTCTGATGTTGCTGACTTCAAAGGCAATGAGGATGTAGACCCCAATGAGGCAAATCTTCCTATAATAATACAGGAGGCATATTTCATGGCCAAGGAACCAGGAAAAGAGTTCATTGCTGTAGATCAGATGAGAAAAATGAAGTATTTTTCTGCAGTGGGGAAGACAGTTTTCCACATGACTTGCCAGGTCCTAAAGCAGAACCTTCAAACCCCATTTGCTGAACCTGAGGGTTAGAGGCCATGGAAAGGAGATGATGTCATTGCCAAAAGTCAGCAGCCACACTACCTGGATTTTTACTGTCTTTTCTCACAGTTAGTAAACCTTAGGGTTTAACCAGTTATTACACAATCGACTACCAGACATAATGGAACCTCAGTGGGTAGAAGATTCAGGCTGTGTTGAGCTATGGCTAGAATCATAACCACACTGTAAGACGGACCCCAAACACATTACCTAAAAATAATCTACGCTTGCTTCCATCTGGGCTAGACTTCATAGCCAAAGATATTCAACCTGGTAGCAGAGTGTAACAGCAAGTGTTTGTAGCAAGTAGTGATTTTACTAGTTCATGGGTACAGTTATGGTTATGGGTGGTCTGTTGATTTTGGGACAGGACATCAGCCAACTGCTTAGAAAGGAAGCAGGGACCAGCCTCCAGGAAGATGGTGCTGGCCAAAATTAGGCAGGGCATCAAGGCCACTGACCACTAGCTAGTGTTAAGAGAAGGGCTCCACTCTATAACAGTGAATATGCACTAAAAATTGGGACCCAGGCAAGAAGCTTGGTCATCTAAGCTTAATAACTGTGTAATAATTGTGATAGGGATCACCCTGTAGATGCATTGTATAACTGGCCTAGGCAGCAGCCTAATTCCAGAACTTCCTGAATGTGCTAATATAATGGCTGCCCCAGTAAGCACTAGCTCAGGGACCAAGTGTTAGAAGTCTCCATGGAGGCTGCGGCAGAATAAGGCTTGGAGGAGGGGTTGACCCAGTCCTAGACCTGGAACAAACAGACTTAGATGAGCTGGGCTGCTCTGCAGCCATCTGGAACTCAGACAGTGAGACTCCAGAGGTACGGGCCACATAGTCTGTCTTTTAAACCTTCACAGCTCTAACTTAGGCATAAGCAAAGTTGTTAAACTGGGTATTCTCTATTTGTCTCTTTGATTATGTCCAACACCTTCTCCACCCTGCTCTCTGTCCAGGGAGGTTGAACTCAGTGGACATCAACCCAGCTCCTTTGCCCTCTGTCTGCTTGCTGGATTCTCCTGTTGGCAAGCCAGGGCAGTCAGAGAGCAGGTGGAAAGAGAGGGTAGGCTGGCTCTCTCCCGGCTGGGACATGGTTTGGGAGTGGCTGTCTTCCTCACCGGAGGCCATATCCCCTGTCAGGTGGCTCTTCCTTCTGCTACAGACCTAACTGGGTTCTGGTAGCTCCAGAACCCCCTTCCTTTGCTTATTTAAGCCTGGTCAGTGGTGGCTTCCCCACTGTTTCTCGGCTCCACCCCTTTTTGCCTCACCATCTTTGTTGGTTTCCCTTAAACCCACCAATGCCTTTATAAATATTCTTTTCATAAACTCCTTTTGCATCTGCCATCCTGTCTGGATCCAACTAACACAGGAGCATAACCAGATTTAAGTAAGGGGATTTTTGTTTTGTTATTTGTACTAACAAAAAACTGGAAACAAACCAAATTTCCATTGCTGAAAAATTGGCTAAATTAGTTATGATATATCATAAGGTGTTGTTTAGCCAAAAAAATCATGTTATTAAAATATTTAATATCATGGGATAATACCCAATATATAATGCTAAGGGGAAAAAACGATATAAAATGGTATGTACGGAATGGTGTCATATACCCCCAAATACATATGTTTATAATGAGTAGAAATCAACAGGGAGAAAATACAGCCAATTATTACAAGTAGTTATCTCTGGCGTGGTTGAAGGTAATTTTGTTTTCTTGCTGTTCTTTTTACATTTGCCAAACATGACACAATGGACATTATTACTTTAAAATCAGAAGAAACATTATAAAAAACAAAATAGAACTACTTGTGATCTGGAACCATCACTTGTGGGCATTCTGTCATATTTTGAGGGTTGCCATAGGTATATTTGGTTTATATTCAGGTGAGTCATCACCGTTGGTAAAAGTCATCAGTCCTTTATACAAAGTAACTGAATGGATGTCTCTTACCCCACCAGATCCCATAGAGATGTGTTACCTCTTTATAATATTTACTTTGTTTAGCCCTTTAAGGATAAGGTGAGTCTGTGTCACATGCCTAAAATTTTCCAGGGTGGACGCTTGCTCCAACTCAAAAGACTTTGTGCTGTGGTACAAAGGAGTAAACTTACTACATCTGATGACAAATGGCACATATAACAGCAAAGAAGCAGGAATCAAGTAACACATTCACATAGGAAAGCAGAGGAAAGTAATTATCATTTCTAATTTGTGACTGTATTTTTTCTGTTCCTGCTCTTTGAAATGTTGGTAATCAGTTGTCTATGGGATTGGGATGGCCCCCCACCTGGACATGTCCAGTGGGTGTCTCAGTTTTAGCAGGTCTTCTATTGAACTCATTAATTTTTGTTTCTCTCTATCCATGCTACTCTTTCCCTATCATGGTGAATGTTACTATTATCAACCAAGTCACAGTGCTTTCAGGATGATACATAAAGTTAAAAATTCAAATCTGATTATTTAAATTCCAGGATCAGCTCACAATATGATCTATCGAGCTACTGGAATAGACCTTCTAAGACTTGAAGTTCATGTTTGTGCCCTTCTTGGGTGGCTCAGCAGCCTCAAAATATCATGAAAACCTCTATGATGAGAAGATGGCACCCCCAAACTTATGGGTTAAGGATATCAGTGTGGTCTTCCAGCATGCTATTAAATCCCATGGGAATCACATTTTCCTTAAATTACATTGTTATTGATCCCATCAGCTCTTTCTTTTTGAAAGGTATTGACTTTGGTCTAAGAAGAAAGAGTCCCAGGTGGTTAAATAAACACTGAGTGAGATTGAAAAATGCGTTTTCCTTCATTGCAATGGACATAAATAACCTCGTGTTTATTTATGGATTTGTGTTTTCATTAAATAGAAGGTAGTGAAATGGCAGGCATCTATTGGTGTTCGTATGGGTGATATCTTTTCTTCTTCGCATCTTTCTTCTCACTGTGGCCACTGTTTTGTCTCCTAGAAGATTGTTGGGCTGCCTTGAAATTCTTTGCTAGGACTTCCTTGGGCCCCTTTAAGCCTCCTCCAGGTCCTGCATTGGAATTCACGCTTTGTTGCTTTCCAAGTGAGGCTCATCTATAACATTTTAATGAGTGGGGCAATTACTCATGTGCATGAGAAAATCTCTTATAATGCCCTCTTGAGTTCTGTCCAAGTTTGAGGTAAGAGATAATTGTGCCTCTGGTTGGGAACTCCATACTCTGTTTATGGTATTTGGGCTTTGTTTGTCTTTCAGTAACTGTGCGATTTCCCTCCCTCCTTGCCGACTTTTATGGAAATGATCTTCCTGCTGCCTGAAGTGTGTCATTCTGCACCTTGCCAAGAAGAAAACCTCTCCATAGAGAAAATGACCCATCTCTTCCCCTCTGCAACCATCTGACTTAATTATGCACTGCACTTGGCCCCTGGAGAGCCCAGTGAAGAACACAAGGAAGTCCTGGCTTGATCGCCAAGCCCTAGGGTCTTTGTCAATTATCATCTGGCACCCACGAGTCTGGCCAAATTTACAGGCATGTCTGTCTCTCAAAACATGTCAGGCCTGAAGAGTGAATCACTTTTTTTTTTTTTTTTTGGAGCCGCTATAAGTAGAACAATCTTTTCCATTAAAACTCACTTTACTGTCTTCTCAACACCCCAGAGCCTCTTGAACACACCTTCCAGTCTACGTGTGATGCCTGGGAGACTGCAGTTGAATAACATTTCTCCTTTCCCAGGACTCCTGGCATGTATGGAGGCGTTGCAGGGCTAGAGGAAAGGACACGGGCTTTGCAGGCAGGCAGAGGTGGATTTGAGAGGCCCATTCTTCTCTCAGCTAACTGTGAGCCCTTAAGAGAGCCATTTACTTCTCTGCTCCTCCATTTTCTTACTGGCGCAATGGTAGTAATAATATCTATCTCATGGGGTTGTTGTCAGGCAAAATTAAGATAATGCATTCAAAAGTAATTTGCAAATTACAACGATAAAAATATTAACGAATTTAATGAATAAGAAAAGCAGCAATCATTAACCATAGTCTTTATCTTTCCCCACTCTGCTCTCTAAGGGAAAAAGAA
The DNA here is from genome assembly GCF_004348235.1 of Phoca vitulina. Classification (NCBI taxonomy): domain Eukaryota; kingdom Metazoa; phylum Chordata; class Mammalia; order Carnivora; family Phocidae; genus Phoca; species Phoca vitulina. The sequence continues at coordinate 9,880,099 of NW_022589724.1, read as the reverse complement.
AATAGCTTTGTTCTCATCTCTTTTTATTAGGATTTCATACCATAGGATCCCATCAAAGGCATGTTTTCCCAACAAGTTTTGAGGCCCAGATTTGCAGGGTTGTATACAAATATCATACCTACTGGGATGCTTCTTTTGACCCTGACCTCCAATATTTCAAACAAACGAATGATTTCCCCACACTATTTTGAATGTTTCTTATCTTTCTGAGGGGGCAGTAGCATAAGTCCGTTCATGCCAGCGCCTGTCATACACCTTTGGGATTATTTGCCAGTCTTTCCCACCAGGCTTTAAGACAAGACACGGTCTGGGTTTCATTCATCTCAGTGTCCCCAGTTCCCAGCACAGGGGCTAGGGCAAAGGAGGAGGTCAGGATGTGACTGTTGGAGGAGGAAAGAAGGAAGGAAGGAAAGCAAGAGAAAAAGGAAAGGAAGGAAGAAATCCAGACTCGATATTCTTAGAAGTATAATCAAGGGACACTTGTAACTCTCTATGGAAGCAGTCATACTGGGGAAACCTATTATTACACCCTGGCTTCAAGTGTTGTTTTCATATTTGGGAGGAAATACATTATTTGTGTTTTGGATTAGCCCCATCAATCTGGTCTCTCCGTTCCTGTCTCAGACTTCCCCTGGAGTTGTGTGGGCAGAAGGAGGAGGTCCCTGGTTTGAATTGGTAACTAAAAGCTAATGAATGTTTTCCTGCTCAAAGCCAGCGACTTGTAGCTGCTGATGAGGAGATGGGGCGCGGGAGCCCTCCAAGTCAGGATTCTTGGGCTTCTGCCTTACCCTCAGCACTGCATGTAGTTGCCTGCATTATGGGAAGACTCTGGGAGTTGGAAGATGGCAGCCAAATAATGCTCTAAATGGGTTCAAATATTAAAAAATATATATATATTATGTCAATCAGGAATTATGTTGATGTTGAATATCTGTTTTGATGCATTTCCCCAGGGAAGTGAAAGAGTCGAGCTGTTTGTCTTGATTTTCATACATGTCACAGAGGCCACTTCTTCCTGCCTTAAATAATCTTTGCTAAAATTTGCAACTGGACCAGACACATGACAGTGACAGGAAGAGAGCATTGGTTTTAGTGTCAGAGGAACTAGGTTTTAATTCCAGCTCTGCCACTTACTGGCTTTGTGGCTCTAAAGCAACCTACTAAACCACTCTGAGGCTCAGTTCTTTCTCTTCAAAGTGGGGACAATAATACCTACTTTTCTACCTTGTTGTGAGGTTTAAATAATTTGATGTACATAAAGCATAGTGTCTGGCCCACTACAAATCCTCAGCATGTGTTTGGAGGGGCTGGGGGTGATGATGATTTCTTTGCCATCTTTTAAAGGTTACAGGTGGGAGTGCCTGGGTGGCTCAGCCGGTGAAGCAACTGCCTTTGGTTCAGGTCGTGATCCCGGGGTCCTGGGATTGAGCCCTGAGTCCGGCTCCCTGCTCAGCAGGGAGTCTGCTTCTCCCTCTCCCTCTCCTTCTGTCCCTGTCCCCTCTTGTGTGCTGTCTCTCTCTCTCTCTCAAACAAGTAAATAAAGTCTTTAAAAAAAAAAACTATTAAAAAAAATAGAGGCTACAGATGGCCTGAGAATTGGCATGGACTACAGGTTTGTAATCCTTTAGGAGAGATGGACAATAATGCCAGTTATTCCAGATGGCTGACGATCCCAAGCAGCTTCGGGTGGACTCCAGATTAGTTGCTGATGGATATAGTCATATACTGTTTTGTAAACACATGCACACCGGTAGTGACGGTTCTTCTTTTCCCCCAAAATGGAACAAACAAAAAAAATAAGCTTAAAATCTCGCCATCCTGATAAATAACCTGACCACGTGTTTTCAAGTTCCCTCCCAACCCTGATCCATGTGCAGACACTTATTTTATACATTGGTGGAACCAGAATGCAGGAACTTTCAAACATTCTTCTTTCTAGAGCTGACTTGTCTGGTGAACTGACTGATAGCCTGAGGCCTAGACAGGGCAGGCTCGGGGGACCTGGCTACTCTCAGGGCTGGACCATCCGTGCAGCGTTCGTGGAGTAAGAGCCGAGGCAGCCAGTGTCTCTCTAGACCGGTGGTTCTCAACTGGGGCAGACGTTTAACATTGTCTGGAGACATTTTTGGTTGTCCCAACTGGGAGGGTGGGCTACTTGCATATCGTGTGTAGAGGCCAGAGATGCTACTAAACATCCTAGAATGGAAAGGACAGATCCCCACAACAGAGCCTTACTCAATCTAAAGTGCCGGTATTGCTGAGGTCGAGAAACCCTGCTCTAGAGAAAAAGAACTGGGGGCAGTGCAGCCAGAGAACCCCCTGAAAGTACACACAAAATTGTTGGCCCTAATGTAAGCAGATGGCTCTGAGGTCTGTTGAACTTGAGTGTAACCCAGTGGATGGCGTCATGTTCATGTGCCCCTCAGAAGAGGTGGTGGTCAGCGTGGGACATAGGAAAACCGGTTCAGGGAGGCAGACTTGGGCTCTCTTCAGAGGGGTCTGTGCTCTGACAAGCAAACAACTATTGACAGTCTTCCTGCCAGACCTGTATCTATGGTAAAGACAGAGACTCATGTTATTAAACGTTCAAATCATGTTAACTAGACTGGCTGCGGGGTCTGTGCTCAATAAGGATTTTAATTTCTCTTCAATCTAGATTTGTCTATGGTGTTACTATAAATTCATTACCAGGCCCCTATGGGGTGGGGCTGGGTATTATTAATTTGTATCCACATTGCTTAACTGCCGTGGTGTTAATAGTCAATAATTGTGTGCTATATAGTGAGCAGAAGAATTGAACTAATTTTGTCAACACAAGCATACTACTCCACGTTACAGGATGTTTCTTCTTATAAATAGACCTATTAGTTTTTTTTTTTTTTAAAGATTTTATTTATTTATTTGACAGAGAGAGATACAGCGAGAGAGGGAACACAAGCAGGGGGAGTGGGAGAGGGAGAAGCAGGCTTCCCGCTGAGCAGGGAGCCCCATGTGGGGCTCGATCCCAGGACCCTGGGATCATGACCTGAGCCGAAGGCAGACGCTTAATGACTGAGCCACCCAGGTGCCCTAGACATATTAGTTTTTAGGTTTATGCTTCAAGCTTCTATAAGCTTGGTTAGTGTGATTTGTCCTTCCTAAATCTGACTGCCTTTAGGACAATGCAAGAATGAGTTTCAGAGTCTGCAGAAGGCAGATACAGGTATGTTGTATATAAACTGTCCTGTAGGACATCTTGGGAGAGGGAGAGTCAGTTAACATTTTCCTGGTAATACCCTTAAATTCTATATGCCTTTATTCAGCCTTAATACTGGGTACCAAAGGGTGACTCAGAGAGGCTGATGTGCTAATTCCCAGATTGTTTGCTCTCAGATCTACTCCTTGCCCCTCCCCTGCTCTGCTCCATGTTATAGGGAGGCTGACCGTGAAGTCTGTGCTTCCCAGGCTCACAAGCAAGTTGGCTTATGGCTGGGTTTGGCCACTGGGATGTACTGGCAGGAAATTGGAAAGTGGACCGAAGGGAAAATCTAGGGGATTTCTCCCCATCTAAGCCTTGCACAACATCTCTAGTAGTGGTAATACTTCCTCTATGGCTTGTGGAGGATCCAGGTTTTGTGAAGATGAAACTTATGCAGTTGGGAGGACCCTTTTAAGGAAAAAGAATACAAAATTAGATCCAGAGCCTTAGAAGGGACCCAGGAGGGCAAGGAGCCCCAAAGCATAACTCTCATTAGCTTCATGATAAATCTGTCCCTGCCAACAACGCTCAAGCTTCTGCTAGGTGACTGACCGCTGGTCTGCCTTTGTTATTCTAGCCTGGAAGTGGTAGCAGCTTCCTGCTTCCTGGGTCACCTCACCATCATCCACTTAAGTGTCTCAATTTCTCCATCATTTGGATTATTAAATAATTATTTAAATTGAATTCTGTCTGTATTAAGTAGAGTGATTTCTTGTTTCTTCTGGTTGGACCCTGACTGATAAAACAAGTTAAATCAAAGTGGAAAAAAACCAACTTTGGTGAAATTATTTTTGTTATCCACCATACATAATGAGAAGACTTTTTTTTTTTCCTTGATGTGGATAAATAACCAGTTAGAAGCAGCTCAATGCTGTAGAAAGTTAAGGTAGGGCACTCATCTCTCCTAAAAATTTTGGGATACTTTGGTGAATTTTACATAACTGCTCTGAAGGAGCTCTTAATCCTCAAATAATCAGAGAATGACATTTTGATTCTGGAGAACAGGGTTGGATAAGCTGGGAGTGCTGACAGCCTGAAGATTCATTCATTTCTCCATGTGCATACCGAGAGGCACTCAGCCACTAAGGAACAGTTGTAGCCACTGAGGAATTTATGATCTCGTAGGAGAGACAGACCCCAATGTGTGTTTTCACTATTTTGTGGAGGAGTGTTGGATGCCATGCGAAGGAGATGGTATGGCAGGGGGTGCAGTGAGGGTTTTTGCTCTGAAGGTAATATTCTCTGTGCTTTATAAAGATAGCAATGAGGAGGAGATTCTGAAAAGGCAAAAGAAATAAGCAGGAAGACTGGTTATGAAGTAAAGGCAAGAGTTTTTGGCCAGGAGCTGGGGCAGTTAGGAAGGAGGGAAAGAACTGATACAGCTCAGTACGAGTGGGGTAAAATAGAAGGAGGGGTCAAGGGTGCCTGAGCTTTTGACCTTGGCTGGAGAGGATGGTGGTGCCACCTCCGAGGCAGCAAGCATTGGCAGATGAGCAGGTTTCGATGGGGGAAGTTGGAAGTTTGGATTTGGACAGCTGTGTTTGAGGCCAGTGTAGACCAAGCAGATCCTACAGGGATTCCATGAGGGGGTTGGCTTTGCTGTTTTAGACTCAGGAGAGAGAGAATTGAGTTAGAGTCAAGGAAGATTCTGTATTCTTGCAGAAGTAGGAAGTATCTGGAACCATGGTGGGCTGCTGTGGTATCTCCTAGGAAGAGGGTTATGGAAAGAGAAGGGACAATGGGAAAAAAACTCAGAAAGCCCACACCTAGAGGTGGGCAGAGGAAGAAGAGTCAGCCAAAGTAAACTGGGACGGGGTGGGGGTGGGGGGGCAGGAGAGTGGTGGGAGGAGTGTCAGGAAGCCAAGAGAGGGACAGCTTTCCAGGAGAGGCCAGTGGTCGAAGTGGAGAACACTGAAGTGAGCCAAGTAGTGTGAGACCCTGTTGGATTCGCAAAGGTATTAGTGACTTGCCCAGAACATTTCAGTCTCATGGGGAATGCAGAAAGAGATTTCCAGAGAATGAAGAGTGACTACCAGGTGAGATGCAGCAGTGGGTGTGGGCCACTTTGAGCAACATGCAGTGGTAGGTGGAAGGAGACAGTTGATGTCTGAACGGGGGCATGAGAAGTTTCCAGAGTGTTTGCAAATGAGAGGATGAGAGTCAGAAGATAGGAGGAGAGATAATAGTTGGCAATGAGCAATATCTTTATCCATGAATGCCCTTACTTTCCAAGCAAGAGGTTTGGAGCAGGAATCTCAGTCCTGTCTGAACTGGGAATATCAGAATATCTTCGATCATGAGCCATGATTCTAGAACCCAAACTGTTCCTGGATGGTAAATTAGCTGTGCTAATTGTGGTAGCTATGTTCAGAGCTTTGGGCCATGAGGGTGGTGCTTTTGCTAATCTAGAAGAAGTAATTTAGCCTGTAGGTGAGATAGGAAGTAAAAGAGTGATGCATATGTGCTTAAAACCAATACCGATGTCTCCATTCTGCATCATAACTACCCTCCTAGAGAGAAAGAAACAGTCCAATAATCTCTGGGCCTGGTAGATTCCGACTGGAAGCTGGGCACAGGGCCAGTGCAGCTTGTCAAACCAGGTTACATGGGAATGTGCCCAGGGCTGCTGAGAATAGGCAGCTCTGATCAGTGTGTATGGGCTTGTTAGACTCAGGCTGGTTTTTGCTTTCCTTCAAAGGGACACCTGAGCCTCTCGTGTAGTAATAACTCGGTTCGTCCCCACTCCTCTGTTTGCTTTGGTTACTGCTCAGCAGAAGAAGCCTCTGTTTTGGTGAATGGATCTTTTCTGAGAATATTCTTGGCAAAAGGCTTTTCCACTGTAATAATGGTGGCTACTACTTAGAGAAGAGCCGCTCTGTGCCTGATGCTCTGCCAGGGACCTTGTGTACATCTAGCTCATAGCAAACTGGCCAAGTTGGTGTTATGATTGCCATCTGACACAGGAGGAAAATTTGACTCCTTGAAGTTTGCTGAGTTTCCCAGTGTCTTCCAACTGATAAGTTGTAGAACTGTGGTTTTGTTGGATTTTTCTCCCTCTGAGCCCACCATTCTGTGCTGCTGGCCTCCACTGGGTGCTGGGTCCTGATTCTTCAATGTGTGTCCACTCATCTGGCGCTAAACAGCCCCCGCAGTAGCCTATGTAGAAACTTATTAGGCCACATGACTTACTCCTCTGTTGTTGTTTTCAGAACAGATAGATGTTCCACACAAAAATAGCAATAAAACTCCTCCTAACTTGCCTCCTTGCCTTCAGTATCTCCCCCAACAATCTGCCTTCACAGTGCCCCAGAAGAAGCTCTGTTAAAGTCAATGTCACTCCAATGTCTGAAAGCTCTCAAGGGCTCCCCATGGCTATTGGACAAAGGCCAGGCTCCTTGCCTTGGCCCACAGGATGGCCCTTTATGACTTGGCTCTTGCCCACATCTCAACTGCATCCTCCACAGTCTTTGTCTCCAGACGACTCACTGTTTTTTCAAGCAAGAAACTGAACAAGTTCCCATGCCTCTTTATCTCTCTGAGCCTTTGCTCAAGATACTCCTTTTGCTTGACATGTTGTCACTTTCTTCTCTGCTTGGTAACCCAAATGGCACCTCTTTTTTTAATCTGAGATAGAGTGAGCACAAGCCGGGAGGGGAGTAGGGGGAGAGGAAGAAGCAGACTCCCCACTGAGCAGAGAGCCCAATGCGGGGCCCCAATCCCAGGACCCTGGGATCATGACCTGAGAAGAAGGCAGACACTTAACCAACTGAGCCACCCTCAGTGGCAGGTGCCCCCAAATGGCGCCTCTTCTGTAACACTGTCTCTGACTGTCCCAGATGGAATTGTTCTAGAATATTTCATATTGAATTTCCATGATTACATGTCTGACTTCTCTAAAGTTGGTGAGCAAAAGGTCTGTACCCCATGCTCTGCTTGAGGTCAGCTTTGGGCCTGACATGCACCTTGGAACTCAATAAAAGTAGTTCCATTGGGACTCAGTTTTAAAACTGAAACTGGCAGGAGATTGCTGGGGTGGAGAGGGGACATCTATCTAACCTTTAAGTTAGACTAGGTTTAACCTATTCATGAAGAACTACAATACCTTTTCTATTTCTCTTCTAACTCCAAAGATGCCTTAGGAATCATATTGAGAAAGTTTTATACAGGAAGCGTTTTATGGTCCCCTGAAGAAAGACTGCAGGTACTTAATTATACAATCTTAATTAAGTCTCTCTGAAATTAGAGTTGATCATTGTCCTCAGGGAAGTGGGGCCCCAATATCATCTCTCCCTTCCCCCTTGAATCTTATCATGGTGTTAACACATGTATCATATCAAATACCTTACTCTGTATTTCAGATAGCGCTTCCTAAGCTTTCATTAAATTGAAAAGCTCTATTACCATGGAGGAGGGAGTAACCTTATTCCCAATTTACAGATAAAGGAACTGAGGTTCAATTCAATTTTCAAAGATTTTATCCTTTGTAAATCATTCTTCATTTTTCTACTAGTTACACTGATTTTATCATAGCTAGAGGTTCAGAAAATGACCATTTTTAGGTCTATTAGATGCCACTCTAACTACTTTGTCACTTCTAATACCCTCACGAAGGAGAGATGCCTCCTCTCAGTCTTTATGGTCTCTGGCCTTTACTTTAGGCACTGTGTACCTATCTGTGGGGGTTGTGTTGACTCCTCTTCGTTTCCACATTTGAGTGTCAGTGTCTGCCACATTCTAGGTGCTCGCTTCTGGGTTCTTTTCTTCCAGAGCTGCTTTATCTGCTCTCTTTGTTGGATTTGTAATTTAAAAAATTTTGGAGGGGGAGCGTGGCTGGTCGGTCAGTAGAGCATGCGACTCTTGATCTTAGGGTCATGAGTTCCAGTCCCATGTTAGGTGTAGACCTTACTTAAAACAATTTTTTTTTTCTTCAAAATTTAGCTTCTGGGATTTTAAGTGTGTTCATGACTGGGCTTAGAAAAATCTTTTAATTAGGCATTCTGACGACTATTTCGAGCAGGGAGGAGAAAGCATTCCATAGTGAATGAAACGTGCCATGGCGGCAACGTGCTCTGAATGGCTCCAATGCCTCCTGTTCTCCTTTCTTGCTATTATGCAAAGTGGGGAGGTATACTGTTACTTCTTGGCCCATCCACTATCACTGATGATCTCCACATGGATGGTCTTTTGGCACCATCTGACTTGTCAGCACTGCCCATTTCCCAGAGTCCTGCGGTGGATGTTGTGTTGTTTCATCCACTCCCAGAGTATCAGATCCAGGGGCCCCCTAGAGCCCATCTGGTCCAATGCTCCCTCATTTTCCAGAGACAACTCAGTGAGGTCTAGGTGGGGAGGAGGCCTTTACAAGGTAGATAAGAGTTAGAGCACAACCAAGAGTGGATGTCCCACCTTTCCCCAACCTTCAACTGATGCTGTTAGTATCTTTTTTTACTTTCCCTAAATTTCAGTTAATTACTATTCCCTTGTTAATGTCAACCCCTGATGACTTCCACAGTGAGCAAGCATCCCTATCAGAGTTTTATCAGTTCATTTTCTAGAGCACATTAAGTGCTGGGACTCATGTGCATGTCCAGCTCCCTCATTAACATCTCTTCTGTGCCTTTGATTCTGCCAAAAAGAAAATGTGATTTCCTTCAGGTATGGTGGAGGGGGAGAGATATTGGGATGATGGGAGGGGCTGGCCTCCTCTACTAAGTGGGAAGGGGGTTAAGCTGCAGATACACTGTTTGAGGGATGTTAAAAAATCCTGATGCTGATTGCAGTGTAGATTCAGATGGCTGCCTCTTTCACATGATGGGGTTGGTATCAACATTGAAGCACATGACAAAAAGCTTTGTTTTCTCTCAGCTCCAGCAAGACCTGTATGCATATATCCTTCCAGAGAATGTAACCAGAGAATCAGTCATGAGAGTCATTGGTCTTGATAAGACATTACCTGCAAAAGGAGCTCTTGGGTTTCAAAAATGTGGCCAGCATGGGGTAGGAGGAATCCCTACTAAATGAAAGCATGGGAAAAAGGTTTGCAGAACTAAAACTTGATCCCAAGCTTTGACTGAAAGTCAAACAGATTTCCTTTTTTCTTTTTTAAACCCTACTCAAGCAAAAAGAAAAAGTGAAAAGAAAAGATTTGATTGACTTTTGTTTTTCATTATTTTTCCATTTTACTCATTTCTATACTTCTGGCTTCCAACCGTGACTAGGGAAAGTGCCAAAGTATCAGACGAGGTAGTCCCCTTGGAATTTAAGTCTGACCAAATGCTGAAAATATGAAAACTCCACCAAATGAAAGAATCCAAACTCCAGGCCTGTTGTGCACACCATGAATTTAGGGGCATTTTCCTCAGACTTATTAAGGTTATTATATTTTTTATAATATAAAACACAACCAAGTGTTTGAACATTTTCTAGTTCATTGACAGGTCTTAAAATAGGGAAATCGGCGACCAGAAGAAGAGGTGTGGGGAGGTATAAGGAATGACCACTTTTTAAGCCCTTATTATATTCTGCATATATTATTTCATAGAACTCCCGTAAAAGTTCTATGAGGATTCATTTTACAAGTGGGGAAATTGAGTGTAAGTTTACTTGTTGAGTGTGAGTTTCCTATGGTTATACAACTAATAGGAGGCAGAATTGGGATTCAAAACTCTTATTCTAAAACCCATGCCCTTATCCACTTCCTATTTCCTGGTCACCTTTTTGAAAAGAACACAAAATGGCAGTCCTCTCTCTGCACATCTGTGCTAATTTTTGTAATCCCTGAGCTCTGGTTAATTGAGTTTGGTTTCTTAAAGTAGTAGTAATTAATCTATTCAGTAAGTCAGAAACATTGGCCAAGACCTGAGATTCTTATTTTATTTATTTATTTGAGAGAGAGAATGCAGAGCAAGAGAGAGAGAGCATAAGTGGGCAGGAGAGGCAGAGGGAGGGGGAGAAGCAGAGTCCCTGCTGAGTAGGGAGCCCAACGTAGGGCTTGCTCCCAGGTCTCTGGGATCATGACCTGAGCCGAAGGCACACGCTTAACCAACTGAGCTACCCAGGTGCCCCAAGACCTGAGATTCTTAAGTATTTTTAGATGCTAAACTGGGGTCAGGACTGTAGTATTTATGTCTATGAATTCACAATGATTTATGGCACCATGGCTTCTCTTTAAGATCATGATGTCAGACATTCTGGAACCACCTTAACTTAGGTGGGCTGCTGTGAGTGGGTGAGCACTAAATTTATGGTCAGGAAATCAGAGTTTAAATTCCATCTTTGCTACTAGCTTGTTTTGTGACGTTGGGGGGAATTTCGTTCTTCTCTCTGGGTCTGAATTTCCCTATATAAACAACAAGAGAATTGAACTGTAAGATCTATAAGATAATTTCTGACTCTATCATTCTGGGATTTTATCACACCTGACTTAAATGGAAGTTTCATGAAGGTAGGGACTTTGTATATTCGCTGCTGTATCCCCAGGACTCAGAACATGTGCTAACACATAGTTGGCATTTAGTATACACTTCCTAAGTACATAAATGAGTCTCCTTCCTTTATAAACTCAGCATTGATTAGTCAATTATTATTTGTTGAGTACCTCTTTTTTTTTTTTTTTTAAAGATTTTATTCATTTATTTTAGATAGAGAGACAGTGAGTAGAGGAGCGGGTGGGGGGTGGGGAGGGACAAGCAGACTCAGTGCTAAGCCCAGAGCCCATTGCAGGGCACAGTCTCACAGCCCTGAGATCATGACCTGAGTCAAAATCAAGAATTGGACGCTCAGCCAACTGAGCCACCCAGGCGCCCCTGTTGAGCACCTCTTATGTGCCAGGCACTGTGCAGGGCACCAGACAACTTTGAATCTGTCGCTAACGTGGCCCACATCCCATACTAATAAGCATAACTTTTTTTTTTTTCATTTTCTGTCAATTACTTTTTTTTTTTAGGTCATAAAATGGTCTTTTAAAATTGTCAATATTCAGATTCAGTATTGAGCATCCACTAAGGATGAGTCAGGGATCTAGTTAGTCAATTTTAGTAAATCATGATCCCAGGGTTTATTTCCCAAAAGCTCTCCAATACTGTCTCCATCTCCATTTAAAGTCCTATAAAAGTAAGTCAAATGGTGGATGTCTCCAATATTACCACCTCTGTTATGTTTCAAAGCCAGGAAGAGGTGAAGATGAGTCAAAGGAATAGCAGAAGTAAACTCCATTCTGCTAAGATAATTCTAATTTTGTCACTGCTTTTCAAGATTTTCTAATGGCTTTTTTTGGTAATATGAAGGAGAGGCAAAGACCAATAAATGGCTTATTCCAAATTCCCCTGGGGAGGCTCACACAAGAAGCTCCCACCAAACTATTTCCCAATGAGTGGTATTTCCAAAACATAAGATATGACCATGTTCGTCTCCTGTTTACACTCTTCTTTGTCTCTTCATTGTCAGGGTAAAATTCAAGCTCCTTCATACTTCATCTGTAGAAAGAAAAGCAGGAAGGTATAGATATGTTCTTATGCATTGCCTGTGAGTGATAACAAGGTGTGGCGCCATTTGCTAGGGGAAGCCATTGCTATTTGAACCATGGCACGACTGAGGGCCAAGCTTCTCATTTACTTCCATACTTCCTCATTAATTTTCCTTATTCTTCACCTGTTCTTTTACTCTTTCACTTCTTTATCCACTCCATCCTATTATCATCTACCCATTCATCCACTCATTTGTTCATTCACTGGTCGGCTAGAGAAGGTCCCCAGGGAAGTCACCAGCCCAGACCTATCCTATTTGCATACTGAGGGGGGGTCGGTAAGGAGTGGCAGTGGCAAGAAGTGGGAGGTGGAAGAGCTGGATCTTTACCTGGAAACTCAGTTTCTTCTCTAAACTTGAAAGGATAGACTAGATTAGCTTTTTATCAAATTGGCCTTACGCTGGATATTCTGTGAGGTTTAAGATATCCAGCACAAAAGGAGTTCTGTAGTAAAAACAAAACAAAAACTTGGAAAACATTGGGCTAATTAAAAATAAACATTTGGTTAATAAAGAAAGAATTTATTTTTTAAAAGATTTTTATTTATTTGAGAGAGAGCGTGCATGGTGCGCATGAGTAGGGGGAGGGGCAGAGGGAGAAGCAGACTCCCCGCTGAGCAGGGAGCCTGATGCAGGGCTCCATCCCAGGACCCAGAGATCATGACCTGAGCTGAAGGCAGATGCTTAACCCGCTGAGCCACCCAGGCGCCCCTAATAAAGAATTTTAAAAGATGTCTGAAATGTGGGGCTTCTCAGAGCCCCTCATATGCTAATACATATGATCCTCTCTAAGAGGGAGCTGCAGTGTGATAAGGCTTGGACATCTTGAGAGTTTATAAGCATTCAGAGCAGTTGGGTGTCCTTCAATTTACATAGCTCTTAATGTTTTCAAAGAATGAGCTGGGCAGTAGGCTTGGTCCTTCCAGATCTGAAACTGTTGAATTCAATAAAATGCAGTAGTTCCACTAGAGAATAAATGATGTCATTAAATTCTTTAAATTTCTATGATGTATAATTTGATAACACTGAAATCCACCTGCGGCAATGGAGGGGTGATTGGGTAGGCCTCGGTGATTGAGTAGAAGGGATCACTAAGTCTTTGGCTTCTCCTTTGCATTATTTGCCTCTTACAAATTACAAAAAATTGTATGATGTAGAGCCACATATTTCTAGAGGGCAAGTCACCTATCTACTCAGTCTCTCCATCTGCAAAGTGGATAAGAGGAGCCCACAATTATTTTCCAGCACAAGTGGTTGTGATTTTGTGATTTTCTCTCTGGTTACTCATCAAGAGCAGGCCCAACCTTGAATACATATGGGAATTAATCATGCCATGGGGAAATGAAACAATATTTGTTTTGATTATGCCACTACTAATTAGGTAAGGTTCACCCTGACCCTGGCTGAATGGTACGGGCAGGGGCTTGTAACGTGAGAAATGGATCCAAATGGGATTGCATTACTTGAGCAGAGAGTAGGAAGCACTTAAGTTCAGATCTTTTGAATTGGGGTATGACTAGGATAGTTTCTGGAAGGGTGCAACCAACTTTGGTCAAGTATGGGTCGGCTACGCTGGTGCTTCTATATTCTTATTTATACCATGGTCTTTACCATCTACTTTTATTTAATGCAATGCAAATAATAAAACTAATATAACCGCTATCACTTAGGGAATGCCTACTAAGTGCCATATGTTCTTCTAAGAACTTTACAAATAGTACTTTATTTACTCTTTACAACAATCCAGTAGGGAGATATCCTTTTTGTGACAGATGTGAGGAAAACCTTTCTTGAGATCCCACTTGATTGCATGTGGATTCAAACTCATGCCTGCCTGCCTGACTTTAAAGCAGTGATGTGCAGGCAAATGTTTAACAACCAGCTCTCTGTGGGGAAAGACAAAGCCTTGATTTCTTGTGTTTGCTGACTTCTGTGGTGTGAACATTCCCATCATGCCAGTTTCCAGCTACCAAGGTAATTACAGAGTTGGGAAGAGATGTGCACAGTTGGCTCCGTGGAGCTAATAGGACCCACTGCCGACGCATCACTGCAATAGCTCTGCTTTTAGCCCTCTGCCTGACCCATTTGCTCGTATTCAGGGTCACTGAGGAGTTCTGCTCAGTTTCTGGGTTTATAACTGAATAGGTAGGGACATACTGTCAGCTTCAGGCTTTTCAGATGCAGGAGTCTGGAATTTTCTCCTGTGGACAAGAAAATAGTGAGGAGACATTAACATGATAATAGAAATGATGATCATGAGGATCATGATGATGACACATAGCCTCAGCAATAGTTAATATAGTAACTACTTTTTTTAAGACTGTTATGTATGCTAGATATTGCTCTAAGCATCCGGAGAAGCAACAGCAGAATGGAGTACTTAAGGGCTTGGCTCTGGAGGTAAGACGGCCTGTGTTTAAATCCCACTCCATGTGTGCTTGTTAGCTCTGTGATTTTTGGGCAAGGGATAGTAAGTACCTACCTAATAAGATTGGTGTTGCTTAGAACAGAGGATTTTTATGAGATCAGGAAAGTAACATAATGGTAACTAAATGTTCCATAAATGCTAGCTGCCATTATGTTACCTTCCTGATCTCATATAATCCTCACATCAGCCTTCTAAAAATGTATTATTCCCATTCACCAAAGAGAAAACTAAGAAACTGAGTGGTTAAGGAAGAGTTTGGGCTGGGACTGGAACTCTGGTCAGTGTAGTTATAAAACCTGTGCTTTTATCTTTTAGGCCATATTGGATATATTTTACAAATAAAAAAGGTGAGGCTCACAAGCATTGTTTGTTAAAGGTCAAATGGCTAGTAAGTAGCAAAGTCAAGATTTGAACACGGGAGACCCCAGAACCCTGCTACTTTTTTGAAAGTATTAGAACATCATCCTTTGTGGAGGTCTCATTGGTGGACAGACCCTGAAGCTGAACTTTCTGTCTCTTTCTCTCCCATAAACTGCCTCTCCAACACCGGCCGAGAATCTGTATTTGTCTCTATGAATATATAGTAAACATGCACTTGAATTTGGACTGTGTGTGACATGCGACATAGCAACTCATATGTATACATAGTGACATTTTCACCTCAGATTACCTGAGGCAATGGACAGAAATTTATAATAGTCCCAGGAGCAAAGGCCCGAAAGGAGGAGGGAAATTTGTTTGGTCAGGATTTGCAAAGAAGAAACAGACCTTCTTTGTGTAATTGCCTCTTTTTCTTCCCCGACCCTACATCTTCTTCTTTTCTTCTGTTCTTTACTCTGCATACTAGTGTAATGCAGAGGAAGTACTTGGGCTGTGGAATCTCACTTATTCATTTAACCAATGTATATTAAACACCTAGGATATAGCGGGCACTGCTCCAGGTAATAGAGAAAGAGCAACAAATGAAAATGGGCAATATCAGTGCTCTTGCAAATTTTTCATTTTGTTAGTAGGAGACAAATAATAAATGAGTCTAAAATATGTTAGGTGGTGATAAGTGCTTAGAAGAAAAATAAATCTTGATAAAAGAGCGATGGGGTGCTATTTTACATAACTTCACCAGGGAAGCTCTCTCTGATATTTGAGCAGAGCCTTGAATGAATCCATGTGGATATCCAAAGGAAGTGCATGCCACATACAGAGAAAGCAGGTATGAAGACCTGGAGGTAGAAATGTGTCTGGCATGTCAGAGGAATAGAGCGTGGGTCTGGGTTGCTGGAGTGGAGAGAACAAGGGAGAGAATGGTAGGAAATGATGTTCCAGATAGTTCTGACTGTGTAGCAAACTGTAACAGTGGATTAAAACAATCATGAGTATCTATGAGCATTCTGTAGGTTGGGCTGGGCTGGGTGTTTTTTCCTTAGAGTCATTCATGTGGTTATACTCAAATAGCATTTGCGGGTGGACACATCTGAAGGCTTGACTGCACTGGGAGAATAAGATGGCTTGCTTACATGGCTGCAGGATCTCGGTTGCAGTTGTTGACTGGAGTGCTTACCCAGGGCCTCGTTGCTATCATGTTATCTGGGTTTTGAACAGCCTGGTGGCCTGGGGGCACTGAACCTCTAACATGGTGGCTGAGGACTCCCAGATGCCTTGCATGCCAGTCAAAGCTACTAGTCCTCTTAAAGACTGGCCCTGGGACTGGCATGGGATCCCTTCCGTCATACTCTTGGTCATACTGTACTCTGATTCAAGGGGAGGGACAATAGATTCCACCTCTCAATGAGAGGGGGGCCAGTTTTCATCCATCACAGAAGAGATTGGAAAACTAGTGATGGATCAGATCCTTGCAAGCCACGGGGAAGGCTTTGGACTGTGTTTTTCTGAATATAATAAGAAGCCACTGAAGGGTTTTGAATGAAGAATGTCATGACCTAATTTATGTTTTACAAAGATCACTTTGACTGCAATCAGAGAGAGTTCAGACTATAGAGTGATGAAGGTGGAAACAGACCAGTTAGGAGGCTTTTGTAAAAGTCCAGTGAGAAATGATAGTGCCTTGGATTAGAGTATAGTGGGCTCATGAGATGTGTTCCAATTCAGCATATAATCTGAAGGGAGGAACTTCAGGATCTGCTGATGGATTGATTAGATGTGACCTATGAGAGAAGTAGAGTAAAAAATACCTCCTCTCTGGCTGTTTTGGCCTTTGTGGAGAGAGGCACAGAACTGTTCTTTTTAAGGTTAGGAAGGCAGATGAAGAATTAGTGTTTTGAGGGGTGGGTGTGGAGATCAGGGTTCAATACTTGACTATTATGTTCAAGTTGCTTACTGAACTTCCAAGTGAAGAAGGCAAGTGGTTGGTTAGATCTGCTAGTCTGGAGTTCAGAGTAGAGAGGTTGGGCCTGGAGATATAAATTTGGGAATCATCAGTAAGTAATTGGTATTTAAAAAATCAAGGACAGAATATAATAATCTAGGAAGTGAGTATGTAAATAAAGAAGAGAATAAGTCTGAGGCTGAAGCCCTGGACCCACGGCATGTTTACAGGTTGGGAAGATGAGGAGATTCCAGCTCGTATGTGGCTGGTGAGATAGGAGGTAGCAAAGAGAGACCAAACAAACAGTTTCGAGGAGGAGGGAATGATCTGTTGTGTTCATCACTGTGGAGAATTGACCATTGGTTTTGGCAACATGGCCCCAGAGATTGTCTGCATCCCAACTCTGTATGACCTTAAGCAAGTTATTTCTCCTCCTCTGCTCCTTAGCTTCCTCTTCTGAAAATGAATATAATAATACTGATCTTAAAGAGTTGCGATAATCATTAAATTAAATAACATATATATGTTATATGTTTGTGTATTTTTTCACTTAACATGGTTCCTGACACATAATAGTAGTCAAAACGTGTCAGTTAGTGTCCATCATCTTCCCTTTTATAAAATGCTTAAATGATATTCAACCAAGCCACAGGAAATTGCCAATTTTGAACCGTTTTTAACCTACAAGATGGCAATTTCATATGGTTCAACTTAGTAACTGAATTCCAAAATGGGCATGCTTTTACTAGCCTATTCTCTTGTATTAAGACTCTTACTTGCACATTTCCCACTTAATAAATTCTCCAGAAGAATGCTAGTTTCTAAACTGCTCTTCAGTTCTGTCCTTGCTGCATAAGCATTTTCATGTTGGCACCACATCAAGGCCCACCACACAGACCCAGCTTCAGTCACGTGTACCACTCAGCGTGTAGAACACAGGCATGTGAGCTCTACTCTTCTGATCCACTTCCTGAGGGCTTGCTATGATGCTCATACTTTCTGGGAAGGTCTATTCATTCCCTATCATACACTCTTGGCTGCAATTTGGGGAAGCTGCCACCAAGTGGACTGTGGTGTCAGCTCAAGGGATGACCACATGCGACATGCTTGTATTTTATTAGAAGTGTTTTCTCCTTTGACATCCATGGGCTTCCCTAGTTACTAATGCTCACAGATCTGATTAACTAGCTGCCCAATTTCTTCCCACATCTTAGCTCAGGGGAAACATAGCCAAACAAAATATAACAAAATGAAATTATCTTCTATTCTCCAAAATTTGGCAGAAACTAGAAGAGAAAGTGATTAAGGTCTATCAACAGCATGATTTCCCAATGATGTGCTTTTTCCAGAGGCATTTTTAAACCACCTGGCTACCTCTCTTTATCTTAGCTTCTTTCCCTGGAAACTTGAATTTACTAATTAGCTTACATACTTAAGTTAACTCATTAAGGCCTGAATTGGCCACTGGCCTTTGCTTTCACTCTAAAAGACCCCCTTTACATGGGCTATACTCCCATTTCCACAAAACAGCATGTGAATCTTTTAAAAACAAGTCCAAGGGGCTCAATGAAAACATGTTTTCTTATTTTTTTTCTCTACCATTCTAGCAATAGGAAAAAAGATTTTTAAGACGTCCACAAGGAAGAGTGAAGACTTTTAAATGAAATTGTCCTATTTGGTGTATATGGTTACCAAGAGTTCTGGAAAGGAATACATATTGAAAAAGAAGACCCTGCAAATGTGTTCTGAGCTCCCTATCCTTAATGGGAGATGGGGGAAAAGCAGCTAATTTCTGTGTGCCGGCCTATGACCCTGTTTATGTCTCACACAATCCAGAGGGCAGGTCGTATCTACATCTTACAGATCAAGAAGGTGGGGCTCGCAAGGGTTAACTGGCTTGTTAAGTCAAACAGCTGGTAAGTAGCAAAGTCAGGATTCAAACACAGGTCTCTGGGGCCCCAGAACCCTACTACTTTCTTGAAAATATCAAAACATCGAAAGAGTCTGAAGAAGGATTCTAGGGACTCTTTGGATGCCCCTCCCTTTTTAAAATAAAGGGGTGCGTTGTGATGAAAGAAGGGTTTTGCTTTGCAAGAACCTGCCTGCAAATGGCACAAGTCTCCAAGAGAGCCAGAGAAGCAAAATTTGTCATTGTTCACCTAAGATAGAATGGCACAATATTTAAGACTTTGAAATGGAGCTGAATTTCTATCCAGAGTAAGCTTGGATAAATCACTTAACTTCTCCGATTTTCAGTTTCCTCATCTGTGAAATTAGGGATAGTAATTATTAGTACCTACTTCCTAGAGTGTGTTGTGAGCAGTAACTGAGTGTGTAAGACATTTGATTCTAGTACCAGGCAGTAGTCAGCCTGTTAGTCATTAGTGTGGTCTCTGGTCCAGACACCACCATCACCTAGCTCTGATTATGCATATAGAGCAGGGGAAAGAACATTGTCTCTTGCACAATTGTTGGACAAGTTTTAACGTTGACATGTGTCTTTTGGTCTCCTTTTGCTTCAGGAACGCAGGATAAGTAAGTGCTTTAGGGAGCAAATCTTTTAAGTAATTTTTAGCCTACTCAGCTTAGCACACCTAATAGGAGGAAAATCCCCATATATACACAGACTCTCCAGTTCATCTCCAATGCTACAAAATATATCGGGACATCTGCATTTACCATCCACTTAACCTCCTTTTTATTTTCCTTACCACTGTGCATGAATGGGAAAAGCCCTAGACTGGGGTAGTGGGCATTTATTGCTTTGCTTCTCCAGCATCTGTTGTCTCCTCCTTTCTTCTCATGAGCTCCTGATTTCCTACTGGGTTTCTTTTCTTTTTTTTTTTTTTTCTTTTCACGTGAATATTTATAGCAGCTTTATTCATGATGGCTCAAAATGAAACAATTCAAATGCTGATTGACTGGTGAGTGGATTAACAAATTATGGTATATTTATAGTATGGAATACTATTTAGCAATAAAAACAAAATACTGACACACAAAAATATTACACTAAGTAAAAGGAGAAACACAAAATAATACATACTGGATGATTCAGTTTATATGAAATTACAAAAGAGGCAAAACTATAGAGACAGAAAATAGATCAATGGTTGCCTATGCTGGGGACGGGGATATTTTCTAGTTGCATGGGAGCACAAGAAAATTGATTTTGATGGTAGTCAGAAGACCGTGTACAACTGCTAAAATCTATCAAACTTCAAATGGGCAAATTGAACTGTATATAAATTCTACCTCAGTAAAGTGGGGTGAAAACAAAGAATCCATAAACAAGTAAGTAAAGGTATGAATAGCTGGTGGCAAATGCTAAGGCTAAGGCCAATAAGTTTAAAGAATCATTAATAACTTTAATTGACAAACAGAATGTAGATATTATACCCCCCCAAAAAAATATGTAATGTAAATAATGTAAAATTACTATCATTTTAATAGACAGGGACAAGAATTTCAATTTCATGCCCTTAAAAACACACAAAAGATAATAATAAAGAAAAAGTAAAATTATTATTCAATATAAAGTTCAAGAATGAAAGCATTGAACAAAGAGGCTTATTTTCTTATTAAAGAAAGGTATAGTACATAATGGAGATATGCTTGCCACGAACCTATAGGTTACAAAAAGCTACAGCCTTAAAATAGAAAATTTACACACATACACACACACATATATATACATATATCAGAAATTACTAAAATTATAAGGAAAACCTGACAAAATCAAAATAGATACTTTATAACATCTCAATTGGACATTGACATTGTAAGTAGAAATAAACATGATAATTGACCATTTATTTTTTTTAATTTTTTATTGTTATGTTAATCACCATACATTACATCATTAGTTTTTGATGTAGTGTTCCATGATTCATTGTGCATAACACCCAGTGCTCCATGCAGAACGTGCCCTCTTTAATACCCATCACCAGGCTAACCCATCCTCCCACCCCCCTCCCCTCTAGAACCCTCAGTTTGTTTTTCAGAGTCCATCGTCTCTCATGGTTCGTCTCGCCCTCCGATTCCCCTCCTTCATTCTTCCCCTCCTGCTATCTTCTTCTTTTTTTTTTTCTTAACATATATTGCATTATTTGTTTCAGAGGTACAGATCTGTGATTCAACAGTCTTGCACAATTCACAGTGCTCACCATAGCACATACCCTCCCCAATGTCTATCACCCAGCCACCCCATCCCACCCACCCCACCCCCCACTCCAGCAACCCTCAGTTTGTTTCCTGAGATTAAGAATTCCTCATATCAGTGAGGTCATATGATACATGTCTTTCTCTGATTGACTTATTTCGCTCAGCATAACACCCTCCAGTTGCATCCACGTCATTGCAAATGGCAAGATCTCATTCCTTTTGCTGGCTGCATAATATTCCATTGTATATATATACCACCTCTTCTTTATCCATTCATCTGTCGATGGACATCTTGGCTCTTTCCACAGTTTGGCTATTGTGGACATTGCTGCTATAAACATCGGGGTGCACGTACCCCTTCGGATCCCTACATTTGTATCTTTGGGGTAAATACCCAGTAGTACAGTTGCTGGATCGTATGGTAGCTCTATTTTCAACTTTTTGAGGAACCTCCATACTGTTTTCCAGAGTGGCTGCACCAGCTTGCATTCCCACCAACAGTGTAGGAGGGTTCCCCTTTCTCCGCATCCCCGCCAACATCTGTCATTTCCTGACTTGTTAATTTTAGCCATTCTGACTGGTATGAGGTGGTATCTCATTGAGGTTTTGATTTGGATTTCCCTGATGCTGAGTGATGCTGAGCACTTTTTCATGTGTCTGTTGGCCATTTGGATGTCTTCTTTGGAAAAATGTCTATCCATGTCTTCTGCCCATTTCTTGATTGGACTATTTGTTCTTTGGGTGTTGAGCTTGATAAGTTCTTTATAGATTTTGGATACTAGCCCTTTATCTGATATGTCATTTGCAAATATCTTCTCCCATTCTGTCGGTTGTCTTTTGGTTTTGTTGACTGTTTCTTTTGCTGTGCAAAAGCTTTTTATCTTGATGAAGTCCCAAAAGTTCATTTTTGCCCTTGCTTCCCTTGCCTTTGGCGATGTTTCTAGGAAGAAGTTGCTGCGGCGGAGGTCGAAGAGGTTGCTGCCTGTGTTCTCCTGTAGGATTTTGATGGACTCCTGTCTCACATTGAGGCCTTTCAACCATTTGGAGTCTATTTTTGTGTGTGGTGTAAGGAAATGGTCCAGTTTTGTTCTTCTGCATGTGGCTGTCCAATTTTCCCAACACCATTTGTTGAAGAGACTGTCTTTTTTCCATTGGACATTCTTTCCTGCTTTGTCAAAGATTAGTTGACCATAGAGTTGAGGGTCCATTTCTGGGCTCTCTATTCTGTTCCATTGATCTATGTGTCTGTTTTTGTGCCAGTACCATACTGTCTTGATGATGACAGCTTTGTAATAGAGCTTGAAGTCCGGAATTGTGATGCCGCCAGCTTTGCTTTTCTCTTTCAACATTCCTCTGGCTATGCGGGGTCTTTTCTGGTTCCATACAAATTTTAGGATTATTTGTTCCATTTCTTTGAAAACAGTGGATGGCATTTTGATGGGGATTGCATTGAATGTGTAGATTGCTCTAGGTAGCATTGACATCTTCACAATATTTGGTCTTCCAATCCATGAGCATGGAACGTTTTTCCATTTCTTTGTGTCTTCCTCAATTTCTTTCATGAGT
The DNA here is from genome assembly GCF_004348235.1 of Phoca vitulina. Classification (NCBI taxonomy): domain Eukaryota; kingdom Metazoa; phylum Chordata; class Mammalia; order Carnivora; family Phocidae; genus Phoca; species Phoca vitulina. The sequence goes on along the minus strand of NW_022589724.1, from coordinate 9,857,857 downwards.
ATTTTAGTTTTCTGAGTACAGATCCTTTGCCTCTTTGGTTAGATTTATTCCTAGGTATCTTATGGTTTTGGGTGCAATTGTAAATGGGATCGACTCCTTAATTTCTCTTTCTTCTGTCTTGTTGTTGGTGTATAGGAATGCCACTGATTTCTGTGTGTTGATTTTATATCCTGCCACTTGACTGAATTCCTGTATGAGTCCTAGCAGTTTTGGGGTGGAGTCTTTGGGTTTTCCACATAAAGTATCATATCATCTGTAAAGAGTGAGAGTTTGACTACTTCTTTGCCAATTTGGATACCTTTGATTTCTTTTTGTTGTCTGATTGCTGTGGCTAGGACTTCTAATACTATGTTGAATAGCGGTGGTGATAGTGGACATCCCTGCCATGTTCCTGACCTTAGGGGGAAAGCTCTCAGTTTTTCCCCATTGAGAATGATATTCACTGTAGGTTTTTCATAGATGGCTTTTATGATATTGAGGTATGTACCCTCTATCTGTATACTCTGAAGAGTTTTGATCAAGAAAGGATGCTGTACTTTGTCAAATGCTTTTTCTGCATCTATTGAGAGGATCATATGATTCTTGTTCTTTCTTTTGTTAATGTATCACGTTGATTGATTTGCGGATGTTGAACTAACCTTGCAGCCCAGGGATAAATCCCACTTGGTCATGGTGAATAATCCTTTTAATGTACTGTTGGATCCTATTGGCTAGTATTTTGGTGAGAATTTTTGCATCCATGTTCATCAAGGATATTGGTCTGTAATTCTCCTTTTTGATGGGGTCTTTGTCTGGTTTGAGGATCAAGGTAATGGTGGCCTCATAAAACAAGTTTGGAAGTTTTCCTTCCATTTCTATTTTTTTGGAACAGTTTCAGAAGAATAGGTATTAATTCTTCTTGAAATGTTTGGTAGAATTCCCCTGGGAAGCCATCTGGCCCCGGGCTTTTGTTTGTTGGGAGATTTTTGATGACTGCTTCAATTTCCTTAGTGGTTATAGGTCTGTTCAGGTTTTCTATTTCTTCCTGGTTCAGTTTTGGTAGTTGGTACATCTCTAGGAATGCATCCATTTCTTCCAGGTTATCCTAATTTGCTGGCATAGAGTTGCTCATAGTATGTTCTTATAATTGTTTGTATTTCTTTGGTGTTGGTTGTGATCTCTCCTCTTTCATTCATGATTTTGTTGATTTGGGTCATTTCTCTTTTCTTTTTGGTAAGTCTGGACAGGGGTTTATCAATCTTGTTAATTCTTTCAAAGAACCAGCTCCTAGTTTCGTCGATCTGTTCTACTGTTCTTTTGGTTTCTATTTCATTGATTTCTGCTCTGATCTTTATTATTTCTCTTCTCCTGCTGGGTTTAGGCTTTATTTGCTGTTCTTTCTCCAGCTTCTGTAGGTGTAGGGTTAGGTTGTGTACTTGAGACTTTCTTGTTTCTTGAGAAAGGCTTGTATTGCTATATACTTGCCTCTTAGGACTGCTTTTGCTGCATCCCAAAGATTTCGAACAGTTGTGTTTTCATTTTCACTGGTTTTCATGAGTTTTTTATTTCTTCTTTAATTTCCTGGTTGACCCATTCATTTTTTAGTAGGATGCTCTTTAGCCTCCATGTGTTTGATTTCTTTCCGACTTTCCTCTTGTGATTGAGTTCTAGTTTCAAAGCATTGTGGTCTGAAAATAGGCAGGGAATGATCCCAATCTTTTCGTACCAGTTGTGACCTAGGATGTGATCGATTCTGGAGAATGTTCCATGGGCACTAGAGAAGAATGTGTATTCCGTTGCTTTGGGATGGAATGTTCTGAATATGTCTGTGAAGTCCATTGGGTCCAGTGTGTCATTTAAAGTCTTTATTTCCTTGTTGATCTTTTGCTTAGATGATCTGTCCATTTCAGTGAGGGGGGTGTTAAAGTCCCCCACTATTATTGTATTGTTGTCAATGTGTTTCTTTGCTTTTGTTATTAATTGCCTTATATAATTGGCTGCCCCATGTCAGGGGCATAGATATTTACAATTGTTTGATCTTCTTGTTGGATAGACCCTTTAAGTAGGATATAGTGTCCTTCCTCATCTCTTATTACAGTCTTTGGTTTAAAATCTAATTTGTCTGATATAAGGATTGCCACCCCAGCTTTCTTTTGGTGTCCATTAGCATGGTAAATGGTTTTCCACCCCCTCACTTTCAATCTGGGGGTGTCTTTGGGTCTAAAATGAGTCTCTTGCAGACAGCATATCGATGGGTCTTGTTTTTTAATCCAATCTGATAGCCTGTGTGTTTTGATGGGGGCATTTAGCCCATTTACATTCAGGGTAACTATTGAAAGATATGAATTTAGTGCCATTGTATTGCCTGTAAGGTGACTGTTACTGTATATTGTCTGTGTTCCTTTCTGGTCTATGTTGCTTTTAGGCTCTCTCTTTGCTTAGAGGACCCCTTTCAAGATTTCTTGTAGGGCTGGTTTCGTGTTTGCAAATTCCTTTAGTTTTTGTTTGTCCTGGAAGCTTTTTATCTCTCCTTCTATTTTCAATGACAGTCTAGCTGGATATAGTATTCTTGGCTGCGTATTTTTCTCATTTAGTGCTCTGAATGTATCATGCCAGTCCTTTCTGGCCTGCCAGGTCTCTGTGGATAAGTCTGTTGCCAATCTAATGTTTCTACCATTGTAGGTTACAGATCTCTTGTCCCGAGCTGCTTTCAGGATTTTCTCTCTGTCTCTGAGACTCGTAAGTTTTACTATTAGATGTTGGGGTGTTGACCTATTTTTATTGATTTTGAGAGGGGTTCTCTGTGCCTCCTGGATTTTGATGCCTGTTTCCTTCCCCGAATTAGGGAAGCTCTGCTATAATTTGCTCCAATATACCTTCTGCCCCTCTCTCTCTTTCTTCTTCTTCTGGGATCCCAATTATTCTAATGTTGTTTCATCTTATGGTATCGCTTATCTCTCAAATTCTGCCCTCGTGATCCAGTAGTTGTTTATCTCTCTTTTTCTCAGCTTCTTTATTTTCCATCATTTTGTCTTCTATCTCACTGATTCTCTCTTCTGCCTCATTTATCCTAGCAGTTAGTGCCCCCATTTTTGATCGCACCTCATTAATAACCTTTTTGATTTCGACTTGGTTAGATTTTAGTTCTTTTATTTCTCCAGAAAGGGTTTCTCTAATAACTTCCATGCTTTTTTCAAGCCCAGCTAGTATCTTTAAAGTGATGATTCTGAACTGTAGATCTGACATTGTACTAATGTCTGTATTGAGTAGATCCCTGGCAGTCGGTACCTCTTGTTCTTTTTGTTGAGGTGATTTTTTCCATCTTGTCATTTTGTCCAGAGGAGAATAGATGAATGAGAGAACAAAATGCTAACAGGGTAACAATGTCCCCAGAAAATATACTCTAAACAAATCAGAAAAGACCTGAAGCCAGGGGAAAAGAAAGGGAAAGAAAGAAAAAAGAAAAAGAAAAAAAAAAAAGAAAAAAAAAAAAGATAAAAACAAAGAAAAACAGAACAAAACAAAAAAAATAGAATATGATCAAATATGATCAGGCTGGTGCATAGATCAATGCCACACACTAGATTTTGGGTGTATTTTGGTCTGTTAGAAGAAAGTGCCTCCCAAAATTTTAAAGAAAGAAAAACTTACATATGTACAAAAATAAGGGTTGATATGATGAAGGGATGGAATATGACTGTAAAGATGAAAATTATAAAAAATTTTATAAAAGGAATTGATAAGTTGTTTGAGAAAAGAAAGAAGAGGATTTAAAAAAAGAGAAAAAAGGTAACTACTATGAAGGGCTAGAATATGACTCTAAAATGAAAAATAAAAATGTTTTTTAAAAAAGGGATTGATAAGATGCTGGTTGAAAAAGGGAAAAAGAAAAATTAAAAAAAAAAAGTTAAAAAAAAATTAACTTTGAAAGACTAAAGAATCATGGTAAAAAAGGCATGGATTCTATTTGCATCATTCCCCTAGTGCTGGAGTTCTGCCGTTCTCGTCGATCGGTAAACTTGGTCTTGGCTGGCTGTTCTCGCTGATCTTCTGGGGGAGGGGCCTGTTGCCGGAGGTGGAATTGCACTGCCCTTGCCGGTCTGGGCTAAGTAATCTGCTCGGGTTTGCTCTCGGGAGCTTTTGTTCCCTGCAAGCTTTTGGTACAGCTTTGGAGGCTGAGAGTGAAAATGGCGGCCTCCCAATCTCCGCCCAGGAGGAGCCAAGAACTCGGGGCCCCGCTCCTCAGTGCACCCCCAGAGAAAAGCAGTCAGTCACTCCCGTCTCCCCGGTCTCCGGCCGCACTCCATGCTCACCCGGCCTGTGACCGAGCGTTTCTATCTCTGGCACCCGACCCCGGGTGGAGTCTCCAAACCCAGCAGATTCCTGCGGTGCGCTCCTGCACCACTCCTCCCGGGGGAGGAAGGGGAGTCTCCCCGGATCTGCCGCTTGTTGGGTCCCTGTTGGAAGAGCAGTGGCCCGACTGTGCCGCGGATCATGGTTTATGACAACCCCGAGCTGAGAGCCCATGCCTTGGCTCTGTCTCTGCAGCTGGCTTCCCTGCTCTGATACCTGGGAGCTCTGCAGCACTCAGGCACCCCCGGTCTTTCTGTGACCCCAAGGGTCCTGAGACCACACTGTCCCATGAGGGTTCCACCCCCCGCTTAGCCACTGTAGCGACGTCCCTCAGCGGAGCGGACTTCTAAGAGTTCCCATTTTGTGCTCCGCGGCTCTATCACTTGCCAGAGGCCGCCGACGGAGGCCCCCTCCCCCGCCATCTATCCTCCCAAATATCACCTTGGATTCCCTTCTCCGCATGTCCTACCTTCCAGAAAGTGGTCACTTTTCTGTTCAGAGAGCTGTTGCTATTCTTTTCTTCGATCTCCTGTTGAGTTTGTAGGTGTTCAGAATGGTTTGATCCCCATCCAGCTGAATTCCTGAGACCAGACGAAATCCAGGTCTCCTACTCCTCTGCCATCTTGCTCCGCCCCCCCCCCAATAATTGACTGTTTAAACAAAAGTAGTAATGTACTGTGGGATTTTATTTATTTATTTATTTATTTATTTATTTATTTATATATTTATATATATATATATATATATTTATTTATTTTTATTATGTTAGTCACCATACAATACATAATTAGTTTTTGATGTGGTGATCCACAATCCATTGTTTTTGTATAACAGCCAGTGCTCCATGCAGTTCTTGCCCTCCTTTATACCCATCACCGGGCTAACCAATCCCCCCTCCCCACTCCCCTTTAAAACCCTGTTTGTTTCTCAGAGTCCATAGTCTCTCATGGTTCATCTCTCCCTCCAATTCCCCCCCTCCATTTTTCCCTTCCTTCTAATGTCCTCCATGCTATTCCTTATGTTCCACAAATAAGTGAAACCATATGATAATTGACTCTCTGCTTGACTTATTTCACTTAGCATAATCTCCTCCAGTCCCATCCATGTTGATGTAAAAGTTGGGTATTCATCTTTTCTGATGGCTGAGTAATACTCCATTGTATATATGGACCACATCTTCTTTATCCATTCATCTGTTGAAGGGCATCTCGGCTCTTTCCACAGTTTGGCTGTTGCGGACATCACTGCTATGAACATTGGGGTGCATATGGCCCTTCTTTTCACTATATCTGTATCTTTGGGATAAATCCCCAGGAGTGCAATTGCTGGGTCATAGGGTAGCTCTATTTTTAAATTTTTGAGGAACCTCCACATTGTTTTCCAAAGTGGCTGTACTAACATGCATTCCCACCAACAGTGTAAGAGGGTTCCCCTTTCTCCACAACCTCTCCAACATTTGTTGTTTCTTTCCCTGTCCATTTTTGCCATTCTAACTAGTGTAAGGTGGTATCTCAATGTGGTCCAAGATACATCTCCAAAAGCTAGTGAAACAAAAGGAAAAATGAACTTTTGGGACTTCATCAAGATAAAAAGCTTCTGCACAGCAAAGGAAACAGTCAACAAAACAAAGAGGCAACCCACGAATGGGAGAAGATATTTGCAAATGACACTACATATAAAGGGCTGGTATCCAAGATCTATAAAGAACTTCTCAAACTCAATACCCAAAAAACAAATAATCAAGTCAACAAATGGACAGAAGATATGAAAAGACACTTCTCTGAAGAAGACATACAAATGGCTAACAGATGCATGAAAAAATGTTCATCATCATTAGCCATCAGGGAAATTCAAATCAAATCCTACTGGGTTTCATATAGTTCCACAGATGCTGCCTGTGTCACTTCCCTGGCCTCTATGATTGGTTTGGGGAGGCAAGTAACTGAAGTTATTCCAGTCAGAGTGAATCTAGGGATTTTTCCAGGAGTGTTGGGGCAAAAACTTTCTTGCTGGATGTGGGTGAAGAAGCACAAGGGTCTTGGAATTACAGACAGCCAGCTTGCAGCCATGATGGAGGCTGATCTTAAGGCAAAGTTGACTTTGCACAAAGCAGAGGGGAAAGATGGAGAAAGTCAGGTTCTTGGTCATATCATTGGCCTCATCCAGCTTCTTTGAATCCAGCACCGTTTCTTGACTTTTCTGTTACAGAAGTAAAAAACTTTTTTTTTTTTTTTTTTTAAGAGAGGGAGGGAGGAAGAGAGAGAGAGAAGGGGCAGAGGGAGAGGGAGAGAATCTTGAGCTGGGTGTGGAGCCCGATGTGGGGCTGGATCTCACAACCCTGAGATCATGACCTGAGTTGAAATCAAGAGTCAGACACTTAACCAACTGAGCTTCCCAGGTGCCCCTCAAAAACTTATTTTTAATGTTAAAGCTTTGCAACTGAACAAGTCCTAACTGACATAATTGGAGGCAGGCAGGCTGTGTTGCTGGGCTGGTTCTGCCAGGTTTGTAACATCTCAACTTCCAAATCTGTAAATTGGGAATTAAATGAGATTATGGAAGTGAAAGCATTTTTTTTTTTTCTTTTACACTCTAAAGTAATTATAGATGTAAGGTTTTTATGATAATTTGTATTATATGTTGACATCATAATGGTGATTCTGTGTCTCTTTCATTTCCAAAGCTTGCGTTGCAGCTTGCATTGATCCCCAAGCTGTAGTCAGGCTCCCATGACCGGCATTTGTTGCATTTCATCCCTCAGGTTTTGGTTGGTGATGTGGATTTCACAGAGAACCTGATGGTTTGTCAAGTCACCATGAATAGGTTTACTCTTGGAAATAATAAATATGAAAATCATCAAGCACATGGTTTCCTATCCTTTTTATTTTCCTTCACCTGGATTTTGAGTTTTTAAGTCAAAGTTCTCTTTACCAGAGGGTTAAAGCAATGTAATGACAGCAATGATGAAGTTATAAAGCATCCAAATAACTCAGTAGAACACAAAAAATATCACATATAGGATTATTTCCTCAAACGCTTCAGTCATCCCTGCTAAGGATGATTCCCAGCGTGACCATACATGGTGTTATTCAGATATAGTAAGTTCTATGGAATATTGTGACATAATACATGTTAGATGACAAGATACATGTACTTATGGATGCAAGAGATATGAATTTATTTCACTTATTTATAAAACTATACTCATGCCAAGCCTCTGGGAAGTTTGAAAAATAAACGAAAAATAGAAAATAATAGAATACAGAAAGGCAAAACTCAGATTTCATCACTGATCAAGAAGTTCTGATCCCATCCGATGCCAGCCTAAATGAATGGCTACTCTTTGAATTATGTGCTCTTATTCTAGGAGAGTAATTTCCAAAGAGTTGGGACTTTTCATTCTAGTGTTCTAGATCAGTGAATGCAAAAGAAATATAATGCAAGCCACAAATATAACTTAAAAATTTCCAGTAACCACATTAAAAAAACAACAGGTGAAACTATTTCTAATAATATATTTTATTTACTTGGATGTAGCAAGAATTTATCATTTTAGCATGTAATCATCAAAAATTTTAATGAAATACTTTGCATTATTTTTTTGAACTAGGCCTTCAAAATCTGGTGTGTATTTTTATCCTCACATCACATATCAATTCAAACGGTCACATTTCACATGTACAATAGCCAGATGTAGCAAATGGCTCTTGTATTCAACAGTGCAGCTCTAGATTTCAATGAGGGGAATTTTGGGGTTCAGAAAGACCTGGGTATGAATGCCTATTCCATCATTTATTTCCTTTGATTAAGTTATTATCTTGCAGAGCGAGCATGAGACTTTGGAGACGAGTCACATAAAGTGCACATCTCCCAGCATCTGGCCCATAGTAGGTGGTGAATATATGTTAGTTCTCTTCCTGCCTTTTCAAAATGGAGATGGAGGATGGAGTGGGAGAAAGGCAGAGGCATTAGCAGCAGGAAACCTGGATGAATCTTCCCACTCTAGGAAAGGCTAAGCATGAACTCACAGGCTGATAGGTTAGAGGAGGTGGGGAGGGGCTGGACTGGGTGAACAGATGGAGACCCTACAGGCATTTCCAGATTAGTGCTACATGGTTACTATACAGTTACTCTGAAAGCTGAAGCATCTGTCTTGTCTATGCTGGTCTAGAATAAGCCATGTAACCCTGCTCAAAGGAGAGCTATCAGGGATGATGAAATGACTCAAAATAATGCCCTGTAAGGAATGATTAAAGAAGGTGATTGATATGTTTCCATTAGAGAGTGAGAGAGTCAGAGTGAGCATGCAAGCATGAGCACAAGTGAGAGCCTGGGGGACAACGCCATTTTTATCTTTAAATAACCAGCTTTGTGTGTCCCTAAGAGGAAGAACTAATATGGAAACTACAGGAAGGAAGACTCTAGCTCAGCAAGAAACAACTTTTTAACAGAGATGTTTTGAAAATGGAATGGATTGTCTTATGGCATGGAAGGATCCTTCCATGCCACATTCCAAACACACAACAGAGATTTTTCCAAGGTGAAAATCTAATCATGTCATCTCCAAGTTCAAAATGTTTCTTGAATTCCGCACTGCCTACAGGGTAAATGTCAGTTCCATATTAGGGCTTTCATGATATGATCCTTGCCTATCCCTTTACCTTTATCTACCACTGTCCCCTTCCCTCCTGTAGTCAGATGATTTTCCCATACCCCCAGGAACACTCAAGCATTTGATCTCACAGCTTCCTTGTTTGGGTATTCCTCCCAGCTGTCAGCTGTCTGGTAAATGCCAGCGCCCCCCCCCCCCCCCCCCCCTCTCCCTCTCTTTCTGATTCTATTTATTATTTTTTTTAAGTTTTTACTTTAATCACCCAGTGCTCATCATGACAAGTGCACTCCTTAATCCCCAACCCTATCACCTTTTTAACCTACCCACCTCCCCTCTGGTGACCATCAGTTCTCTATAATTAAGAGTCTGTTTCTTGGTTTGTCTCTCTCTCTTTTTTCCCCTTTTCTTGTTTGTTTTCTTTCTTAAATTCTACATATGAGCGATCATATGGTATTTGTCTTTCTCTGACTGACATATTTCACTTAGCTTTTCTTTTAAGACCTGGTTCTAGAATCAGCTCTTCTCTGAAGCTTTCCTGACTTCATAAGCAGAAATAGCTGTCCCTATCCTTTGTTCCCATTCTCCATACCTTGCATACAGAAACCTGTAACATGGATGCTTTACTTGTGTCTCTCCTCTGTTCCATCATGATCACGAAACATGGCTGTCTTGGTTGTATTTGTGTGCCCGGTGACCAGCAAAGGGCTTGGCTTGCAGTAGGTGCTCAGTAAATATTGACTGAAAGAAAATTTGAACCTAAGGCTTAATTACACCACAGGTGTGAAACTGTGCAGATGGGCTAATGCTAAGCCCCTTGTGGGAGGCTGTAAGTGACATTTTTCCATAATTTTTTTCATGTTGGAAATAGAATATATAGCAACCAGTGAATATTCTGATGGCTTCACATTAGTTTATAAATGCATTTATTTCTATGAACCTAATACAATCAAGTCAGCTTCTGTCCAATCTCTTTGGATTTGATTTTTGGATAATATCTTTTAGTATCAAACATAATGATGATAAAAATATTATTTGTACTAAACTTTGTAGGTACAAACTCTTTTATTTCCATTATCTTATTTGATATTTATAACAACCTAGGAGTTGGGCTGGATAGATATTACTCCCATTTTATAGACAAATGGAACCAGGTGCTCAGATATCACATGACTTGCCCAAAGTCACACAGCTGGTAGTTAATAGAGCCAGATGTTAAGGTCTTTTTCTTTCAAGGTCAGTTGATTATTCAGATCTATTTAAGGGTCCCATTACCACTAAATGACTACCCTCCTATTTCCTTGAACGTAATAAATAGGTCATTGGGGTCAAAAGAAAAATCCTTGTTGACACACTTGTCTCAGAGTCGGTCATCTGGAGAATGGGGTTTTCCATCATCTTATTTACTTATTCCCCCATTCCTTCCCTCAAGGCTTCCCCATGTCAGGTTGCCAAGACTCTGCAATGGCCACCGCAATTTGTTGACAAATAACAAAGATGCTCCTTGTCTTGCTGTCAATTTTACATCCTCTGGGGTTGCCAAGTGAGCCTGACATGCCAGGAAGGGCTTTGTTGTGGTCTGTGACTCACTGTGCTCACTCCTCTGCCGCTCCCTGGGTGCAGGCGATTACAATCTGCCTATTGCACAACATCAGAACATCCCTGGGTGAATCGTCAGAAGATGAAAAAAAAAATCCAGCAGACCAAGGATTCAGCCACTGCTACACGAATCAAAAGTCATACTACCATAGGAGAGTTACTCTAATCTCATCTGCAAATTGCTTCTGTCATCATCTAGAGGTTTAGTGGAGGCATTCACTACTGGAGGGAAAAGCTTTCTCCTAGGTGGTTCTATCAACATGGTCTTGGAATGTCCTTTGGAATAAGGGATGTGAGTAGGAGAAAGAGCCCTTCTTACTTATTCAGAAGTAGCTCAGTTCAAGTCCTGTTGATGAGAGGTGTTGTTTGTATGGCTTGCTCAGAGATTACCCATGCACTCACGCTTCAGGTTCTTCTCCTCAACAGGACCTCAGAGTGTCATTTTATTTTTTGGAGGGTCACTTTATTCAGAGAGCATAAGTATCATTTGTGAACTAAAATTCCAGTATGAAATGAAGCAGTTCAATTTCTCCATGGAAAATGTGTTTGTAATAAATCACAAATTGTATATAGGTAGGACCAGAGTTGACTTCAATTGAGAATGTTAATTGCTACATTACCTTCGAAAGGTCTCCTGTAAAACTCTTAGGCTGGAGAGGTAAAGGGAGTTAGTGTCTGGGTCTGGTGAATATCCTCTTCTTCCATCATCATCTGTATCATGAATTCCCAACTGCTTGGCCATTGGCTAAGGTCTTGCCTTATGCTATGCTCTGCAGTGGAGGCCTGGCCTCCACCATGATGAGTAAGGTATAGTCCATGCTCCCTTCTTGAGACCTAGGAACAGATAATTGTAATACACTGGGCTAAATGCAGAGTTTGATACACCTACAAGGTACTTTGAGAACAGAGAGAGATAGCTCCTAGCTTGGAGAATCTGGGTAAGCTTCCCAGAGGAGGTGATGATACTTGAAATGAGTCTTCAGCAGAACTTCCCTTGGATTTGCACAAGGATGGCCCTTGCCCTGAGTTCCAACCTTTGGAGGGCCTCACTCTGGCCCTCTTCCAGTTCCTCACAGATACTCTGAACCCTGAATTTTCTGCCCAAATAACTCAGAGCCTGCTTCCAGATCCTGCATGGGCCTCTTTCTCAGGTCTGTTCTCCCTTGGGCTCACTGCATCAAGAGGTGAACTCCTAGTATTGAAGGGTGGTCAGAGTGGTTGTTTGAGGAGGGTGTGGATGGTGTCTGGGCAGCCACTTGTGCTCATGAGAGGGCTTTCACCCTACAAGTAAGAACTGATCTGGGAAAGGAGGCGGGCTAGGGGCTGGGGCAAGAGTCTATTTTCCCTGGGTCTCCCAGTTCTAGTGCAGATCCCTGAGGAGTCCTAGAAGTCTACACTTGAACCTCGCCTTCCAGATTGTTGAGGGTGTATTTTTCAAGGTAGGAGAAAGAGCATATTTTATTTAACAGGAGGCTGGCTTAATTTACAGCTTTTCAACAGGTGAGACACCTGCTATTTGGGCCTCCATTTGAATTCTTGACCTGTGCCCTGCAAATGTTAGGGGCTAGCCTGATCTTATGACTGAGTGTGATATCTCCAGGCTGCGCATTGATTTAGGTTCTTAGGGATGAATGACCCTAAGCCTCAAAGGGCTCCATTTATTGGGGCCACAAGCAAATGTCCAATCACAATAATATATATACTGAAAATTACAATAACCAATGCTGAAAGAGAGGTTCATACAGGACGCATAGAGAAGAGAGAGATCTGTTCTACTGGACAGATGGGAAGTAGGAGCATTTTGATCTAAGCCTTAAAAGATAAGTATATGAGTCTGGTGTGAGAGTGAGAGAAGAAATTTCAGATAGAAGAAACAGAGACTTACCATAGCATGACACTTTAGGGAAAATATATAGTCCAGCACAGTGGTAGCATAGAGTATGAGCAGGAAGAGGAAGGCAGGGGCTGGATCATGAGAGGTCTTATAAGTTAGGCTCAGGAGGCTCTTATCCGACCTCTCAGGGGGTTCTACACAGGGGAGTGGGGTGAGGAGATTTTCCGTTTAGAGAGACCCCTTCAGCAACAAAGTGGAAGCAGATTAGAGGGTCCACAGTTTGGCTATCACGGACATTGCTGCTATGAACATTGGGGTGCACATGCCCCTTCTTTTCACTACACCTGCATCTTTGGGGTAAATACCGAGTAGTGCAATTGCTGAGTCACAGGGTAACTCTATTTTTAACGTCTTGAGGAACCGCCACACTCCAAATATTACCTTTAGATTAGCAAACCCCAAATATGTATGGTAGAGCTATATCATAAGTAAGTCACTTAATCAGTCTGTTGTGTTTGAAATATAGGTTGTTTCAAGTTTGTTTAGTATTTCTTTTTTTTTTTTTAAGATTTTATTTATTTATTTGACAGAGAGAGACACAGCGAGAGAAGGAACACAAGCAGGGGGAGTGGGAGAGGGAGAAGCAGGCTTCCTGCTGAGCAGGGAGCCCGATGTGGGGCTTGATCCCAGGACCCTGGGATCATGACCTGAACCGAAGGCAGACGCTTAACGACTGAGCCACCCAGGCGCCCCTTGTTTAGTTTTTCTTATCATCACAATGCAGTAATAAAAATCCTGTACACGTGTTTGTTCTCATACACCTCTTCCTCTTCCTCCCTCCTTTCCTTTCTTTTCCCCCTCTTCCTTCCTTCCTTCCTTCCTACCTACCTACCTACTTTATATCCACAAGTTAAATTTCTAGAAGTAGATTTGCCAGATCAAACAATATTTTTAATTTAAAAAATACAAATAGCCAAATTGCATTTGAGAAAAATCATATGAGTTTAAACTTCTGCTATCAGCATATAATCATACCCATTTCTCTATATCCTCACAACCCCAAATATTTTAACTGGCTTGCGACCAGGGCTGGGAATTGGATTTGCACAAGGAGGGCCCTTGCCCTGAGTTCCAACCTTTGGAGGGCCTCACTCTGGCCCTCTTCCAGTTCCTCACGGATACTCTGAACCCTGAATTTTCTGCCCAAATAACTCAGAGCCTGCTTCCAGCTGGATAACCACTGTAAACTATTTCTGTGTGCCACCACACAGATTGGTGTGAACTAACTATATTTAGGAGGTGAGCACTAACCCTGCCATTCTCCCAGTATGCAAATTCTTTGTTCCTTATTTCTTGCACTTTGGGGATTGGAGGGATATTACAAATATCCCTGACTTTACTGGATGGAAACCAACTTCCAGTTTGAGGACTACTTGGGATATCCTCCCATCACAACCCAGAAGCTCTTTTTTTAATGGTTACTTCCTATCTCCCACTTGCAAATGTCTCCCTGGGCTGTGGAAGCTGGGAGTGAAAAATTACCTACTTGGCATCCTTTTGGGATTTTGCAATTTAACTCTTTCATGCCCACACAGTTAGGTTCTCTTCAAAATTGGTTGCCTCGTTTCTCAAGGGACTGGTTTGCCCTTTGGGCTTAATGGAATGTCCTTGCGTGCCAAAGCCCATGGAAACGCTGGGGTGGCAAACTCCCTTCCACCTACTTGTGCAGGAGTGAGTAATGTGTGAGGTTGGTCACCGGGGAGTGTCCCAATCCCATATGAACTGAGCTGGAACTCAAAGGAAGTTGAGTGGTTTCCCGCACAGCCAGGGCGTCATGGGCATGACCGCTGTATCAGATGCTCCCATGGGCGCTATGGTCCTCTGTAGAAGACACTTGGATCATCACTGCCCTTGGGTCCTAGGTTGTGGGAGAAGGCTATCCCAGAGAAACTTCCTACTCTGTCCCACACCTGAGTAGAGACAAGTACCGTGGAGGGGAAGCAGAGGGGCCAGAGTTTGAAGGTGAAGGTACGGACTGAGTTCATCATCTAATACTTCCCGTATCATTAGAAAAGTGAATGACTGGAAGACATATCCAGGGAACTGGACCACCTCAGGGGAGCTTTCATTTCCTATCCCTAAGGATGTTGACCAGTGAAGGACGGGGTCAGCATCTCCCATGTAGCTGGAGCAACAGAGGCCTCTCTGCCAGATCAGAGTTCAACTGAAGGACTTAACTAAGGAACTCAGAAAATCTCTTCCTGTTTCATGATTCTAGAGCTCTCTGAGTATGCAGCATGGGAACTCCTTTAGCTTCTGTACCTCCCCTCCCACTTTAACCTAGTGTCAGCGGTGCCTAAGGAGGCTGTGACATGTGCTCTTGTCTATTAATGCCAAGAGTCTTCTCCTTGTGTATTTCCTCCACCCTGTTGAATCTACTTGGGTTAGTTCCTTTTTTTCATTTTATTTCGAGACATGTATTTTTTCTGATTATAAAATAGTGAATATTGAATATGGAAAATGGTAGTTAACAAGGAGAATATGGACAAGAAAATAAAAATCACCCATTAAACCCATCAACATACAATTCCATTATTTACATTTCCTTGCAGTCATTTTCTATGCATATTTAAATATATACTAAAAAAATAATTCATATAAAATTTAAATTTACTATAATGTCCTATAACATACTATGCCGTATTTTCCCATGTTATTTTTGAAATAAAGTGTATTAACTCCATAATTAATGCATGTTAACCATAGAAAAATAGGGAAAGATAAAAAGTTTCAATAGCGAGTGGTAATCACTATTAGCTTTTTGGGGTCTATCTGTGTATATACCTATATATACACATACAAACACTCACACACACACATATATATATACACACATATACACACTATATATATGTATTGTTATATATACCTCTCTATATATACACATACACACACATATACACACTATATATATGTGTATATATAGGTATATGTAAGGATATATATATACACACACATACACACAAACTATATATATATTTTTTTTCTATTAGTAATTGAGCCTATATATAAACATAGTAATAAATACAAATGGGAGAAATTCAAGCACTATAGAAAGTTATAAAATGATGAGTCTTCCTTTCCATTCCCCTGAGCTAGGCTTCCACCTCTGTAATTAACCATTGTTTATAGTTTTTTTTGATATACTTTGATGATATATATATATGAAATATATATATAAATATATGTATATATGAAATCATATTATATCTGTAACTAGGTCTTTTTTGTTTCCATAAATGAGATCATATTCTTCATGCTGTGTTCTACCTTGTTTTTTTTGCTACATATCTCAGAAATCTTTCCTTATCAGCACATATAGATATACTCCATTGTTTTTAATGATTGTATGGTATAGCTATATCATAATTAAGTCACTTAATCAGTCTGTTGTGTTTGAAATATAGGTTGTTTCAAGTTTGTTTAGTTTTTCTTATTATCACAATGCAGTAATAAAAATTCTGTACACGTTTGTTCTCATACACCTCTTCCTCTTCCTCCCTCCTTTCCTTTCTTTTCCCCCTCTTCCTTCCTTCCTTCCTTCCTTCCTTCCTTCCTTCCTTCCTTCCTTCCTTCTTTCCCTACCTACCTACCTACCCCCCTACCTACCTTTGTATCCACAAGTTAAATTTCTAGAAGTAGATTTGCCAGATCAAACAATATTTTTAATTTAAAAAATACAAATAGCCAAATTGCATTTGAGAAAAATCATAAGTTTAAACTTCTGCTATCAGCATATAATCATACCCGTTTCTCTATATCCTCACATCTCCAGATTTAATGCTCATTTATATATACATATATATATATATATAATTTTTTTTGAGAGAGAGAGTGTGCATGCATGAGCAGTGGGGAGGAGCAGAGGGAGAGGAAGAGAGAGAATCCCAAGCAGACTCCAATCCCAGCGCAGAGCCTGATTTGGAGCTTGATCTCATGACCCTGAGATCATGACCTGAGCCTAAATCAACAGTCGGATGCTTAACCGACTGTGCCACCCAGGAGCCCCTGTTTAATATTTTCTAATTTTATAGTTGATAATCAAAGTGTTTACATTGTGTTTATTTAATTAATAGTGATAAACTTTTTTGTGTATTTAATATTTGGTCTTGTTTGCACTTTTCTGCCCATTTTAAAACTTAGAGAGTTTATTTTCCTACTGATTTGTAAGATTTATATTGTATGAATAGTTATGATATCACATATATTGCAGGAATTTTATCCTAGACATCAATTACCATTTAAGTTTGTGGTGGTTAGGATGTACAGAAATTTTAAAAATTTAAATCAGTTTAATCCTTCAGGTTGTGCTTTGAGTGCTGTGTTTGAGGATATCCTTCCCTCTCTAAAACAATACACATATTAATTCATGTTTTATTCACATTTTAATCTATCCAATAATTGTTTATGTACATTTTCCCAATTTATTATCCAGTTAATGCCACTTATTAAATTTTTCCACTTTTGATTTTAAAGGCTACTTGATAGTCATGATCTAACATAAACTTGAATTTGGTTTTGAGCTATGTTTTTCTTTCTATTAATCTGCCTTCTTTTTTCTGTGTCAACACCAACCCATTTATTTTCTCAGTGGAGAACATTTTAATGTCTCATTGGGCAAGTTCCCTTCTCAGCTCTTTTCTGATGTGGATTTGCCAAGAGGTGAACTTATAATCCATGAGTGGGAGCTGCAGGAAGATAGCTTAGGCTCATTATGATAATAACTGAGTTATTGAAAGAGAGAGTCCTATTTGTAAGGGGGAAAATAGTTAGGAGGGCGGATTGTAAAAGATTTAAAGAGCTGTGAAAGATACACTAGTACCCAACTGTAACTTCTTGAATAATTAAAAGCATTGAAAGGATTTGAAAAGGGGTAATATTCTCACTCTGTGAGAAAATGGTATGCAATTTCGATGTTCTACCTAGAATTGTCTCACACTGCTGGTGGTACCTGCTCCTCACCTTGGGAAACTGTGTGCCTCAGAGAGGAACTGTGAAGATTAATGATGATTAATTACTTATGTGACCTTCTGGCCCATTACTGGTGCTCAGTATGTGGTAATTATTAAAAACGAATAGGCAAATTCAGAAGGAAGCGATCTTTCTTTTCCTTCCCTGGTGATGTGATGGGAGCATCATAGGGGAGTCTTTCTCAGACTTGAAGGTGCACAGAAATCACCTGGGGTTCTTGTTAAAGCAGTTTTTGATTCAGTAGGACTGGGGTGGGGTGGGAGGTTCTGCATTTCTAATAAGCTCCTAGGTGATGCTTCTGCTGCTGCTGGTCCACGGACCACATTTTTAGTTACATGACTGCAGGGAAACTGTCAGAGTTATGGTGGAGGCTGGGCTTGATGATGTAAGACCCCTTTAGTCTCCAGAGTTGGTCATCCCTCCCCCCACCCCAAGTCTCCAGATCTTTTGAGTCTGTGCCTGGTCACACCATTCACAATTCTACAAATCTGGAACAGTACCGGGGAGGCGGGGGGTGGGGCTGGGGGTGGTGGGGATGGTGCATATTTTAAAAATTACGTTGGCACTTTTTTTTAATAGGTGGTACTTATGCTACAAAATTTAAAAGGCACATAAGGGTACTCAGTAAAAAATAAATTTTCCTCCCACCCTTGTTTCCTAGCCTCCCTGATCCTTTCTACGGAAGTATTTACTATTACCTGTTTGTGTGTGCGCACGCATGTGTGTGTGTGTATTTTATGCATGTATAAGCATGTGTTTTCTTACTTTTCTCTATTATTTTGGATACCTTGCTTTTTTTTTGTTTATCCTGAAAATGTATCATAGAAATTATTTTATATTAGTACAGATGGGGCTGCTACAACTTTAAAAATAACCATATACAGATATAATTTAACCAAATCATCTGCTATTGATTGGCATCATTTCCAAAATTTTGCTAACATAAAAAAATGTAGCAGGGAAACATCTCATTTCAAACAAGTAGGATAAATTTTTAGAAGCAGAATGGCTGGATTAAAAGACCTATATTTAAAGTTCTGGTGGATAGTGTCACATTATTCTCCGTAGGTGTTTTGGCAATCTGAAGTCCCAGCAACCGCACGTGGGATGCTTTTTTCCCCCCACATGCTGGTCCACGTGACATATTCCCAAGCGTTTCCATCTTAGCCAAAATGATAGGTGATAAATGATATCTCATTGTGGTTTGAATTTGCATTCTATATTATGAGTGATATTGAGACATCTTAGCAATTGTTCAAGAAGCAGTCACATTTCCTCTCCAAGAACTATTTGTTCATCACCTTTCTTATTGATTGGTAGTTCTTTATAAATTAAAGGAAATTAATCATGTATCTGTGATAAAAGTTGCAGGCATCTTCCCCACATTGTTTTACATTCGTCTAAAAATGGCAGACACAATCATATTTATGAAGTTTCATTTATCACTTTGTGTGTTCTGTTCTACTTAGAATCACCCTGTCCCCCACTTGGAAACAAAAAGAACACTTGTCTTCTATTTACTTTAGTATTTTTTCATTTTAATCCTTCATGTTTAAATCTTTAGTATATCTAGAATTTATTTTCATATAAGATGCGAGGTATGGATCTTATACATTTACCTTAGGTATAAGATCTTTTCTTTTCTTTCCAGATGGCTACCCCGTTGACAAAACATGGTTTATTAAATAGTTCTCCTCCTACCTGTTGATTTAAAATGCTACCTGTTTCTACATATATTCTAACATATATTTATGTCTGTTTCTGAACTTGCTACTCTGTTCCATTGATCTAGCTGTTCTTGAGCATATGTCACACTATTTTAATTTCTAATAGTTTTTAACATTAAATACCTGGTAGGGCTGATCCACACTGATTACTCCTCTCTTTCTCTTTTCCCTCAGACATTTTTTTTTTATTACTCTTGTTTATTTCCTATCTGAACTTTAGAATGTGCTTGTCTATGCTTGCCTGGTTAAAAAAAAATCCCATTGGTATTTTTATTAGAAGTGTGTTAAATTTATAGATTGATTTAAGAGAACTGATTTTTTAATGATATGGAGTGTTCTTATGAAAGAACACAGCATATCTTCCATTTGTTTGCTTCCTTTTTGTCTCTGAGTAGCATTTTAAAGTTTTCTTTATGGAGATCTTGCTTATTCCTAGGTCTTTTGTCTTTTTGATTCTATTGTAAATGGGATTTTCCCTTTTATTATACCTTCTAATTGACTATTGTTTGCATGTATGAAAGCTATTAGTTTCAGTATATTAATTTTGTATCCATCCACCTTGATGAATTCTCTCCTTGTTTCTAAACATTTGCCAACTGCTTTTCTTGAATTTTCTAAGCAAATAATATTTGCAGTACTCATAACTTTATTACGTCTTTTCTACTTTTAAAGTTTCATACTTCTTTGTCTTATCTATTGTGTTGGTTAGTAGCTTTGAAATAAGTGTAAATATTAGTGGTGGCAAAGAACTTCCTTGTCTTCTGACTTTAATGAAATGCTTCTTCTAATGTTTTCCTGATAAGCATGGCAGGTTTTGGTCGAGATACATACTTTCTAGTGTTGAATCAGTAGCCCTCTGTTCTTACGTTTAGGTATTTTTAAAAAAAAATCAAGAATGGGTTTTGAATTTTTCAACTTCTCCAGTGTTTATAGGGATGAGCATATGATTTTTTCTTTTTGAGCTATTATTGTGATGGGTTATATTAAACTGTGAATATTTGAAATTCTCTCCGTATATCTAGTATCTGAAGGATTTCCTCTACAAACCTCAGTGTCATTTTCATTACACTACCAGCTAATGGTGCAGGAGGCAGATTAACCAGGGTTATATGGTTGTGGTTATTTAATTTAATTTAATTTAATTTTATTTCATTTTATTTTTTGCTCTTTCTACTCTGAGGTTCCCTAAACGCCCTCCATGGGGCCCTTAAGTCAAGCCACATGGGTGGTTTTTTCCATTCAAGTCTGATTTCTCCTCCTAGAAGAACTCATTTTCTATGGCCCTTGGCAAACCTTTTACTCCTTAATGCTCAGCTAGAAAGAGGTGGAGGCTGAAGAGCTACTTCTTGAATTTCTGATTCTGACAATCCAGTGCTGCTGAGTTCCCTCCTGACTTCCCTGGCAGAAGGCATTCCATATCAGTCTTCATACATGTGCCTGATTAGTTGCTTCGCCCCTGAGCAGTCATCAGCAGACAGCCTCCCCACACTGCCCAGGGCATGACTGGTGCCCACTGATTCACTGAACCACAGCCTGGAGATGTAGGCTCAGCCACGCTGGTCTGACATGCGTCCTCAGCAATTCTCTAAGTGCCAAGTCAGCCCAGGTGCTGGTCACATGAGGTCTGTGATCCTCTGCTGTGGAGTCCTGTCTCCTCAAGTCCTTTATCTCTCCATCTCACGCACAGAGCCTGGGGCCATGATGGTTTTCCAGAGGCAGCAAAAATAATCACTCTGGGGAATATCATTCTTCTAATGGGGGAAAGTGTCAATTCAGTGTAATTGAACAAATAGTCATTAGCTTCTATATATCAGCTCAATGTTGGGCGTAGAGGAGAGAACAAAGGATGAATATGGCTGCCATTGCTTTTGAGGAGTTCTTAATTAAAAGGGAGATGTGATTATATAACCGGAACAAACAAGTTCTCAGTAAATACTGTGGACTAAACTTCCTGCCTTCAGTCTCCCCCTTTAATCCTTTCTTCACCCACCTTCCGGAGGGATCTTTTTTTTTTTTTTTTAAGATTTTATTTACCTGAGAGAGAGAGAGAGAGAGAATGAGCAGGGAGGAGGGGCAGAGGGAAAGAGAGAGAGAGAAGTAGACTCCTTGCTGAGCAGGAAGCCCCATGCAGGGCTTAATCCCAGGACCTTGGGGATCATGACCTGAGCCCAAGGCAGAAGCTTAACCAATTGAGCCACCCAGGTGCCCCCAGAGAGATCTTTCTTTCTTTCTTTCTTTTTTTTTTTAAAGATTTTATTTATTTATTTGACAGAGAGAGACACAGCGAGAGAGGGAACACAAGCAGAGGGAGAGGGAGAGGGAGAGGGAGAAGCAGGCTTCCCACGGAGCAGGGAGCCCGATGTGGGACTCGATCCCAGGACCCTGGGATCATGACCTGAGCTGAAGGCAGACACTTAACCAACTGAGCCACCCAGGCGTCCCCCCAGAGAGATCTTTCTAACAGAAACCTAATAATGCTAGTCTTGTGCTTAAATATGTCTTCTTTGCTTTCCGGATATACTTCAGAGTTAACCTCACACACATGGGCCTTCGGAGTCTGGTTTCAATCACATTGACCTGCTTCATCTTCTTCTGTCCCTCTTTTATAAATAACAATACCCCATTTATCTGAACACAGTATGCTGTCTCTCACCTCTGTGTCTTTGGACAAGCTGTCTTCCCTGTATAGAATGCCCTCTCCCCTTTCTTTGCCTGATGATCTCCTACTCATTTTTCAAGACTCAGATCAAATGTCCTTCCTCTAATATCCCCTTCTTGCATTTGGTCCCTCTTTTCTCTCTAAGCCATGTTCAGTTTTCTTCTTAGCACTTTCTACAACATCTTATAAACATTCTAGTCCAGTGGTTTCCAGAGTTGGATATGGGAGGAATAAAATAGAACTCCCATCTCTATTTTTTGGTGTGCCTTATAATTTGCCTAATATGTTGGTACAACGGTACACATATATACTTCATGATTAATAAATATGCCTATATTGTGATTGTGTGTTCAAAAGTTGTTTTACTGATAGGGATTAATAATCCAAAAAGTTGTGGAGGGTCATTGCTCTAGTAGTTACATCCTGGAAGTCATGAACCCAATCTTATTTGTAGGAATTCATTAAAAATTAGTTAATAAGTGAATGACCTCTATATGAATAAAATGATGACAAAGGCTTTAAATGAGATACAGACAAGATGCCAAGAGTAGAAAGAGTGGAAACATGATTGTGCATTAGTTCAGGAGTCAGAGAGCTTGGCTTCAAATTATTTTTTTTAGGAAGGATTCAAATGCCTTCTGAATTGTCTTAGGTGTGTTACTCATCTTTCTAGACCAGGGTCAGCAAACTTTTTCTGTAAAGAGACAGGTAGTAAATATTCAGCTTTGCTGTCCATATAGTTTCTTTGGCTTTAGCCAAAGACAGTATGTAAACACATAGGTATGGCTGTGTTCCAATAAAACTTTATTTACAAAAACAGGTGATTGTCTGGTTGGCCTGGGGGCTGTATTGGGCCAGTCCCTGTTCTAGATGATTCCTAGTTTGTGCAATCATTGTATCATATAACGTATCTTTGCAACATGCCTAGTCCATGATTAGTTGTTCAAAAAAAAAATACTTAAAAATCTCAACAACTATTAGTTCTCATTTGGAGTCTTACAAGAAAAGAGATGTTTGAGTTGAGTCCTTTGATCTGAGTCTCCCAGATAGGGGAAGCAGATGGGGATGGAGACTAGAGAGGCAATAGTTGGTCTAGGAAAGAACTTATGTGAAGGTCCTGATGCTCTGTTGAGGGGACCCTGGGAACTGCTGCAGCATTCCCTGGGCCATGGTATGGCAGGAATAGCAAGGGGGTAGACTCTTTCTATCTCAACAGTGAAATGGAGACAGTAGCAACCTCTCTTCCTGTAGTGAGAATCAGAGAAATTGCATGTCAAACCTCCAGTGCTTGGCTGTGTTCTGTGACCTGCTGGTTGATGTCTTTTGATCCTGACCTCCACCAAGTGTCTGATGCCCAAACTATTGGCTACTCTGTTTTGCTGAGCCCGACTTCCTTCCAGTCTATATGTTTAGGGCAATTTGCTCCCCATTCTGAGCTTAACCTACTTCTTGCCCCACCCCACTGGATAAAAATCAGTGGCCCTCTAAAATCTGGAGCCTGAAAGAAAAGGGGCTTCTTTTTATTTTATTTTTTTTCAAGATTTTATTTATTTGAGAGAGACAGTGACAGAGATAGAGAGAGCACACAGATGGGGAGGAGAGGGAGAAGCAGGCTCCCCACTGAACAGGGAGCCCGACGTGGGATTCTATCCCATGACCCTGGGATCATGACCTGAGCCAAAGGCAGACACTTAACCTACTGAGCCACCCAGGCGCTCTGAAAAGGTGCTTCTTGACTGGGATTTCTCAGGGTACCGTCTATGGAGCACCTGGACAGAATCACCTGGAAGTGTCCGTTAAAAATGGAGATTCCTGGGCCCCATCCAGAGCTCTGGAGTCAGGATCTCTGCTGTGGGGCCCATTTTAAACTAGCTTTCAGGTGGTTCTTACAAATTTCAGAGTTAAAGACTTGCTGCTGTTCCAACTAAATCATTAAAAATTTTTTCTGAGCCCCACCCCGCTTTGAATTGCCTTAATCAGACTCTTAGCTCTTAGAATCAGTGAAAGATAGAAAATTAAGCCAAACACTAACTTGTCACAAAGATAATAAAGAGTGCAATGAATAAGTTTACATTTACCTGGGTCTCAGAGTTGCAGAACTTTCCTGAGATGTCCCTGATCAGTCAGTCCTGTGCCCAGGTAGAAAACTAGCATGCAGAACATCCCTGGTTAGAAAGCTGTTACAGGACTTCTCTCTTTGCAAATCCCTGATGAGCCTGGGATGGTTTCACCTTCACTTTTCCTGGTTAGAACTACACTGCACAGATTTCCTGATTCAAATTCTCTCACAGTTCTTCCCCGGTAACCTCTCTAAATTGATAATGGTGTTACAGAGCCTCTGATGACCTCATCTCTGGGGTTCTCTGCTTTGGTGATCTTTCAGTCAAGCAAATGTACCCTCACTAAAATTCAGTGGGATGTGAATTTTACCCATTATATAAAAAAAGTAATAGTCATCCATTTGAAAGGTAATTTTGTCATCCTCAAATCATAGGATTAGCTTCCAGATATTTAATCAATAAATTATTGATTGTTCATGTCCCATGTGTTGGAACCTGCATAACAGTGCATCTATCTACCTATCTATGTGTGTTTGTATGTATTTATTTATTTTTTGTAACAAATCTGCATATTAGTAACCTCGTTAATTGTAAAAATTTTGGGGCCGTGTAGAGGGCAGAGTTATTCTTTCTGTCTTTCAAATGAGCAAATGGAAGCACCAGAAAATGAAATGATGTTTCCAAGGCCACATGACTGGTACATTGTTGAGCCAGGGCTCAGCAATAGATTCTTGAACTTGCAAAGCTATCATCCTGATTCTTAGAATAATTCCACCCTGAGCTCTCTAGCCAAATAAAACCAAAGACTTGTAGAGTCCTTCTCCTGTGAGAAGAAATCATGGAACACTTTACAAATAAAAAGCATTCAAATAATAAAACGGCTTGGGGTCCTGGCACCCCATGAAATTTCTCAGCTACTGCTGAGGCGTAATTGTGTCTTTATGAGACACAGAAAAGCCAAAGAAACCACTAGATGGCAGTATAAGAACATTAACAGGGAAAGGATCCGGCTCTTCATTTTGAATTCTTTGGGACTGACTGCCATGGTGAAAGCCTTGGCAAGGGCATCCCTTTGGAGCTAACCTTCCAAGGACAATGAATTTGGAGATCATTGTGACTTTGGGCTCCACCCGAGGCAGGATGGCCTTGGTTTCGTTCTCTGAGAGGTTAGATCAATGGTTCTCAGCCCCACTTGGCAGTTAGAATCATTTGGTATTCTAACTTCACTCGGTCTGGGGTGAAGTCCAAGCATCATTATTTTTTGTTAAAGCTTCCCAGGAGCTTCTGTGTGCTCCCAGTGTTGGTAATCTGTGCTAGTGGACGCCATTGGCCCCCAGGGTTGCAAGAGCCCAGTCAAAAGCAGCACAGCGTGAGCTCCTAATGATATATGTTCCAGCCACTGAGGCTGCAGAAATGAATGAGACATTAAGACATGGTCTCTGTACCTAGGAAGCCACAATTTCAAGAGGGCTGAGATTTAAAATTCCAAATAGGATCCCAGTATGTGGTGAAGTATTTCTGTAGTGCAGTCCCTTATCTGCCTTGTACAATTTCGAGTAAGTTGCCTGACCACTCCATGATGTACTTTCTTCAGTGGGTTTTGATGAAATTCCTCACTGGAAAAATAAGGACGTTAAGCTAGATGTCTCCAAGGATCCATAGAGCTATGTATGTTCCCAAGGACAGTATCATTCCTCAGTCAAGTTCTGTGTGTACCCAGGAGCAATCTGGCTGTTTGGGGGAGGGATGGACTCCCTTGGCCTGGCATGAACTCAGCATTACAGGCAGGACAGAGGGGTCCTGCTGCTGCTCTGAGGTCTGACTCTTCCTGGTAACATTTACTTCATTACAGAGAAAATTCACTGTTGATGATAAAGCCTTTAAAAGTATACACAGTGTGGTGATTAACATAACATAAAAAAAAAAAAAAAGCATACACAGATTCTACGTGCTTGTTTTCCAGATATGTATATTCCACATGAGCAGTGACTGGAGATGGAAGAGGGCATCTCCAAACCACAGACAACCCTCCTCCGCCTTAAGCCCCATTCCTACCCCCATCTCTCCATCTCTGTGTTCCTAGCTCCAACACACTGTTGGAGCTTCTCCTAAGCTAGGATGACCTCTAGAAAGTTGCTTTCATAACCTCTCCCTTTCATGGGGGGTTGATGGGGCATAGTTAGGAATGGGGAAGAATCTACAGTGATAGCCTACGAGTCCTGATCTGCAGTTTATGCTTAAGAAAGACCTGAATAGCACAGACTAGATCTTACTCACGTCACTCATTTTAATACTTGGCACAAGTCCTGGTACAGAGTAGGTGTGAGTGAATGTTGAATTAAGGTTTCTGTAGTTGGAGGTATTTAACTATGTCAAGCCAATTTTAAATATTCAGATTGCAGCATCAGAAATAGTTTTGATGCTATTTGTGTCTTATAGACACAGAAAATTATGAAATGGATTGTGTTTCCCTCTTTGCATTGGCTGCTAGGAAGCTCAGAGGTAATTTAGTGGCCCCCCTCCGGCAAGTAAATAAGAAAGACCCTATGCTAAATATGTAATTATATAATCAATTAAGTGATTATATGTGATTGTGTATGATCAATTAAATGATTATATGTGATAATTAAATGATTATATGCCTGATTTTACTTTATTTTTCTCTGACTTTATATTTATTGTACTGAATTACTATTCCAAGCTGCTTCAAGTTCTCTTTGGAATGAGGAATGGGGAAACATCAAATCTGAGGCAATGTCTGGGTCAGTTCCTGGCACATAGTAGGAGCTTAAAATATTTGTTGAGTAAATGAGTGAATGATATTTTTATCTGAATCTTAAGATTGAATTCGATGTTTAAACAAATCTATCAAACCAAAAGTCACTGTCTCTTAAAATACACTGGAATAAATGGGAAGATCTTCTGAGAAATAGCCCCAGAGAGGCAGAGTGACCTGCCCAGGAGGACATAAAAATCCATTGGCTTTCAGTTAAGCCCAGTTACGTTCTACTCTTGATCTACAGTACATTCTATTACAAAAACATTTCTTTTGATCTTCCAAGAAAGATAGCTATCCTCAAATACCTTCAGAAATGAAATGTAAAGAAAGGTACGTTCATCCATTTGCCCCTCAGGTAAAATTGGTGATAAAATGAGAGTGGTGCCACCTGTGTTTGATGGAATCACTTGTTCTGTTTATCATTTTCCCTTTGACCAAGTCCATGACAGCTCATTTGGTGACCTGTGATGTGATTTCCTTTCTAAGCTTCATAAGGAGAAAAAGTTAGGGAATGCTGGTAGCCCCGTTCAGCAGTCTCCTGGGAGGTTGGGAAGGGATAGTTTTACTGACAGTGTTTATCCTGGATAGAAGCCAGCAGGCCTGTCGGCTTAAAGCATGAGCCGCTTCATCTTGTCAAACATCTTTGTCCAAAAAGTGGTCGAAGAAGAAGTGAGGCAGCTGAATTTTGATGGAAATTTATCTTTCATGTATTCATTCAGTGTTCCTGTAGAGAGCAAAAGAAGTCATGTTCCTCTTTAACAGCCTCACTTGTCTACTTTTCCAGCATTTTCTAAACCACTCTCCTTCAACTCCACCATTTTATTTCTCTATATTCATAGTGGAAGTCTCTGCCCAACAAATGCTTTTTTTTGTTCCTTAATATTCCTTAACCAAGAGAAGAAGGTTTTTCCTTTCTTGTTCACTTCCTTTGTATATTTTTAGTCACGGATAGAGGTATATAATTTGCTCTAAAGTCAAATTTACATCTTCTTCAGGTCAATCAGTTTTCACTGGTATTCTATCAATGGAAGGCATTAGGTCTACTTCCCAAAACACTTTTAGTTTTGGGATCATCATCCATAGAAGTTTTATTTTTATTTAGTTCTATAAAAGAACTTCAAGACCCTTATTACTCCAAGTAACTATGGCAAATGTCTTGCCTCTATGTTTTTGTTTATGTTTTTCCCTCTGTCTGGCGTACTTTTTCCTTTTTGACCAACCTGGGAGCTCTAGCTCAGATGACATAATGTCCGTGAGAACTCCCCAGAAATAATTTACTGCTGTCTTATCTGTGCTCCTGCAATGGTCCCACCTCCACGATGGCATCACCACATTATGTTACTCTAATGAGATTATGTATCTGCTTTCCCCAATGGACTGTGGGCTTCTCAAGGGTAGTGGCCATCACTCCTTCATCTATGAATCTCCTGAGCCCACTCAGAGCCAAGGGTGTAGTAGGTGCTCATGTGCGTATTTACTCATCCTATTGTTGATTCATTGTGGTTGCTGCTGCTGTCTTACTCAGATTTCTTGCCTTCCCTGTGAGGAGCGAACTCTGCAAAAATCCTGGCCAGAAAGCAATCTGATGTGCTAGTCGGAGCAGCTCACCTGTTGGCTCACTGTATGAATGTGATGCGATGATGTTGCAGCCCAGAGGCCTGGGCTTTGTTCACAGGTACAGAAATGTCTTCTGAGTCATGCTCTGCCAGCTATTGCCTGAGTCCTAGTCCAGGGATGGAGAAGACCTGGCTCCTGCCTGCAGTCTCTTCTGGAGATCTCAGCTGCTGTTTTTAACTCCTAGCCTTAACCTTCTTTGGGGATTTTTTGAGTTGGGCTCAGTCTTACTCTCTATTCGAGATGAGATTGCTGAGGTAGATACCTTGGGGGAAGAGAGTTTGTCCTTTGGAAGTCTGTATTTAATCCAAGGTGAGATTATGAATTCTCAGCTGCAGCCCAGGCCTACCAGGCAAGCCTCAGATCTTTCTCAGGTCAGAAGTATAGTGGACTGTGGAAACATAACACATCACCATGGAGGAGATAGATTGTGTCTGGGACAAAGTCCTAAGGCAGGAGAATTGGAGAAGCAAGCAAGAGATTGTTACACTTGCTTATTTTTCTTTTGGGAGAGCAGAGAGAAATATCTTTGATTTAGTAAAAGAGAATGCCTTCCCATGACTCTATTTGGAGAAATGCCCTTGGCATTTGAAGGTTGGCATTGGGCATCTGTTGTTCTTAAAGGTTTGGGCTCTTTAAAATTCAGATAGTCCCCCTCTCCACCTCCATCCTTTGTATCTACTGGAAGAGTCATTAAGCCCAGGCCTATCCCCTGGCTCCCTCTTGCTTGAATTGTCCCAGTGAAGTGGTTCTCCGGACTAAGCTTGGACACTTGCTTTGACAGGCAACCCCCAACTGCCCCCTCCTCCCCTCTGCAGTCTAGGAAGCCCATTCTTTTTAACACAGCATTGTTAGTTTAAAAAGAAATTTCTCCTAATATTGGGCAGATTTCTGTCCCTGCTGGAATTTTTACAGATTGTTTCAATTCTGCCTCTCAGGGCCACATATAACAAGTAAATCCCTTCAGCCCCTATTCCCAAGGCTGTGCTCTTTTAGTTAAATCATCCGTTTCTTGAAGCTTTCCTTCCTGCAACACCACTTCAAGACTTTTACCAGTTGAGCCATTCTTCTTTGAACACTTTCCAGTTTGCCCTCTTGAAATAATGTACAACCCAGATAAAACAGGAGGGCTCATGTCACACTGAAGAAGCCCTTGTCAACAACCAAAAATGATTGAGAAGAAATTGAGATCTTTAATGAAGTTATTTGAAGACTCCAAAAGGGTTCATTTCCTGACTCACAGCAAAACATGAAATTCACATTTTCCATCTTTCTCTGTTTTTCTCCGCTTCCACTTTAGTCTTTCATCTTCCTCTACTGAAATTCTGAGACAGCACCCCAAGCCAGCCCAGTGGGGCTCTCTTAATTTCTCCTCTTCTGTCCCCTCTTCAGCTCAGTTCTTTGTTATTGGGGCAGAGGGAAGGATGAGGTGGGTGGGAAGGATTACAGACACATAATTAAGAAAAATCTTTGTTTTGTGGATTTAGAATTCATCACAGTGAATGACTGGAAGTGAAGCCTGATCCATGCAAAGCAGAGCAAACCCATCTACCTCCCTTCTTCTTAGTGTGACTTCTAGTTACAGAGCTTCGAATATCATTGGCTTTTGGGTAGACCAATTTGCTGGTATCTCCTATTAAGCTTTCCATGAACTCAAAAGCCTTATAGAACTTATCCATGATCTGGGGTTGAGGTGGGCACAGATCCTATAGATTCACAGATTCCATAGATTCCTGATTGAAGTTTTTTTTTGAAAAGGTAGAAGGGAAAAAGGAAGATAAAGTTAGATTCTTATAGTCCTGTTATGTTAAATTTGAGGTCCAGTTACTTGGAAGTGAAAGACCACTTTTTTGCTTAGTGTTTTTGTCCTCCTTGTGTGTGGCTGCAGGGCAGAAATAACTCTGGTGATCCCCAACAGACCTCCTCCAACCTCCCAACCTTAGCCCTAATCCATCTTGATTGCCTGGACTATTGTAGTTCCCAGAAGTCAGTTTTGGGTTTGATCTACATCCCACCCTGATGGGGCACCCTGCTCCTGCTGCCCAGAATGTGGGAGCTACCTCAGGGGTGCTGTCACAGGCCCTGTGGGTTTCTCTTTCACTTGTTTTGGGTGGTGGGCTGATCAGTGATTTCCTTAGATAGGACTCTATGTGCCCTACATCTGGCAGAAATTCCTCATATATTTTGATCAATTAATGACATCATTCCTGAGATATTTTCTTATTTTTAAAACATCTTTGGTCATTTAAAAAAAATTTTTATTATGTTATGTTAGTCACTATACAATACATCATTGGTTTTTGATGTGGTGATCCACGATCCATTGTTTTCGTATAACACCCAGTGCTCCATGCAGTACGTGCCCTCCTTAATACCCGTCACCGGGTTGACCAATCCCCCCTCCCCCCTCCCCTCTAAACCCCTGTTTGTTTCTCAGAGTCCATAGTCTCTCATGGGTCATCTCTCCCTCCAATTCCCCCCCCATATTTTTCCCTTCCTTGTCCTAATGTCCTCCATGATATTCCTTATGTTCCACAAATAAATGAAACCATATGATAATTGACTTTCTCTGCTTGACTTATTTCACTTAGCATAATCTCCTCCAGTCCCACCCATGTTGATGTAAAAGTTGGGTATTCATCCTTTCTGATGGCTCAGTAATGTTCCATTGTATATATGGACCACATCTTCTTTATCCATTCATCTGTTCAAGGGCATCTCGGCTCTTTCCACAGTTTGGCTATTGTGGACATCACTGCTATGAACATTGGGTGCATACGGCCCTTGTTTTCACTACATCTGTGTCTTTGGGGTAAATCCCCAGGAGTGCAATTGCTGGGTCATAGGGTAGCTCTATTTTTAAATTTTTGAGGAACCTCCACATTGTTTCCCAAAGTGGCTGTACCAACATGCATTCCCACCAACAGTGTAAGAGGGTTCCCCTTTCTCCACAACCTCTCCAACATTTGTTGTTTCTTGCCTTGTCAATTTTTGCCATTCTAACTGGTGTAAGGTGGTATCTCAACATGGTTTTGATTTGAATTTCCCTGATGGCTAATGATGATGAACATTTTTTCATGCGTCTGTTAGCCATTTGTATGTCTTCTTCAGAGAAGTGTCTTTTCATATCTTCTGCCCACTTTTTGACTTGATTATTTGTTTTTTGGGTGTTGAGTTTGAGAAGTTCTTTATAGATTTTGGATACCAGCCCTTTATCTGTAGTGTCATTTGCAAATATCTTCTCCCATTCTGTGGGTTGCCTCTTTGTTTTGTTGACTGTTTCCTTTGCTGTGCAGAAGCTTTTTATCTTGATGAAGTCCCAAAAGTTCATTTTTCCTTTTGTTTCACTAGCTTTTGGAGATGTATCTTGAAAGAAGTTGCTGTGGCCGATGTCAAAGAGGTTACTGCCTATGTTCTCCTCTAGGATTTTAAACAGGAATCTGGGAATGAGGAGAATTAAATCCATGGACACAAATGGATATCTTGAACTAGAACTCAACAAAGTTAAATTTCAACCATACTGGGTGAGGCAGGATGGGAAGGAATGGTGTGCTGTATTGGGGCTGCTCATCTTGATGATCATAATGTTGCTCTCTACACATTTCCAAAACATTTCTGTACACTTTATTTCATTTGATTTTTACAACAGATTTGAATAGGAGAAGTTGTAATTATTAACTGTCCTTTGCTAATTCATAGCAAAATGTTCAAAAAAGTTTAGTAACTTACCCAAAAGTAGAGGACTCGTGAGCCTCTCAGATCTTTTGCCTTCTAAGACTATCCTCTCTAGGTAGCTAGGTGTTGGGATGCCATCCTCTCTAGTACCTCACAATTACCTGTAATAATATTTCCTTCTTGAGTTTTTTAAAATGTACTCATTTTTAAACTTAAATAAATACATTTAATGAGAAAACTTCATACCACTACATTAAATAAAAATCAAATACTGCTTGCTATAACTGGAAAGTAATCATGAAAATGAAAAAATGAGAATGAAATAGTGTCCTTATATTTTAGCTAAATTTTGATTCCCATTGAAGTCTCTGAGCCTAAGTTCTCTCTCTTTGTTAAAAAGGGAAATTTTAGCATATTTTTAGAGAGGTGTTGAAGTCATATGGCATCAAACTGAGACTTTCTCCTTTATGTCATCTGAAGGAATGAAACAGAATTGGGAAAGGAATAACTATCCCAACATTGCAAATCAGTGATATTCAATATTGTGTCCCTGTAGAATTCTTTCACACATAATTTAAAAATTCCTAAGTTGTTTCTCTGAGAAACGCTATAGAATACCATAGTTACATAATAAAGGAGTAAACATTGACTGTGAGTTGGGTAGTTCTGGTAGACTACATAGATGTCAGTAGTAGTCGTGCTAGCTAGTTCTGTTCCATAAATCAATATCTATTCAGCCACTCAGTAACATTTAATGAATACCTCTATGTCCTGGCCATGCAAAAATGAGTAAGTCACAATCTCATTACTGAAGGAAGTTTGTGGTCTCATTAGTATTATCGATGGTATGAACTTCTAAGTTCTCCAATATGAGGTATACATCCTCAGCCTTGCCTGAGGGTGGGTGAGGGAAGGCTCCACACATGTGGTGCTACCTGAGCTGGCTATTAAAGGATAAGGGTTTAACAGTTGTGGATCTCCCAGGAGGATTATGGCTTCTACAAAGTAACAATGGTAGGAAAAGGCATGGTTGTCTTGAGGAACAACTAGTTTTTTTTTTTGGTTTGGCTAAAGTGTAGAGCCAAAAGGAAGAGAGGTGGATAGGGTAGGGAGACGTCAGAAAAGGAGTCAGGAGTGGTAGACTGAAGCCAGTTTGAGAAGAGCTTTGAATCCCTTGCCAGGGAGTTTGGACAGGTCCTGTAGACAGTAAGGAGCCATCCAGAATATGTAAGCAGGGGAATGACATGCTCAGACATGCATTTTTGAGAGGTCACTCTAGTAACAGTGAGGAGAGATGAGAGGAGAGAGTAAGATGTCAACACAGATGTCTCCTTGGGATGCCAATATTAGCTTAAGTTATTCCATGCAAATTCTATTCATTAGCTCTCCTTGCCCATGTAAAGAGTTTTGGCAGCCACCACTCTGGCCAGAATGGATGATGTCTGAATGGAGAGTCTTTGCTTTGGCCTTGGCAGAGTTGCTGTGGGATTTTACTATTGTAAAACTGCTTTGTAAAAGTAGTCAAGTCCATGTGGGCTGTTTCAAGGGCAACTTAGAAAAAAACAACAATATCCATTTCACAACCAAGCATTAATAAGGAATTTAGCCTTCTTTTGACTGAATAACTTGAGTGATCAGGGACTTGTGTGTGTGTGTGTGTTTGCAAGTCCCTCAACTCACTGACATACACGTGAGATGAGGATCTGCACAGCATGACAGAGCGAGGAGACCTTCAAAATTATCTAGCCCACTTTCCTGGGGAACCTGGGACATGGCACAGGTCCTTGATTACAGTAGATGCTCAGGTGCTTTGAGCATAGGTGGTACTGTTTCCCCTCTACCATTTAAGCTGTGAATTAACAATTTAGTTTTCCTTTAGTATTTTATATTATTCCTTTCCATGTAGTTTAAGAAGAAATATAATTTTAACTGAATAGATTGCAAAGTGGACTCATTCTACCCATTCTATATTACATTGGTAATGATAAAGTGATACTTTGTAAAGTGAACTGGGCACTTAACTGAAAGTTGGAATTTAAGACTTGGTTTGGCCAATTGTGATACATGTCATCTGGGACAATTCATTTTACCTGCCTGAGACTCACTTTCCCCATCAGTAAAATGGATGTTTGGGCTCTCTGGGATGGCAGATAGCTTTCTTTTTATGAGCCAACTTTAGGGGGTTTGTAGTAATTGCCTAGAGTGGTGGTTCCCAGCCTCATAAGGAGTCTTTTGAGGCTTTTTCTTCCTAGTCACTCCATTCCCATGTATTTCTAATGCTACAGGTATACTGTATATCTGTTTATGTACTGTGACCCTTTGGAAGGCAACAAACCATTGTAATATCTAAAATTTTTTAATTTTCCTAGGACCATGTTTTGGTCCCTTGGGTGCTGTATAGCCTGGTTGAGAATGTATGGGTCAGAGGGCTCTGCTGATGGGGATTGTGTGGCTACAGTCATGTTCAGCAGGAAAGAGGGATGGGTGATGTCTGCCACAGTCATGGGAAAGGGGAGCAGCAGGATATGAGCTTTGTATTGGGCTAGATGGTCTGCGTAACTTTTACGACTTGAACATTCTGAGATTCCATGGTCAGTATGTGTGTAAGCTGTATTTATCCAGCTGAAAGTAATTATTTTTAACAGTTAATCTATTGGGTGTTAATTACATGTTGATATAACTCCCGAATCTGAAAAAAACCCTCAAAGTAATCGATTAAATAGTAATGAGAAGATAGGTCATATTTGTGGAATCTTTTATTTGTAATCCTTAATACTTTCTGGGTAATTAAAATGTTCTAAGATATGCCATTGTGATGCATTAGAAATTATTCACTTTCAATCTTGCAGATTTCTAAGATAAGTTTTGGAGGCAGAAGTACCTGTTTCCCAATAGAATAGCTATCAGATGATTTGTCCAAAGAACTTCCAGTACCCTGAGCTTGATTGAGTAGGGGCTCTTTATAATGAGGAGGCATGGGAATAACCCCCACATCTTTCTGTTGGATAATTTGTTGTATTCAAATCCTACTTTGAGTCAGGAATTGTAATGGTGGGGGTGGAAAGATGATCCACCATTGAAGAGCTTGCAGTTTTGTGGAGGCTGTCAGTAGAAGTAGCTAGTGCAGCCAAGCCACACCAGCCTGGCTGTAAAAGGAGGTCACATCCCTCTAACACCTGTTCCTATTGGCTTGAACCTTCGTCCGCTTTGATGGCCAATATGTCTCTCCCTTGAAACATTCTCATCTGGTTCTCACAGTTCTTCTGGACACCGGATTATGTGTGTAAATAATAGGCCTCTGGTGTAGACCTGTTATGACCTCTCTGCTCTTTGCTGTGGCACTCCTGTCATTGCCAGTCACTGCTCTGTTGGGCATGGCCATCCTCGGCTGTTCCCTGGTCTCAGGAGAGGGCCCTCCTCTCCTCTTTATCATTTCGCCCATGTATGGAGCAGTCTCTTCTCTTAATTTATTATCACACATTTGAACCTAGATTACAAATCTTGAATATAATTTCATTGAACGTTGGGGATTACAGGAGATAAGTATAAGCAGAAAATATTCAAAAATTGTTGTTTTCTATGTCTGCTTTCAAGGTCCATAGGTCTAGGCTCACTCTCTGTAGGCCTCTGAATGGTCATTGCCCATCCTACCTATCTCAAAGAGACCCTCTTACTTTCTCTGTGGGAGTCCCTCTGACCTCCAGTGTTATTTCCTTCACCAGAGTCTAGACTTCAATTTATGAAGGCCCAGAGTGTGAAAAGAGTATTATTCCCCTGTCCCCCTCTCACTGACCAGTATGCCTCCTTAGTCCTCATATCTTATCCTTCTTTTGAGGATAATGTACCACAAAGACCTTTTATAGAGGGAATTCTGCCCTTGGGCCCATGGTCCTTAAAAGACCATCACATCAAAATGCAATTTTGATCATTATTTCACAAAGCCTAGGCTGTTGTTTATCTTGAATAACATCATATTGAAGTTCAAGATGACTTAAACATAGGCAATCTAATCTCAACTCCAGCTTAAAATAAAGACAAGGTCTTCCCCATTTTTCCTGCAATTTTTTTAGGTCTGTACTTCCAATCTCACATGAAAAAATTCTAGAAAACACACACACACACACACACACACAATTTGCCAAGAACAAGCAATAATATACAATCATAGGAAAGATTAAAACTAAAGAAATGTTTTCTCTAAAGAACCTATGAGGTCTGCAGAGATATAGCTATGTTAAAACAAACATCTAACTTATATACCAAAGAGAATTCTTTACTTCTTAGTGTAAACATTTACATTCAGATTAATGGTGACTTCATTTTTCCTTAAATATAATAGCAGGGTATATTGCTTTACATCTGGGTAATTAAAGGGCCCACTGGATTCATTTTAAAGAACAAAGGACAAAAGGTAGTGTGACCCAAAGGTAAATTCGATCCTTTAGTTCCTAGAAGATAAAAACTACTGAGAACTTTTTGGAGATTTTGTTTTTCAGCATCAAGACCTATTTAAAAAAAATCTTAGCATCCAGTTCAGCAAGAGAATCCCATTACTTTAGAACAGGAATTGACAAACATTTTCTGTCAAGGGCCAGATAGTAAATATTTTAGGTTTTGCAGGTCATGTAGTCTCTGCCAAAACTACTCAACTCTGCCAGAGTGACCATAGACAAATAAATAGGCATAACTATATTCCAAAAAAAGAGCTTTATTTAGAAACACTGAAATTTGAATTTTTTATAGTTCTCACATATCACAAAATAGTATTATTATTTCCGTTTTTAAAACTATTTAAAAATGTAAAAAACTAGTTTTAACTTGCAGGTTATACATCAATGGGGGGCCAGCCTGATTTGACCCACAGGCTTTAGTTTGCTGACCTGTGCACTAGGGCCCTGTATTACATTATGAAATGATATATTCACATTACAGTAAGTATTAATATAGAGGAAAACACAGAGCACTTTGGTATCATGCGAACCAATAAACGCAACTCAGAAGAATCTCTACATTTTTAGATTTTTTGTGTGAATCTAAACACATCTAATTCTTTCCAAGAGCATCCTGGAATCTTTTGCCATTTCAGTATGTTTCCCCTTGGAGAAAGACAACTTCCTACACATCCAAAGGGGGGAAAATGATTTTGGAAGGCTTCTGGCTATCTGAACTCAGATGTGAAAGACAATTTTGATGAACTAGGCAGAAATAAGGCAGAAGGAGTGTCTCCAGATGGTTCAAATTGTATTTAACAGAGACCTGTGTTTCAGTTTTGCCATTCTGAGAAGTGTGACCAGTTGTCCTAATGTCTAGTGGGTACTTCTGGGGCTGAGGCAACAGAAACCTAGTTGAGTGGGTGCATGTGTGTGTAAAGGGACGGTTCTGAATACAGATAACCCTTGTGTGTATATGTATGTATGCATATGTGCATGTCACGGGGAGAAAGCAAACACTTGCTAATCATTTCCTTTTGGCAAAATATTCTTTCACTTTCACCTGTCAAAGCCCATTTCTTCATCCAAGTTTAAATCAAATGCCATGTCCTTTCAGAAACCAGCCCCAATGTCCAGCTACCCTTCCTCCTTCCCATTCCTTTGTCAGAATTAGTACTTTCTTTGTTCCCTCCTACAAGTCCAACTTGGATGATAGATGAATCTCACAAGATTGTCTGCTCTTGAGGCAAGAATAATTTATCTTTTCTTCTTTATAGTCTCTTTGCCTCATCTCGTCCTTGGTATAGGGCAGGCACTAAAAAACAATTTGCTAAATGTAGCAAAAATGAGCTGAATGCATTAGTGACCATGACTAAATGATAATGCTTTCATTTTAAATACCTAACCTGTGTCCAAGAAAGTTCTTTTGACATTTGCACATTTCCTGATTGAGGGGAGGGTTCTCCTTGGGCTCACAAAGTCTCATCCTTCCTATTTGAGAGATTAAAGAGAACCCTGGTTCCTGGTTGTGCTAACTGGTCTTCCCTTTGGTAGACAGTCAGCAGCCTTGTGTTTTTAGCAGTAACTCTTGTGCACACCTATCTACCCACCTAGCCTGACATATGACTCACTGGGGCTTGGGCCAACGTGTTGTCAGGCTAAGGGCCCATTTCTGTGAATGTGGATTCAAGTTTGGGGTGGGAGATGGGGAGGTAGAAAGGCTTCCAATGCAGGCTTTGGAGGCTGGCTGGCTCAGTGAACTTGGGGCAAGACCCTGAATCAGGTATCATCTGAGGTTGTCTGGTCTAACCTCTTCATTGTTCAAGTGAGAAGGCCAAGGCCCGGGAGGAAGTGCCTGGCTCAAGTCCACATGCATATTACTGTAAGAGCTGGCTTCCAAGTAGCCCCTTTGTTCCTGGTCTAAGATTCTTTAAAATTACTCATTACATGAATGAATGAATTAACCAAACATCACTGGGGCCTAACATGCATCTGGGCTTCTGCTGGACACTGGGGGACCCAAGTGACTCAGGCATGTGCCCTGTCTTGTTAGATCCTGCAATCTGGATCCGGAGGCAGAGGGTGGCAGTTACGGTGCCAGCTTGGGCTTCTTGTAGATTTAGGTGTGAGCTGCATTTCTGTCCCTTTCCAACTGTAGAACTAGAAAAAGGAAATGCATATGTACATCTCATAAAACTGTTGTGAAGATTTAATAAGACAATTCATGGAAAACCCTTAGCATAATGTGTATGAGCTAGAAAATGCTCAATAATTTGCAGCTGTGAGTATTCTCATGGAGACACTCAGCCCTTGGGCCAATCAGCTCCCTAAAATAACCGTATTTGAAAAGTGCAGGATGGCAGGCAAAATATTTGGAGAAAATCTGACTTCAAAAAAAAAAAAAAAAAAAGAAGATGAGCTCCTTTGCCTCAGATAAGGTTGATTCTAATGTCTCTCCTGAAAAGCGAAAGGTCATTTTCTGCCTCTTTGTAGAACTGGGGGTGAGGATGAGAAGTTGCCATGATGAGGTGAAAAAGAATTTCATCCATGTGGAGATAGCAGGGTTCATTGTTTCCCTGGCAAGTTTAGGCTGTGTGTCAATTCTGCCACATTGGCTTCTTACTTTTTACCCCGAGACATCATTTCTTTCATAAATAGAGACTGGATTCACGTGACCCGGCTGACTGCCGTCCCAGCCCTGCCCCTGATCAGGCCATGTCGGGGGCTCCCCCAGAGCTGGGCCTGGGCTCCAGGCTGCTCTCTGCCGACTGGCTGGCAGAAGCGGGTCACTGCCTCGGAGGCACTTTTCCGATCTCGTTTGTGGCCGGAGTCCCATGGGGTGCAGCTCACCCTGGTTTCATGTGGTGTTGCAATCGAAACTATTGAATCTCAAAATGGAATATAATTAAGGCTGGGTTAATAAAGCGTGTTCCACTCGTAGCCAGTAAAGGGTGTCATGTTTCTCCTTGCAGCTTTAGGCAAGGAAACTTAATCTGCAGCTTTGTCAGGGCAGACTGAATCAGAGATGTGTCATCGAGCGGAAAGCCTCTTGTTTTACTTGTTGCAGTCACTACGCGGCCAGCCTCCTCTGGGTGGATTTGTACTGAGCACACAGAACCCAGCCCGTGGCAGGGCCCCGAAGGAGAGGCTGTGGTAGAGGAGGAATTAGGAGACTTTTGCTCTGTGCTGGGCCTTGGAAATGCTCCAAGAGAAGGCACGTCTGAAGTCCA
Organism: Phoca vitulina; assembly: GCF_004348235.1. Classification (NCBI taxonomy): domain Eukaryota; kingdom Metazoa; phylum Chordata; class Mammalia; order Carnivora; family Phocidae; genus Phoca; species Phoca vitulina. The sequence continues at coordinate 9,818,278 of NW_022589724.1, read as the reverse complement.
GAAGTCTTTGGGGGCACAGGGATGGAGGGCTGTGAAAGAAAACGGAGGATGGTGTTGTAGAACCCTAGGGCTCCAGAGTAGCTTCCAGGGAAGGCTTCTCGACCTTGGCCTCATCTTTCTTGCTGGTTTGAGTCCTTCTCCTTTCCTGTTTTCCTCTAGCAACATTCTACTCCTCATTCTTCAGGACTCAATATCACAGGCCTCCCTGATGTCCCAAGCAGGGATGGTGATGCAAATTCATGCTTCCTTAGCACTGGAGACTACCGTATCAGCAATATTTAACAGTTACGGCCACTCACTTTGTTTATTATGGTCTAGGTTCTGTGCTGAGCACTGGTGTATGTTCTCTAATCCGATCCTCTTGACAACTCCTATACTGTGGATGAAGGAACTGAGGCTCAGCGAGGGGAATCAGTGCATTTCTAAGGGACACAGAATGAATGCATTCATTCAAAATATGTTTATTCAACACCCGTTTCATGCTAGGCACTGTTTTAGGTCCTGAGACACATCTCTGAACAAACAGCCAAAAAATCTCTGTCCTCATAGCATTTATATTCTAGTGGTGTGCGAACAGGGAAATATATAGCATGTTAGAAGGGGAAAGTTGCAAATGGGAGGCTGAAAAGGAATTTGAGCCCAGATCTCCCTTATGCATGGCATGCTCTTAACCACTCAGTTATGTTGCCTCTGGTTCTGGGATCTTCTAGGAATGATCTCTTTACTTCCCAGATTCCTCTCCTAGACTGTGAATTTCTCTGGGGCAGGACCTGTCCTTAATCAGCTCCCTATCCTGGTACACAGCTCAGTGCCTGGTATGGAGTCAGCATTCAGTGAGTGTTTGCCCAGCATGTGAACGAGTGAGTGACCATATGATGACACAAGAACCTACCGGAAAGCACTAATTTCCCAGGAGGCTGGCTAGTCTCAGAGGCTGGGCTCTGCCACAGATGTGTCCTGTTACCTCAGGCAAGTGTTGGAGCCCATAAAATCTGCAGATTGGGAAGAAAATAATGACTGTTTTTGACTTCCTTATAGATATGTCATGAGGATTAATGAGACAGTGTATGCTTGAAGACATTCGTTTCTTTGAAGACAGGGACTTGTGTTTTTCTCAGACGTATGCTCACTGTTCAAAATTCCAGTTAAAGATCTGGCATGGTATTTTCATGGTATTTCCCAGAGAAATGAAGTCTGTTTTACTGACAAGGTTTCTAAGCAGGTTTTACAAGCTGCCTCCTTTAGGCTGTGAGCCTGTGCAAAGGTTTGCTACCATTTGGAGCAATTGTGAAAGCACATTTCTCCCCCCTTTGTCAAAGTGGGTTCTAAATCAGTTCAACCCTGGGTTTTTATGGATGCTTGTCTCTTATTGTGGAAGTAAAAACTCTGGTTTTTATTTGATTGATTTATTTATTTAAGTTCCATTTGTTGCTTCTGAAAGGGCAGCCATCAGAATGCTTGTCGCCAAATCCCAAATATAAGCCACCAGGAAAAGTGGCCTTGGATCCATGTCCCCTAGGAGAGGAGGGCTCTGTCTTTGGCCGGTGGAAGAGAAAATGGGAAATCTCAGGAACGTCTAAATAGCATGAAGGCTAAACGAGAAAGTTTGGTTTTATTCTCTTTTGTTGCTGACGAGTCAGCATCCGAACCTGTTCAGTCACTCCCACACACAGAATGCAGGAGGAGGCCCTCTTGGTATTTTCCTGTTCACCTGACACTGTGTCCTTAAGCATGATGAACTCGGTTAACTAAAAGCATTGCCAAAATTCTGTTTGACACTGGCAAATAGGTCATCACTGTAGCGTTTGCTTCATATGGACAATATGCATTCTCAGGAGTGGAGTGCTGTTTCCTGGTGGGGAAAATCCCCTAGTATTACTCAGCAAAGACAGGTAATAATAGTTTGGGTTTCTCTGAGTGTCTCTTCTCTAAGAGTTCAAAGATGTCTTATCTATTTTATCATGGTCATCTCTAGAACTCTGTTGTGAAGGCAAAAGCAGGTGTTATTATCCCTATTTTGGAGAGAGGAAAGCTGAGGCACACTTTGGTGAGTTGACCCACTTCATGTTGAGGTCTCTTGGTTCAAATTGAAGTCTCCTACCTGATATAATACAGTCGTTAATCAACTTAGAGTGGGCCCTGCAGACCCAGCAGGCTCATGCTGGGCACTGCATACATGGTAGTGCATGTATTTCACCAAATAAATCCTGCAAGAAAAGCATTATTATTGCCATTTGCTAGCTTAAATAGATTATATTCAAATTGACTAGTAACTTGCTGTACCACTACTTACATAATGTTGTATCCAAGTTCAACGTCTTTGTTTGTATCAAGATGCCTCCTCTTACCTATGGAAGGACAGAGTTGGCTCTGATTCTGTCAGGGCTACATTGTGCCCAGGCCTGGGTTGAGATGTGGGTGCCTCAGGCAGCTAATTTGGCATTTGCTTGTATCAATGTTTAAAATGTATTTGCTCATCATTTACTTTAGTGGGAGAGGAGAGAAACTGATTTTCTGTTGAACTGATTTATTTTCTCCTTATGTTTAAATTTAAAACGAGGAATTCATTACATGCATTGTTGCTAACATAACATTTCAATGTATTTGGAGGGTCCAGTTTTCCAGTTCACAGTTTTCCCATCACTCGTAATTGGACAGTGTAAATCACTTGCCCTTAGAAGGATAAAGGTAACTTCCAAGAATATAGTTGCACAGTCTCAGTTTGAAAGGAGTTTACAAATTGCTTTTCCTGGTTGGCCTTTTGGCAAAGGTTTCCCACTTTCCTATTTCTCATTCTCATTCTCTCTTCAACTTTTTTAGCCTGATTTTCTGAACTAGACCTCTTCTTGGGAAGCCCATTGAAGGGATTAAAATTTAAACATTACACAAAGTCACTTGTTGCCAGTAAATGGCATGACCCCAGGTATGATTTGGTTTCAGATTTTCTTCTGGCTTCCGGGAACAATCATCTGGTTGGTCTCAAGCCTGGTGGCCTGACCATTGTTATGTTGAACAACCTCCATAATAAAGCTAACCAACAAAGATAGGGTGACCCCGGTGAGCAGTGGTTATAAATTTCTAATTGAGGGTGTTCTTTCTCAATGAAAGTAGAATTAAGTTCTGTCATACCAGTTTATGGAAGTGGAAACCTGAGGTTACTGCCATTCTGTTTTGACTTAATTCCTGTGATGTTTAAAATTTTGTGGCGGAAATTTCTGGTTGTATTCTCATCTTCTCTCCTTCATGAGCATCACAGAGGACCTCACATTCCAGTTTTCTTGCAGTTAGATGGGTCACTGACTAGTTCTGGCCAGTGGGCACTGAGTGTAAGTAATACATGCCATTTCTGGCCAGGAGGTTTAAAAGGGAACTCTCCTTCCTTTCCCTGGCAGTGCTGAACCCTGATAGTAGTGTTACTATCTTGCTCTTCTGCCAAGCTGGGTCCCTGAATGACTAGATGGAGTTGGAATCTCTGCTGATCTGCATTAAACATGTGCTGTGTCCCAGAAGGAATCCTTTGTGGTTTTCTGTGCCTGAGACTTGGGGGCATCTATTTGGCATCCTGACACCATACAGTTGGTGTCCTGGGAAGCTACCTGGCTGGCCCATTCCTTTCTCTGATTGGATCTTGTATCCCTTTTATGACTTAATCTCATGTTCTTCTGTTCATTATTTATAAACCTAAGGTGCTTCCTGGCCAGTCTAGGTTTGGCTCAGTTCTTACTAAACTCTCCAGAGGGATGCTCTGTGAATTCTGGGCTGATGAGTGTTATCAATAACCCATACAGTACTCATCTCCCTCACTGATCTTCCAGTTTTGGGCTTTGAGGATAAGAGGTAGAGGGGGAAGTAAAGGCTAAAAAGAGGAGTGGAAAAAAGAGGACAGGATAAGACACTGTGGGAAAAAACAAATATTCTAAAGTAATTAGAATTGGCAAGACAAGGTAAGAGTCATCTTCCACTCTGGTCTTAGTAAACATGGTCATTTGTCGAATCAATCAATGATTATCTTCTTTGACTCACTCTTATCTCCCTGCTAATGTTATTTGTCCATTCCATACACAGTAAGATCTGTTCTGGGCCAGATCCTGAGCTACAGAGAAAGGAAGGACACATGCATTGGCCTCCAGTAGTTAATATTCTGATAGGGGAAGCTTTCACAGAAAAGGACACTTGCAGTTCATGGAAGCAAAGAAAGCAATACAGAACTTGGAGAGGCCAATCGACTGGGAGCGAGGGCCTGTGGGGTGGGGTGGAAGTTGCTGCCAGGGTAGTAACGTCACTGGTGACTGACCCAAGGCCACAGGGTCCAAGAACATTATCGCGTCAATGTCCCTAGACCTTAGCAAGCTCACCCCGGTGCTGAGTGATCTCTTACCTCTCACAGAAGCTAAATGTCAACGCCTGAATTTATAAGATAGAAAAATACCTCCCAGGTGCTGGGAGGTATCAAGGAAGTAACAACAGAAATACGTCACTAACAATAACTGCCATCTAGTGAAGGCTTCTATGTGCCAAGCTCTGTGTTCTTCATGTGCATTATGCCATCTAATCTTGCAACCACCTCGTAATGTTGGCATTTCCCTCTGCATTACAGTTTCAGAGGTGAGGAAACTGGGCCTCCGAGAGATTGTTAGTTACCTCAAGTCTCTAAGAAAATGGTGATGTTGGGTTTTGAATCCTGCAGAGTTTGATACCAAAGCCCATGCTTCTCCTCAGTATATTGTTCTGCCTGTCTAACAAGGAGAGGAAATTAATCCTGGAAGTACGTTGGTGAACATAGAAGCAAAGCAGTTGGAGTTGGATGGCTTGGAGCCATGGTACCAATAGTGGAGGCGTTCTTTGGGCTTGACTCTGCCCCACAGTGGAACCTCCTCTTCAGTGACCAGAAGGCTATTTTCTTCTAGGGTCAGCATTAGCTACCTTGGCAGGGATACACAAGCTCTGACGAGTTCTTCTTTTAGGGTTGTTTTTTCTAGACTAGGACATGTTCTTTAGATAGCACTAGTTCAGATTCAGAGCGTCGGAATGTTGACTTACAACCCTGACAAATGGAGCTTTAACAGTCATACTTTGAATATACTATATTCAAAATTGAGGCTGAAAAATATTGCATGGGGTGCTTTGAATTACAAAAGCATACAGACCCCCTCCCTTCCCTTCACCAGCTTCTCTTCCACAATGATTACTCACGCGGATTGGTGTATATCTTTGCTCATCACTGTGTGGTTGTGTTCTGTTGCCCCAGGTTTGAGTTGGCAGGTGAGTCAAATTGACTGGGGAAGATGGTGGTCTCTTCCTGCTGTGGGGACTTTCCTGATTTATTTATTTATTTTTTAAGGAATAACAGGCTCAGAATGGGAGCTCCTCTACACAGACTGCCATGCTCAGAGCTGAGGCAGAGGCCAGGACAGCACGAAGAGGGGCTCAGAGGGGCTTTGCGGCCACACTGTCCGGGAGGGTCTGGGAGTGGGCTGTACCTGAGATGGGCCACGTGGTTGGGCTTGCAATGTTGAACAAGAATTTTCTAGGATAAGGACATGGGGAAGAGGTTTCTCAGGGAGAGAATAGCATGTACAAAGGGTACATGTACAGTACAAAACTACCTGGGATACCTGAATGTTTGGGGCAGTAGTGAGCAGATTCATGTGGCTGGAAGTCAGGGTACCTGGGGAGACTAGAAGATGCTGGAGGCCCTGTCTTCTCCGCAGTAGCCAGCAAGGGCTGAACCAACGTGAATGTTCATCATAATTTGTTGCACAAACACCTTAGTGGTAGGACAAATGAAGGAAAGAATGAAAGAAAGGAAAGACCTATGCCCTGAACCCCTCACTTAATCAGTACCCTGTTAGATCTTCACAGGGATGGGGCCACTGATGTCAGCTCTTTGCTCTTCATCCGCTGACTTAGACCTATCCCTTAACAGAGGAGGAACTTTCCCCTCACTTTCTCCCCTTTTTGTAGGTTTTTCTGTTTATAATTCCAACATAATCCATCTATCTTTTTTTTTTTTCTCTTGGTTTCTTTGTTTCTCAGGTTTTAATGGAAAAAGATCTAGCTTTGGAGTTGGAAGCCTTGGGCTCTAATCCCACCTTTTGCTATTTCCTGGCAGTGTAAAGTTTTGCAGGTCACTTGATCAATTGATGCCTCGATTTTATCACCTGTAGAATGGGAATAATAATGCTTATCTGACAGGAATACTATGAGGCTGAAATGTACCATGCTAATGCTTCTCATTATATATTTTGCAGATTTTTGATAGGTGTTATAAGAAGGTGAGAGAAACATCTAGCCTGTGGCTATATGAGTGTAGGAAAGTTTAGGTTGGACACAATATATAAAATTCACAAACCTTCAACATGTTAAAATATCTTATGATCACCAAAAGGGGAGGGTGGTGGGTAGGGTATGTAAAATGCAGTATTTTGGTGGCAGGCACTGTTTATTGCCTACCTATAAGAACCCCTACTTCTTGTGGCATCAAATCACCCAGCCACTTTGCAGCTGTTCTCTGGCAATTCAGGCCTTGGTGTTGTAGCTCAGTTAGCTCTGCTTGTGGAGACTGCAAGATAGGAGGTGATGTTTGAGCAGGGCCTTGTGGGATGAGTAGGAGCTTCCATGAAGCACTGAAGTGGAGGTAGGGCCCTCTACACAGAATGCACAAGGCCCAGAATAGCTCATCATGTCATGGCTTGTGTGTGAGTGGGGCCCCAGCTTTCTCAGACCTTTGTCTCGGATCTGAGTAATGGAGCTCTGTGAAAGTATGGGGTGAGAGGGAAATGACATAAATCATTAGCTTCCTATTCTCCAGTGACAGCGTTACTTGCTTACAAGATCATGCCCTGTGACCTTCTTCTGTTAGAATTGCGTGCTGTGTTTGGGGAAATGGGGCATTCCCCAGGCCACCTCAAGGCACACCCTAATCCTCTTTGCCCAAATGACAGAGGGAGCAGTTGGGAGGAGAAGCTCTCCAACAATAGTGGAGGCGTTCTTTGGGCTTGACTCTTCCACTCAGACACTCCCAGGTACCACCCCTGGGATGTGGGCGTGAGCAGCTCCCAGTTAGCGTCTCCTTGAGAAGCTCCAGCCCAGCCACGTTAGCAGCCTCCACCACTGCCTGCACTGCCTTCAATCCCTGTGGCTAAAACCTGACAGCCTTGCAGAAAAGTACCCACCTAGCAAGCCAGTGGGGATGACAAGTGCACCTGAGAGGCAAGTGCAAAGACAAGATTATGTCAGACAGATCCCACAGGCTGCTGACTCCTGGGGCAAAAAGGAAAGGTGAACTTGGGCACTCTGGAGCAAACGAAAGGTGATTCATTCTGCTGCTGTGGGGTGCACCCTTGGATTGCAGTCATCAGATCTATTTCGGAGGGAATTTGTCCTGACCACCCAGTCTGGGTCAGGTGCCCTCCTCTAGGTGTAACCCATGTTCTAGCACATGTTGTAAACACCTGCCCCATTCTTCTGGTCCCTTCACTAGACTGTGGGCTCCCTCTACACCAAGGGCCTCAGTTTCCTGCCTCGGTTTCCATTTACCATCCAAAAAGAAGTGCCAACTGAATGAAGGAATGCATTTACTTAAAACAGTTCAGCAAAATTCAGGCTCGGTTTCCTGGGTTTGGTATCATCAGCAGCGCTCTCCATGTTCCTTTATTGCTCAAAGTGACTACAGTTTTAATTTTTAATCTAGAGCTAGCTGTCATGTTGCAGAGAATAGTTCCTTTGTTACTTCTAAGAAGCCCAGGGCCACCCTGTTGTTCGTGTCTGTCAGGCTCCGCCTCGGAGAAGGTGTAATGCAAAGGCATTTCACATGCTGGCTTCCGAAGTGGCCCTCACAGTAATCCTCAGGCCAAGAAGAAGCCATCATTCTGTTTGCAGACGAGGTCCCCGAGGCTTCGGGAGGCTGGCCACCTGCTCTGCCCAGCATTACAGGTGCATGGGCCGCTGAAACTTGCCTTCCCCTTCTCCGAAGGCCGGTTCAGTAGGCTCCTTCTTGCTGCCGCACCCAAGTCAAGGGTAGTTACTGCACATTTATTCATGTAACAATAAATGTGACTAATTCTTAATTTTCTCTTTCTTGATGGTTATTATTTTTTAACAGGCAAATAAGCTGCTTTACAGAAATTATTGCTATCCTTTAGACGAAAGAGGAAGTGATTATTATAGTAATGGTGGCGATGTGGTCAGTCTCCCTTCCATTGCCTCAGCGATGTTTGATGCCTCACTGTTCCTATGACTTGAAACGTTCTTCCCAGGTCTTCCCGCATTAGGTAATGCTGCTGACAGCCTTGGAATCTCAGCGGGAGGATACGGTATGAAAATAAAATTTTAAAGTATTTCCTTCTCAAAATTCAAAAGATTGGGAGGAGGGAAGGATCAAATACTTGAGTAAACATGGCAGAGCAAAACAGTTATAACACATAATTCTGGGATTTTTTTTTTCTTTTAGCATTTGTCAGATTCCTTATTTCATGCTCATGCTTGTTACTGAACATTATTGCCTCTAAATGTCCTGATCACATGCTGAAACCAACCTGACCACCCAGCATGAAATTTTTACCTGGGATTCAAGACATGAGATGAACCCCCTTTCAGAGCTCCTTGCCAATTTCTGCACTGGCTTTGGAGTGACAGATCTGGAAGCAGCAGTTAACAAACTGTTTCCCATTTTCACTCCCTTCAAGGACTAACCTCTACCTTTATCCCAACGGGTCTTAATGAGAAGCTTTAGAGATGGCCTCTGATGCTATTTTTTATGCTGTTTTCTGGGTGAAACAGGGGTCGGGGGGAGCGCTTTCTAAATCCCATGGAAGCTGTGTAGAGTCTTCCCATCCCTCCTCAGGGCTCTGGACTGGCAGCGGCTAAGTGAGAGCTCAAAGGAATATGTAGGTTGAGGTCATTTCTGCTGTCAAGCCTGATTTCTGTTCAAGGAGAGGAGAAAGAAATCCTCTTGGGCCCAACCTGACAGCCAGGCTGGGGAGCAACAAGGCCCCTCCCCCCTCAGGCAGCCTCTTGTGGCCGGGGGGCCTGAGCCCCACCGCGGAGCCGGCAGTCACCCCGCAGACCTCCCTGGCAGTTCAAGGGATCCGTCAGCAGCCGAGCACAGAGTGCAGTGGGAACCTTCCCAGCAGCTTTGATCCTAAACCATGTGTGTTCTTGGACTGGCTTGCAGTGGAAGGAGCAGAATAAGAGCAGTGAGGCCCAAAGCACCCTAGGAGGAATGGGAATCCTTTATCTCTTGGAGCCAAGGGTGAGGAATCTCAGGGCCAAGAGAAGCCTTGATGGCTGTCCAGTCTGGCCTTCCCTAGCCTGCCATGTGGTATCTGGCTTGCCTACCTCTAGAGACAGGAAGTGCTCTGCTGGATCCCTCCCATGTCTCACCAATCCCAGCCTATCAGCAGCCTTACTCTCTGATAGCTTTCTCCAGTTCAGTGAAATCCAACAAACTTGTACTGACAACTCTGGGCCAGGCACTGTGCTAAGCACTGGCGACATGGCAGTGAACTTCCAAGCTATCCACCCCTTGGTGTCCTCACTGCAACCATCCTACTTCCTCTTCCCTTCTATACCTATGTTAATATTTGAAATCAGAGGCCACGCCTATAAGGCCCAGGTCATCTTTGCTGTAGACTTAACATCCTATGTCTGGTACTCTACTCATGTTCCTCTGTCTATATCCTCCTGAAATTTGCATCCAGAACGGAACACACGTGAGCAGCCTGATATGGAAGAGGTAATACTAAACTTAATAATGTAGCTCTATAGTGAGACTGTGACTTGGCCCAACATAGCTCAGAATGTGGATCACAATATTGATTAGAGATGCAACTGAATTTGGGGTACATATGAAAAAAATCAGAAAGAAACCTTAACCCCTCCTCTCACCAGTCTGATCGCCACAGTTCCCAACTCCTTCAAGACCTTTTACAATTGACTTAATAGAAAAGTCAGTGATCAGTCTCCATGGGGATTTTTGAGCATGCTCTGGGTTCCTACTGGGATTTTCTCCCCAGGCCAGGATCACAAGTTATAAATTTCTTTGCTTTAGACCCCAAATACCTCATCCACAATGTGTCCCAATCTGCTTTGCCCTAGTGTCCTGACTAGTACCTCCTAAGTGCATGCAGGGTTGGGATTGAGGGAGGGGTAAAGGGAGTGACATTTGCTCCATCCCTCTCCATATAGCACAGTTCCTGAGCACCTGGACACTCCTACCCTTTCTGGCTGCAACCGCACCAAGGATTAACTGGACTAATGGCTCTGTTCTTTGGCCTCCTGCCTCTGAAGAGGGAGATGGTTCTTTCTGAGCCTTTTCTCTGCCTTGGGTGGTCTGACAAGGAGTGGGACGGTGTACATAGGGTGGTGTGGGGGTGGTGTTGGCAAGCTTCCATATTTGATTCCTCTCATGCACAAAATAGAGCGCTCAGCACATAGTAGGTGCTCAGTAAATCTTTGCTGAATAAATGAATGAGGAATGAACAAGTATTACAACTGATACTGACCCCGAGGAAGCTGGTATTCTCTCTCAGGCCTCTCTGGACACTCTGTTTTCTTTTTAAGACCAATATCCCACTTTGTTATTTTTTTAAAAAATTGAAGTATAGTCAACACACAATGTTACATTAGTTTCAGATGTACAATACAGTGATTCAACAACAAGTTCTCTGATCACCTTTTATCTTCTGATCTGGACCAAGGGTTATTAGAGAGGGTTATTCTTCCTCAGCAGGGAAGGGGAGATGAGGAACATTTATTGGGCACTTGCTGGCTGCCAGGGAACCCTATAGAGCAGGTATAAGGACTTTCACAGATGAGAAAACTGAGTTTCTTATTGGTAAATCACTTGCCCAAGGACATAAGCTGGTAAGTGGCATGGAAGGATTGGGAAAACCTCAGTCTATCTGGCTCCAAAGACTTGGTTGTCTTCATACTGCGCCAAGTTAGGCCCTCTTGACCGGGGTTATGGTAAGAACTGGATCAGGCTTCTGCAGCAGGCCTACGGTTTTCCCCAGGGACACACACCTGCGCAGACTCTTGGTGCCTGGCTGTTAGCACCCACTTGGTACAAGGTCATCAGCCTGGGCAGTCTTAAACGTGTGGGGGCCTGAGAGCTGCTGCTTATCACTGTCTTGGCAGCACATCAACCTTGGCTGGCTGTATTCTAGTCCTCTGGATGTTCAGTTTGGTTTTCCAGCCTGGTGAGTGTGTGAATGAAAATAGGAATCACGTCCCGGGAATGGAGACGTGTCTGTCCTTCCGTGAATGTAGAAGGCAGGTAGAGCATCTTCTGAATGTCCCTGAGGATGTCTGTCTTCCTCAACTGAATGATCTGGGGATACTCCTTGCCCTTCTCATTTCTTACCTCAGAGGAGTTTGAAGATTAAAGAGTTCTAGAAACATGTTAGACACACACTGGCCCAGTTTATCTGTGTGTGCTTAGGCCTCTTTTTGCCACAATTCCTGGCTTTTCTGGGAGGGTCTCAGCATTGAATTCTGAGTATGGCCTGCAGGACCTAAGCAGACTCAGGTTCGAATGCTCCAGAGAGATGCTAGTACCAGTGCTTACCAGCTGCCTCAATTTCCTTTTTTGAAAAGTAGGAGTTAAGATGCCTACTTTATAGTACTGGTGCATACTCAGTGGTCAATAAATGTGATCATTACTGTTGTTGAATTGGAGCTGAAAAGTCCTTTCGATGTCAGCTTACGATCTGACTAAAGTGTTTTCCAACTCATCTTTATATAGTATTTCTTTAATAGAGCTTAAGAAACATTTCTGAATTTACTATCTCATTTCATCTTTATAATAATCCCATAAGGTGGGTATTATTGGTATTATTATTAATCATATACCTTATGGGAAAATGAAATCTTAACAGAGGTTCAGTGAGTTGCTCACCGTCTTCCCTGTAGAGCAGAAGAGTGGAGTGGTAAGGAATGGTTAGGCTCTGGAGTAATGTCTACTTACCTTGGACAAGTTGTTGTCTCCATGCCTCAGTTTCCTCACCTGTAAAATGGGATCATTCCCCTCATGAAGCATTTGGAATAGGTGCAGAGCGAGCACTCAGCTGAGCCTAACTTGGAAGGATAGATAGTTGGCAAGTAGAGGACGGGGCCTCAGAGTCAGATCTGAGTCCACACACCATGTACTTTCTGTTGTCCCGGAGCATCCCTCACCCAAATGCTAGTTTCATGATGAAAGACTCTGGCACAGTCCATACACTGTGGGCCTCCTATGATCCTCCCTCCTACCCCAGCTCTCTAACCCCCCACTTTATTTGTTTTTAATAGATGAGGAAATCCAGAAAGGTTAAGTCACTAAGTGTTAACCTGGTTTGTGGCAACCCAGGATTACCATCCAGGGCTCCCGACTGTTACTCTTTTCGTGAACCCAGTATCTAAAAATTAAGAAAGGAATGAAATACACCCACACACAGAGAAAAACAGCATATCTTGAATTTCATTCCTGCCTCCAGCTAACACTCATAACTCTTGTGATCAGTAATTCGTTCCAACAGTTCTGATTTCTCCAAGTGTTCAACATATATTAATAGTGGCAAGTAGACGCAGTCTGGAGTCTCCACGGGAGAAGCACTTTTTCAGAAGTTCTGCATGACCAAGCTGCTGCACACACTCTTCCTAGATGGTGCCCGGAATTCCGGATTACATGTGTTCAGTTTCACATCCCCTTCTCTGCCGCCCAAAGGGTAGGACAAGTGCAGGCTGGGGTGGTGAGATCCACGTGTCAGATAGAGTCCCAGTGGCTCCCTGGAGGGTGTGCTGAAGAGGGCTGGCTCATGTGCTGGAATTCCCAAATAAAAACAAACAAAAAAATCTATCATCACATTGGTGTGGAGTTCTTGCTTCTCAAGAATTGGATTTCTTGGAGCCTGTCTCCTCCGGCTACAGCACACAGCGTTCCCACGAGTGGGAATTCCAAGTGCCAAGAAAAGACATATGGACAAGCTTGGGAAATAACTTTGGCAATTAATATGGCCCCCTAGTATTTAACCTTAACCTACCTTTGTAATTTTCCTTTCATGATGTCCCTTTCTGCTCCCTGTGTTCCAGCCAAAGTGATCTGCTCATCCTGTCTGTACCCCGGTGGCCTCCCTGCCTTTGCTCAAACAGGTCTCTTGCCCTGGAATATTTCCCCGGAATGCCTGACCTCTTCATCTCCCCTAGCCTGGTCCCACCTGGTCTTCCAGATGCTGCCTCCTGACATCCTATCTGATCTCTGGAAGTGATGCTCCTTCTTCTGGCTCCTCAAATATTAATTGAGTTCCTCCCATGAACGAGGAACTATTCTAGTTATTTGGGGTGCCGAAGTGAACAAACGAAGATCCCTGACTTTGGAGAGTTTACCTTCTGGTGTCTCCCATAGTTTATTGCTAATGCTGGGCATATCTAGTTCTCCTGAGAGATACCGTGCCACTCAAGATCAGATTCATGTCGTGTCTGATACCTCTATTCATCCTTTCAGTGGCTTGTATTGCTGTTGGCATAAGGACAGTAATGCTGAGCATTCTTTGCTAGATCGTCTATGGATCCAATCTCCCTTCATATCATTTCCCTCCTAGCATTCTCTGTTCAGCTTTCTTTTTGTCCCCTCTACTTACCCTGCTCTGGTGCCTTTGCACAGGCTTTCCTTCTGCATGGAACGCTGTCCCCACCTGTCTCCGTTTGGTTACCTTCCAATCCCAGCTGAAGCATAACTTCCTTGGCATTGCTGACTAAGCTAAATACCTTGACACTTCATGGTATCAAAGCTGCCGGGTCACTTATCACAGTTGCCAGTTTATTTGTGTCTGTGGCTATTTCATTAATATCTGTTTTCTAATCCAGATGGTAAGTAAATCAAGGGCAGAAGTGGTGTCTATTTTTGTTTATCATTTGCAGCCCTAGCAGATAGTAGGGAGTCAATAAGTATTTGTTGAATGAATCAATGAATGAATATCTCTTAGCCATCATGTATGGCAGATTCTCCACGATGGGCTCAATTGCAAGCATTCTGTTCTTGCTTGTACATTTTTAGTTGTCTGGACATCTGTCCTGATTTGAGTTTCAGGAAATATAGTCATCTGACTACAGCAGAGTTCTGTGCATAGAGAAGGTACTCAGTCAATATTTGTGTTTGCTAATTGAATAAATAAATGAATTCAGAGTTTGGTAGAATGGGGAAGTTGGTAGGAGTGAGAATCACATATCAGAAGAAATTTTGTTCGAGCCAAAGCTGGCAGTGGTGTGTGTCCACAGATATAATCCACACATTTCAGAAAGGCTCATCAAAGGAGGCCCAGGCCTGCTGGAGGTCTGTTTATATTGTGTCAGCAAAGGATAAGGTGGATCTTCCTGCAGTTGTTGCTCAAGGTATACAGAGTTTTACCTAAAGACCTTGTAGTCAGTGTACAAGACTAGTCAAAATGGAAAGTACAGTTTTCTTTTAAGTAAAAGAAAAAAGTAGCATTGGGTGGTAATTCTTTCCTCTTTTGCTATTTGCTCTATTTAAAAAAAAACTAATATCTTATGTTTACTGAATAAAGAAAAACAGCTGTTAGTTTACAAAGCAGGTTCACATATATTAGCTTATTTTTATTGTTATAATACTCCAGAGAGAGTGGTATCATTATTCCCATTTTTTTCTTTTCTTTTCTTTTTTTTTTTTAATAGATGAGGCTTAGATCTCTATGCCCAAGGACACGTGGCTATTATATCAACCAGGATTGTCTAGATTATACGGCAGTAGTAAGAATTCCCAAATTCTCTGTGCATGATGAAGTTTTATTTCTTGCTCATGCGGTTTGTCCACTGTGTGTTTGCTAGGGGACTCTGCACCATGCTTCAATCAAACATACAATGTTGTCTACCACCTCTGGGCCTTTCTGCGAGTTGTTCCCTTTACCTGTCATTCTAGTCTTCCTTCTGTATCTGGTAAGCTTCTACTTGTTCTTCAAGACTTAGATCAAACTTCGCATTTTCTTGAAAACCTTCCCTGAATTTGGCTGAAGATGGTTCTGAGCCTGGTGTCCACAAAGTTCTCTGGACTTACGCCGTCAGACTATCCCATGGTTGATGGTTTACTTGACTCTACCCCCAGTAGACTTCGTGCTTCTTGGAGGAAGGGACTGTGTCTTGGTTATTTCTCTGTTCTCAGTGACGTTCATGGACCCTGTCTCCAGCAAGTGCTAATTGAACAGAGAAGAAAGGTTAAAGCATGGTTGAGAGTTTATCTTGGGAATAAGCTGAGAATGATGAGTTGTCCACTACACTCATTCAAATACAGCACTGTGGTTCCAGTTTTGAGAAACTGGACCCTGTGAGGCAAGGTTGATTTATCTGCAGATTATATTCCAGAGTAGTTGAGGCATATTAAGCTATCGGTCGAGATGTTTAAGACTGACCATTTAAACCCTGATGAAAACCTACCAAGTATAACAACTGTATTGCAGACTAATTCATACAGAACTTCTTGCTCCTGGCAATAGTAGATCATCAAAACTAACCACATCTCAAGACCATTCCATCTAAATAAATCTGAGTAAAATTTAGCCTGTCAATTTTCTCAGGAGTTAGTTGTATCTTTTTTGTTGCTTTTGGATAGCTGGATAAATTGTTGTTTTTCTTTCCTGTCACAGCTCTGGACTTTGACAGGTCATTGTTTATAATTTGGTAAGTCTCATTGGTAATATACCTGTCGAATGATTAATTACAAAGGTTTAAAATATGAACTTTCAGTGAATGGGGAGCAAGGGTTGTTTTTATGAATTTTCTCATTACATCTCATTAGCATCATATCCAGAATTGGAGCAGTTGTTAGAAAAACAATAGACACATGTTCCGGGCTCTCTCCAAAACTTGTGTGGGCATTTTGAGTTTCGAGGCCTATGTGTGATTTAAGCAGGGCACTGCGGATATGGTGGGGCTGGACATTCCTGTGTGGACACACCCAGAATATGAATGTGTTCAGAGAAGCAGGCCCCATACTTGAACCCCAGACTGAACAGGGGTGAGGGGTGCTAGAATATCCATAGTGCTTAGAGGTCCTCTCATTCCATCTCAGGTTGCTAAAGTAGGACAAAGAGTCTGGACTTGGAGTCAGAACACTAGAGTCCAAATCCCTTTTCTGATTTGTCTGGTTCAAAGATTGATCATGCAAGAGGGATCTTTGCTTTCCTGCTGGCCCACAGCCTTAGGGAATGGTTTTCAACTAAAGTGAATTTTGCCATGCACATGTTTCTGCTGTGTAGTCCTCTGTGATCTTGGGCAAGTTGCTTAAGTTCTCTGAGAATTGATCTCCTCATTTGGTAAAAGGAAGAGGGTAGCATTTACCTTACAAGGAGCGGCGTTTGTAAAGTGGCCATAATTGTGCTCGCTAGTGGTCAGTTCCTTTTTTGTCTTTTTCTAGTGCTTGGGGTAGAAGAGACTGATTTAGTAACCCTTTCTGTCTTCCCCAAAATTTCAGTGGAAAAGATATCCCCAAAGATGAAGGGTTATGGCCCTGTGGGACAATGGCCACTTTTGTATCTAAAGTAGAAATCTGTTATTGACTATGTATACCTAACTTCTCAAATACTTCTTATAACATCTTACTAGCTTGCTCATTAATTAATAAGTTGAATAAAGCCTTCGATACACATTCATTTTATATTTATTGGAGTTGAAAATTTACCTGAACAGTATGTATGATGTTTTATTTATCTTTTAAAGGAAAGTATGTTTTATATTTATTCATACTGATGAAATTAATAAATTCAGTGACATCCAATGAGCTACAAGGTAGCATTGACTGATATCAGGGAGCCGAGGTGATCTTTATGAAAGTCTTCCATACATTGTCTTCTAGCTGGTTATGTGCTCAACAAATGTCTTATTGCTGCTGTTATTCTTGCTAAGAGAGCCAACTAGAAGGGGAGGCCAGCTCAATGTGAAGCATTCATATCTGGTGGTGGAGTCAGATTTAAGCCAATGTTGCTATCTTGGGCCAGAGGATGGGGGTAGGAAGGAAGTGCCATGGGAACACGGATAAGGAAGTTTAAATAAATTCCCTGTATATTAAAGTACATACTAACATACATTTAAAGGAAGAAAAGGCCAATGAATAGCTGTGATTATAAAACCACAGGCTTATGAAAATGAGGGTATAAACACATTTGAAAGAAACTGATAATGGAATATGTTTGAGGACCAAATAACCATTAAAAACTTGAAAAATTAAATACCCCATTCTTAAAAACAATTTCAGAATCTCTCTCCCCATCAGTTTTAAAAAGCAGTGATAACTTTGTCATGAGAAATTCATGAAGATTCAAAGCTTGATAGCTTTTCAGAAGTTAGCTCTTGTAAGAGGCTTGTCTCTATCAGAATTGCGTAGGGATAGTGTTCAAAATACAAATTCCTAGTCCCAGTCCAAGATTTACTAAGTCAGACTCTTCAAGGGGTGGGTCAAGGAATGCAGGGTGTGTGTGTGTGTGTGTGTGTGTGTGTGTGTGTGTGTGTGTGTTAGACTTTAACATGCTCCCAGAGGATTTGGATGTGGTTGAGTCTTAGAATTACTGGTGGGGGGAGATCATAGTATGGATGGGGATCTGAGGTCTGCTTCAAGCCAGGACCTTTGCTGATTTTGTTGTAGACGGCTTTTCAGCTGGCATCCATCAGGCACACTATTGTGCATCTTTTAGAACCTTACGATCTCTATATAAAATTACTCTGTTGAGGGGGAGTGAGCTGCCCCATTAGCACAGGGGCTTAGTGTTGGCTGGGTCTGAACTTAAACCTCTTCATTTTTTTCAAGCTGCTTATGTGCTTGTCTGCCCTCCAAGGAACTCTCACTATGGGGAGTAAAAACCACTAACAAGTATGAACTTTCTGGAAGGCAAGTTAGTTTTGCAGATAAAAAGCCTTAAAATGAATCATATCCTTTGACTCCTTTATTCCAGTTTTTTTTTTTTTCAACCCAATCTAACAAAAACCAATGATCAGAAGCATGTACTCATTGTTTTTTTACAAAATTATTCTTGGAAGTGTTTTGTTTTTTTTTAATTTTTTTATTGTTATGTTAATCCCCATACATTACATCATTAGTTTTTGATATAGTGTTCCATGATTCATTGTTTGTGCATAACACCCAGTGCTCCATGCAGAACGTGCCCTCCTTAATACCCATCACCAGGCTAAACCATCCTCCCACCCCCCTCCCCTCTAGAACCCTCAGTTTGTTTTTCAGAGTCCATCGTCTCTCATGGTTCGTCTACCCCTCCGATTCCCCCCCTTCATTCTTCCCCTCCTGCTACCTTCTTCTTTTTTTTTCTTAACATATATTGCATTATTTGTTTCAGAGGTACAGATCTGAGATTCAACAGTCTTGCACAATTCACAGTGCTTACCAGAGCACATACCCTCCCCAGTGTCCATCACCCAGTCACCCCATCCCTCCCACCCCACCCCCCACTCCAGCAACCCTCAGTTTGTTTCCTGAGATTAAGAATTCCTCATATCGGTGAGGTCATATGATACATGTCTTTCTCTGTTTGACTTATTTCCCTCAGCATAATACCCTCCAGTTCCATCCACGTCATTGCAAATGGCAAGATCTCATTCCTTTTGCTGGCTGCATAATATTCCATTGTATATATATACCACCTCTTCTTTATCCATTAATCTGTCGGTGGACATCTTGGCTCTTTCCACAGTTTGGCTATCGTGGACATTGCTGCTATAAACATCGGGGTGCACGTACCCTTTCGGATCCCTACTTTTGTATCTTTGGGATAAATACCCAGTAGTGCAATTGCTGGATCGTATGGTAGCTCTATTTTCAACTTTTTGAGGAACCTCCATACTGTTTTCCAGAGTGGCTGCACCAGCTTGCATTCCCACCAACAGTGTAGGAGGGTTCCCCTTTCTCTTGGAAGTGTTTTTTAAAATTGTTTTTTTTTTTTCCAAAAAAAAGCAATATAAATATTCAAGAATATGGGAGTGACTCAATCTTAGGTAATATCAATAGGATGAAGTCCTTATGGTATCTACAAACAATGTTTAATGATGTAGGAATATAATTATTGGGTACTCATTTTGTCCTAGGAGTTTGTCTTCTTTTTCTCAAACTTTATATGTTAAACGTTTATTGACTTTATCATAGGAGTGCCATAATTTTTTATCTTTTGAAGTTTTTCTATTTTCTACAAAAAATTTATTAACTAACCAGATGACTGTGACTGATGTTCGACTAAGAGACTAATTCTATTAAGAAATTAACTTCTTCCATTTATAAGTCAAGATAATTTGCTAAATACAGATGAGAAAGCTTTTTATTATTTAATAGATCTGGCCTCTGCTTGGCAATGCTTTAGCAGTTCTGATTACTTTATTCATTTTAAAGCTAGAGATTTATTTTTCAGTTGTAAATTCAAATTACGTTCCTTGTTACTTCCCTTCAGTCTCCTTCACCTAATCTGTCTATATCAATAATGCTTTAATTTCTTTTACCTGCGTGTAACAACATATTTGCAAGAGCTAATTAATTCACTGGCTAGAGGGAATTGCCATACCAGAGAGAATCTCTCCAGGCCTCCAATTCCCATGATGGTACCTTCTCACAAATGTAGAGAGTTTGTGCTGATGGCCCCTACCCAACACTGCAGACCAGGGTTGGAGGGGAGTTTGATGGAGAGAGGCAAGGGAATGGAAGGGGCAAGGGAGTGATTATGAAATACATCATGGAAATTCACCTGGGGATGAAAAATTGAGAATATGATGGAGGCGGTGGAAGGTAACAAATCTGTGGACCCAGTGAATGGATTGGAGCTCTAAATTGGGTCAAAGAACTGTTGATGTGGCCATGGTAGAAGATGTGAGCTGGTAAGACAGAGGGTGGGCATCCAAGAGTGGAGAGTTCAGAAGAGAAATTTCAGCCTGGTGTGATATTGTTTGATAAGGTGTAACTAAGTATGGCAGTGAGAGTCCAGGCAATGGATGAGTGATCTACATGGGTGATGAAGTCACCAGGACAGATGCTAAGAGAAGTGGTGAGAAAAAGGGTCACCATGTTCTAACCTCTTCAGTGAATGAGGACACCGACAGTGAGGGGAGTCTAATGGCACATCCTTCAGTGAAGCTGAGTTTTTGTTTGTTTGTTTGTTTGTTTTGGAGTAGGAATTCAGGAGTAGGGAGGAGAAATGATGTGGAAGCAGCAAAGGAGATTAGGGAGGACATTACCCCATGAGATAAAACATACCTTATAAGGCACATAACTCTAGAGACTCACCTTGGAGACTTAAACCTGGCAAGTTTTCTCCTTAGGTCTCATTTGTGCTTCTCTTTCCATTCTACTTAGTTAAGAGCTTGACATTGTTTGTGTACATGTCTGTGTGTCTTTTTCTCTGTCTGGATTCGAAATTCTCCTGTGTGCAAGGCCCCTCATTGTGTGCTCAGCATAAATGCTTAATGAATGTCAGATAAAGAAGTCATTTGATTGAAATGTGCTGAGAGAGCTTTCAAGATTTTGGTTCACCCCAGATTGGTATACCATTTCACTTTGGAGACCTATGCCCTTAGAACCTCCAATGGCCTCATCAAATACCTCTGGACTTTGAGTCTTGCACTAGATTTGGCTTGGAAGTCCTCATGTGGACACCTACATTTTTGTTTCCACCAACATTTTTTTCCTAAAATGACTCCTCTCATGTACCCTTCACCATTACCTGGTTTCTCATGTCCCCCAGGGGACATCAGGAGCCCTGCTCTGTCCCAGCACACCCTCCCCATGTGCAGGCTCACTTGTCTTCTGAAATGCACGCGCACAGTGATGTGCAACAGGCTGCTGTCAGATGGACTCTGATTTCGAGTCCTGGCTCTGTCAGGACCTAGCTGTGAGGTTTATAGACACTCATTAACACATGAAGAAATTATGGATCCAAAAGGTTGAAAAACTGGCCCAAGATCTTATAACTCAATAAGTAGTAAAATCCAGGGTGGTAGATTATAGAATTTGGGCTTCTCCATTACCCCCAATACTTCTCAAATGTTTTCTCTCAGTTGGTTTAGTGGTAGAGTGGGGGGGGGACCCTTTTCTCTTAATTCTAACAAAGTATTAAGTGTGGGCCTCAGTTCATTATTTCCATTTTTTTTCCAACTCAAACCTGAATAAGAATGACAGTTGCAAATCATCCCCTATGCATCAGTAACCTACACATCTTCCTGTTAACAGAATGTGACTTTAAATTATAGGACTGCTGTTTTATCTTGGGTCAGCCCCTCACATTATTTCCGTCATAAACAATGTTCCAAATGATCAGTATTTGGGAGGAAACACCTTTCCTGTATGGCTTGGTCATGAGATGATGGGCAATTAGGATAACTGTGACTTCACTGCAATCATGAGTTAGGCAACTAGAAGGTCATATGTGGGGCATAGGGTTACCTGCCTGGTATAAGCCATTTTCCGTAAGCTACTCCTCTGTAGAAAGTAGGGGTTTTCAAGTAGTGAGCCTGTACTGTATGTTATGGCACTACCCAGCGGGGCAAAAAAAAAAGGGGGGGGGAGGCAGCTCATTTAAAGCAGAAAGGGCATGAGTCTTGGAATAAAAAAATGTGGGTTGGAATCCTGGCCCTGAAAGTATCTGCCTGTGGAACGTTGGACAGATCCCCTCATCACCCCTAGCTTCAGAATTCTCTTCAGTAAAACATGGTTCTGATATTCCTTGCGTAGGTCAACAGTGGAAAACATAGGGAAGTACCCATATATAGGCTCCCAAAATATTACTTTGTATAGAAAAATTTTTAGAGGCTTAAAATCTTATAATTTGTTTCAGAAGTTGCTTGGTGCAGATACCATTTTGAATTACAACTTCCTTTCTGATACAATATGTTTAATATATTAAAGCAAAGACTGGTATGGCTAGTTGAATGAAGATGTTTTCCCTCATATTTTCTGTGTTTCTGTAGGGTTCTAGATGTTGAGTTCAGTTTTTTCAACAAAGAAAAACAATCATGTTCCTAACATGGTTTTGTGTATCTTAACACAGTGGGCAAGGACAGGCCTTTGGTGTAAGTAAGTGTTCTTAGGAAATCCAGATAATAATCACACATTGTTTTCTTACTGTTACTCCTACAATGATCACAACTCCTCACAAAAGGTATAAAGGACTTTCAGGTCCATTAACTACTTAGAGCTAAATCCACAACACTCCTGAGAGGCATGAGGATTAGTGTTTGATATTGACCTTAACCTTGACCTGATATGTGAGGTATCAACCTCTAATTAAAATGCATTTATCTTTCCACAGGTTTGTTTTAAAATACAATTTTTGGCCTATTTTGTAAATAAAATGGATCACATTTATTTGTGTCTTCATTGTACTTCTCTGCTTCTCCTTGCTAATTTTCAACTCACCCTCTACGTATATATTTATAAATCTCATCCATCAAAATAATAGTGCTTATGCTGCACGGAGTGGGCGGTGTGTTTAGGTGGAGAGCTAACAAGAGCCCTTTCATCCTCTGCAATGCCACCAAACAACTGTCAGAATAACAGGAGTGCTCAGCCTGGGACATCCAAAGGCAAGTCCTTGTTTTGTGAAAGGGGAAATACAACAGAAAGAAAACAAGCTGTGGAGTTCACCTGATCCAAGCTGGGCTCCATCCTGTTTATTATTTGCAGAGCGCTGGTGTTATTTCAGCCATGTTGTCATTTTGGATGTGTTGCTGTGGTGTTGCTGTGGCCGTTACTTGGGGGCTGATCACGGTGGCCCCATGTGCCAGGAATGGGCTTCCTGCTATTGCTGGCGACACATATCCAGGGGATGAAAAAGAGCCTCCAGTAGCTGTGTGTGCATGTGTGTGTGCGCACGTGTGTGTGAACGTGCGTGCGTGTGTGTGTGTGTGTGTGTGTGTGGTTGGTTGGAGGGAGGGAGGAATGGCCACGGCATTAGTTATTTATAGTTTCAGGTAATCAGTTTCACAGTGTCATTATTGGAGGAGTATTTGAATGCCATTAAGACCAATCAACCTGTCTTTATGGTATTTGAATGCCATTAAGACCAATCAACTATGTCTTTATTATTTTAGCCTCAAAATATTATACAAACTATATGTTCACTTTTAAAAATTAGAAAACACATACAAGCAAAATGGAAACAACGCCTATAATTTGGCCACTCAGGAATAAGTATAGTTAGGAATCAGGTGCATAACTCTTCAGTCTCTTCTATGAAAGAGATTGTGCTCTACCTTTTTTACTTAGCAAAATATTACAAACATTTTTTCCAAATAAATAAATTCATAGCCACATCTGATTTTTATAGTGTTCCATTGTGTAAGTTTACCATATTTTTTGTAACTGATTTCCTATTGTTGGATTTATCTTTTCTATTATAAATTGCATTAATGAATATCCTTGTACATACATCCTCTCACACCCAACTGATCTTTGAAAACCTCCTGTATTGGGAAACAGCTCCCTCCATTGACCAACTCACAGCAAATCTAACTGGGCATGGGTTCTAGAAATGGGACCCTTAATCTGCATGATATAGGGTCTCTGTAGCATGGTCCCTGTCACACTGTGTTCCCATGGTTCTTCTGTTCTCTTTATATTCTCTGAAGTCACCAACTACATGCTTCCAGTTATGGCTTCTTCCATCAGATTATGGTTGCTCAGTCCTCCCAGGCTGCAGGATCATTTATGATGTTAACAACATCACACAATGTCAGAGGTCTTCCACCAATCTCTAATTGACAGCTTGCCATCTTTTTCCCCAACCAAAAATTTTATTGCTTTTATCAATGATTATGTCCATGTAAGTGAACATGAAAAGCAATGAAAAAAAAAAAGCTGACTTAGAAATACAAACTTAACTGTAAGAAAAAGCAGAAAGCCACTGATAGGTAAAGGCTCCCAGGAGGTGGCAGGCTGAACAGAGCCTCTGAGAGCTTCTCTGAACACTCAGAATTTTCCCTGCCAAGGAAGTCAGGGGGCAAGTTCTTGAGTGAGTGCTAGAAAATGTAAGGAGTTCCCATAGTGGGGCTATCTAGCAGGGCTATGGTATAGGTAAAGTTCTGGACATCTGGCAGGAAAGTGGTCAGGGCAGTGAGGTGCTCTGTATTTTCTGTGTCTAAGCTCACCCTGGCCAACTTCCTGCTTGCAAGAGTTGGCCCAAGCAGTTTGCTTCTCTGGGACAAAACGAGTGGCCTTGGCTGACTCAGGCAGTAAGGCATGGGGAGGAGAGCCGGAACTTCACCAATCAGCATGTAGTCCAGGCACACCAAATATAGGGACAGTCCGCTAAAACCCTCCTGATTATCTGCTTTTCTTCATCCTTGGTTTCCTCATCTATTTTTTTTTTTTTGAAGAAGTCTTAAGATGTGGCAAAATTTGCAATTGCAGTAACAACCAACAAGAAAAATAAATCTGGAAAATCCAGATCTAGTCTTAAGTAGCTTTTGCATTCCACTGTGGGTCAAAATTATTGTCAGTGTACACATGTGTGGGCATACACACATATAAGCATTAAAAAAGGCCATAGTCGATAAACCACACACATCACAGAGTGCACTCAATTCAAGGCTGAAGGTAGAGTTCCCTTTGATACAGCCTGTTTGATAGCTCTTGTTGGCTAAAAGCGTATAACAGCCCCTAGAGCATGTGAAAAAATACATACACACAGGGCACTTTTAGATAATTACATACACATTTATTTTTAGAAAATATGTTGGAGACAAAAAGTTTTATTTCATTAGCACTGTTTAGGAACAGCATAAAATGTACCAGTGTGTATTATGTTAAAACTGTTCTCCTGCAACTAATTGGTCCTAGTTCTCTCTTCTTGGGGCTACTCAGAATATGTCTCCGTGATTGATTATCAAGGATTAGAAATGGTTCCTGGGTCTTCTCATGTACCGAGGTAATAGCTGCATCTTAGTTTCAGTCAATATTGTAATTCAAGTGTCATATGTAAACGTGTAGTTCTCTACATCCTGGTTTTGATAAGGGCAGTAGATGATCATCACTGAGGGGCATGGACATTCTGAAGTGGTTAGTGTTGGGGTGGGAGGTGCTACAGGAAGAGAAATGAAGAAGGAAGATAATTGACAAAAGGAAAATGTCCTGGGCTGGGACCCTCAGTCAGCTGTCTTTTCATTTCATCTGCTCCTGAAATGGTCCAAAGAAGTGGGGGAAGGAAGCCAAGCCATCTGCCATTTGGCATCATACCTGGGTGGCCCAGCCTTTCTCATTATAAGAAGATTTCACATACAGGTGTGTTAGAGAGCCAAAAAACCAAACTCAATAGCTAGAATGAGAGATTCATCATTAAAAATGATGATTACCTCTAGATCAAACATTCATTTTATAGATGTGAAGTCTGAACCCCAGAGAGGGGATGGGATGTATCTGAGGCCACTTGGTGAAGTAAGGGCAGAACTGAGAGTAGAACTCCCTTCCCCCATGTTCCAGGTTGATGCCCCTCTCAAGGTAGCACCGTTGGGAACAACGTGAAATGAAGCAGTTTATGTTAGCAGCTGCATTTTGTGACTGGTATAATTCCAAAAATCATCCTAAACAAGAAACTGTATAGACAATTGTACAGAAGATGTATGGCACATTGAAATTCCATTATTCTAAAAAACCCCATATTGTTTTTTTTTCTGGTTTTGCCATTTAAATTTATGGTTTGGTTACTGGTCTGGCAGGCAGCATGATGTATGGCTGTTTTGCTAGGTTGTTAAATACCTCTCTCTGCTTCTCAAGAGATTTTTCTGCTATTCCTCTGTGTAATTTTTTTTTTTGGTCATTTGTTACAAAAAGCAGGTACACAAAATCATAGAATTGCAAGCAAACCTTTTGATCCCATCAACATTTGAGTAACCATGCCTTTACACTTCTGTAAGTCATGGTTTGCCAGGGGATTTTCATGCTGCTCCTATTAGGCTCTGGGAAATGGTTATTATGGTCCCAACTTCAGGGCTGTGGAAACTGAGGCTCAGGAAGGGAACTCATGTATTCTGAGCATTTGTGCAGATTCTGTGCAAGTCAAGCTTCAGAGAGGCAGCTGTAGGACCAGGGCTGGATCCACCTACCTCCACCTCTATGTTCTAATTTGGAGTCCCTCCCCCTCCCCACCCCATTTTGGGCCCATCCAAAATCACATCCAGTTTTTTCTTCATCTCCTTTTAGTTTAGCAAACCTAATCACTTCAATTTCCCATGCACTCAACATTAGTTGTCCAGATGAGTTGAGAGCTCGGGTTATCTCCAGGTTTGATCACTCTCATTTCATATTTTCCTAAGATAAATGCAATTAGCTAGGGGCCTTAGCGTTCTGTGGTTTGTATCATCTATTTGAAGAGTTTGTTTTGTTGGTTATTTGTACTTTCCCTCTTAGTATTTGAGTTGAATTTATCTCCCATTTTATCATACTTTTATTATTATGTCATTTAAAAAATAAAACCATGTTTGAGTCAGTGTTTAAGACATGATATCTGAGGTTGGAAGACATAATTTTGTTCCCAGTTCTTCTTCTCTACAGATTCATGACATTGGTTAAGCCTGGTCCCCTCTCTGGGCTTTAATTTCTTCACCCGTAATATTAGGATATTAGACTAGATGACCTATTAAGAGCTCTTCCTGCTTGACTTGTTTCACTTAGCATAATCTCCTCCAGTCCCATCCATATTGATGCAAAAGTTGGGTATTCATCCTTTCTGATGGCTGAGTAATATTCCATTGTATATATGGACCACATCCTCTTTATCCATTCGTCTGTTGAAGGGCATCTCGGCTCTTTCCACAGTTTGACTAATCAAAAACTAATGATGTACTGTATGGTGATTAACCTAACATAATAAAAAAATTTAAAAGAAGAGCTCTTTCTGGTCTGAAATGCTCTCCTTGCATTTTGGTTTAGGAATGTTTAGCAGGGTTTGATGATCTTGTTTTAAGATTGAAGAATATGGGAACCAGGAGGGTCTCAGTTTGGGATGGTCTCTATATGGTGTCCAGGCAAAGCCCTCTCCGCTCCAGATCCCTGTAGACATTGTGTCAGGTGCTCTGACTCCTGCAGGGCTCCATGTCATGATTTGACCAGCAGGAATATGCATGCTTTCAAGGTATCATGAAACCCTTAGTAAACTCTCAACAGGTAGACTCGCAGACTTTTTATCTGGTTGTTTCTTAAAAAAAAAAAAAAACATGCCTGATAGTTTCATAGATGATGAACTCTGTGAGGAAAACTTCCTATCTTCACTTTACAGAGGATGGTCTTGAGGTCCAGAGAATGAATGAGAGAGCTCTGATAGCCTAACTCCCTTCTCTCTTTCCCCATTTGAAGCCTGCCATTTTAGCTTAAATTTATAGAGTTAATGCCAAGACTCCTTAAGCCATATAGGTACCTTCCCACTGTGTTAGAGACAGAATTCAAATTAAATTCCCATTAATCTGAGAAGTGGCATTGCTCTTCTCAAGCAGTCTTGCTTCACACCAGGCTCCATTTGAGGGAAGCCAATTTACCTCAGGTGCCATAGGGCCATTTTGCCATCGTCCCACAGAATCATATCCAAACTCCATAGCATGGCATTCAAGGCTGTTCAAACTTGAGTTACAGAGTGTTTGCTTTTAACTTGTTTAAGCCTGGCTAACTCATGGTTCTAAGTCTTCCTAGCCTGTTCTCGATCTGCTATGATTTACTCTGGTATCCAGCTGACACTTGGCTCTGTCTCTAGTAATTAATCCCACCCTAACATTTCATACTCAACATGAGTACTCGATATCCCTGGTTTGGACTATTACCTTTGCCTCAAGGACTTGGTGGGGTTTCCTTCATGTCCCAGACAAAGACACCCTGTCAGCCTCGTGGAACTTACTCTCTGGTTCCAGGTTGCTTGTCTGGCATTGTGGCTGGCCTTCCATTTCACCTGTCGGGACAGGTCAGGAGAAGGAGATTCAGGACAGCTATGGTGGATTCCCTGAGTAGCTCCTCTGTGCCGTGCCTTGGGTTAAGCTGGGAATATGGAGAAGGATTAGATACTCTCCTGCCTTCAAGGAACATATAACCTAGTAGGGAAGAAAACTATCTAAAAAATTAAAGGTAGTACTATGTTGTGGGTATTGTGAGAGAAATCCATACAGAGCGAGTGAAGGGCATAGAGAGGGGACAAGTCATTTGTACCAGGGTTGTGGGGATGGTTGGGGAAGGCCTCAGAAACATGGCCCTGAGTCTCCAAGAACATCCCATGTGAAGAAAGTTTGCCTCCTACAGAACCAAATTTCCTCCCTGAGACTGGGGAATAGATTCTCTGAAAAGGAGAAGTCAATGGTTTGTTAATTATGCCTTTGCAGACAGAGTAATGTGAGAAAGAAATCAGAGCCTCTTGGATGGAAATCTTTGACATTTGGGATCCAGAGTGCTCCATGGCCAGGCAGCTTGGCTGAGGGTCTAATTTGGTCTTCTTCAGAGAGGGGAAATTCCCAGCAGTGACTGCAGTGTAAATGCTAAATATGGAAGGCTGACAGAACAGACTCTCAT
This sequence comes from Phoca vitulina, assembly GCF_004348235.1. Lineage (NCBI taxonomy): Eukaryota > Metazoa > Chordata > Mammalia > Carnivora > Phocidae > Phoca > Phoca vitulina. The sequence goes on along the minus strand of NW_022589724.1, from coordinate 9,789,762 downwards.
TTTATCCGGCTGAAATGAGGGGGAAATGGCTCTTGATATGACCTTTCTCCCATGGGGGATCGCCTTTTAGACTTGGAAAAACTGGCTCAGAAACAAAATGACCACTGAACTGATACATCCAGAACATCAGTGGATAGTAGTTCCCCAAGACCGCTCTTCTTCATGTGTGTTATGTGAGAAAGGCAGTGTCAGGTGTCCAGCCCTGGGCAATGATGTACAGGGTGGTTCGGGCATGAGATGAGTGGGGGCTGTTTGGTGCCATCAGCTGGTTGCAGAGCTGGGACAGGTTCATTTCGCAGGAGAAGAGCAGAGCAGAGCAGAGAGGAGAGGGTTGGGGCTGTATGCTGAGCCTGTCCCACCCCAGCAGATACAAAGGATGTTGAATTCTCTGGCTGTGTTTTTCTGGACAAATTTTTCCATGGTGACATTGCCCAGTGTCCCTACAGGAAGTAGAGTGGTGAGAGGAATGGGAAAAACAATGTTCTCCAGCAGGACCATTACATTATGGAAACCCTGACACTGATTTGCACCTGTCTCTTTTCTCCGACTACCTGGGGTTTTTATTAACATCGGACACCATGGTATTTATGATTCAGAGTTGATGAAATAACTCTACCTTCAATTAAAATACACATGGGTTAACCTCAGGATCATACTGTTGAGTGGAAAAACAAAGCCAGGGGAGAATACAGACAGTATGATTTCATTTATATAAAGCTCAAAAAATATACAACTAAATTATATATATATATATATATTTATATATATGTCTGTGTATGCATAGTATAAAGATGAAAACATGTATGTTACTATAAAATTAAGCAAGGAAATGATAAACACAAAATTTTAGAAGATGATTATGAATTTTGAGAGGGAGAGAATGTTTGGAATAGGACGGGACACCCACAAGGGATTTCAAGGTAATGATAATGTTCCCTTTTTAAAAATGTGCAGTGAGGGGCGCCTGGGTGGCTCAGACGGTTAAGCGCCTGCCTTTGGCTCGGGTCATGATCCCAGGGTCTGGGGATTGAGCCCCACATCAGGCTCCCTGCTCGGCAGGAAGCCTGCTTCTCCCTCTCCCTCTGCCTGCTTCTTCTCCTGCTTGTACATTCTCTCTCTGTCAAAAATAAAATAAAATCTTTAAAAATGTGCAGTGAGAACAGAGGTGTTCATTGTGTGGTAATTCTTTATATGTGACATATTTTATGAATATTACTTATATCTACCCTGTTTAAAAGAACAAACTGAGCTCTTCTCACTAACAGGGGTAGGATTTGTGTAGAGAGAGAGGTGTGTGTCTGATGCTCATACATTTGAAGGAAGGACATTCGATTGGTTGCCACCTTACTGTGAATCAGTATGATTCTGGCTTTCCTTATATCAGCAATTGATTTATATTTTGAATAAAAACTCAACTGTACAAACTGACCCCAGGTGCCCCTGTTGAATCAAAATTTTATTTCCCTTCCTGACGTGGGAAACAGGAATGAAATAATATAAGGTGAAAAAAAAAGCAAGATACAAAACTATGTACATAGTTTCATCCTGATATTGTTACATTTTGTTTATGTGCATAGATGAAAAAGACTTGGAAAGTGTCTATTAAAATATTTAAAAGGAATCATCTCTTGAATGATTTGTTTCCAGAAAAGAAGATAGGTTTTATAAGCAGCTGTCCGTTGGTTTATTTCATTTCCACCCATAGCTGGAGAGGTTGCTCCATCCTCTCAATCATTCCATGTTGCCCTGTGAGAGCACCGATTTCTTCTCTTTGTGTCTTGTCTGTGGAAGACTTTCCTTTCTGCTTTCTAAAAATCATGAACATTTAATTAGGTCACTGGAGCACGTTGGTGAATCCTGGAGCCGGGAGACCAGCCAGGAGTTAGGAATACCACAGGAAACGTGTGGCTGGATGGGTCTATGACCAGGCAGAGGGTTGTCATGGGCAGTCCAGGCTGTGTGGTCCAAGCAAGCACAGCACAGGCCAATAGGATCTCACCTCCTGTCTCTTCCCTCTTTTCTTTTCAATCTACTCCACTGTCCTCGGTTAGGTTTCCTGGGAAGCAAACTGACACTTAGCTTGGTGTACAGGGGGTACATTAGAGAGTGTTCTTGGGATCAACACCTGGGGAAGGGAAGGAAGGGAGAGAAGAGGTGGAGAGGGGAGGGCAGAGGAGAAGTGGGATTGAGTCTAGGGGAGCTCAGGCTGGGATGCAGACTCAGTGGAAGCCTCAGCAGACCTGCAGAGAGCTGTCAAGATGAGATAATAACCCTTCAGAGCTGGTCCAAGCTCGGGGGGACAGGGCTGGACCTTTATAGCCCACATCAATCTCACACCTGATGCTGGCCACCTCAGGAAAAGAGCATGACCCTGGGTGAGAGGAGATCTTTTCAGCTGAGGTAATCCCAAAAGGGGGTCGACAGCCTTCCCAAGCAATTTCATCTCAGGTCCTTCACTCTTCAGGTGGGATCTGGTGGCACATTATTTCCCTTCTGTGGTCAGATTATTTTTTTTATTAAAACACGAATTTAAGAATATCAGATGCTGCTCAAAATCTCGTGGCTCTCCACTGACAGTAGGAAAGGATCCAACCCTTCCCTCGGCATTCAAGTCTCTTTCCTTGGTTTATGCATCTGACTCCTCCAGTAGACCGAGAGCAATTCAAGGCTAGAGACTTGGCCTGCCATCTGGGTGGACCCTACGCCTAGCACAGCCCAGCTGTAAGGGAGGGCTTCATTCAATGTCTGTTGAATGAATGACTGTTGCTACATATGTTTTGTTTTTCATTTGAGAAGAGGGTTGAGAGTGAAATGAAAGTGAATTCCTTGCTAAGAGAATCAGCAAAGTAATAATAAGTGGCCACATCCCTTTCTAATATGCTCAGCTTTTCATTGCTGAGTTGATGTCACTCATGAATTGATTGTGTATTTATCACAGCTGTAAAGACTTCCGCTTATTTCCATCTGTCCCTTATACACATTAGTAGCAGACACTGATTGAGGCCCTACCATGTGCTAGGCTCTGCATTCGTTCTTTTTTTTTTTTAATTTTTTTTTTTTTAAGATTTTATTTATTTATTTGACAGAGAGAGACACGGCGAGAGAGGGAACACAAGTAGGGGGAGTGGGAGAGGGAGAAGCAGACTCCCCGCTGAGCAGGGAGCCCCATGCAGGGCTTGATCCCAGGACCCTGGGATCATGACCTGAGCTGAAGGCAGACGCTGAACGACTGAGCCACCCAGGCGCCCCTGCATTCGTTATTTCTAATTCTCACAATAATCCTACGAGGTAGATGTTGGTATACCCATTTTGCTGGTGGAGCAAGTGAGGCTCAGAAAGGTTAAACTAAGTTGTCTCCAGTGATATACTTTCAAATGACAGACCAGGATTTGAACCAGGGCAGCCGATTCCGGAGCTCTCCCTCTTCGTGTTACTCCCTACTGCTGAAATTCAGTGTATGGATACTTTCTGCATGTGGAGGTGATGGGAGATATTTACCTATCAGTTGTGGAGGACATTTTTGGGAGCAATTGTGCTATCGTTTCAAAGGAAGGCCACATAATTCATCTGTTAAAACAAGAAATACCACTAGTTTCATGCTGACTTGAAGTGGGCAACTTCAACTGTGTCTCTGTAATTTCTTCAACGATGGAACAGAGAGAGTTGGTGAGTGGTTGTGAAGAGTAGTCTTGAAGTTCTCTGACACAGGAGAACATGACAACACAATCCTATGTTACCACTCTACGTTATTACTACCAAGGAAATAGTTTCGATAATGCTGCTGCTCATAAATCATCACAGCGATCTCTCCATGCCAGGCACTGTGCCACATGCTTTCTATGTATCGTCCCGTTTCATGCCCACAGCAACCTTGTGAGGTAAATGTGATTGTCGTAGATACCATGTGAGCCAGCGATCTTGCTCTTAGGTCTTTCCGTGAGAGAAATAAAAGTCCACAAACATCCTCGCATAAGAGTATTAACTGGGGCGCCTGGGTGGCTCAGTCGTTAGGCGTCTGCCTTCGACTCAGGTCATGATTCCAGGTCCTGGGATCGAGCCCCGCATCGGGCTCCCTGCTCAGTGGGAGGCCCACTTCTCTCTCTCCCGCTCCCCCTGCCTGTGTTCCCTCTCTCGCTGTGTCTCTGTCAAATAAATAAATAAAATCTTAAAAAAAAAAAAAAAGAGTATTAACTGTAGCTTCATTCAAAATAGCAAAACCGAAAATAGCCCAGATATCCATCAAGAGGAGACTAGATAAACTGTGGCATGTTGGAATATTACTGAGCAATAAAAAGGAAGTAACACCGATGTATGCAAAAACACAGATGGATCTCAAAATCATTATGTTGAACCAAGAGTATATACTTTTTCACAAGAGTACATACGATGTTATTCCATTTAAATGAAGCTCTGGAATAGGCTTGTTTGGGTGGAAAAACATCAGGACAGTGGTTACCTTTGGGATGTAGAACTCAAAAGGCATAAGGGGATTTTCTGGGGTGAAGGAAATGTTCTATGTCCTGATAGGGGACTAGGCCATGCAGGGAAATACATCATCAGAACTCACTGAAAGGTACATTTAAGGTTTGTGCATCTCACTGTATATAAATTTAACACCCAAAATTGAAAACAAATATTGAGCTCTGGTTAATTATATGCTTGTTGAAGTGTTTAGAAGCAAAATGTACTTATGCCTGTAACTTTTCTTAAAATGCATCAGAGGGGCACCTGGGTGGCTCAGTCATTAAGCGTCTTCCTTCAGGTCAGGTCATGATCTCAGGGTCCTGGGATCGAGCCCCGCATTGGGCTCCCTGCTGAGTGAGAAGCCTGCTTCTCCCTCTCCCACTCCCCCTGCTTGTGTTCCCTCTCTTGCCGTGTCTCTCTCTGTCAAATAAATAGATAAAATCTTTTAAAAAATGCATCAGAAATAAATGACTGGGTGGATAGACAGGGATAGATGGTTGGATATGTGATGAAGGTAGCATGGTAAATGCCAGCAGAGAATCTGAGTGGTGGACAACATGGATATGCATGATGGATTTCTTTCAACTTTTATATACGCTTGAAAAATTTCATTAAAAATGTTGAAAAATCAAGTAATAGAGACCCAAAGAGGGAGTGTAATTAGAACAGATTAAACTAGAATAAAATGCCCTTGTTTTAGTCCTTATTCTGATACAAAATAAACTCTTTCACACAACAATGCTCGGAGGACTCTCTTGCCTATACCCTAGAGTCAGAACCTTACCATGTTCGAACCTTTTACTTCTTGGTCCTATCTGACGTTCCAGTGCATTTGCTGCCACTCTCGGACAGATCCCACCCACTAGCCCCTTGAAATGACTTATTCCTCCCTGCGTTCTCTATGTACTTTCAGGTTTCTTCACCTTTGCTTTATGCTGTTTCCTGTGCATGGAAAGTCTCCATCCCTGCAAAATCTTCACTTATCCTTGTGGGTCCACTCACGTGTCCCTTACTGCCAATTCCTATTATGGCACTGATTAAATTAAGGTTTCCATAATGTTGTTTCCTTCTTTCTCCCCCTTAGGACTTAGAGACCCTCTAGGATGGGCAGAGTCAGTGTGTTACTTAAATCTTCTGTGCTCAGAGCCTGGTACAGAGCTTGATGCAGAAAACAAACTCAAGAAATATCGGCACAGGCAGCAAGCATAAGAAATGATGGGTAGATGAATTAGAATAGAACGGACGTTGGGAAGTCCCTGTACCATTCATTTGCCACTTTGGTCTCAGATCGTTTTCTTGTTCTTTCTTTGCTCTGTTCTGTTATAGGGGACTGACCCCCGTGAGTGCCATTTCCCAAGAACCTTTACCATCTGGCTTCTGGCTAGATCAGCTGCTAGGACGCACTGGTGAGAGATTGGAGGGAGGAGAGGGGGGAAGCCAGGGTATTTCTCCCCTCCTCTCCCTGCTTTGGCGAGTGTCGCCAACAGTAGCTGAGTCTCCTGCACATTCTAGCTGCCTTCTGATAACCTCTCCTTCTTGTGGTCCCCATTTTTGCCAGGCAGCCCTGCCTTGGTTCCAGTTGCCTTTTGGTGACTCCACCTCCTTCCTTTGTTCCTCTAGCCCTTGGGATGGTGGTGGCTTTTAGCCATTGATAATTTCTAGTTTGACTTTTTATTCTGTACTTGGCTTTTCAGCTCTTTTGAAAACTTTGTGACTAATTTCTTCTGGAGCTATCCTGGGGTCTGTTTTCCTGAGTAGATCCTGACAGATGTAGTCCCTTATTTTGTACCCTAGTTTCTGCATTTTTTTTTTTACTTTCTTACTTTTTTATTTTTAAAGATTTTTACTTATTTATTTGACAGAGAGCACAAGTAGGCAGAGCGGCAGGCAGAGGGAGAGGGAGAAGCAGGCTTCCTGTGGAGCAGGGAGCCCGATGCGGGGCTCGATCCCAGGACCCTGAGATCATGACCTGAGCTGAAGGCAGACATTTAACCGACTGAGCCACCCAGGTGCCGCAGTTTCTGCATTTTTAAAATGAGATGGGTGAGATGTAAGATCACCAATTTTCTCCATGCTAAAATTCAGAATAAGGGGAAGAGATTCTTTAGAATGCCACCAATGTTGGCCCATTTTGAATTAAAAAAGAGAGAGAGAGAGAAAGAACTAACACTTCCACTAAGTACCTTCTGTACTTCCTCATGTAGTGATCACTTTGTTCAGCTAGGGCTCATCAACAGGGGACAGAAGTGAGAGTCTGCCTTGGAGTCCTGCCTGGCTTGGTGATTAAAATGCTGCCTATTAGGTGCCAATTTCCAAGACACCATCAGTAATTACCCAGTGGCCAGAGTCAGTGAGAAGCAGCAGAAGCTGGGGTGGCAATGAAGAGGGAGGGACCTGGGATCAGTGCTCATCTCCCACCAGCCCTGGTATTTCCCTGAAGACAACCCGGGACCCTGGGCTTAGTGTAGGGATGGAAAGAAACCAAGAGAGGATGAGCTGCTTCTCTGCTAGGACCTGTTAGTTCATGGTCATCAATCATCAGCTGACATTTTATCTTTCTATCTACTAACTCCCGCCTCATCAGGCTCAATATTGCGTAACGCATTATTTTATGTGTGAAAAGAAAGACGAAAGCAGAGAATATCTAATCCCTTCTCTCCAGCTACTCTCAATCGGGGCGGGGGGGGGGGATATATAGACACATGTCTGACTCTCGTTCATAAAAATAATTCTAACACAGCACAGTTTGTAGTATATACTATAATAAGTGCAAATAACATGTTTGGGAAAATCATGAGGAAGAAAGGATTGTAAGAGTGTTTTGGAAAGAACTGATGGAAGGATGTATTTTGAAATAGACCTTGGCAAATGATGGCCAGATTTAAGCATGGGGGAAAGACATTGTAGGCAGAGGTAAGAGTTTGAGCAGAGGCACGGGGCAAGAAAGTATAGGGCCCACGAGGAATACGTGAAGTGATGGTAGTGGGTAGGAGCAGAAGGGAAGAAGGCAGGGATCAAGTTCTGAATCAGTCAATACGGGGAGAGGAGTTTGGAATGTATTCTTATGCAACTAGGACTCACTGAAGGTTTTTGAGCAGGGATATGGCGTAGTCAGATCTGTGTTGTAGAAAGATTGCCCATGTGTCATGGGGGCATGTGGATGGGCAAGGAGAAGGAATGCAAAGAGCCCATGTAGGGGGCCATTGCACTCAGATACCCCCTTAGAGGCCATGGCCTCCATAGGGCAATCAAGACAAAACAGAAACTAGTTGAGATTGCATCATTAGGAATGTTTATAGACATCAAGAAGACTGGGAAGAATGACTAATATCTGGGTTTGCACTTGGCAGGGCTCATGGGGGCGCTGTGGGGGTCAACTAATTGGGGCATTCATGAGAGTGCAGCTGAAATCATGGACCACAAAGCCCAGTGAAACAAGGGAGGGGTTAGCTAGAGGTCAAATGGAAGAAGCAGCTGTCCCAATGCAGGCAGCCCTCAGCTGTAGCATCCATGAGGGCGTAAGTACAGACTGTGAGATGAGTAACACCTAAGAGGGGTTCACGGGTGCCCAGTGGTCACCTCTTGTACTATCATCTCCTGCATCAGTAACAGGAATTGGTCTTCACTATGTTGTTCTTCCAAGCACATGCGGAAGCCGAAGGGATAACATAGGGTCTAGAGTTAAGTGGACTGAGTTGCAGATCTGCACTTACTAAGCCTGTCGCCTCTGAAGCAGCTCTTACCCACACTGTGCCCCCTTCTGCTACTCCTAGAAAAGCCATCTGGTCAGTGCTTGATGCGGAGGGCTCTGGAGCCAGTGCAGCCTGGTGCCGGGCCTTGTGCCCGTGACTTAACTTCTCAGTGTCTCAGTTTCTTCCTTGTAAAACAGGGATACTAGCTTCACCTACCACTTGGAGTTGTGAGGACTAAATGAGATGGTGCACGCTAAGCTTTTAGCACAAGGTGTGGAACACAGTAACTAATTAACAATTAATGTAATTGCCATATTATATTATTAATGCATAATCATAATTATTACAACTGTAAAATGGGGATAAAAATCTGTAGCTCTGAGAGTTTCTGCTATGATCAAATAATGAACATGAAAGTGTCTTAAAACTGTAAAACATTGTACAGATGTAAGATATTAATTATGATGATAACAATGACCCATTCCAAGTGAGATGCTCCCCAGACGCACATACAGAGCCAGTGTTTTGTGATTGCTGAGAGAGCAGCTCATTCCTGATCTCTATGTTCTGGCTTCTCTCACTGCCTAGAATCAACTGATAAATCCTCCTCAGCCCCTGCTGCCCTGAGTGGGGCTAGTTTGGTCTGCTCTCCTGGCAGCTGATGTCAAAGATGCTGTTATGATAAACATAGAATGAATGAAGCCAATGTCCACTGTGAAGGCAACCTTAGGGGTCACGGAAGCCATCCCTACCTGCTCCTCTTATGATGGAGAATACACAGCCCAGTTGTATTTAGAGCCGTAGCATTCACAGACCCATTAAGAAACTTACCCAAAGTCATGCAGCTGGGAGGTGAAGAAGTTGGTTTTGGAGGCCTGTCCTATCTGATTCTAATGCTTGTGTTCTTTATGTTTTGCATTCTTTGTGCCTCTCATTGCCTTCTTTGGGGGTGATGGAGAGGGGTTAATTAATGTGTTGGGATAGGAGAAGTTGTCAGACATATGGTGATGAGCTCCATAGCCCCTGTGGCTACTGATATTAGAGCCAGTCATTGAAGGTATGGGTAACAGACTAAGTATTAAGAGGAGTGCTAAGTATTAAGTATTTGAAAAAAAGAGACTGTTACCATTCCCAGCAGTCAGAGCAAAAGCTGATGTTTGGCTCTGGTATTCTATCCAAGTAATAATGAGCACAAGGCCAGGATGACCCAAAGCAAATTTATCTTTCCCCTCCCAATTTTTTTTTTTTTGCTTCCAATTTTAATGAAAAGTACAAAATTCCTTCTATTCACTGTTCTAAAGCTCAGAATCATCTTAATTCTTCCTTCTACTTCTTTTTCCACCTCCAGTCAGTTCTCAACTCTGTTGATTTTCCCTTCTTAAAGTCTCTGTCTTTCAGTCCTTCTGTCCCCATCTTGGTCAGGGCCCCTCATGTCTTCTCAGGATTATGGTGGCAGCTCCTTAACCAGCCTCCCTGCCCTGTCTCTCTATGTCCCATTCACCCTGTGCACAGGCACCAGTGTGAGCTTTCAGAAGCAAAGCTCTTTTCACATCATATCCCTTCTCAAAGTACTTCGTGGTATGTCCACAATGTACAGAATAAAGCCCAAGTTCGTGAGCATGATGTTCAAGAACCTTCAAGTCAGGCACCTTTGTCATCACTCATGCTGGCCAGCAACACCCTCCTCACTTTCTCATACACATCCTTCCAGGCTGAGGTTAAAAATCACCTTTGTCACAAATCTTTTCTTGATTCTCTTACTCAGGAATAGTCAGTCCTTCCTCTGCGTTCCCATAGTCCTGGTTTGGGTGTACTTATTTCATGCTGTTTTGTTTTCTGTCTTACCCAAGTGCTCCCCTTCCTGCCCAGAGAGCAGGCTCCATATGACCAGGGCCTGGGTTGTATGCACATCAGGATCCCAGAGAACATCCATCATTGATCCCATGCAGCAGGCCACGGAGGGACTCAGTTAACACCTTTGCCTCAATATATTTGACTGCAATTAGCTAGTTGAGCCACATTAAAAACAAAAAACAAACAAACAAAAAAACACAGAGTGTCTTTGCCCTAGTAACCCATTAGGGAGAGCTTTTGAACTCATGAGTTGATTTCATGATCTAGTTGTGCTTAAAAAATTACAGGAAAGAATTACAGGAAAAAGAGATGTTCAGGCATAAAATCAATGAGCAATATGTCAAAGGTAGAAAAGCAGATCCAGGATACTCTCCACCTTCTGTTTGCAGCTAATACTGGTACCAACATTTGGAGGTGGTGGGTATTTCTTTTATTTGTTTATGTTATATATTTTTGCATTCTTCTTTTCCCTCTTAAATTACATGCATTGTCAGGTGTTTCTAAATTGAGATTAAATCATGAAAAAGCTGTATAGTTTTAAAATGTTACCTTGAGCGTATATTATAGTCACTCCTATGTCAGGAGGCTGTGGTGAAGAGTTTGGGTTTTATTCTGTTAGTGAGAGAGTTTTAAGTAGGGGAGTGATAAGAGATGAATTAAAAAACATCATTTAGGCTGTGATGGGGAGGATGGATGGAAAGGTCTGAGTGTGGAGTCAGAGAATCCAGTTAGGATGCTATAGAAATGGTCCAGGGAATGATGATGGTGGTGTTGCCCTGAATGGTGGTAATGAAGATGGAGAGAAGGAAAAGATAATGGAATATATGGTGGAAGTAGAGCCAGTGGGACTTGGAACGAATTTGATGGGGAAGGAGAGTGTACTGGGTTGAATTGTGGCTTCTAAAAGATATGTCCGCCTGGAACTTCTGAATGTACCTTATTTGGAATAAGTGTTTCTGCAGATGTAATAAAGATAAGGATCTTGAGATGAGATTAGATAAGGGTAGATCCTAAATCTAAAGATGAATGTCCTTAGACAGAAAGGAGACAGACACACAGATCAGAGGGGAAGGTCATGTGAAGATAGAAGCAGAATCAGAGTGATGCATCTGTGAGTCAAGGAAGGCCAAGGATTGCCCACAGCCAACAGAAGGTAGAAGAGGCATAGAATGGATTCTCCTTCATAGCCACCAGAAGGAACCAACCCTGCCAATATCTGATTTTGGACTTTTGGCCTCCAGAACTGTGAAAAAATAAATATATGTTCTTTTAAGCCATTAAGTTTATGATACGTTTGTTATGTCATCTATAGGAAGCTAATATATAGGAGGGGAAGAGGGAAATCAAGAATACCTCCTAAGTTTTTTAGTTTTAGGTACCTAATAGTGATACCATTTACTAAGATGGGGAAGACAGGGAGAAGAGCAAGATTTTCTACAAGTTGTTATATCTTCTGGGGGTGGCAAGGTGAAAGGAATTCTACAGGAAGTAGAATTCAGAGCCAGCTTGCAGATCCAAGGGAGAGGAGAGGGGTAAGCATAGGGGGCTCTAGGTCTAGAGTTAAAGTTACAGGGAGGGAGAGCCAAGAGGATTACTTGAGTAAAAGAGTGATAAGGTAACTAGTGGTGATGCACTCTAATCTTCCTTCCCAATGAACTTGGGCCATTTACTTAATTTCTTTGAGTCTCATTTGCTTCATTTTAAAATAGAAGTTAAAAAAAACTCATCAACAAAATGACAAGGGAACCTACTGAAGGGGAGAAGACATTTGCAAATGATATATCTGTTAAGGGCTCAATATCTAAAATATATAAAGAACTTCTGCAACACACCAAAAAACACCAAATCATCTGATTAAAAATGGATAGAGGACCTGACTAGACATTCCAGGACCTGATTAGATATTTTTCCAAAGACATGCAAGTGACCAAAAGACATGTCAAAAGTTGCTCAACATCACTAATCATCAGAGAATTGCAAATCAAAACTACAATGAGGTATCACCTTACACCTGTCAGAATGGCTAGAATCAGAAAGACAATAATAACAAGTGTTGGTGAGGATGCAGAGAAAAAGGAACCCTCATGCACTGTTGGTGGAACGCAAACTGGTGCAGCCACTGTGGAAAACAATATGGAGTTTCCTTAAAAAAATTAAAAATACAATTGTTATATGATCCCATAATTCCACTACTGGGTATTTACCCAAAGAAAAGGAAAACACTAATTCAAAAAGATATGTGTACCCCTGTGTTTATTGCAGCATTATTGACAATAGCCAAATTATGGAAGTAGCCCAAGTGTCCATCCATAGATGAATGGATAAAGAAGATGTAGTATACATATACAATGGAATATTCCTCAGCCATAAAAAAGAATAAGATCTTTCCATTTGCAATAATGTAGATGGATCTGGAGGGTATAATGCAAAGTGAAATAAGTCAGACAGAGAAAGACAAATACCATATGATTTCATTCACATGTGGAATTTAAGAAACAAAACAAAGAAAGAAACAAAGAAAAATAGAGACAAGCAAAGAAAACCCAGACTCTTAAATTCAGAGAACAGACTGGTGGCTGCCAGAGGGGAGGTGGCTGGGGGGATGGGTGAAATAAATAAAGGGGATTAAGAATACACTTATTGTGATGGGCCCTAAGTAATGTATAGAATTGTTAAATCATTATATTATGCACATGAAACTAATATAACACTGTATGTTAATTATACTTCAATTACAAAAAAAAAAAGCACTTTTATTTCAGAGTTAAGAAGATGCCCTTTATTTACCTTTTTCCAAGATGTTTCTCTAAAGATCAACATTTTCCTCTTTTTATTTCACCTCTTGATATTGAGAGGATTAGTTGCCATGCACTAATGTCATTAAGGAGAAGAATTTGCCAACCGTAGAAGTAAGCTCTGCTACCTTGCAATATTTGGGGACTGAAAGGTGTCCAGGCCAGCTGTGGTTTGAACATGTGACCAGATAACCAAGTGCCTTAAACATCATTTAAATTTTTATTTTTCCAGGAACTTCCCAATTTTCCATTCAAGATATTACTCCCCCACCTCCCAATGTCTGGTCCAGAAGGGATCACTTTACTGTAATACGGTAGTTGTAAACACCTCAAGGTACTTTATTGCAAAAGAATTTTCAAATTGCAGAATCTAAGAAAAGCCTTTTCAAATCATTTGCCTCTTGCTCTCCAAGTAAGATTGCAGGTACCATGATAAAATCAGTGGACTTGTTCAACCCTCTTGTGTCAGTTGCCTATAAATTTTCAAGATTCAGTCAGCGATCCTCGAATGTGCTGACAGATTCTTTACGCTTTGGTTTCTGTGGTTAGAAAACATCTAGGAAGCTGTAAATAATTGTCTCCCTGCCTTTGCTGAAGCTGTTTTCTCCGCCTCAAAACTCCCTGCCTTCCCCCATTGTTACATCTATCCTGGCCTCCCCTAATCCTTCCTAATACTGCTTAAAGATCCCACTTTCAGGGAAATCCCTCCTTTTTATTGTGTTTGTATGGATGTGGAGATATTCGGAGAACTCTAGGCATTCCCCGCCCTACCCTGCCCCACCCCAGCCAGCTGTGGTCCCATTCTTCCCCGACCTCCTTCCCATGGCAATTTCTGCACCTTTCTTGGCTTATTGGACCCTGTCTGCCTTGAGTGCTATGATTTCCCTTGTCTTGTTTCTTTCTTTCCTTCTCAGCATCTTGATCTACACTCTATTCGCCTCTGCATTGCATCAGCACAGCCTCCCACAGTGAGGAATGCAAAGGGTCCATGAGCATGGATGGATGCATGCATGTTTATAGACATGTAAGTATACTGAACACACATACTGTCTATGAATTTTGAAGTGGCTCTTTCTTTGCTCGCATGCTTGCCTTGGCGGGATGTGCCAGGTGCCATATAGATGAAACATTTTGGTACTAGGTCTTGTTCTTCAACTTAGCTTCTGAACCACCAGTGGCTCCTTCTTCCTTCTCAATTCTTTCTGCCTGATTCATCTTACTGCTCAGCCTCCCATTAAAATTTTCCCCCAATACTCACAGCTGGTTTTCCCTGGATAATAATTCAACTTGTCTCTTGACCACAGATTCTCCCAACTGTGGCTTCTTTCTTTTGGATTATCTTGGATAAAACACTTATGAATTCAATCCGTTCTCCAGAACTCTCCTTCCGATATCCCACCTTTGGGCGTATCTTGCTTTTATTAGCAGGACATTTTTCACTTTATTGGCAATAACTCAGGGAAGAACTAAACTCCAGAAACATTATAATCTCTTTCAAGAGAAAGATTTAGAGAAAGATATATGGTAGCCCAGTTTATTTACCCATCAGGTTTCATGAAAATGTTGCTTTTGAGTATAGAACAAGTACCTGTGCTTTGTAGGCTCATTTCCTAAACAGCCATAGTTTGGGGAAACCCAGATCCATGTAATTACTTGGTAAAGCATAATGGGGCCTCACTGTATGATGCACGGCTAAGGAGTTTAGCTGCAAGGGTATAAGACTGTTTTTCCAAAGTCAAGCAAAGAAGTCAGTTTCGTTACTTCTGAAATTTGTTCTATATAGTCTCACCTGTCTCACATTGATAATTTTATTGATGATATAATTTAAAAGACATCACTATAACAACCAAGATTACTGGATGTCAGGAGTCAAGGCCCTTAAAGACCATCTAGTCTGGTGTTTTCCAAAGTGAGGGATTATATCCCTGGTGGCACCTGGGTCGTTTTGGTGAGGTATCTGGTTACAATGCTAAGTACTATTGACTCTCGTAGTGAGAGGCATTCTTTAATTCTTCAGCCTTCTGATTAGCCAAGGAGATGTGGAGCCAAAATGTCCTTATCACCTCTCCATTATAATTTGGAGCCAAATGTCCTTATCAACTCTCCATTACTTACTAATCATCTTTATTTATTCATTTGTTTTTAAATGAGACAAAAGCAAATCCAAGGCAAAAAAAACTGTAGGTCACCCTTTCTATGGAATGAACTTCATAATGTCTCTATTGTCACTGTGTTTATTTTTCATGGTTTTCCTCTACACATGGCAAGGAATATTTATTTTCCATTTAAGATGGTAATATAAGGTTTTCATTTACAAACACTTATATAAGTAAAAATATGAGTTAATCAAAAGGAAAATAATAGCAGTTATTGAGACCCAAAGAGTCTCAGGATCTGAGAAATCCATGGTGAAAAATAAAGAGGCAGTTCTCACTCTCTTCGGAATTAGGTCAATTTTGTTGAAACCCACAGTCGTTATGTCTCACGTTTGTCTCTCTAATTTGAAGCTTCCAGAATTATTTGCACCAAGTATCTGACTTAATTTTTCCTTGTGGCACGGAACTCCTCAAAAATCCTGTACGTGATGCAGTGGGAAGCCGTGTGTGGCTGGGATGTGTCAAGGCATTTCCAGGTCGGGGCTACTCCTGCAGGCAACAAGCCTCACACAAAACTCTTTCCATCCTATGAGGTGATTTAACTCACGGCTGATCCACCAAATACTTCCATGGCTTCTGTCAAAAGATGGCTGGATGTTCCTCTTGAAATCTCTCAGGATGTCATGTAATCCCCTTCCCCCAGCAGAGGGTGGACTGTTGCCACATCTGAGAAGTGATTGGTGATGTTGTCTTCAGGAGCCACTTCCCCTCAATTGTCATCTTGGCTTTCACTTTTCCAAATCAAGTGGTGGGGGGAGATATTGGGGTCTGGTGAACATCTGGGTAGCATATTGGTCAAAGGAATCTGTTTCTCTTTTCCTCTTACAGCAAGGAAACTATCCTCCATTCCTAGGAAAATGATTAATGATAGCACACGGAAGCCAAAAGCATATGAGCTGTTACTTTACTTTCTTTCTTTTTTTTTTTTTATCTCCTACCTGTGGACAGATAAGCTTTTCCTGTGCGTTTTGCCTTGAGTCACTCAAAATTCCAGGCATCTCCCCAGCTCTGTTTCTTGAAGGGCCTGTGGATTTTGCAGATTGACTTCCTTTTTGGTGTCCTTGAGCAATTACCTGTTGTATGTGACATGGAAATTTCTGAAGCATAAAATCCTGCCTTTGCCTTCCGCGTCAGTTTCTCTCTATCAAGTAAAGGCAAACCACAGCCCAGACAGACAGGAAGGCGCGTTCACAAGTGTGTGGTGACCTGAAAGAGTTGGCTGACTCATGATTGAGGTCAGGGTCACCTCCTATGGCCACCTGACTTCAGACGCCACAGAGAGAGCAGAGACCTGGCCCCAAGTCCCCAGCTCACCCTTTCCTGCGGCAGCTCCCTCTAAAGTTCACAAGAGCTGAGAAGCATAGTCTGATTCTCTGCATATGTGTCGGACAAGGGGGTCGTGGTGCCTCGCTGCAGCCGCAGAACACCAGTGCAGCATCCGCTCCCTCCTGCAAGACCGTCCCTCTACAATCCTCAATCCTACCTTTGTCTTTTCAGCTTGAAACTTCTCCTCTCAGACTCCGGGTTTCTCCACAGTTCTTCCTGTTTTCCACTCCTGAGCCCGTGGGCAGCCTTTGTGTGATCTGTGTCCATGAGGCCATTTCTTTTCTGTTCTGATGCCTCCAGATTTGTACCCCACACTGGCTATTAACTCCCCACGCTGCTGCTCTCCACGTTTCCCTCACACCCAGAGGCCAGGAAAGGCCTGTGGACGGGTCTCAACCTGCAGCCAGACCTGAGCCAGGCTTTCATCACACAGGAGGGCCTCCCTCTCATCCGGCCAGCTTCCCAGCCACCGCTAGATCTTTGGGGAATTGCTCTTATTTGTGGCCTGTTCATCCTCCTCACAGACCTGTGCATTGAGGCTAGATAAAATTAGGAGAGCTGAGAACGTGGCATCTTCTGAAACCCATCCATCTCTGTGCTTCCCTCCTCACTCTTGGCCTCTGTGTTTGGCTGTCCCCGTGCCTGTTCTTTCACTCAGTCTAAGCCCAGTCCCAGAAGCCTCTGCACCCCTACATAATGGCCTGTCTCCTGACTCGGTTAGTGATCACCTCAGAGCACAGAGTGTGTGCTCATCTCCTTCATCCTCTCTCTTGCTGAAGTATCTGTGAGTCCCTTGAAGGCAGAGAGCATGCCTGACTCATCTCGGTCTTCTCCCCCATTCATAGTACAGAGCCCCCAGCACATAGAAATCATTCCATTTGCTAACTGACAGTGGAAAGAGGTGGTTGGGACATGACTCCATGCTGTGATATGGGGATAGAATAGAGCCTTGCTTGTATGATCCTAAACATCACTCTCCCCCAAGAACACCTGAAATGGAAGCAGAAGCCAGTGAGGAGGAGACACACAACCCAAGTCTTCATTCCAGAGTCTTTATATTCAGCCAGTATTGACTGAATGCTTTTTCTGTGCTGAACTGAGGAGGGGAGAAAGATAAGATCTTCTGAGCTTACTATCTAGAGGGATGTATAAATGTATACCTTATACAAAATAATTTAACTGATTAAAAAATAGTTCCAATTATGAATATTAATGAATTAGAAATGGGAACAGAAAAATTATGTAACATGTAGGAATGACAGAAATGATAAAATTCAGGAAAAATTTAATAAGAGGGTTACATAATATGTATAAAGAAAATAATTCAGTTTTATTTCAGTTTATTTTTATTTAAAAAAGAACAAATGGTGCCCCATCCTTCCAAGACCTCATAAGCCAGAAGCAATCTGATTACATCTGCAGCAATGTGGTCATTACGATATTGTGGCAATGTGGTTCTACATCTTCACGTCTCTAGATTGCTCATATACTTACATGAGCCTGTGTTAGCTTCCATGACTAAGCAAAGCTTTAAAAATAAAAAACATTTCGTCAATAGCGTAAAATATTTATAAGGGAAAGTGGTTAACAAGCTTATTAATAAGGTTAATAAGTACATTAATGAAGCCAACATGTTTATGCTCATCAGGTTAACCACTTGATAACATTGGCAGTGTTTACTCTAGAGCAGAAGGGCATCTAGTGATTGGCTCCAAGTATACTCTGAATTATTCATTTCCTTTCATTTCAGAGACAGAGAGATAGATTTTGAACTAGGAAAATCTGTCTCTTAGGTGAGACTTACTGAACAAATAATGTACATGCCATTTCAGTGTCTCTGTATATGTCCCTTCTTAGCTTATGAAGAGGTTATAAAAATAAAATGACCTATTTTATATTACTGATGTTAGGGCATTTGTGTATTTTCTTTTTTAAGTCTTTATAAAGACTTTACAAAGTATTTACAGAAAATTATATATATTTAAGTTGTGCAACATGATGATTTGACATACATATATAGAATGAAATGATTGCTAAAATCCAGCTAATTAACGTGTCTTCTCCTCACATAGTTACCATTTTTCTGTGTATAATGAGAGCACCTGAAATGTATTCTCTCGGCAAATTTCCAGTATTCCATATGGTATTATTTGGTACTATTGTAAGGTATTTTCCGCTATACTTTCGACTCTATAGTGAAATAGGGCATTATTAAAATAGAATTTATAAGTATGCAAATTTACTAGAAATTAAATGATACATAGTTAAAAATCGGCAACATTCTGCTTTAGATCTTAACATCAACATATCCCAAAGATCCTATCTTTCCCCACTAGCCAGTTAGCAAGCTTTATCTATATCAACCAATAACAGTAACAACAAAATAGCTTAACAGTGCCTGCTTGAGGATATCTCTATCACTGAAACATCAATTGTTAGGTATCAACTTCTTTTATTTATTTATTTTTTTTTTTATTTTTATTTTTTTTTTAAAGATTTTATTTATTCATTTGAGAGAGAGAACGGGAGAGAGAGCACGAGAGGGGGGAGGGTCAGAGGGAGAAGCAGACTCCCCGCTGAGCAGGGAGCCCGATGCGGGACTCGATCCTGGGACTCCAGGATCATGACCTGAGCCGAAGGCAGTCGCTCAACCAACTGAGCCACCCAGGCGCCCGGTATCAACTTCTTTTAAAGGAGGTGTTCAGATCTTCAAAATATATTGATGAGAAGACTGAATTTTTTCAGAGATGTCTAGTGAATTCTAAATTATGGTAGGCATGATCTATGGAGTAGAACTTCGAACATAGGCCATCCATTCTTCCGGACATTGGAACAGACTAAAAAACATTTTTCAAGGAGAATCCTGGCCTGGTCCCTAGGCATCTAGCTCTCAGAAAGGCGGGCTGGGTATGTGTGTGTGTTGGGGGTATGGTAACTTACCTCTGCATTTGTTCCTGGTCATGGTCAGGAATCCAGAGCCTGCAAAGGCAGTGTTTTTCAAACTGAGTTGCAACTCATAGTAGATTGTAAAATTAGTTTAGTGCCCTGTTGCCCAGTAGAAATATAATGTAAGCCACATATGTAACTTAAAATTTTCTGTTTGCTATATTAATGAAATAATTGATGTTAATTTTAATAATATATTTTATTTAATCCATTATATAAAATATTATCTTTATGACATGTAATTAATATAAAATTATTAAGGAGATCATGCACATTCATTTTTTTTTTTTGTACTGAGTTTTCAGAACCTGGTATTTATTTTACACTTTAGGCATACCTCAATTCAGAATCCACCTTTCAAGTTCCCACCAGCCACATGTGGTTGGTGGCTACTGTGTTAAACAGCCAAGTTCAGTGCTTGCAAGTTTATACATTGAAATAGAATAGAATAGAATGGAAAATTTCAGAGGGCATTGCTAATAGTAAGGTAAATAATTTTTCAGGGGGTGCAAAATATGTTTCTGAGTAGGGATCATGGTTAAAAAAGTTTGAAAGTTGGTGTATTAAACCAAGTTGATCTTTACCCCATTTAAGTGCCTACAGAGATGTCCTGAAGATCGCTATCTTGGAAACAAAAAAGAGTTCTGTGGGGCACTTGCCAGGCCATGCACTGACCTTTAGGCTCACCACTACTTGATATCTATTCAAGGCTTAGAGATCTATCAAGTAAGATTTGGGATGATTGCTTAGAGAACATGCAGCTCACCAGTCTGCATATATGTTAAAACTTTTCTGAACCAAGCCAGATCAGCAGAGAGATGGGGCCCTTGACCCTAATCAGGTTGTTTTTTCTATTTGACTTTGGTGTGATGTTATGATAATAGGGTTCAAAGCTGCTTTACAAAACAATGTCGTCGGCATGTAATGGGCATTCTAACGCATTGTTGGGGAAATGTGTGTTGGTACAACATTTCTGGTGGGCAATTTAGTGATACATATCAAAGAATTTAAAAATATGTGTGCCCTTGGGTCCAGTACCTCCAAGAGTTTAGTTTTCCATTTCCAGGAATGAAAGGAAGTGATAAATGTGTGCATAAAAATTTAGGTATACTAAATGCAATGTGTTATGTTGGATTGGATCCTAAAACAGAAAAAGGATATGGGTGGAAAACTAATACAATCTGAATGAAGTATGGAGCTTAGTTAATAATGTAACATTGTTGGTTTCTTAGTTATGACAAATGTACCATGGTACTGTAAGATGTTATTGTTAGGGGCAACTGGGTGTGGAGTACATGGGAACCCTCTGTACTGTTTTTGCAACTTTTCTGTAAACATTAAATTATTCTAAAATGTTTATTAAAATATTAAATTAAAAATTTAAAAGTTTATTAAAATATAATTTTTATTAATAATAAGGATTTTCATTACAGTACTACTGTAAAAACAAAAGTTGGAAACAGCCTATCCAACCATTGAGGATTTCTCAAATAATTTTGATGCTTCATACAATGAAATATCAGGGGTGCCTGGGTGGCTCAGTTGGTTAACTGTCTGACTTCAGCTTAGGTCATGATGTCAGGGCCCTGGGATTGAGCCCCACAGCAGGCTCTGTGCTCAGCAGGGAGTCTGCTTGTCCCTCTTCCTCTGCCCCTATCCCTGCTCTCCCTCTCTCTCTCAAAAAAAAAAAAAAAAAAAAATCAGGCAGTCATTTAAATGATGTTTTAGAATTAAGTTTGTTAGTATGTAAAGATGTTGACAATATATTTAGTGAAAAACAACTTCTAAAATATTATTTTATTAAGGTATGTGTATAAAGAGAATTGGCAGAATATGCACCAAAATATCAAGAATGGTTATCTCTAAGTCAATGAAATTAGAGAGGATTTAAAACATATTTATATAATAGTCTATATGTGTTTTCTAATTTTCCTATATGGTGCTTATATTGGTTTTTCTAATAAGAATTTTTAAAGTTTTTTTTGTTTGCTTTTTACTTTCTGCAAAAGCATATCAGATGAGTCAGAGTGCCCTGACATGAGGTGACAGTGATGAGTGTGTTCTCACCGCAGACTTGGAAACAAGGGACTCAGATTGCCCCCTGAGAATTACACTCAGGAATCAACATTGAAAGTGTTAATGTTGAGTGGGGTGAAATCAGAATGATTCACAGGCCAGAATTAGTCCTGGCTACAACCAAACTTGACATTAAGAAATACATTTCAGAAGTGTGTCTGTCACAAAGGATTTGGCCGAGATTAGGTGTGTCTAGAGGAAAGTCATGGAGGTGGCCAGTGCCCATCTTAGCAGGCCCAGGAACGATGTGTCCCATCAGACTGGCCTCCGTTTTTCTTTCACCCTCAAAGGTCCACCCCATGGTGAATGGAAGCATCATCATGTTATCCTGGCCCAACAGTGTCACCCAGTTAATTCCCTCACTCTAATCAGGACTAGACTCCTGAAGAAGCCTGCCAGTCATCTGGCTCTCCACGCAGCCTGTCCAGAGCTGGTCAGGCTGACACAAGCATCCATCCACTTGACAATGAGTTTCCTTGTGAATTAGCAGATTTGGCAGCTAATTTGATGAATGTGTCCGTGAGCATTGTTAGAGTGAGTCAGTGCTCTGGGTCCAGTCAAATCTGTGGCTTTGACAGTAAGAATTTATGAGCCCGAGAAGGGAGGGGCTAGACTGTGGCCTTGTGAATTGACCAAGGTAACGGTCCTCTTGGGGCCTTGTCAGGCTTCCTCTCAGCCTCTTCTTCTCAATGCTATGAGTCACCTTTCTCCTGGCATGTGGAAGCTCACATTTCTTTTTCAGAGCCCTGCCCATCCACCTGGCATTGAGAAAACCAGTGTCATGCCCTTGGGTAGGGCAGCAGAGCCTAGTGAGATGAGTGCTGTCGGAACATGGCCAGAGAACTCTGAGAGACATGGGAACCTGATAGATTTGCACTGAGAGTTGAGTAGTTCCAGGTATCAACCCTAGCTTGCTAGAGATTACTCATGTCACTGTACCATGGCTCTGTTGTGGTGAGAGAAGCTTTAAATGTGAAGTCAGCAGGTTTTGATTTTGTGGTTTTGTCCTAGTTATCTGGTGACCTTGCACAAGCCCTTTTTGGGTCTTTGACCATAAAATTAAGGATGACAATACCTCTCACATAGCATTGTTTTAATTTGGTTGTTATGATGGATGGGAAAGTATACTATAAACTAAAAAGAACTTTACAAAGTAATTATTTCTTTACCTATGGACCGTATTGGAATTTGTGTGTATGTGAGTGATTTTTGAAATGTGAACAAATTGAAATATTGTATGTCCTAGAAACTTAGTTTACCATGTAATGTATGGAAACCCATCAATTACAAAAGAGACATAATTAAATATTTAACTCATATTAAGCATCCAATAAGTAGGTTTTGTTCTAAATGATTGCTTTGCATCTAAATTAGATTTCTATTTACTATTTTTAAGATAACAGTTTCATAAAGAAGATTCTTTTGCTACCCAAATTCCAAAGCCCTGGTGGAACCTCTCCAACGTAGAAGGCCCTAGAATTCTTAGGGGTAATTTTCTGTGAACTTATAGGCACACCATCTTGATGTCCTTGTCTGGCCTATGCCCTACTTCTTAGATTAAGTTCACTTGTGACCTTTGCCTAGCTACACACAGTACAGCAGGGAAAAAAAACCCTGGACAGTTGTCACAAGACCCTCATGGTGTGGCTTCTGGTTATGTCAGTTTACCTCTCCATGTCTCAGAGTCCATTAATAAGATGGGGAAAAAACTTATCTTGTAGGGTATGGTTTCACTGGAACGCTGAAGGTGGAATTGCTTTGTAAACTATTTCAAGTCCTATTATTGTTATTATCTTCTTATTTTGTTTGTTCAATAAAACAGTAATTCTGAACATTTTGAACTTATTTTTAAGACTGGGACATAGAGTAGGGCAGGCTGACCTCCTAACCCAGACCACTTGACGCTTGGACACCATCCTGCTGTATCTTCAGGGCTTGGGCATAGAATACTCCCTCCTGGTTGAAGTTAACTACTCCTCTTCTGGAAGAGTTCTATTTTGGAAATTCTTTCTACAAATAGAAATCTGCCTGTTTTCCCTTGTTCCTAGTTCTTTCTACTACTGCTGGAAGAGTTCTACTTTGGAAATTCTTTCTATAAATAGAAATCTGCCTATTTTCGCTTGTTATTCTGCTACTGCTGTGACAAGAGAATAAACCTATGCCCTTTTCTGCCATGATACAGATTTCAAGGGCAACTGCCACGTTCCTCTTTCTCTTTTCTACACCTCCATCCTCTCTGCTGTTTTTGCCTGAAATATTTTCCAAACTCTTCAACATCTTGGCTGAGCTTCTCCAGATATATGGCAACTGGTCACCCAAATCTGTCACTTGAATTACATATACAAATGGCTAACACTTATGGAGCATCTTTTCTGTGGTAGCACTGTTCTAAGAACTATATATAAATTAGCTCATAACAACCCTATGAAGAAGGTACTATTATTCTCCCCCTTTTTAGAGAAAAGGAAACAGAGGCGTAGATAGTAATTCACTCACCCAGGTTGTAGGTGAAGAATCTGGGATGTGAACACTGGCCTCCACTGTGCCATATGGCCCTGTATGAGAAAGAACATTTGTCCCTATCTTTGGACTGTAAGCACAGGAGAAAGTTAAATATTAGTAGGCCCGATGATTGGCACATACAGTGCTTTACTGTACTGCACAAGCCCAATGGCTTCTTCACAGATCTTGGTTTTCCCACATGTCATATGAAGGGGTTTGATGAGGTGGTTTCTACCTTTGTAGCAGTAATATTCGATAATTTACAGCAATGGTAACTTAAAATGTCTGGCCTGGTTCCTGGGCCACAATATGTGCTGATTTACTCATGATTTAGACTTTCCTACATTAGTTGAAAGCATTTCTCTTACTAAGAAAATCCTGTTCTCATCTTGGTCATTGTTTCTATACAATGGGAATATTTTGAAGAAAATTGGTTCTGGTGAAAATGGGTCAGATTTGTTTTATATCTGGTCTGCAGTTCTCTCTTTCTCCTCTAGCTCACAGGACACTTACATCTGAATTCCTCTTCTTAAGCCCACATCTGATAGTTCAGGCCACTAACCCAACATTATGACTCCCCAGTGTTTGCTGAATGGGGGTTGAACTTGCTAGCATGCTATTCAAGACCCTTGATTCATGTTCTAGCCTTTTTCTCCATTTGGCTCACTTCTTCCTTCATTTGGAATCCTCTTGAATCCTTTGTCGTATTGAAATTCTACTTGTTTTTCAGGGTCAGCATCAATGACCCTGTTGGTTTGAAGCCATCCATTTTTTTAGTCACATGATCTACCACCTCCAAACTCCTGTGGCATTTAAACTGTGCTTCTCTCTCACCGCACTTACTCCAATTTAATTGTCATAATAATTTTTTTGGAATAGGCAAAATGACTATATTCATGTAATAGAGTTTTCTTTCTTTTTTTTTTTTTAAAGATTTTATTTATTTATTTGACAGAGACAGAGATAGCGAGAGCAGGAACACAAGCAGCGGGAGTGGGAGAGGGAGAAGCGGCTTCCCGCCGAGTGGGGAGCCCGATGCAGGACTCGATCCCAGGACCTGGGATCATGACCTGAGCTGAAGGCAGACGCTTAATGACTGAGCCACCCAGGCGCCCTAGAGTTTTCTTTTTGATAATTACGAAGATGCATACAAGTTTGTATAGATATCTGCTCTGGTGATCCTTGATTGTTTTTTAAAGATTTTATTTATTTATTTATTTATTTATTTATTTATTTATTTATTTATTTATATTTATTTATTTGTAGCATTCAGTGGGGAGGGGCAGAGGGAGAAGGAGAGAGAAAATCTCAAGCAGACTCTCCACTGAGCACAGAGCCCAATGTGGGGCTCCATCACAGGACCCTGACTTCATGACCTGAGCCAAAATCAAGAGTCAGATGCTTAACCGACTCAGCCACCCAGGCCCCCCCATCCTGGATTATTTTTTGGTGAGATAATCATAAGAAAATGGATAACTGAAAAGAAAGTCAGTTTGAAGGAGAGACTGAGTTGTTAAAACTATTTTAGCAATGATAACGTAAGATCCATCCTAGGAAAATCTGCCTCAAGAATAAAGTTTGAGGCCACTTTCTTTTTTCCAGGTTACTAGCTTCCTAGAATATGGACAGACAAAGCATACGCCAAAGATATAGCTTTGTTGTGCCATTTTGTTTTCTATAGGTGGCAATAGGATAGTGTGGAGATAAGACAGTTTTTGGAGCTTGGCTTAGGTGAATTTTGGCTCCACCTCTTAAATTTCAACCCCTAAGTGTCTTATTTGTTAAGGTGAATGAAAGGGAATTTACCCCATTTGTGAGTGCTCAGCAACTTCGAATACCCTTTCTACATTTGGGGAACAATTTTTAGTACAAATTCTGCTTAAGGTATGAGCCAGAATTCTCAGGGCACAGGCATGGGACCACAGGCTCCATCAGTCAGAACTATTGATATGAGACTTCATTTCAGTTGGAGCCACCCAAGATCCAGCTGCCATGAGAACTCTCTTTTGGTGCGAATGGTGGTGTAGCTCCCTCACCCACCCACTACTCCCCCCACCTCTGCCAGCATGCACACATTGACTTTAGAAATTCTGATGAAATCAGGCAAGTATCTGTCTGTGTTTGTCCTAAGTTCTTGACTCCCCTAACTCAGCGCTTGGCACATGGTAAATGCTACTTTCCTAGAAAACACCCATTGTGTTTGATATCAGTTTTTGTATCAGTAGCTGACAGCGTTTTTGCAGCCTAAAATGATGATTAATGCTTGTGACTATCTGGCGTCCAGTAATGTTATACCCCATTCTCACAGAGGCTGGCAAGGATGGAGATATTGCATTTGTCTTACAAATTTGCTGGGGCAGAGCCAGAGTAAACATTGACTGGAGGTTCCATTTAAGGCCAACTCATTAGAATTTTAAACAATTTGTAAGAATAATCTCAATTAGCACAGCTCATTAGACTCTAATTAGACTTTAAGCCTTTCTTTTAACCTGGTAGCCTTCGTGGGACTCCCGAAGATGTGTTGCCGGGGGTGGATGTCTACACAGTTGTGTACCTGTGGATGTGCCAAAGAGTTAATTTTCCCACAGCTGGGTGGAGTAATCCAAAGAAAACAAATGCGGAATCAGAGTGGCTTGACAAAAGTACTGTATGATTGTAAAAGGAAACAGGACCCAGGATTTGCAAAAAAAGACACACACACACACACACTTCTTTTTCTTTCTCTCGTATCACAGCCAGAAGATGCTGCTGTTGCTATTCCATGCTCAAGACTGGTCAACAAAAATGGTTTTAGAGAACAGCCAACACTATCTCTTTCCAGGCCAGCCTTAGGTAACCTTAGGATGACTTACTTCATGTTAAGCCAAAAGTCTGTGCTGGCCCTAATCCTAGCTAGTACCTATCATGCACCAGCAGCAGTGTCTTGGGCGACTCTTCCCTTGGGAAGGTATTTGTCAAGTGTCCAACCTGTGTTCTTCCAGTTAACTCTTTGTAGATGCTGGTGCTCCCCCTCCCTCTTACCATCCTTGAAGTTATGAAATCTATGAAATATGTTGATTTTGGTTGTGAAATATATCACATCAAGACTAAATACACCCACTATCTTTTCATGTGTTTGATTCCCAGGAGTTCTTGGACTTGGAAGAGAACCCAGGAGTCCCACCCAGCAGAACTCCCAATTTGCAGTAGCATGCACAGATGCACATTGCTTCCATTTCCAGTGACAGGAGCCTGTCCTGTCTTCCTGTCTTCCACCCACCTAAGTCTCTTGATATCCAGAGCCACACCAAGTATGTTGAATCCAGCTCCCACATGACAGCCTTTCAGACATGTCCGTGAATCCCTGACTCTGCTCTTTAGGCAAGGAACTCCATCCTCCATCAACTGTTTCTCAGGTGGTACCATTTTGAGATCTTTCTCCTTCCTGACCTATAACCCTCCTGCACTTGTTCCCTTTCTCACTCACAATGAGGGGCTTAAAACAGAGGACATCCTTCCTGCTGTGTCCTACCCTCAACACTGGCATAGAATGAATTTCACACTCTTTGCCCAGGCCTTTATACTTTTGTTGATATAGCCAGCACATGGTAGCTTTAGCTTTATTTGGTGATCTTATCAGACCTTTGGCTCATACCAAACATTTTGTCCACTGACCTCTCATAACCTGGCTTGTCCATATGGCAGCTCAGTTGTGTCTGTCAGTGCTATGACCCCCACCCCACAATAGTAGGGGTTGGATTGACCCCATTTATCTTGTTGGATCTGGATGGTCTTTCTGAGTAACTCATTCAAGAACCATGAAATAGGGACTGTCCTAAGCTGTTCCTCGAGGTCAGGGGCAGTCCCTCTTGCCCACCTATTAGAGCCTATTGACTTTTACTCAGAAAACCCAATTTGTCATCTTTTTTTAACCAAAAATTAGTAACCCACTGAATTTCATATTCTGATCTGTTTTCTGCTCACACAGCAGTTTCTTGGAAGTGAAGAGCATGCTGGAGAGGGTTAGAAATAGAGGAGATGGTCTTCAACTCCTTTTCTTTCTTTCCTTTTTCTAGGGGTTGAATACTTTTCTTCTCAAGAATCTCATCATAGTCTTTCAAACCTAAAATATAATTTATTTTTATATCACTTACTACCTGATGGAGGCTAGGAATGGGAAGAGGAACAAGGAGAAGTCAGTGTGTAATAAAGGGCATTGGGTCAGGAGCTAGGCTGGCTTCATAGGTGTGCAACCTATGCAGGTACACTGGGCCCTGTGTCTGGATTAATGCTCTGTTGTTGCCATCTTGAAATTCCTAATTTTTGAACAAGGTGCCTCACATTTCTGTGTTGCACTCGGCCCAGCCAATTATGCAGCTGATCCATCCTGACTAGAAGTACCTTTCTTCCCCCTTCTCATCAATCTTGGCATATTGCTCCACCTCATATCCACTGTAAGTAAGATGAAGGTGTTTCCATCTCTGGCAGTCTATGAGTCTAAAACAAAAAAAACTAGAAAAAGGGACCAATGAACTCTGTTAAGAATTGTGGATGGAACTGAGGGTTCACATAAAGTCTTTATAACTTGTCTGGTCCAGGTCTCTCATTTTATATTGGAGAAAACTCAGTTCTTTTTTTTCTTTGTTTAATTTTTTATTGTTATGTTAATCACCATACATTACATCATTAGTTTTTGATGTAGTGTTCCATGATTCATTGTTTGCGTATAACACCCAGTGCTCCATGCAGAACGTGCCTTCTTTAATACCCATCACCAGGCTAACCCATCCTCCCACCCCCTCCCCTCTAGAACCCTCAGTTTGTTTTTCAGAGTCCATCGTCTCTCATGGTTCATCTCCCCCTCCGATTTCCCCCCTCCATTCTTCCCCTCCTGCTATCTTCTTCTTCTTCTTCTTCTTTTTTTTTTTTTTTTAACATATATTGTATTATTTGTTTCAGAGGTACAGATCTGTGATTCGACAGTCTCGCACAATTCACAGCACTCACCATAACACATACCCTCCCCAATGTCTATCACCCAGCCACCCCATCCCACCCACCCCCCACCACTCCAGCAACCCTCAGTTTGTTTCCTGAGATTAAGAATTCCTCATATCAGTGAGGTCATATGATACATGTCTTTCTCTGATTGACTTATTTCCCTCAGCATAACACCCTCCAGTTGCATCCACGTCATTGCAAATGGCAAGATCTCATTCCTTTTGCTGGCTGCATAATATTCCATTGTATATATATACCACCTCTTCTTTATCCATTCATCTGTTGATGGACATCTTGGCTCTTTCCACAGTTTGGCTATTGTGGACATTGCTGCTATAAACATTGGGGTGCACGTACCCCTTCGGATCCCTACATTTGTATCTTTGGGGTAAATACCCAGTAGTGCAATTGCTGGATTGTATGGTAGCTCTCTTTTCAACTTTTTGAGGAACCTCCATACTGTTTTCCAGAGTGGCTGCACCAGCTTGCATTCCTACCAACAGTGTAGGACGGTTCCCCTTTCTCCGCATTCCCGCCAACATCTGTCGTTTCCTGACTTGTTAATTTTAGCCATTCTGACTGGTGTGAGGTGATATCTCATTGAGGTTTTGATTTGGATG
Organism: Phoca vitulina; assembly: GCF_004348235.1. Lineage (NCBI taxonomy): Eukaryota > Metazoa > Chordata > Mammalia > Carnivora > Phocidae > Phoca > Phoca vitulina. The sequence goes on along the minus strand of NW_022589724.1, from coordinate 9,760,351 downwards.
GAGGAAACTCAGTTCTTAAAAAGGAAATATCCTTCTCAAGTCCCATAACACACTGGAATAGAGTTATCTGTGGGGGAATCTCCTCCCCCAAAGGAGCCCATGTAGGTAAGGAATGGCCAACAGTGGGACAGGGAGAATATCAGATGATTTCTTCCTGACTCCAGTGCTTGCCTTCTCCTGCTCCCTGAAACACACACACATATTTGGTATAGAATTAAGAAGCTTTGGTGCAAAGTTCCAATGATAAATCCAAGCCATCCAGAGTCCTAGGTAGAAAATTGACCATAGTGTTATAGAGGAGCATGGAGACCCTGCCCGGGCCTTGCATCCTTTGGGGACTCCCAGGGCAGGCCTACCCTTTGGGTGCCATGTGGGCACTCTCTCCTCCTAATGGCATTCTGTCTTCCTCCTTCTGGTAGTCCTCTGCCTTTCACATCTTTCTCAAGTGCCCATCTCCCTCTGTTTCCTTCTTTTCCCATGGCAACTCTTCCCTTAGAAATTTGAAGCCCCCACTCCTTTTTGGCATCATGTAAATATTCATGGCTCATGGCATCTGCTCTGAATGCAAGCTTCTCTCTGACCAACCTTCTCTGCTGTTGGGGTGACATGCTGGGGCTAGGGTCAAAGGGAAGAAAGATGTGAAGGTATGAAGAGGGGGCTGGGGCCCCTCTACAGTTTACTTTTTCCTCCAGCTATCTTTTTTTTTGGAATTTTTATAAAAGTAGTTTCCATGCCGTCTGTGGGGCTTGAACTCACAACCTTGAGACGAAGAGTTGCATGCTCTACTGACTGAACCAGTCAGGTGCCCTCCTCCAGCTATCTTAAAAATACAATTTCATGTAGCAAAGATTTGTTTCCTGCTTGAAACCCTCTTTGGGTCTCTGTACCAGTTTCATATTCCTCCTGCTAGAGTGATTTTGACTATGTACTTCTAAAGACCCCTCTCCTTTCCCTTGAACCCCCAGTCACGCTCCTCCATTCCATCACTGGGCCCTCATTAAGGCATGTGAGCTGACCTCTTCACTTGGACCAGGCTCCTCAACTCCTACTGGAGGTGCTCCAACTTCACTACTCTTCTAGTTTCTGGAATATGCTCTGTATTCTTCACCACAGGGCTTACTTATGCCTTGAACAACTCCCACCTCACCTTTTCAATACAGTTCCTCAGTGAAGACTTCTTTGACCATTAGACTAGTTTAAGTATCCCTGGTGTTCATTCTCACTAACATACCACTTATGGCTCATTTCTAATCATGTTTGTTTCCAATGTAATTGTGACTGTTTTGTCTGATGTTTGTGTGTCTCACTAAATTAAAACACAAAGGCCTAAAATTTACTGAGAGTTTACTATCTCCCATGGGCTTTGCATATGTTATTTAATGTTTAAAATAACTCTTAAGGGGTAGATAATGTAATTATCATTCTTGTTTACAGGTGAGGAAACTGAGGCATAGAGAGATTAATTCGTTTATTCAAAGTGACATGACTCTTAGGTGTCAGAGTTGGTTATCAGATCAGACAGGTGGTCTGGCTCCAGAGCACCCACTCCTCACCACTTGGCTATCTGCCACGTCAAAGGGGCTGTGGTGTGTTTGTTTACTGTGGTACCCTCCATGCCTAACTCCTGGCAGACAGCAGGTCCTCACTAAATACATGGTGACTTATGGAAATTTGCCAGTTCCTTTTTCTTAATTTTAGGGTTTCTCAGCTCCTTGTTGTAGGGAGAAAGGAGGGGATGGGTATACAAACACAATAATGCCAGTCGTCAAAACTCTGCCTTCAAAGCATCTGGTGCCTTTATAGGCAGGCCACAGGAGCACTGGGAGAATAGGCCTGACAACAGGACTGTGAATTCAGACCTGGTCCTGTGGCCTCTCTGTTTGCCTTTTAGTTACTGTGGGCTGTCCTGACTGTGCCCCACCTCTGTGTCAATGGAAAACAGCCCCACAATACTTCCAGTGAAAGCTTCCAGTGAAAGGGATGGTGGGTGGAGAGCCCAGTGGACATTCTCCATTTAAGATGTGGTTAAGGGCAGAGTTCCTTCTTAGTGTGTCCTAAGCTTTGGCCCAGTGGTGACTAAGGAGGATGATTCATCAGTCATCTTCCTATTTTCACTATTAAAGTAATTCTAAACCAAACCAGTTTCCATTTTCATGGAGGGCAAACCTCAACCCTGTTAAGTCTGTTAATATTTAAATCAGAGGTTGGAGGGGATAGAGAACATAAAGGCAGTCCCTTAGCGAACACACAGCCTGATTTATGATCCACTGCGAGGTTAGGACAAGGGGTTCTGATCACACCCTCTTTTATTTCATTCAACTATATAAAAACCTAGGCCAGGCTCTGTGGTTGTTGCTGTGGATACAGAGAAGAATAAGACAAAGTTACTTCCCTGTGTGCGTGTGGGGGGCATACATTTACACCCACTGTAATATCCAGCTGACGGTGCTGGGTTAATCCAGTTATCTGTGTTAAAATCCAGGAAAATCCTTAGAAGAAATGCGCTTTGGGCTTTGCTTAGGAGCGTCTGGAAGACTGACAAAAAGAGATGGTGGAAAGATATTCCATATAAGTGGGGTAGAATCAACAGGGTTCTGAAAAGTGAAAGCAGTTTTGAGGCACGGGAAACCATTGGTCTGGAATGGATGACCTATCAGGTATTGAAGGAAGGACTGGTACTAGACATGAGGTGGAGAAAGCACACTGTGGAGGGATTGTACACTTCAGGGGGAAGGTCTTCTACCTCTCCTCTCTCCCATCTCTGAAAATCCACAGTGATAATTCAGCTTCAGAAGACTGAAGGCAGAGAAGATGAGAACCAGAGTCCCCATGGCTCCCCCTTTAAAAGGCCTGACCACATCTCCTTCCAGAGGATTTAATCCACAAATGCTTATTTCACATCATCCTTTCAACCCCATTCTACCTGTCCATCAACCAGTCTATATATTGATACTAAATTAAATTATAACTGAATTCCTACCATTTCAAGGCACTCTGTTAGATGTTGAGAAGAGATATCAAACTGGATAAGGCAAGCAGCCTTTGCGTGCCAAGTTTCTACTATATGTTGACAATAATTCTATGAGCTTGGTATAGATGATAAACTGAGGCTTTAAAAGTTCAAGTAGCTGGCCCACCATCATGTAGGTAGTGAGTGGTTGAGCCTAGAGTGAAACTCTGGAAGATCCCTGTACCTCAGTTTCCTAGTCTGTTGTGTGAGGAGACTATAATATAAACACATCCTGGAAGAGCTGAAGATAACATGAGTTCAAATGAGTAAAGCCCCAGCACAACACATCACACCTAGCTACTGTGCTTTCTTATTGCTTTCCACATGTTCTTTTTGCAACTCCATGCTGTCTGCCTGTGAGACAATACAGCTCTTCAACCTACAACCTGAAGGTATAAATAGACTAGAGAAGAAAGTGGCTTCAAAGTGAAACTGGACCATTCCCTTACACCACACACAAAAATAGACTCAAAATGGATAAAAGACCTAAATGTGAGACAGGAGTCCATCAAAATCCTTAAGGAGAACACAGGCAGCAATCTCTTCGACCTCAGCCGCAGCAGCTTCTTCCTAGAAACATCGCCAAAGGCAAGGGAAGCAAGGGCAAAAATGAACTATTGGCACTTCATCAAGATAAAAAGCTTTTGCACAGCAAAGGAAACAGTCAACAAAACCAAAAGACAACCGATAGAATGGGAGAAAATATTTGCAAATGACATATCAGATAAAGGGCTAGTATCCAAAATCTATAAAGAACTCATCAAACTCAACACCCAAAGAACAAATAATCCAATCAAGAAATGGGCAGAAGACATGAACAGACATTTCTGCAAAGAAGACATCCAAATGGCCAACAGACACATGAAAAAGTGCTCAGTATCACTCAGCATCAGGGAAATCCAAATCAAAACCTCAATGAGATATCACCTCACACCAGTCAGAATGGCTAAAATTAACAAGCCAGATGTTGGCGAGGATGCAGAGAAAGGGGAACCATCCTACATTATTGGTGGGAATGCAAGCTGGTGCAGCCACTCTGGAAAGCAGTATGGAGGTTCCTCAAAAAGTTGAAAAGAGAGCTACCATATGATCCAGCAATTGCACTACTGGGTATTTACCCCAAAGATACAAATGTAGGGATCCGAAGGGGCACCTGTACCCCAATGTTTGTAGCAGCAATGTCCACAATAGCCAAACTGTGGAAAGAGCCAAGATGTCCATCAACAGATGAATGGATAAAGAAGATGTGGTATATATATATATATATATATATTACACACAATGGAATATTATGTAGCCATCAAAAATGAAATCTTGCCATTTGCAATGACATGGATGGAACTAGAGTGTATTATGCTAAGCAAAATAAGTCAATCATAGAAAGACAATTATCATATGATCTCACTGATATGAGAAATTTGAGAAACAAGACAGAGGCTCATAGGGGAAGTGAGGGGAAAAATGAAACAAGATGAAACCAAAGAGGGAGACAAACTGTGAGACTCTTAATCTCAGGAAACAGACTGAGGGTTGTTGGAGTGGAGGGGGTTAGGAGGGATGGGGTGGCTGGGTGATGGACACTGGGGAGGGTAGGTGCTATGGTGAGCGCTGTGAATTGTGTAAGACTGATGAATCACAGACCTGTACCCCTGAAACAAATAATACATTATATGTTAAAAAAAAACACAAACCAAAGTGATGCTGGAAAAGCGATTAGATGACTAGTCTGACGTACGTGCCAGCCTGCCATTCTTCAGGATTCACTAAGCTCTTTCCAAGGATCGAGTCCAGATCCAGGGAAAACTGTCATCCAGTGACTGTGTGACTTTAGCTCCGATGGCCTGCCTTCCGATGATGGCTCCATGACTTTGTGCTCTTTGCTCCTATAGTGGTTGTCACATCCAAAAAGGCTTTGGAACTTGGCCGACTTAGCTTTACAGCCCAATTCCACACTTGTGTGTTCTCTGATCATGGCTAGTTACTTAACTTCTTTCAGCTTCCATATAAATATATATATGGAGATATATATATATATATATATATATATATATATATATATATATATATATGTTTATAAATGCTTTGTTGGAAGAGAGAGAGCCATCTCTCCCAATCTGGCTCTTTCTGAGACACTGCACAGAGAAATGTGCAAGAAGCCAGAGGGAAACCCAGGAGAGATTTGCTGCCAGCCCAAATTTCAGTTTAAACAAACCCGCTGCGGGGAAGCCCACACTTACACAAAGATAAATCTGAAAGCAGTGACTCCCGTCATGAGGGATTTGGAAAGAGTACATGAAATCTGTCTGAAAGTAGTTTGGAAAGGCTTTAATGTAAAATAAAGAATATTTTATATTAGGACCTTGGGTGATTTAGTTTATTTTTTACTTTATCATGTTGTTTTCTAGGAAAAGACACACACAAAAAATTAAGTAAAAAAATGTAAAAGGATGAAATTTTTTTTTCCAGCTTTCTGGGAGCACATAGTTTTTTACATGCAACATGTATATACTCCATTTCTCTTATTGTTTCCTGTTTTCTGTCCATTTTTAATGTCCATCATTATATTTTCATCTCAACTTCATTATTCCTTACTCTCTTTCTCTCTTCTCCTTTTGTATTTTTAGGTTATGTCTTTTGAAGGCAAAACAGCTGGTTCATCTGGTCAGTTAGTCAAATAATTGTTAATTCAATTATAGGAAAAAAATTCAAAACCACAAAACAAAACCTAAAGAAACAAACAAAAAACCCAACCCATCACCACCACTAACCACAGCCATCAAAGTTAACATCCAGACTTTGTCTTAGGCACTGAGCAGATAACTTCAAAGAGCCGACGGTGCCATTCAGTTTTTGTTGGCAGTGGTGGTGAAGCCACTCTCTTTTTGCTTATAGAGTCAGCTAAACCAATCCCTCACTTATTTATTTCCCTCTAGTGCTTGGAGTTGGATGTCCTCCCATGGTGTTCTTTATTCCTAAAGTGGTTGTCTCTTTCAACCAGTGAAGAATTGATTTTTAATCCTAACCTCATCATTTAGGATCTAGTTAATGGCAATCTATGATTCTGTTTCCTTATCTGTAAAATGAGGAACTACTCTGAGGGCCAAATCAGAAAAGAGATATGTGAGCCTTTTTAAGGGCAATATGATATACACATGCAGGGCATTATTATCCTTTGTTGAAATCCTACCGCAAAATTATTTTTTCCCGAAGAGGTGAAAAGTTCCCTTTAATAGCCCATGTAATTGTTTGAGACTGGAGATATAAATGCCAACTTCTATTTATTTAGAGATATTCTAATTCTTTCTTGAATGGTAAATTATATCTTAAAAACATTTTTAAAATTCTTACTTAACTGCATTTAAAAGCATAGATTCTATAGATTTCCTAAAAATTCTTAGCCTCCAAAATTCTTATTCTTGAAACAATTTGGAGCCACTTCCTCCGTTCTTACAGGTTACACATCTGATCTCCCAGAATTTAAAGACTTGGAACATCAGAGTACCATATCTATTGTTTTTACAAATCTATGTGAAAGAGTATCAATCCAATCTCATTTAATCCATCCCAATTCAATGAACATCAGTAGCCTTCCACTGGGTGCTGGAAACCAGGGAAGAGACTGGAGAATAAAAAGTGGAGCATGGGTTGTAGAAGATAGTGGACAACTATATAAGTTAGCTTGCTTGAAATGCTTTTCTACTAACATCATGAGAAAACAATAATTTAACATTTGTGTTAGAAGACTTCATGGTTTATAAAGTGCCTTCCTTAGCTCTTATTTTATCTTAATAATAATCATATGTTTCTCTATTATAAGTGAGAACTCTGAGATTTAGCATGGTTAAATGTACTTAAGTGTGACTCCCCCAACTAACTTTTGGCAAAGCCAAGATTCATACACAAAAGCCAGCATTTAAATTCTGTGTTTTCTTTCCTTCTTACACCATACTGCATCCATCCTATGAAAGATAATACATTCATCAAAAAAAAATTATGGTCTCAGTTTTGTGTTTTAATTTGGCCCAAATTACAACTGTTTCTTCTTGCCAAGTTTACTACTACTCATCTGTCTGTTCTTATGACATGCTAGAGCTTTGAACTTCTTGGAAGAAAGGGACTGTCTAAATTCAAGGTATTATTATTGCTCTTACTATTAGCCAAGACAAATGAAAAGTGAATAGAGCATCTCTTGTCTTACTAGAACCCTTTAATTAAGGAAATTGGTTATTTTCATTCCCTGTAGCTATGTAATGATTAATGCAACATGGCACAATACATTCAGAATGTAAGACATATCTCACTGAGACCAATCAACAAGTGTACTTCTCTAAAGAGAAAAGAATGGAGGCCAGATTGGACCCAATGCTGACATCTGATTTGTGCAGTGAAACATCATGCTAGAGTTTGCAAATTCTAGAGAGCTATTTATTTCCAGTCTAGGGACCACGAAATTATCTAACGGAACTAATTTTGAATATTTTTTTTTTTTTTTTACAGGTAGAAGTAAAAAAGTGAAAAAAAATAGAGACAATCATGTTAGACTTCTAGAGCAGTGAGAAGATATTGTAAGGCAGATAAATAGCTAATTAATGCTTTACCATACAATATTTCTTATAGCTACACAAAGAAGACAATACACAGTTTTCCGTATAATGTAAATAAAGTAGAACTGCAATAAAAGCAGTTAAATAACTTACTTTATCTTAGTTACCAACCTTACAGCAGCTGGTGGGAGCTGCGGGTATGTATATTCAATTAACTGCCTTCATGCCTCAGAGAGACAAGACTGCTACTTAATAGCTGTGTGATCTTGGATAATTTACCTAAACTCTCAGAGGCTCTGTCTCTTCATCTGTAAAGTGGAAGAAACAATACCCATTTCATAGGTTTCTGTGTATGAAGCATGTGCTTGAATACAGGGCCCAACCTGAGTAAGTGAATAATGAATTTTAGTAAAGATGCTCATGCTGGCAGAGGTACTTTGGCACCAAGCTTTTACCACCTTTCTGAATAGGCCAAGGAAGCATTTCTCAACCACTGGCCTTTGGCTTCCCCTGGCAGGCGTTGGGTCTCAACCACACCTCTGGCTCACTTCTTTGGAATTTGGCTGTGGCCCATAGTCCCACATCCAGTCCTTTCCTTCTGTCCCGAGTCTCCAGCATGGCCCATGCTGGGCAAGAAGCAATGAGGGCCCTTAAAGAAAGTGTCCTATTGCTCTTTGTCCTTTGGGTATTTGAATGCCAATCACCTGGTCCTTGGGCTCACAGTATCTCAGGCCTCTTGTTCTCCTGGGACCCTGGTGGAGTGTCTGTGAAGCTCTCACCATCTGTAGGACCACAGCTGGCAGGATGAGAGTCAGGGTCTTGATTAAACTCACTTCTGTGCTGCTGACTTTTGATCCTCAACCCTGGGGTCAGGACTTCTCCTGAGCTCTAGACAGCATTGTGGGGAAGAATCACTGATGACTGTGGATCCCTACAGAGCATAGCAATCTTGCAGCGGAGTTAATGAGACTTCACTGTCTCCCCCACTATCTGGACTGCAATCTCCCATGGCAGTAGGTGCCTCTCACTCTTTCCTTTGTCCTAGCGCCTGACCTATTGCCCATTGTGTTGTAGCTTCTCAGTGAATTTTTAGTGAACTGGACTTTCTGACTCTGGTCTTCAGCACTGTAATTGATGCTAATGGTGCTGAAGATGAGGATGATAATGACAATGATAGTGATGGAGAAAGAGAAAATGGCAGAATTAGAAGAGGATAAAAGTAGTCAACAACTATAGGATACAGTCTACAATTCGGCTGTTGGATGTTCAGGAGAGGCACAGTATGTTACACTCACTGTCAACTAGAGAAAATGGCTGCACATTCCCTGGTGAGACTTGAATCAGAGGAAGAGTTTACTTCCATGATCCACTCAACAGCATGAAATTCATAATGGCCAACATTTGTTGAACACTTATAGTGTGCTCATCACTATTCTAAGTATCTTCTTCTATTATCTCATTTAAGCCTTCCAGCAACATTATGAAGAAGTGCAATTATTATTATTATCTCCAATTTCTGGATGAGAAAACAAAGCATAGCAATGTCAAGTGATTTGCTCAAGATCACACAGCTTGTGACTGGCAGAGCCAGGAGCTGAATCCAAGCAGTGTGACTCTGATGCTATTCTCTTAACTACTACTATTGCTCTTGGGACAAAAGGCAGTAAAGTTACAGGGTCCTAGCTGCAAAGTGAGGTGTAATAACCTTGGAAAACTGGACATTACAAACTTGACTTTGATTGTATTCTTTATTCTTTCACTGACCAGTTAAGATAAATTTAAAAATTAATACTAAGCCAAAGCCATAAATCAGATAAAAAAAATCCAGAGGGGAAAGATAGAATAAGTTCATGATTAAAGCAGACTGACGAATACACAAAGTTAAGATGTTTCCTATATCCAAGGATCCAGATTTAGACACAACATCATCTTGGAGCACAACTGTCGACCCTCACAAATATATACATATATATATTTTTTAGCACAGAGCCTTTACAGACAAACAAACTTTCCTGGTAGTATTGATACCTTCCCAGAGCAAAACTGTGAGGTGTGAGGTGTTATGTCCTCATCTCTAGGCAGTGTTAGAAAGGAGCTCACAGGGAATGACAAAGATCCTGAAACAGACAGAAACTCCATCATGCCACAGTCTGTTGAAATACTGTCATAACATTAGGACTCTGGGCATTTAAACACCTTACTAGTAGGCAGCATGACCTATTGGACAATTTTTTTTTTTTTTAAAGTAGGCTCCAAGCCTAGCATGGAGCCCAAGATGGGGCTTGAACTCACCACCCTGAGATTAAGACCTGGGCTGACATCAAGAGTTAGATACCTAACTGCTTAACTATCTGAGCCACCCAGGCACCCCTTATTGGACAATTCTTGAACAAGGAATGGGGAGATACTGATTTGAGTCCAGGTACTGTCATCCACCCACTATGTGATCTTTGGCAAGTCATGTGTCTCTTTGAGTTTCAGTATTTTCATTCATAACATGAGGGAGTTGGACTAATTCAATGATTTGAAACTTTTTTTTTAAACACTTATAGATCCCTTTCTTTAAATAAATGTTCTTGGGATCATAAGTCAAATATTAAAGTTCTGGGGTTCAGGGTCTTGCCTATGTACACCACCTTCCTGCATCCCATGGTGACCCCTGGGGTCCTGTGGTTAACAGTTCTAACACCACTGCGGTAGATTATATCAAATTATAGATTATATTTTCTAGCTCTAAAATTCTATATGGCAACCTCAAGCAAAGGCAGTAACTTAACAAAGTCAGCATATGTACAAGATCCAGGTTAAGTTTTTTTTTTTTTTTTGATAGTTTCTTGGAAAAATGAGAACAAAAGCTAATTATTCCTTAATATGTTTCTCCCCAAAGTAGGATTATTCTTTAGGTACAGGTAAGCAACTTGCAGTAATGTTAGAGACAGTACACTTCAAAGGAAGTCAGGAATTGAGTTTGGGAACAGAAATCATATTTCATTCCTATTTTCCATACCTCTTGTTAAGCGTAGATACTTGTAAATCAGTCCATAGGACATCAGTGGCTTTGCGATTCTGAAAAGCAGTCACACCATATGCATATTTCACAGTACAGTATTTCCATGTAGTTCTGTTCCCCTCAGCAGATTTGTATCAGACCCCCAAGTGCTTTGGTGTATTGGATACCGCATAGATGGTAGGTAGCCTTGAGGGTTTTGGGTTATTCTGCCAGAACTGTGAGTGGCTCTGGTTTGCCATCTGTTTGGTTAATTGATATTCTGCAGTCCTGATTCATAGCTGACCCTCAAAAATATCTGTTGAGTGAATGGATGAATTCAGTAAGATGAGTTAGGTCACTCAAGGGTCCTGGTGGCTACTCAAGCCAAGACTTAATGAGAAATAACCGAACAGTTGACACAGATGTTTAAATGCCTGGCCAATTATTGCTCTTACACACATGTGACTATGGGAACTTGAGCCTATAGAAATGTTTTATGGGCTTAGATCATAACTCCACAAAATGAGAGGGGAGGTCTCAGGGCCTTTGTTTGACATTCACAGGAGCAAATAATAGCTGGAAATCAGGTGTTCAAAGATGATTTTTAAAATAAGTTGATAATCTGATCCATTTAATAAGTAGGAATGTATGTTTATAAGATGTTATGCTGCTCAGGCCTCCTTGCTGGGATCAGAAACTTCCTAGTTTAGAATTGACTAATCCACTGTCTCCACCTTGAATCAGGAATTTGGGGTTAATAGAGACAAAGGCAGGAAAGAATACCCCATGGACAGAATCTTAGTTTTTTTTCTCTCTAGAATGTATTTTATGCTCGCTGGGTTGAACCAATTCCTCATCTTGTTTTGTGATTTCAAACTACATGGACTATATCTGTAATCTGAATCCAGTTTTTGAGTTAGGGATGTTTGCTAAATTCTTGTATTATGGTGGTGTAAAGTTTATAGAGCACCAGGGCAGCATTTCTATTGTATGTTCAAAGGAAGATTTAACTTCTGCAATGCTCCCTGATGAAAGGGTTTTGAGGTCAAATAATTTTATTGAAATGATGCAACAGAATTTGTATTGGGTTAAAAATTATTTTTAGCTATTCATAAATTAGCGTGACACATATCTAAGAGTTTGCATTACTTAAAATCTTGTTCCAATTGAATGAAATCTTTAAATACTACTGATGAATATTGAATGAAGTTACTTCTCTGACAATGAAGAAATGAGCTGCTTAAATAAGTTCTACAAAAAACATTTACATTTAAAGTGAAAAATAATTTTGATGTAATCATTTGATGGAAAATGAGGACTTCTTAATCTCAGGAAACAAACTGAGGGTTGCTGGAGTGGTGGGGGTGGGAGGGATGGGGTGGCTGGGTGATAGACATTGGAGAGGGTATGTGCTATGGTGAGCGCTGTGAATTGTATAAGACTGATGAATCACAGACCTGTACGCTTGAAACAAATTCCATGCTTTCTGAAGGAGAATATGGTAAACACAGTAGTTTTCCCCTCATGCCTCAGGGCTCTCACTGTGAATATGGTGCAGTATTGCAGAAGAATGAGGCCTTCACAACTACATGTTATCCCCAAACCTTTTAATTCTTTGAGTTCTTTTGCGTGCTTTTTATTGACAGGCTTCATCATCCCCTGCTCTGAAATTCTCACCTATCTCTTCTTATTTCTCTCTGCACTCTGATCCCCATCACATTCTTTTCTGATGTAATAATGGAGCTAGTGTCGTTTTTAGAACTATGTGCAAAATAAAATACATTCCGAGAGGTATAACTTTAGCAAAGTGTATGAGTATTACTTTAGATTAGTGATTTTAGGGAATATTTATTCTTGCTGTTCTTTCATTTCTGCTTTTTCCTGGATGTGAGTAATTGCTATTTTGAATGTACCATGTTCCTACTTCTTCGCATGCATAATGAATGGATGAAACCTTCCTTTTATTTTAAAAAATTCACACATTTAACTGTAAAAGACCATTGATCTCATTCTCAATTAACCATCTATAGATCGCCTGACACTTCCAACTAGTCTATCACTAAGGTCCTTGCATTCACCCGGTAGCCAGTGTATCCTAACTACCAACAAATTAAATAGGAATGGAAAGCTCATTAAGTTCTGTGATTACAAGTACAAATTGTATAAAAGGAAACGAATGCCACAACACATAGACATCTCAGTCACACCAAATGGGAGATTTCTAAAAAACCCTAAAGTGACAAAATAAGACACCTATCACTTTCACTGAAAGCCATGGTTCAGTGGTGTTTCTACTGCTGATAAAACTGAGCTGCCTGGTCACATTGTACCGGACTTCTGCATTTGTTCACATCTCTACAGAGAGAAGTCATGTACAAATCTTTGAGATTGCATTTTGCATGGAAATCAGCTTCCTTTCAGATGTTCCCATGATGTTCATAAGTAATACAGAGAATAAAGTAAGTCTCTTTATACCCAAGGCTCTATCTATTGAAATATATCAGAAATAATCTGATCTACTAGGCTGAATACTACTAGGCTAGAAAAAAAAAAAAAATCCCCACGAAGCTCAGATCTAAATCCCTGAAGCAGCATGATACAAAGAACAGAACGCTGGACTTGATGTCTGGAGGCCTACACGAGTCCAGATCCAGAAAGCCTGAGTCTACCACAAACTAGCTTCTGACCACAGACAAGTCCCTTGTTCTCTCTGAACTTCATTTCCCTCTAAAAAATGAGGAGCCTGAATGACATGCTCTGAAGTCTTTTCCAGCTCTGAAGCTGGTTGTGTCACTCAACACAGTGGGGGATAATGAAGTCCTGCTTTGCTAAGGGAATGCAGAGAGGGCCCACCATGGCTACTTTATTCATGAGCCATTGGAAGGGTCAGGGCTATTCTCCCTTTTCTCTTTCCTAGGCTCAAGGCTACTTCTGCCTTTTCACAACTTCCCTCAGCAGTGGGTATTTTTTCAAGCAAGAAATTAGCCATGAGAAGCTTTTTGAATTCTCCTCTTTCTTCCTCATAAATAATGTGTTGTTTTATGCACACCTTGACCTAGTATTGTCTGGCTCTCTGCCCTTGGGGTGCCAGAGTTAACTCTTCTGACTGGTGTTCTATGTCCAAAAAGTTAGAATTGACGATGCCCCTCCCTGGTCATTCTGTCATGTGCTCTCTTGGCACTACTCTGAGCCCTGGTCTCTTTCTTATTTATGATACTGTCAGGACAAGAATACCACAGTCAGAAAGAGATGAAAAATTACAAATAGTTTTAGTTGGCACAGTGACTAACTATAAAAAATATATATTTTATATATAATATATAAACATTTTATGTAAATATTATGCTTATATTATTATATTATAAACTAATATATTTATATATTATGTGCAGTATATTATGTATTATTTATAAATATAAATGGTATATATGTTTTATATATTATATAACCATAACAAAGAAATATATAATTATATAATAAACTTATATAATATATAAATTATATATGCATATATGTATGTATATATGTATGCATAACTGATCTCTTTATATATAAATAATAATCAATTAGAAAATATTCTAAAAAGAAACAGTTGATTCATAATAGCAGGAAAAAAGCATAAACTAGCTAGCTTATAAAGAAAATTATAGGATCTATATGAAGAACCTGGAGAATGCTACTGATTGACAAAGGAATGCTTGAATAAATGAAGAGACACACCTATTTCTGGTTAGGAAAATTCAACTTTAGAAAATATAGATTCTCCCTAAATTAATGTGTAATGCCAATGAATTACCAATTAAAATCACAACCAGATTTTGGGAATGAACAAAATTATTTCAAATATTAATATGGGGGCGCCTGGGTGGCTCAGTCGGTTCAGCGTCCTGACGCTTGGTTTTGGCTCAGGTTGTGATCTCGGGGTCCAGGACTGAGTTCCGCATCAGGCTCCCTGCTCAGCAGGGAGTCTGCTTGCCTCCCTCTCTCTCTGTCCTACCCCCTACTTGACTCTCTCTCTCTCAAATAAATAAATAAATTTAAAAAAAATTAATCTGGATGAATAAAGAGCTAATAGCTAGAAAATTAGGGAAAAATGGTGTAATGGAAAACTTACATAATGAAGTATTTGTAAGTGACATAATAGGATATCTCGGATTTGCTACAAAAGAATACAGGGTTGGAAGAAAGAGGGTTTAAAATTGAAACAAGGTTGTCTGTGAATTAATTATTGAAGCTGGGTGACAGGCACATGGGGTTCATTTACACTTTTCTCTTTTTTCCCATCTCTTTTTTTTTGTGGAGTTTGTAATTTTTAATAATTAAAAAATATTTTATCTGTCTAATAACAATCATAAAAGGTTGAAACTCCACACTGGAAAAATATTTGCTGCACCTATAATATAGCACAAGAGGTAATATTTCTCACAGATAAAGAACTATTAACCAATGTATGAAAAATGTTTATAGAGATGAGAAAGAAATGTCAAAGGACATGAACAGACAATTTGCAAATGGAGAAATACTGATAGCCAATAAATATATATGAAAAATTTCAACCTCACTGATGTTCAAAGAAAAGGTAATGAAAGCCTAACTCACCTATCAGGTTGGCAAAGATTAATAAGGTTTAGAAAAAAAAAAAGGATGTAAATTCCTACATGGTTGCTGGAATGGTGAATTGGCACAAACCTTTAAGAATGTAGGTTGGCAATCTGTTTCATAATATAAAATGAAAGTATACATTGACATCCACATTATATTTATGGGAATTCATTTGAAGGAGATATTGGCCCAAGTAAAAAAAGTGAGCATTAGGATAGTTTTGTTAATATAGAAAAATAGAATACAATGCCCATCAGTAAGAAGCTGGTTAAGTATATTATAATATAGACAAATAATAGAATGTTTTATAGCAATTAAAATGACATAAATTCATATTTACTACCAAGGAGAGAGATCCATGACATTCTTTTGAGGGGAAAAAGCTGTATTTACATATCTATATTTTCCAATTTACAGAAAATACATGGAATTTATGTATATGCATAGAGGAATGTTTGGAAAAAGATTCACCAACTTGTTAAGTATGGTAGTCTCTGGTCGGTTGGATTTCTGGTGATTTTCATATCCTTCTTTGTATTTTTGTGTGTTGTATACATTGGTAATAATTAAGAAGTGCAATTTATCAAGAACCAATTTGTTAAAAATAGTTCATTTCATATGCTTGCCACTAGATATTGAGATGTTAAGGGGTTGTAAGAGTGTACTTCATTCCTTTTTGTATTTCTAACTCCTATTGGTGCCTAGTAGGTGCTCAGTGGATATTACTGGAATTAAATTGAATTTTATCTACCATCTTTCTTTGACATCCATTCAGGTAGATGTTTTTATGTTGGTATGATATATGGCCTGCCTATATTTGCTTAGCATTTTTAGAGAAGCACAGAGTGTTAGAACTGAAAGAAACCTCTTTATACCAAAATTCTTACTTTGTAGATGAGGAAAATGTAACTCAGAAAGGTAAAATGACTTATTCAGAATCATACAGCTAATAGTTTTCAGAATGTGGGCTCCATGAGAGCAAGTGTTTTATTCTGTTTTGTTTATTTCTATATCCCCAGCACTTAGGATCTGGTACATAGTAGGGAGCAAATAAATATTTATTGAATGGCTAAATAAATATACTTTCTCACCACTCTGGGTCAGAGAGTTTGTCCATTTTTTCCCCTCTACAGTTCTTTTTTTTGTTTGAGATAGGTTCTCAAGGGTTGGTGGTTGTCTAAAAATTCTTCCCTTCCTCATTGAAAATCAAGATTCCCTTTTGAGGGGTTTATGATTGACTGAAATGCTGAATATCATTGTTACTGGCAATGAAATGAGGGCAATGAACACAATTGGAAGGAAGCCTTGTTTCTTTCATCATTGATAGTTCACTATTGTAGCTCAGGATGGCTCAGACCTGATGCATTATGGGTCAGGCTTGGTGACACCAGGCAATGGAGAGGGGAAAGAGCCAGAGGTGGGCAAAGACACATCTCCAGGGCTGAAGGCAGACTGAGGTGTGTGACTGGCTTTAGAGGGGTCGGTGAACAGTCCTGGAAGAATGTCTCCAGGGTCCAGTATCCCAGGGATATTTCTGGAAGCAGTTGATCCTGGAGCATCTCTTCTGGGTCATCCAGGGACTGGGAATCCAGGAGGTGACCACCGTTTAGGGGGAAGACTGGAGAGCAGCAAAATAGCAGCTCCTTAACGTTTGGGGGACCTGGACTGGGGTACAGTCCTGTGAAAATGACCTGAGCAGAATCACATAGGTTCTTAGCGTCTCACTAGATGGAATGAGACCTCGTGTTGGGCAACTCAGGCTCCACGAGGTCAAACCATATGATCACAGATGGGAGACAGGAAACGAAAGTGCAGTCCTTGGGATGGGACTAGTCTAGATTGAGGGATACTGAGAGTGAGAATATAGAGCTACACAGAAGCTCTGGAATGAGGGAACTGGAACTTAGTTATAATTTCATCAGAAACCCACATGTATTAACTGAAGTTGGAAGCACGGCCTCACTCCCAATCCCCGCAGACTGTGATAAAGTGGGAGGCTTGATAGGTAGGATTAGGTGACACGTTCACTACTTAGCTGGTGCTAGCTTAGACAATGGGGCAGGAATAACTGTTTAGGAAGAGAACACTCTGGGGAAGCATGAGGGCAATTCGTGGCAGAGGCTGACATCATCTATTTTCCATCATGTATAATGAGGTTGGTTCATGCTACACATTCGTTGCTTTGTTTAATTTCAGTATATCTAGTTCTTGTTTACTTCCAACCAACTAAGCCTCGCACAGTCCTTTGGACAAGAAATACATGCACCGGCAGACAGTCAAAGGAAAATATTGTGACACCATGTTAAATATATAGGACAGATAATTTTCATGCAGTCTAAACATAGCCTGAAAGTCTTGTCCCTTCATCTCAGGTTTTTGCGTCTATCCAATGTAAGAGTAACATGTCTTTGTAAGTTTATGTTCCTGAGCAATATTATAATCTGCTTATCATGGACAATAAGATAAAGTCATTGAAAGGTGTGTATGTGGGAGGAGACTGGAAATATTGCTTCATTTTATGACATTCTTAAAAGCAAGTTTTGATCCTGTTTTGTTTTTAGGATTCCTGCTTTCCCTGTTGTGGGATCCCCCGGGGCTTTTTAACTTTTTCCCTGGCTGTGGAGTCAGCTAGTGCCCGCGCAAAGACCCTGAAATGCAGTGCAGCCTGATTTCACAGAATTCTGGGTAATGACTTTAAATGAATACTGCCCACACTGTGGGCATTGAAATTGGGGACTGTCAGAAAAGCAGCTAAGTCAATTTTAAGGATTCTCTAGGGGAGCTGCAAAGAGTTCTTCTCACTGTTGATGGCATATCCTGTTCACAGCTTCAGCCTCTAGAAATGCTTTGATTCAGCAGCAACTTGGGGCTTTTAAACACTCCAATGGGCCTTTGTTGGCAACTGCCCTGCCTGCGTGCACAGAGGACTCATTCTTCCACGAAGGGCCAGCCGGCCTGCTGATGGGCCAAAGCAGTTTACACTGATGTTGCTCGTGGGAGGGAGAAGCAAGCAAGCAAGCAAGGATCGGCGTGGCCTATAAAGGCACCATTGATTCCTTTCCAGCTCAGTATGCTCTTCCCCAAGTGCATGCCACCTTCAGTATGCCTCTTGTTTTATAGCCTTTGAGCTGCAATTCCTACAGACTGAAATACCTCTGACACTCCTCTAAAGGAAATTCCTGAATATACAACAGAGGCTGTTACAAGGAGCCGTCCCCAGTGTCCCTTGGGGGAAATGCTTTGTGGAGAAAGTAATGTCATCACACGCCCCTACACACGCCCACCTTTCCTTTTAATCTTAGTATTTACCTGTGGCTTATTGGTATCAAGGCAAACCGGGTATTGACTTTGAAATAGGTCTGGTGCTCCAATAGGCATTCTTTGAAGTCAGATCCATTATGTATTGTTTATTGCCCTTTCAGACATACCCACATGTATTTCTAAGACCAACGCTCTTCTTTACTCATTCAAAAGGAGCACTAGAGTTTGTTGCCATATTGGCTCTCCTTTGAAATTTTTAAAATGAGAGAAATAATATTTCTGGAGTCCATTTTGTCCACTTACAAATTATTTTAACGATATATGTTAAGGGCAATTTTACATTCTCTCTGTCCCATTACTATCTTCCAAAACACAATTATATGTCAATTGAATGACTCAGAACTTCTTCTGCCCAAGTAATAAATCATAAGTGTAATGGGTAAAAAGAATTTGTCATTGTTCAGTGTGTATACAGAGTTATGTGGCATATAACCTCAAATTTCTTTCAGATCATATATAAATACATAATAAAATAATAATACTCATTAGTCAACACCAAATATAAGTTCCAGATGTCTGAACATCAAAGTATTTATAGGCCTATAGGAACCGCCTTGAGACAGGAACAGTTCCTCAGAAATGGTACTGCAAGAAAGCAGGCTACAAGAACCTCCCAAATTCTCTGAAACAAAAGCTATTCTTGTTATACATAAATTATGAATGACTTTTTAAGGGCTGACTCACTGGCCTGTGCATGTGCCTACAAATCCGGTTTCACAAGAGAATGGGAGCTGACTGGACTAACAGGAATTCTACAACACATCATTTTACCCAGCTTGCCTCCAAAGCGAGTCAGTTCGTCCAGGTTTCAGCCACCGCTCTTGTCAAGGCACAGCGGGGTGTGTTGCTCCTACTGGGAGCTCTGGCCCCGCTCCAGGGCCACTCCTGAAGCTGCCTGCTTCAAGAAGTTGTCTCTGCCAAGAAGCTTTTGGAGCCCTGCTGCTCTCAAGCTATTCCTTGGAAGAGGGGACTTGACAGCCCCCTCAAATGGTGGGATTGGTGTGGCAACGTGTGGACCCCTTGCCCGAAGCCACTCAGTCACAACTGCAAGGAACTCCAATTCCCAGGTCTTCTCTCTGGATGTTGGCCTCGTGTCCAGAGATACGGCCCCGGTGGACAAGAGTGTCAGTTTCTAATCCCAACTGGGCCATTTATTCACTGCCTGACCTTGAACCAGTGAGTTGACTTTCCTCAGGTTTCCTATCCATCAAATGAGATATCATTCAGAATAACCTTTCAGGTCCTGTACGGCTTTGATGGCCTATGATTTGGTTTTCCTCTACACACAACAAAATAAATGAATGTATTACTTAGCTCATCAGTGTCATGTGTTGGATCCAGATGACCAGGATGGCTAATGAGCGTCTTAATTAATTGTGACTCAATGTAAGATTTCACCACTAACACAGACCTTCTGAGACTTGAAACATTTCTCCTCTTGTAAGGAGGAGAGGTAGCAGGATATGATTATTTACTGAGAGTTTAGGTATGAAAAGGTAAAGCCCAGACAACTTGTTGGCAACATGAAAAAAAAAAAAAAAAGAAGTCCTCTTATCCTTTTCTTCTTCAGATCTTCCTCTTACAGGAATTCCTTATGGGAAGAAGGGAAAAAAGGAATATACTTTTGAATGCAGTGATTCAAACACTCCAATGACTGATAGTGTATGAATGTCAAGAATTTTGAACATGAGTTATCCATCCTAATTTTCCTACCCCAAATGTTTTTGGTTGATTTCTCTAACCATGGAAAAATGTCCCTGAGAAAGAAGTATTTGGTCGTTGGGATATTGAACAGGGAGACGAGTATTTGGATCTGAGCTTCACCGGACCTCTTTGGGAAGCTGTTCTAAGCGGAGGCAACCCCACTTCCTTTCCTCCTTCTCTCAGAAGGAATTTGTTTTCATGGGCACACTTGTCCATATAAGGAATCCTGAATTTCCTCTGATGACAAAATTTGATCACTACAAGGTGGTAATGGTGTCCACTTATCAGTTTTCATTAATAAATAAATGACTGCAAACTCCATAGTCACCTTGGAAGAAAAGTCAACATGGAAGAGAGATTACTTAGAACTTGAAGCTTCAATGTTGCACAATTAACAGCAAATCCATTATTACTTGATGTATTTTCTCAAACAAAAAACACATGTAACTGGGAATTTAAGAACTGAACAGGCATTGGCAAATGTTTTCCAAATATAATACACCATCCTGACAGCTAATGCATCAGCAATGTTTACTTCAGCAAATGTTTCCAATTTGGAGGGAGGAAAAAAAATGAGTGTCTAATAAGAATCTTTTACATTGGAACATGTATGTGGTGCTTTACAGTTTACAAAGCACTTTCAGTGTATACATCCACTCAGCCAATCCTTGAAACCACCGTGGGAGGCAGACAGGACACATATTATATTATCTTCCAACAATTTGTACTTGCCCACTTTTGTCATGCTGTTTCATGTCTTTGTGACTCACACGTGCTCTTCCTGAGTCCTGGAACAGCCTCCTCCTCCTCCTCTGTCTGAGTTTTCATCTAGCTAATTCCCAACCAACTTTAAAAATTGACGCAATCGCCGCGTTCTTCAAATCCTCTGGAATCCTCCATTCTGATTGAGATGTCTCCCTTCTGTACTTCTTCTGTACCATATGTAGTGTAGCAATGACCACACTTGACTGAAATCATCTGCTTGCTGTTCTGTCTCTATCACTAGGCTGTGCACTTACTTGATTGCATGGGTCTCATCTTATTGCCTTGACACTGTCCCTGTCACATAATAAGGACTCAGTAAGTGTCTATTGAAAGAACGGATGCTCAGGAATTTAAGTGTCTTGTTCAAGGTCACACAGCTATTGAGGGGCAGAGGTTGAACTTTAACCTGAGATGCTGGTCTCCCAGTCCAGTAGTCTTTCCTCAATATCATGCAGCTCGTTGTTATTGGAACACATTAAACGGCCATGGGCATAGCCCAACGTCATTTCGAGAGTTATTTCTGCAACACATATAAGAAACCATTGGGAAGAATTATGCTAACTTCCTTTCTTAGTTCTGTATTCGTTTATTATTTTTCAATTCTCTATTTGCTTCCTATTTTCTTCCAACAGGAATCTGAGGCAGCTTAAAATAAAGTTTATGTAAAATAAGGATAAAAGACAAGGAGCTGGGTAAAAGAGAAAGTAAGGAGGCAAAATGTTGTATCAGAAAGATTAGGCTAGAGAAAAGGACTAATTGAGTCATTAAAACCTGTTTTGAGCTTTCTAGAATTCAGGTAAACCAGGGAAACCTAATTGTGTTGCTGTTATGATTGTGTAAAGAGAGAAAGAGAACATTGCGGGAGTTCATTTTTTTCCTGAGCCTTAAACTCTAAGAGGAATTTATTGCATAGATGTTTATATAAGCCCATGAAAAACTTAATGGAAAATGCCTTCATATGCAGCTCACAAAAGAGAAATTTCTTCATCAAACATTTATTGAACATCTCCTATATGTTAGGTACTATATTGGGACAAAGATTTGAAGATGAGTAAGATATGACCCTGCCTTCAAAAGACTTCAGGTCAAGCAGACAAAAGTGATATACAAATAGACATAAAGGGCAAAAACCTTTGACAAGAATACAAATATTTAGACCTATTATCAATGTTTGATGAGTGGAAGGATTAATGCCTTGTTTCTCTCTGCATTTTTCTTTGTATAATTGCTGTTCGATGTAAGAATGTATTCCTTTAAAAGCTTATAAACTGAATCCATACATGGAGGCATCTTTTTCAACTCTAGCCCACTGGGAAGCAAACCTAATAATAAATTGTCTGGCCTCCGAAAACATGGTTAGAGTGAAAAGTCCACATTTTGTTCCTGTAATTTGTAACGCACTCTGAAAATCCCGAGGCTGGCTCAGAACCAGCTGACGACCCCTCCAGCTCTGGGCTCATAATGGGGAGCCTATTTTTCTTTTATTACTGGTTAACTGGAAAAGCCTAGCAACTATTTTCCATTGACATTCCCTCCAGGATGGAGAGCTTGTTTTTCCTAGATTTTCGTATATTTTTAGGCGGTCATCTTGGGCAGTCTGGCTTTGTATCAAAAGTGTTTTTAATTGAAGAGGTTCTCCCTTGGGCTATTGGGTAGAAAAATACATTCTCTGTATCCCCATGACTATTTTGGGGGTCACGGCTGGCTTCCAGTTCCCCGTCTTTTTGCAAAGTGGCTGCTCTTTGATCTTATCCCTCAGTGTGCCTGGAAAAAGGAAGAGGGAAGGAAGGAAGGAACAGAATCTGTGATCAGTCTTCTAAATGGCTGGCTTAGAAGTGGCAAAAGTGGTGACTTTGGGCCACCTACTCCATTTTCTCAAATTTATGGATAATGTAAAAAATGTTGATGGAGAAATGGGAGTATAGATTACTAGGTGATAGGAAGATGGTCTCCCACCTTCAGAATTGCTGTTGGAGGGGGCTTACAGGAGTTTCTGCTTACACGCAACTCTGCTTGCATCTTGAATTTTCCATTTGCATAGCTCTCTCTTAGAGATGGAACATGCTTGTGCTTAGCTTTGGGCCCGTGAAACTTTTTTTTTTTTTTTTGAGTTCTATGGCACATGCATGGCTTTTGCTTCTTTTGCTTCCTATTTGGTATGATGAAGCAAAGCACAGTTATTGAGAAGTGTCATGCTTGGTATGTTATCATTTTGGAACATTGTTTAGCAATCTGGAAAGTACCAGGCAAGAAACCTGGCCTCTCACTTGGGTCTCGTACAGGGAAGATGGGAAGCAAAATAACAGGGATCCACAGGCTATGGGTCACTCGTTTTATGGTAGGCATTTTAGTACATTATCTCTTGTAGTTCTCATAACCAGGGTGTAAGGAAGGAATGCTTATCCCATTTTCTAAATTACAGAATTACAGATTTCAGAGGTCAGCTAATATGTGAAGGTCATGTAGTTGGTAGTGGTGGAACAGGGATGGCTTGAAGTTGAGAATGACTCCAAAGTCTGGTGTTTCTTTCTGTTGACCAAGCTGTCCCCCATGGATGCCCTGTGTACCCAGCACACCATGGATAGATCTTTAGGAGAGTAAGAGATATTGACACGTTCCCTTAATGGTTTTCCTTAAATGATTCTTTCCACAGGGTAGGATTATCAGTAGAACAGTTTAGACTATAACCCCATGGGCATCTTCTGAGGATAACACTGATTTACCCAATTATATTATTCAGAGGAGACTAAGAATATGACATCAACAGACAGTCAAATTCCTTATCAGTGAAGCCAGAAATGTCAGAGAAAAAGCAATTCATGACATTTCATAATACTTCATACACAGTGTGCTTCTCTGATTCTCAAGTTCTCTTGTCCTGGTTTAAGAGGACAGGAGAAAGGGTGTAACGCCCACACCGTTTCACTTGAAAGAGGGACACATGCTAAAGTCAAACCTTTGAGGTATTCACTGATATGGTTTGTTAGGCATTGTTTTTCCTTTTTCTTAGAGGCCATTGTGGTCCAAGTGTGAAGTCTAGAGGCCTAGATCTGGCTTCTGAGAGTTTTATAGAAAGTCCTTTTACTAAAAGGTGTTCTACTAGATGCTGTTTTTGTTTGTTTGTTTGTTTGTTTTGTTCTGTGATAATTGGCTTTCATTGATAATAAAAAAAATCCTGTAACTCTGATCATAACTACAGTTTGTTTTTAGTTAAGCTTCTAGGGTATCCTGAATTATTAAATCAGCATGTTATATTCTGGGGTTATGTTCAGGATATGAAACATCTGCTTTGGCGTGGCCACTGACCAGTAGAATGGACGAAGGCTCAGAGTTGGGGCTGGGTCAGGGAAAAGCCTTTCTTGTCAGGGTCTAACCTTTCGAGGCTGGATTATGGGAAGGTTTGGGTTGGGGGGAGGGTCCCAAGGAAGACACCAAGGTGTCCAGAACAGCAGGGAGGATCTTGGGGCTATTTACCAACTGATAGAAAATGTTTAGCATCTTGACAATGATTACTGCCATGCCAATATGTTTGGGCTATCAGGTCTGTGTGCATTGCCATCAATCTAAAATAGTAATTAAAGTTCTACATACACCAAGTGCTATGAGGCTAACTAAGGGAAACCCTAAAGCCAATGTGAAATGCCCTTTATGGAGTCTTTTCTAGGAATCTTGACATCTAACACTGGAAAGATGATGTAATTGCATATGTCAGGCTTCCTGGATGTAATAGTTTCCTATTCCTATTGCTGCTGTAACAAGTTATCACAAACTTCGTGGCTTAAAACAATGCACTTTTTTTTTTTTTCTCTTACAGTTCTGGAGGTGAGAAGTCTAAAATCAAGGTGTTAGTCAGGCTGTGTTCCTTCTGGAGGCTTAAGGGAGGAATTCGTTTTCTTGACTCTTTGGCTTCTAGAGGCCACCTGCATTCCTTGGCTCCTGGTCCTTTCATTATATCAGTTCAACCCCTGGTTTCCAACATCATATCTCCGATTACTGACTTGGATCTTCTTGCTTCCCTTTTATAAGGACCCTTGTGATTCCATTGGGCCCACTTGGATAATCCAGGATAATCTTCCCCTCTCAAGATCCTTAATTTAATCCCATTAGGAAAGTCCCTTTTGCCATGTAAAGTAACACATTCATAGGTTCTGGGGATTAGGAAGGGACGTCTTTGGGGGGGATCGCTATTCCGTCTACCACGGTGGATTCCCACGGTAGCTGTGCCACTTCCTAGCCCTGTGACCCAGTGACTAGCCATGGAGCCAGTTACTGTTTCTCTGTGCCTTGGTTTCCTAGTCTGGAAACTGGGGATAATAGTAGTACTTTCCTCATAAGATGAAGATTAAATGAGTTATTATAGGTAAACAAAAGAGCTTGAAACCGTTCCTAGCCCCTAACATGCGTGCTACCTATTGTGACCATGGATATCAGTGCTCTTCTGGTGAATCCTCCTTGATGGGTTGCAGAGCTGATGTCCTTGGTAGGCCAACTTAAGGAGACAGTGCCTCTTGGTCCTTCACGAATCTGTCGTAGTACAGCGACCTGTTCTAACCCTGCAACCACTCCTTTGCTTTAGTCAAGGAGCTTCTTGAGTTCTTCCTGCAGCATCAACCTGGCTACACCCCTGGGACAAGAGAAGAAGAAGGATAGACTAGCTTTAAGAAACTGTAGCTCAATATTTCAGAACTCACCATGAATCCATGCCCCAAGTCTATCTGTTCCTTGTTTCAGTGGCCATCTTTGTAATAAGAATTTTCCAAAATGGAGTTTCATCCTGATCTTGTCCATCTTACCAGCACAAGGTTGCTGCCTTCCATCTGACGGAACCCCCAACATTGCCATCTTCTGGTCTCTCTGCCTTGCTGGTCCCCACATTCTCCAAAGCCTGTAGCCGCCCACCCCTAGCATGGGCTCCCCTCTGGAAGGGGTTTCAAAACCCTGCCTTCATATCCAATGGGGGAATAAAAGTCTGTTCCTTTTATAGAGTAAATTGGATTTGGACTTGCAGGCATCTGCTGTCTGGGGGTTGTCATGAAAGAAGAAAGTATCAGAGGATAGAACAGATGGCTCCTTCTAACTTGGGGGATCTATGAATTCAGGGGAAACACCGTAAGGAAAATTGTAAGATGCTCTCCTGGCATAACCGAATCTGGAGAGACTGTGTTTCTCCAGAGTATTATAACAATCTATTCCATTTCTGGAGTGTTCAGGTTTGCCTTTTTTTTTTTTTACATCCTTATTTGTGGAAGTGTCTCATCTGTAAAAACATATGCAGATAAATAAACTACATTCTCTGACACTAAAAATCTATCTGTTTAAACCGCTGATTTCTTCCATGCCCCCCACTCCGTGCCCCATTACTGCCATCTTTTTTTTTCTTTAAAGAATTTCAGTTCGTGGCATCACTTTGGAACTTCTATTGCTTCTAAACTAGGTTGTACTATTTTGAAAAACAAAAAGTATTTTACCCAGACCTCTTTTCTTTGTCAACTGCCTTTGCCACAAAAGACTCAATCTGTCCCTATTATAAATAGAGCTCAGTTGCAGAGAAGTCTTACTGGCTACCTTAAAAGAAGCGTGGTTTTTTTAATGAGTAAAATAATCTTAATGTGTTTTTTTCTTCATTTTCTGGTCCTCTTCTTAAATTAAAAAAAAAAGATCCTTCATTAAAAGAAACACAAGTCATTTCCATAATATAAAAGCTTTACAGCTCTTTAACATGAAGCCTCTGAAGAATAAGATACAGACACTCACCCAAATCAAGCTGTTAGTCTGATGAGGTGGAAAGAACACTTGACTGGAAGTCAGAAAGCCTGGGTACTAGTTCTTAGTTACTAATTATTAAGTTAAGACTTACATTCTGTGTGCCTCAGCTCTTCATCTGTAAAACGTGGATAATAATCCTTTCACCTCAGAAACGTATAACAGGGCTCGAGGGAAATAACCTCTAAGAAATGGCATTGGGTATTTCAAAGAGCCATTCTGAAATAGGAAATGCCGGCTGAGCATAGGAGAGAAAGCACAGATTTGCGGTCAGCCCGTGCCGTGACCGCCGGTTCCGTCACGTGACAAGCTCGGTGACTCGCCCAAGTTAGCTGACCTCTCTGAGCTCGGAGTTTCTCACCTGTAATCAGAAAACCCGTCTGGCTGCTTGTGAGGATGGAAAGGGAGCGCAAAACAAGTGTCCAAGGGTGGTGGCTCTTGTTTTCTCTGCGGAGCGAGGCATTGCTGTCTGTGTGTCCAAGCCATAAATATACTTCGAGGTTTCCCTGGACCAGGTGCTCTTGGAACATTGGACTCAATAGCTTTTCACCTTTTTTTTTTTTTTTTTTTAATGAAAAGTTGATAGTGTGGACAGGCTTGTAGTTCTCCGTGCCATTAAATTCAGAAATAAGTGCACTCGAACATCAACTACCATCTTGTCTTCAGAGGCAGCTCAGGTTTTCCGTCTGCCCACGAGTCGAGTGTGTCCTTGCCTGCAAAGAACATCTCTGTTCCTTGGGACAGGGCTCAGCCCAGGTGGCTCAGACCTGAGCAGTTTCAGCTTATTGTATCTAAGAATTCTCTTCCCTTTCCTCAGAAAGTCCCAATAGCATCTGCGGCTCAACGTGGCACAGCCTTACGTCACACGGCGCAGACTGGAGCAAGGGCAGCGAGGGAGCCAAGTGGGTGTTGGGCAGCGGTGTGGAGTTTGGGAACCATGGAGAACAGGGAATGGCAACTTCCAGTCCAGCTGATGGTTGCCAGGTAGCAATGCAGGCTGAGTTTTGCTATATCCTGTTTGTTTTCCCTCAAAAAAAGCCACAGATTGAACTTCCATATGATATTTTCCAATTTTTAAATGCTGGCAACTAATTCGCATTATTCTCTAACTCCATAGATGTTAGAGTTGGCCCATGGGCCCACCAGGGTGTATCCTCTGATGTACAGTGTCAGCTTGTAGTCCTCTAGTAATGCTGTGGGTCAAGGAGATACTACCTTTACCCGTACAAACTTGGGTCACTTAGAATCATACTCACCTTTGAAGATTTTAGGTCTGACATTATCCAGTATCTTTTCTATTTTTGACTATGAATAATTAAAAAAAAAAACCTTACAAAAATGTAGCCCTCTTTGACCATTATCTCTTGATAAAAATTAATAGTTTTCAAACCATGTTCAAATAAGAACAGAGCACTTCAGAAGAGGATGGCTAAGCCACCTATGCATCCAGACTCCCAGCACCAGTCAGTTTTCGGAATGGGACTGAAAGGTCTTGGCCCAGATATGATTTCCATCAGCATCCAGTTCTTCTGACTTAAAGACGCATCTTTTAGGATCAACCATTTGCACATTGCAAACCCCTTTGGGGTGGAGCCCTGGGGCATCTATGGAGAAAGGCACCTTTCTTTCTTTTTTTTTTTTTTTTTTAAGATTTTATTTATTTATTTGACAGAGAGAGAGAGATAGCGAGAGCAGGAACACAGGCAGGGGGAGTGGGAGAGGGAGAAGCAGGCCTCCTGCTGAGCAGGGAGCTGGATGTGGGGCTCGATCCCAGGACCCTGGGAGCATGACCTGAGCTGAAGGCAGACGCTTAATGACAGCCACCCAGGCGCCCCGAGAAGCACCTTTCTGATTGTACTCCCTCCACCCCCTTAGCTTGGGTAGAAGGGGAGGAGTCTCACTCCTCTAGGATATTGGGGGGGTGGGGGAGGGAGTAGTGCAGCTGATAGCCAACTCCTTGTTTAGAATACCATTGATGGAAGGGAAATTGGACTCCTGGAAATAATCTAATTCAGTGCCTTGCACACTGTGTAGTGAGGTCTTCACAGGAGCTTGGGCATCTTCCAGAGGCCTTTTAAGTGAGAATATAAAGCTTACGATAGAGTATTGGTATTGTATGAAGAGGTCATTTGAGAAAAGGGTTCTATTAATTAAAGGAAGAAAACCCCACTGGTCTCATTTTGACTTGTAGTTGAAGAACCAGCCTGGTGTCTAAATTGCC
This sequence comes from Phoca vitulina, assembly GCF_004348235.1. Lineage (NCBI taxonomy): Eukaryota > Metazoa > Chordata > Mammalia > Carnivora > Phocidae > Phoca > Phoca vitulina. Next base: position 9,731,432 of record NW_022589724.1, on the reverse strand, counting down.
CAAGGCTATGCCATTGATGAAAGTCAAGCCAGTCCAGAGCCTCACTCGGTTGTGTACCAGCCCTTTCCTGCACTCAGCATATATGTTAGCTATCTCTTTTAGCACCTGATTTTTCTCTTTTCCAAGATACAAGAGGCATTCTCAATTGCTTGCTAAAAGCTAAAGTAGCTTGAACTGTTCTTTTTATAAGTTTGGGCAATTTTGACATTTTTGGCAAAGGCTTGGCTGCCATTAGTTAGCACACCAACCACACACCATTTAGACTCAGATTTCTTTGGCTAATGGCACCCTGGTCACCACCAGTCTTTCTTCCTGGCCTCCATCCATGAGGACTGCAGTCAATTGGGAGGATTCGAGGTGGGTATATTCCAGTAGTGTGCTGATAAACGTCAGAGTGGTGTGCTTTCTGGGGATGGGTAGCCTTGATTTGTAGCATTTGCCAATTTCCATTGTGTAAATACTCCCACCACAGCCAAACACTAGATACAAAATGAGACATCGCCGAGCAAGGAGCTGGGAAGACTCGCACACAGCGGGCTGTCCAGTGGTACTGGCTGGCTCCAGCACGCCCCTGCACTTGCTCTGCTCAGGTAGGCATCCACCCTCGCTTAGCCCCAGTTCTCACCTCCACAGCCAGTCAGTTTCAGTCTTCCTTTACTCCCTATGATGCCAAAGCAATGCTTTGGGATTGTCACTGTGTCAAATGACTGATCGAATGAGGAGCATTCTTACATTGTCTAGGAGTTTATAAATGTATGTCAGGTAAGACTGTAGGCAGTTTTTTTCCTCATTCCATCCTTTAAAAATCCCCACATCTTTCATTGATTTATGTTTTTAACCATTTCTTAGTTTTGGTTTTCAAAAACCTAAGCGTTCTAAGTTATTTCACTAGATGGTGCTGTATATAGTTATAAGTCAGGACAAGTGTCAGCTCAAGAATCTGGGAGTCCTCTGAGGAAAGTATTTCTTCTTATGACCAGAAGTTGTCATCAAATTGAAATTGGGATATTCTAACTGACTTTATTCTTTTCCTTGCCTTTGTCTGTGGGAGTGCTGAAAGCTACTTACCAGGACAGATTGTCAATTGCCACTTACTTTGAGCATTATTTTCCCCGGTGGTAGAAGGTGCTTTAAATTTTCTCTGGTCCTAGAGATTTTGCCATGTCTTTGGCACCTGTGAGCTCTGTGACAGGTCACACTTTATTTGGAAGGTGTCCCTGTCCTCTACCCTGTGACAGCTCCTTAATCTGTATTCTTTGGGTACCAGCATTCTTTGTCTCTGTAGCCTCATGTCTGAGGAGTAAACTATGTTGCTGACTCATTGTCAAGATGGTTCATATTGGGGGCACCTGGGTGGCTCAGTCGGTTAAGCGTCTGCCTTTGGCTCAGGTCATGATCCCAGAGTCCTGGGATCGAGCCTCACATCTGGTTCCTTGCTCAGCAGGGAGCCTGCTTCTCCCTCTCTTTCTGCCCCCCCCACTCATGTTCTCTCTCTCTGTTGAATAAATAAATAAAATCATTTCTTTAAAAAAAAATAAAGATGGTTCATACTGATTTGCATTCTACAAACCTCAATTAGAAAATATACATAAGCCCTTCCACATATTTTATTTCATTTCATTCATTTAAGTAGAGGAACTTCATTTTTTTGATCCAGCTTTTACTGTGTTTCTCTCCATTCTCCATTCTCAAGAGACACAGAAAGATAAAGAATCTCTCTAAAGAGAAGATAAAAACCTTCACTCATCTGCATTTTACCACCTGTAAAATAGTCATCATTTAACCACAATGCCAGATTGGTTGTGTTATTAATTTTTACATTTTAAATTCCATCTTAAGAATAGGAATGGCCAACAGACTATTAATCATTGTTGAAAGCGCCTTTCCAACAACTCCGTCAGCTCCATGAAGGAGTTGTGTTTTGCTTACAATTGTATCCTGAGCAGAGTTCTAGGTATACAGTACGTGATCAGTAAATACCTACCACATTGATGGCTAGGCTAGACACTTCTGGACTCTACCCCAATTATGACTTGCAGTACTAAAAGAAAACAGTATTATTCCCATAGCAGCTTTCTTGGCGGGGGTGGGGGGGGTGGGGGGCCCAAAATGACCCAAATGTTATAGCAAATAGAAACAGTATAGAACTTAATCTTGATCACCATATCTTTGTGTTTTTCACATATATATTATTCTCCCTGCCTAGAAGGGCAAAGCATTTTACATCCTATCTTGGAAATTTTAACAAGTGTCCATGGAAGAATTCTTAAAAAGGGAAATATTAAGGAGTATTTGATAACTTAGATAAGCTGATTTAATTAACAATTCAATATTTTTACATGTTCTAGATCCAGATAATCTATTTATTCTTGAGCCAGGTTTGATACTTGTGTTTTTTCTAGGAATTTGACCATTTCATGTAGGAGATCTCATTTGTTGGCGTATCGTTATTTATTGTACTTCTATATCATCCTTTTATTTCTGTAAGTTCTGTAGTAAGCCCCTCTTTCCTTCCTGATTTTAGTAAGTTGAATCTTATTTTTTTTTTCTTGGTAACTCTGGCTGAAGATTTGTCAGTTTTATTGATCTTTTCCAAGGAACCAACCTTTGGTTCCATTAATTTTCTTTATTTTACTTATCCTGGCTTTAATCTTTATTATTTTCTTCCTTTTGCTTGCTTCAGGTTTAGTTTGCTTATCTTTTCTTAGTTTCCTAAGATGGGAAATGAGGTTATTGATCTGAGAACTTTCTTTTTCCTCCTCCACCTCCTCCTGTTCTTCTTTTTCTTATTTAAGTACAGGTGATTCAGCCAAAACCTCCTCTCTAAGCACAGCTTCCACTGCCTCATTGGTAGCTGTGTTGCTGTTTTCCTTCATCTCAAAGTATTTTCTGATTTATCTTTTGATTTCCTATTCAACCTGTTGGTTAAAGGTGATATACGCATGGCAAGTAAGCATATAAAGGGATGCTCAACATCACATGTCACTAGAAAACTACAAACTAAAACAATTAAATACCACTATACACCTACTACAATGACTGAAATCCAAAACACTGACAACACCAATGCTGACAAGGATATGGAACAACAGGAGCTCTCATTCATTGCTGATGGAAATGCAAATGGTGATGACATTTTGGAAGATACTTGGGCAGTTTCTTCTATATCTAAATATACTCTCACCGTATGATCCAGCAGTCACCCTCTTAGCTATTTACCAGAATGAAATGAAAACTTAGGCCCACACAAAAACCTGCACATAAACTTTTGTAGCAGCTTTATTCATTATTTCCAGAAATCAGAAGCAATAAAAATATCCTTCAAACAAACTTTAATACATCCAGAAAATGGAATAGTATTCAGCAATAAAAAGAAGTGAGTTCACAAGCCATGAAAAGACATGGAGAACCTTAAAGACATGCTATTAAGTAAAAGAAGTTAGTTTGAAAAGGCTGCATACTGTATGATTCCAACTATATGGTGTTCTAGGAAAGACCAAACGATGGAGACAGTAAAAAGATCGGTGATTGCTGGCGTTTGGGAGGAGGGCAGAAGGGACGAATAGATAGGGCACAGGAAACTTTTAGGGCAACCAGACCTTCATGGATGATACTGTAGTGGTGGTTCATGCCATGATGCCTTTGCCAGAACCCAGAACTTTACAACACACCCTAAAATAAGCTATAGAATGTTGTTAATAATAATGTATCCGTATTGGTTCATCAGTTGTAACAAATGCAAGATGTCAATAACAGGAGGAACTTTGGGGAGAGGAGGGTAATATGGGAACTCTGTACTTCCTGTTCAATTTTTCTGTAAACCTAAAACTGTGCTAAAAAGTAAAGTGTATCAATTTTAATTAAGAGAATGTAAGCTTGTGAGTCACATACATAAACTAGCCATATTTTGGATTTTCAATGAAAAACATTTTAGGTAATTTTATGTACTGGAATGTTTTAGGAAGAAGGAGAAAGAGGTTCAGATGAGACTATATTTCTTGAAGCAGATGAGGAAACAAGTGTTCTTTCTGTTACGATTTGGTCTGGAAAAAAGGCTAAACTTCGCCATTTTTATTTTTTATGAGTGGATGCGAATAACATGCTTCCAAAAGTATATCTTAAAGTCGTAACTGTACCCTAGTCTATGAATGCAGTACTCTAATCTCAACCCTTTTGAGCATCTCACACACCCCCCAGTCTTTGCTCCCAGGGAGAACAAAGGCAAAAAACAAAACAACAAAGAAAAACTCTATTCACAATCATTTAGTAGATTCCCTTTCTCCACAGGAGAAAATAAAACACATTAGTCTAGCATATAAAGCTATGCATAATCTGATTCTTATCTACCACGTAGTCGCATTTCTTACTTCAGAAGGGATGGATCAATAAGCATATTTAATGAGCACCTGCTTAAAAAGGTCTTTCTGCAACATATGAGAGCCCAACATCAGGAACACAGATGTATTTTCTACTGCCATTTTTTATAGCTAAGTGTCTAGCACTTTATATCCTGCAACAGGATACATTTTAGGCTATCCAAATCCTCCTTACTCTTTCCTGCTTCCACGCCTCCTGCTGGCTAGAATGCCCTCTCCAAATCCTCCCTCCACCGTTGTCCTTCTGCAAAATAATCTGCTCACCCCCATCCCTTCCCAGATTCAGCTCACTTGAGCTCCTTTGTGGCACTTCCTGCCATTGCACAATGTACCTGCCTCTTAGAGGAATTTTCTCGTTGTATTAGAACCTTTTTTTTTTTTTTTTTTGACTTGTATCCCTATTGGACTGTGAACCTTTGAGGACTGAATTATTCACCTCTAAATCCCTAGCACCTGGAACATGGCCTTCCAAGAAAACACGGGTGAATGAGTGGATTTCTTCATTTATTCAGCAAATGTTTACTGATTTTTTTCTCTAAGGCGGTCTGGGTGTTGGGTGCTAAGGACTCACATTCCAGCAAGGGGAGAGAGAAATAACAAAATAACTTGAGAAGGTCAGAAATGCTTTGCAGGAAACGAGCAAGGAGAGGTGAGAAGAATGAATGAATGGGTGAAGAGGGCAGGGTTCCCTTTAGGCAGGGTGTTTGGGGAAGGTGATATTTAAGCTGATCCAGGAAGAAAGAGAAGGGGGCTACTTGGAGGGAGCTGAGAAAGACGTTAACATGGGAAAGGCTCGCCGTATTCAAGAAAGGGAAAAGTGAGAGATAGTGCTGGAGGGGGGAGGTACAGATGAGGTTGGAGAGTTAGCAGGGCCAGTTAGGTGAACCCTCTATCGTCCCCATGAGGACCCTCGGTTTTATTGTCAGTGCAAAGTTTGGAGCGTTTAGAACATGTGAGTGATGTGATCTGATACATTTCACAAATGACCCTCTGAGTACTATGAGAGAATGAATTTAAAGGGGCAACAGGAGTCTAGTTAGAAGGCTACTGCCGTTGTTCAGCTGAGAGCTGTTGGCGGCTTGGTTCGGGAAGAGGTAGTGGTGGAAGGAGGAATTGTCCACAGCAGCTGGCTTCCAATGAGAACTCTATCCTATTACTAAAAAGCCTAATTGATTCAGTTTGTGAGGTCAGAGGCCAGGTCGGCTTTAGGGGAAGATGGCATGGGGAAGGATGGATGGATGGGTGCATAGGTGGAGGGAAGGAAGCAAGGTAGGAAGGTAGATTGGTAGGCAGGTATGCTCCATGCCTTAAACTTTTATATTATTATTTTTGGTCAAGTGGGATTTTAGAATGGCATGGTGAAATGCCCAAATTTGTGTTTTTGTGAACTTAAGTCCTCTAGGGGTTTATATAACACCATATTGTACCTATATTATGCACAAGTAGCATGAGAATTTTGCATTTGTGTGGCTTGTTTTAGGCTTTGTTTTTAACTGAATCTTATTTTAAAATGGTTTGAGGACATTATCTTGCTACTAATTTTTCATCAGGATGCCTTGCATATAGTATGTATTCGATTAATATATGTTGAATTTAAAGCAATTGGATCCAGTAGAAAACTAGCCTCAACTGGTGTGCTTTGTTTTATAAATTTATTTATTTATTTATTTATTTATTTATTTATTTATTTATTTATTTAGAGAGTGAAGGAGCACAGTAGGGAGAGGGAGAGAGAGAATCCCAAACAGGCCCCATGCCCAGCACAGAGCCCAATGCCAGCCTCAATGAGGGATTTGATCTCAGGACCCTGAGATCATGACCTGATCCATAATCAAGAGTCAGATGCTTAACCGACTGAGCCACCCAGGTGCCCCATCAACTGGTGTGCTTTGAAACACATACTAATTAATGCCATTTGTTCTTACCTCTCCCTCCCTCTCACCCTTCCTCCTTCTTCCTTCCCTCTCGTCTCTCTTCCCTCCCTCCCTCTCTCTCTCTCTTCCTTCTTTCCTTCCTTCCTCCTTTTCTTCCTTCCTTTTTTGCTTGCTTTCTTCTTCTCTCCCTCCCTTCCTCTCTTTCATATTTCTTTCTTCCTTCTTTGATTCACTTTTTCTTCTTTCTTCCTGGGATTGGCAGTCTAACATCTAACTGATACCCCAGTGTTTTGTTAGCTGTCAGTGAGTCAGTAGACCTTTAAGTTTTGGGCAAGGAATATTTTTACAAGAACCTATAAATATGTAAAAATCCTCAGAGTTACACACTCAGCTCTTCTCTGCTGTGTTGAGATATTGTCATGCAGGCTACTGTTGGGTTGAAGAGATCCACAAATGAATTATACTTTTTTTTTCAATGCTCTTGAAATAGAAAAAAGCATCAGCCCAGCTGCCAGGGGAGAATATACCACTTGTGTATGATTTCAAAGTTCTTAACTATGTCTCCTAGCTATCACATAAATATTTTTAAAAATACACATAGTTTCTAATTTGAAATGGAACCCTTTCAGTTACAGGGTCAATTTGATCCTGAAGATGTTTCTGAGCATCGGTTTGTAAATTTTAAAGTCCAGACTTCAAATCCAACTCAGAAAAGAGACCGTTGCTGTGACTGTCACCACACACCGAAGGCTCTCCGGCTGACAGGCTCCAGAGACATCATTTCCACTTTGAACATGCCCTGCCCCCCGCCCCCCGTACACAGACCTCTCCTGATCTTTCCTAAAAAACTTAATTGTGAAGAATTTGACGGAAAATCCAGGGTCCCTTTCCCCTTATGTTTCCCATTAAAAATCATAGCGCTGCTGAGCATGGGAGACTGGGGCTGGGACGGAAGTCAGATTGGGCCTGCCCAGGGCCAGGCCCGACACCTGCCTCCTTGCCCCCATCTGAGTGGGCAGCTGGTCTCTGAATGGCAGCAAGGGAATGTGAGCTCAGTGAGCAAAAGCAACTTGGAGCCCCCTTCCTATCCTTACGTGTCATGCCGCTTACACAGGGAGGCAAAAACACTCTTTTTGTAATGAGAAGTTTTTGAGCTATCCTAAATGGGTTCTACTAAGCCTATTTAAGATAATAAAGGAAGGTGGTGAAAATGAGGTAAGATTTACCTAAATATGGGAAAGCAGTCATTGTCCCCTCGTCCATTTTGGCAACATCACTTTACAGTTGTCCATCTCTTTGAAACGGAAACCTTCCAAGGCTCATTAAAAACTGCCTGGAAAAGGCCCTACAAGATAAACAGGCAAAAGTAAAACACACAAACAAACACACACAAGTTTAGAAGGGCATTAAAGTTTGTGTTTCTCTCCAGAGATTTAAAGAAAGAGGATGATGGTAATTAAGAGTATGTTTAAAGCCAAAACAATACTTAGGTTACCTGGATGCCTCATCTCGAAGGATCTGGGCCATGCCTCGCATTCGCCCGAGGTGTGTGGCATGGGATGTGCACTGAAACTTGGTGGGATCCTGCAGGGCAGTTCTCCAAAGCTGTCCTCCTGTTTCGGGCTGGAAGCTGGTTAGAGGATGGCTTGCCCTCCTCTTCCACCTTTGGGTCTCGGCAGCTATGCCAGGTCCCCCCCCCTCCCCCAAGAGCATTTGGCAGCATGGTGGATGGAGGTGTGCCAACAGACCTCTCACGGTGTTTATGGTTCCTGCTGCTTCCTAGGCATCCAGCGGAGGTTCACCAGCTTTTGTCTGGGGTTTTCTTGGCGCTCATGCTAATTTCTGTAAGATCGTAAAAGGATGAGGTATTTCCACGTCTGCAACCACCAATGCTTGCTCAGTGGAAATGGGTGAGAAATTGTTGGGTTGCCTCTGTAGGAAGCCGAAGGCATGGATCTCCCACACTTTACAATGTGTTCTCACACCCAGTGTCTCACTGCCGTCTCTTGGCAAGGCTGAGAAGTAAATATCACTTGTACCAGCAGTTTACAAGGCCTAATACGTCGACTAGCCCAGGGCACCGTAACTAGTAAGTAGCAGAGTCAGAACTGAAACCCAGGGCTTTTTTTTTTTTTTAATTAATAAACTTTATTTCTTAGAGCAATTTTAGGTTCATAGCAAACTTGAGCAGAAAATACAGAAATTTCCCATATATACCCCCTGTTCCCACACAGGCACAGTCTCCCCCACTGTCAACAGCCTTGGTTGTACCAGACTGGTACATTTATTACACTTGATGAACCTCCTCTGATGAATCGTTATCACCCAGAGTCCATAGTTTGCGTTAGGGTTCCCTCTTGGTGGCGTACTTTGGTTTTGACAAGTGTATGATATGTAGCCATCCTTATAATATCATACAGAATAGTTTGGCTGCTCAGAAAAGTCCTCTGTGCTCCACCTATTCATTCTTCCCTCTCCCCTAACCCCTGGAAACCACTAATATTTTTGCTATTTCCATAGTTTTCCCTTTTCCCGAACATTATAACTTGTGACCATACAGTACGTAGCCTTTTCAGATCTGCTTCTTTCACTTAGTAATATGCATTTAAGTTTCCTATATGTCTTTTAAAGAGTTTGATAGCTTATTTATTTTTAGTGCTGAATAATATTCAATGGTCAGGAGGTACCACAGTTTATGTATCCACTGAAGAATATCTTGGTTTCTTCTAAGTTTTGGCAATTACGAATCTAGCTGCTGTAACCGTTCTTGCGCAGGTTTTTGTGTGGGCATAAATTTCAATTTCTTTGGGTAAATACCGAAGAGCATGATTGCGGGATCATATGGTGGAAGTTATGTTGAGTTTTTTAAGAAGCCACCAAACAGCTCTTCAAAGTGGCTTTCCCATTTCGCATTACCAATAGCAATGAACGAGATGTCCTGTTGCTTCATATTCTTAGCAGCCTTTGGTGATACCAGTGTTCCAGATTTTGGCCATTCTCATAGGTGTGTAATGGTATCTCACTGTTGTTTTAATTTGCTATTTCCTAATAACACATGATATTGCACATCTTTTTATATGCTTGCTTGCCATCTGTATCTTCTTTGTTGAGGTGTCCAGATCTTTTGCCCAATTTTTAATCAGGCTGTTCACTTTCTTATTGTTAAGTTTTGATAATTCTTTGTATATTTCAGATAATAGTCCTTTATCAGATGTGTCTTTTGTAACTATTTTCTCCCAGTCTCTGGTTTTCTGTTCATTCACTTGATACTGTCTTTAATGTGACAGAAGTTCTTAATTTTAATGAAGTCTAGCTTGTCGATTCTTTCTTTCATGGTTGGTGCCTTTGGTGTTGAATCTAAAAAGTCATCACCATCCCCAAGGTCATCGAGGTTTTCTTCTTTGTTATCTTCTAGGCATGTATAGTTTTGCATTTTATATTTTGGCCTATGCTCCATTCTGAATTTTTTGTGAAAAATATAAGGTTTTTTTTTTGATTCAGTATTTTTTTTTTTTTTTTTTTTTGCTCATATCCACTTGTTCCAGCACCATTTGTTGAAAAGATTATTTTTGCTCCATTGTGAATTGCCTTTGCCCCTTTGTCAAAGATGATTTGACTGTATTTATGTAGGTCTATTTCTGGGCTCTCTAATCTGTTCCACTGACCTATATTGGTCTTTCACCAATACCACAGTGTCTTGATTACTGTAACTTTATAATAAGTGTTAAAATCAGAATAATTGAGTCTTCCAACTGATCTTCAATACTGAGTTGGATATTCAGGGTTTTTTCCTTCTCTGTATAAACTTTAAAATTATTTTGTTGACATCCACAAAATAACTTGCTAGGATTTTGATTGGGAGTGCATTGAATCCATAAATCACGTTGGGAAGACCCGACATCTTGACTGTATTGAATCTTCCTATCCACAAAAATGAAATATCTCTCCATTTATTTAGTTTTTCTTTGATACCTATCATTAGAGTTTTGTAGTTTTCCTCATGTGGCTCTTGTACATATTTTGTTACCAAAGTATATCATTTTTTCAGTACTATAAGTGCTAATGTGTTCTTAATTTCAAATCCACTTGTTCACTGCTGTTATATAGGAAAGTGACTGACTTTTGTATATTAACCTTGTATTCTGCAACCTTATTATAATCGCTTATTATTTCCAAGAGGTTTTTTTTTTTTTAAAAAAGATTTTATTTATTTGACAGAGAGAGACACAGCGAGAGAGGGAACACAAGCAGGGGGAGTGGGAGAGGGAGAAGCAGGCTTCCCGCTGAGCAGGGAGCCCGATGCGGGGCTCGATCCCAGGACCCTGTGATCATGACCTGAGCCGAAGGCAGACACTCAACCACTGAGCCACCCAGGCGCCCCTCCAAGAGGTTTTTTTAGTCAATTCTTTTGGATTTTTTAAATAGATGATCATATTGTCTGTGAACAAAGATTATTTTTTCCTTCTCACTCTGTATACCTTTTATTTCCCTTTCTTGTCTCATTGCATTAGCTGGAACTTCTAGTATGATGTTGAAAAAAGGTGGTAAGAGGGGATATCCTTGCCTTATTCCTGATATTAGCAGGAATGCTCACCATCAATTGTTATTAGATGTTAGTTGTAGATTTTTATTGATGTTCTTTATCAAGTTGGGGAAGTTCCCTTCTATTCTTAGTTTGCTGAAATTTTTTTTTAAATTATGAGTGGGTATTGGATTTTTTCAAATGCTTTGCCTGGATCTATTGATATGATCATGTGACTCTTTTTTTTAGCCTGTTGATGTGATGGATTATATTAATTGATTTTCAAATGTTGGACGAGCCTTGCATACCTAGGTTAAATCCCACTTGGTCATGGTGTACAGCTCTTTTTATACTTGTTGGATTTGATTTGCTAATATTTCTTTGAGCATTTTTGCATTCATGTTTATGAGAATTATTGATCTATCATTTTCTTTGCTTCTAATGTCTTTGTCTGGTTTTGGTATTAGAATAGTGCTGTCCTCATAGAATGAGTTAGGAAGTGTTCCCTCTACTTCTGTTTTCTGGGAGATTGTAGAGAATTGTTGTATTTTCCTTAAATGTTTGATAGAATTCACCAGTGTACATATATTGGCCTAGAGCTGTCATTTTGGGGAGATTACTAATTATTGATTCAGTTTCTTTAATAGACACAAGATTATTCAGATATTCTATTTTTTCTTGCATGAGTTTTGGCTGTTTCGGTCTTTAAACAAATTGCCCCATTTCCCCTCTCATGAGTGGATTTTTCTCTAATATTCACTGTGAAAACCTGATAGAACTCCAGGAGGTAAAACTCACCAAAGTGTTGAGGCCCCTATAATGATATCTTCCTGGTGTTTTAACTCTCACAGTTGTCCTCACTGAGTGTCCAGCAATTCATCAATTATAGCTCAGACTTTCCTACCCTGGCACTGGTTTCTGAGCAGTTTTCTGCTCATATGGTTCTGTTCTGGTAAGTTATGCTACTCTGTATCCATCTATCTGTCTCTAATTTGAGGGGGCAAAAGTTTGCCCTGCGACCTCTCTTCTTTGATCTCAGAAGAGTTGCTGGTTTTTCAGTTTGTTCAGCTTTTTACTTGTTGTTAGGATGGAGTGGCAACTTTCAAGCTCCTTATGTGTTGGCCTGGAAACTGGAAGGAACCTAGGACTTCTGAAGTTGGCACTCTTTCCTTCACACTGCAGTGTCTCATATGAGCTGAATTTCATAGAGAGAATGACTCTGACTGCCATATTTTATATTATCATTCATCTTGGGTGGGCTAATAGCCTTACTTTGTACTTGGAATTAGTACTCATCAACAGTCTTGTCATTTGTCCTTTCATAGTTTCTTGCCTTATTTAAATAACACTGGAGCTATGCTAATTTCTTTCAACTTATAATAGGATAATATGGATGCAGTTTTAAGAAAAAGCTTTAGTGTTAAGGAAAAAAGAATATATATATAGTCTGCTTAAGATGGTAGAGGGACTATGGATTATTCTCTACTGGGTGAGTTGTTTACCTTTCACATCTTGGTAAATAGTACAAACTTCGAATAGTTTTTAAGGGCATGACCATCTTTCTGATCATAAAAGTATGCTTCAATTTGCTCAATACATTTGTTTATAAAATGCTATGTACATACCATTATTTTACAAATATGTATTGGGTGAAAAGCATTATCTCTTTTAGGGAAGCCTGAGAGGAATAATAATTAAAAATGTGGGCAATATGGGACTTTTAGGAGCAAGATTCCAAATTGATGACTAAATGCTAGAATCTGCAAAGGGAAGGAAGTAGAATAATGTCAACAATAGGTATTTATTTTCTAAGTCTTGATGTATTTTGGAAAAGATCATGATGGTAGGTCAACCAAATAGTATTTATTTGTGGTCAAACAGCCTGGGATCAGGCAAAATAACGGAGTGTAAAATACAGACTGTCAGAGGCCCAGGAGACATAATTCTATCAGCCTACTCCCAAATCTGTTCTTAGTAATTTAGGAATGAAATGGTAATGCAGGCCCTTCTTCTCAAATATTTCCTGAGTGCAGATTGGGTGTGTGACATCATAAGGAGGCCCAGGGGAGGATGCCCACGGGTTAAACAGGGAGACAAACTGTCAGCCTCCTGGAAGCTTAATCCTAGAGGAGATACTGAAACAGGTATGCAAGGTAGGGAGAACAAGAATGGAGTCAACAAAGACCGGATTGAAAATGTCAATACCTTGTCTAAGGAGGGGGAAGACGCCTCCCCAAGGGCCGGGATAAGAGGGGCTTAGGTACCTAGTTGGGTTTAAGGACCTCTCCGTGGATTCAGTTCACCCCCCAAATAACGTAACCACTAGTGAATGCCACCAGCCCCCTTGACATGTGGGCTTTGTTAGCAAGTCATTCTCAGCATGGGCACCATTCTCAGCCCTCCCCCAACTCTCTGTTTATTTTAAGCTCAAGCTTATTTATTTTTCCACTTGGGCTTTCAGGTCTCTGGAGGCAGGTAGAGTCCCTTAAGCTTGCTCAACTACACCCCCCTTTTCCAAGCGCGCTTAGCAACATGTTCCAACGTACATAGTTTAGCAGACTATTTTCTTTAGGAAAAAAATATTTTGTGTGTTTAAGCATTTCAAGTTGTGGCCTGTCACATTTATCTGTGAGACAATGCTTGATACAATTAACAGTTTTAAAACTCCCATTTTAAAATAAGTTTCATTTCAAGTGCTTCCCCCCCCCCCCTTTTTAAGCTTAAGAGCATTTCTGAAGAAAGCAACATGCATATTAACTTTACAACATCTGGGCTAATTCAATATTCTCCATTTGCCTTTTAAATTTTAATTCAGATGCACATGAACAAAAAATGTTTTCCAGCCATGCCTTCAAGTACCCGCTTTAGTATACGTTGTCACAGGCTGCACGCACAGAAAGCAAGAGAGGGTTCGGTGCAGAACGTATTCATCCTATACATAAATCGCCCCACACCAGAAACCCAAACCTGCATCCCAGAATGCACTTGGATACACAGAAGCTTCAAAGGGAAATCTTTCCCTGGAGGGAATTGGTAAAATTGGAGTTGGGTGAACCTCAAAGGAGTCTCGATTTGCAAACATTGCTTATGTTTGGATTTGGAATTGAATTTGGCTCCAGTGGTTGGCATCTCCACACTGTGCTGTGAACTACCCCAGCCACAGAGAAGGGGGAGGAAGAGGAGGAGAGGAAGACTGGAATTGTGGAGTAGAATTTCCAAAAACACACAATAATGCAATGTTGATGAAATTAAAAAAATTAGAAAATGCAGTTTAAATTGAAAAAGTCCGTCTTTATCTTTTGCTTCCTTTGTGATATCCTTTCAGCTCCATATCCTCTGTCTTCTTTGATCTCATTTGCCTGCCACTTTTCCTTCCCTTTCTTTTTCTTGTAAGATTGCTATTCAAGCCTGGTCCTCCCTTTCTTCCAGAGTTTGCCTCAAGGGCCTAAGTTATGAATTTCAGAGCTTAAAAAGGCCTGGCAGGTTACACAACAGTTCAGTGTGAGCTAACTTTTGAAAAGGGAGATTGCATTTACTTGTGTGCATGTATGTGTATGTGCACAGACAAGAGATTAGAAGAGTACTTATAAAATTTCAGCAGTGTTTTTCCCTCCGCTATGGGAGGTTTTCACATTCTTCTTCCCTTTTTTTTTCTTTTTGGTTTTCATATTCTTTTTTTTTTTTTTTTAAGACTTTATTTATTTATTTGACAGAGACAGAGATAGCGAGAGCAGGAACACAAGCAGCCGAGTGGGAGAGGGAGAGCAGGCTTCCTGCCGAGGAGGGAGCCCGATGTGGGGCTCGATCCCAGGACCCCGGAATCACGACTCGAGCTGAAGGCAGATGCCTAACGACTGAGCCACCCAGGCGCCCTGGTTTTCATATTCTTTGTAATGTAATAGATTTTCTCATTTATCTGCAGAGAACACATATACTTTAGTGAGTGCAATACATGGTCTACTTACTGATTTTTAGAAACCTAAGTTTTTTCCTGTGTTCTTTTTTTTCTTATGATCATGATTTAGTTTTAAGAAAATTCTCATCTTCTACCTATTACATTTCAGTTAGAAGGGGATGTTTCGCTTGTTGTTTGACGATATGTGTGATTAAATAGGTATAGCTTCAATTTAGACTGAGGAGGGTTTCTGATATGGTAGATGTAAATAAAGATTTAACAAATAAATTGTATTTAGAAGGCTTTGGAGAAATATGCTCTTCTCGCAAAAACAATTAAAAACAATTCCTTTGGAAAAGGAAATAATGTCACAAAATTTTCCTTCTGGAAGGTTTCATAGACTAGTTTTTCATTATCAAATAGGTAGTAATATGGCTCAAGTAAATAAAGAATAATCAGAAAGGATATAAAAATCACATATAATTTAAAGAAATGAATTATTTAGCTATCTGTGCACCTATAATATGTATCCATACATACATTTGAATAGAAAGGGATATAAAAAGTAGACCATAAATACTTCAGAAAAGACTCACAGAAATCTATATTAAAGATATTGTTAAGTAAGAATTACTGAAAGGAACGGGCATTCTCACAAACTAAATGTGTAAAGTGGTAAAGATCTCGACTGTCTTTAGCTGTGTTCTCTACTAAAAATAGAGTGAATCATCATTAAAGAGGAAGAGAAACATAGTTCTCCTCTAAATTATGGTAATACCTGCATTTTAGCTCTTCAGTAAATCACTGTCCTTGGGGTCTTAGCTGGGAGATTTCCTTTAAGAAGAAAACACTCTTTTATCTGGAAATAGTTTTGTATTTTACTCTCTTTGTTGGAGTCCAAGAGAGATGGGCTTTCACCTAATTATTATGATATATGTGTATCTTGATAGGTTCTGGTAAGATCACTTATTAATTAATTGTTCTACTTATCTAAGAAACACTCATTAAACTCCTTCTCCTGGCCAGGCACTGTGCTAGAGGCCAGGAGTGAGAACCACTAAGCCTTCTGTTGAGATAGATTAGAGTTTATAGTTGGGAAAGCATCTTGGCCATTTCATTTCATTTTCAGAGGAGGGAATCCCCTGAAGAATGTCTGTGAGGGCTGCCCCCTTCAGGACGGGCTAAATGGCACAGGAGAACTGAATTTCTGGTGTCTGGGTTCTCTGCAAAGAGCTCAGATCTAGAGAAGAGCCACCGGGAGCCATTGTCGCTCCAATCTGATTTTGTTGCACTTGGACTGAGGGCCTTTATCAGGCGACCGGGGTCATGACAAAACACTGACTCAGACCTTTTCAGCTTTCTTAAATGCATAAGCTTCAGTGAAACTCCCTTTTCATGGGCCATGACATAAAGCAAAGCTTCTTTAAATGTAATCAAGGATCTGAAAGGAAGAGCAGTCCTGATTGATACAAGTCTGCATTATAGAATATGCCTAAAAAAGATGGGAGTTTGAGTATCTAAAAAAGATGGGAGTAAATGGCCCATTTACTGTAACTAGCCAAAGGATTTTCAAGGAGAGATGCCATAAATTCTGCATCACAGAGGCTTAATTTGTCATGCACTCTCCTGTGGTGGGTGAGAGCATGAGCACTTGGGCCCGTCTGGATTCAATCACAGCTCAGCCTCTTCCTAGACCTGAGACTTTGGAATAACTACCTGTCTTCCTTGTGCTTCAGTTTACTCATTTGTAAGACAAAGAAAATAATAGTCCTGACTTCATGCAGTTGCTGTGAGAATTCAGTTGAGTTCTTACCTGTACGTGCTTTTAGAACAGGGCCCAGCCACAGCTAATTAGCTATAATGTGATTAGCTGTTCCTGTTATTTCAATGAGGCGGCTTGGTCCTCGAAGACGGGTATTGGCACGGTGGCCCCGTGTGCTGGTTAGGACGCTGGGTCTCAGAGCCAGACCGCCTGCCCTTCAGTTCCCACTTCTCTCTTAGTGGCTCAGCTACTTTGGCCACGTTATGTAGCCATTCTGTGCCTCGGTTTCCTCGCAGGTAGAAGTGTGCTAATTGTAGTACCTCCCTCACAGGGTTTTTGTGGAGACATAAAGGTTACCGTAAAGAATGAACACATAGGACGCTCAGAACCCTCTACGGCGCATGACATTTGATAAATACTGTGATGATTATTACTGGCTCTTTAACCCAGTTTCAGAACTCACTTCTTTGAGCCAGCCGTTTGATTTTTTTCGGGTAAAATGACAATGAGAACTCTCAGGCAGCTCAGTCATCCTCCTAAATCACTTGATATATCGGGCGACCAGTTACTAAGTATTGTCTCTCATCTCCAAACCCACCCTCCTGTGCTCCAGTTTGTGGAGCTGGGGAGGCCTGGGGTGGGGCTGCAGACTCTTGTCTGCTTTGCCTGCTGGCTCCGTGACAAATTCTGTCCACAGGGAGCGCTAGTGGGGATGGACTCCCTCCCTGCTGTCTACCTCAGCCCTGCAATGAGTGTGCCTCCCCCAGAGCTGCTCCCAGGCACCGAAGCTGGTCACAGGAGCCTCTCCTCAGGACCGCATCTCCCTGGGGCTTCTACATTTAATCTTCCCAGTTCTTGCTTCGTCTCCTCAGCCTGAGGAGCGCCAGCTGCTTCCTGAAATTGCTACCTCCCTGACACCTTTGAGTCCTCTTTCCACTCTTTTCTCTTACCTGGTTAACAACTTTATGCCCACTTAACAATCCTTTATGTTAAATTATCTCTGTTCAAACAACTGGCATGGTTTTTGTCTTCTGAGTGGATTCTGACTGATAAATTAGGAAACCTCACACTTGTTCAGGAAGCAGAGCACTTGGAGATTGTGGTATTTGAAGCAAAATCTTATGAAAGGCTGACATAGTCCATCTGTACTGAGGGAAGGCATCATTTTCTACTCAGCAGCTGATATCACCCTAGCTTACTACCAGCAATTAATACTAGGCCAAAGATCTAATTTACATTCATGGGAGAAAAATGGAAAATCGAGAAACTTCCCTCCACCAGTTTTTTTCTCTTGAGTACATAGTTGCTAGAATTTTATTTTGGCAGGGAATCACTTTGATTCAGCTCAAAGGAAATCAACATACCTTAGCAGCAAAGTTAAGATTCTTTACCCCCTCCTATTTTTGTTTCTGTTTTTTTTTTTTTTAAGATTTTATTTATTTATCTTAGAGATAGAGTGTGAGGGGAGTAGGGGGGAGGAAGAGAGGGAGAGGGACAAGCAGACTCCCTGATGAGCGCAGAGCCCCACATGGGGCTTCATTGCATGACCCTGAGATCACGACCTGAGCCAAAATCAAGAGTCTGACACTTAACCGACTGAGCCACCCAGGTGCCCTGGTTCTGTGTTAAGGGATCATAATCCCCCAACCACCATGCGGCCACACACATAATGGGAAGGTAAACTGCAGCCCAAACAATTATGACAAATTCTGTCTCCTCTTTCTGAAGTTTAAATTTAAAAGAGTCTGCTGTGTTCTGAAACATCTTTGAAAAACAAGAAGGCTACTTGGAGAGAGGCAATAGTGTGTTCTGAGACCAATGTGGAACTGAATTCAAACCTTGTTTTCCGGCTCAGTCTTTTTAATTGTGGCAAATTGTGACTTCCTGTTTTTTTCCGGGGCAGGGACATGGCTAATGAAAAGGCCCCATAAGGATACTTGGACATCAAATGACTCTTACAAAAGAGCATTTTGATGATTTAAGTATAAATAAATTAGAAACATACTACAGTATTTGATGTCTTTTAAAGTCCCCAGGAGGTTAAAAATGGAGAGCTAGCAAAGAACTTGAGAAAATGAGAAACTTAGTGACATGAATTGTCTGACATGAATAGTCTTAGATTATTTTATGGATCCCCAAATACAGGCTGATTTGCATATTGTTAATTGATAGTGAAATCCTCTCAGGTTAATCCTGACCATCACATAAAGCAAGTAACACAGTTGGAATCTGTTTCAGCAAACGAGAATGTAAGTCTTTTTATAAGTAAGTCATCCTATGCTAAAATTAACAAATTTTAAGTTATAGGTTATGTTTCCTATAATTCCTAAAGGAAGTATCTTGTGGGAAAAGTGAAAGCATTTTTCTGTAATATGGGGCTTGGGCAGGAAGAAGAGGGGAAGAAAAAAGAAGTGATTATATTTGGTGGTTCCCAAAAGTTTTTGGGTAGTGGAAGCATTTGTTTCAATGGATCAATTTCTAAGTTAAAACAAATTATGAAGAACATTCCCTGTTACATTTGTTAGCTTTGACGTCAGTACTTCTCATTCTATTAACGCGCCTTCCCTGATTTCACAGAGATCAATAAAATCAAGTCTCTTATTCTTTTTCTTCTCCAGAAATCCTGCCAATAAAAACACTTGGCACTAAACTGAAGGTGGAAAATTAAGGAAGCACTGTATTTTCACATCACCTGGAGTGGATTTATGACATTAACCATGCGCTTTCCCTTTCTGGACCTTTGTGTCCTGTTCTGTAAGATGGCAGCCTGGGACTCCCTGGACTTTGAGATGCCCTAACCTCTGGCATCTTGGGAGTTAAACATTTTACACTAAGAATTTAACACCTTTACATTCTCCCTAATGTCCTTTCCTCCCCATACATGGACTTTATTAATAGAATCAGATGAAAGGTATTAATAGTTTTGCCTTATATTTGTTACCTTTAAATAAATTTTTACAGTTGCTTTGTTTTATAGCCATATTATAACCTTTTTTTTTTTTTTTTAAAGATTTTATTTATTTATTTGTGAGAGAGAGAATGAGAGACGAGAGCACGAGAGGGAGGAGGGTCAGAGGGAGAAGCAGACTCCCCGCTGAGCAGGGAGCCCGATGTGGGACTCGATCCCAGGACTCCAGGACCATGACCCGAGCCGAAGGCAGTCGCTTAACCGACTGAGCCACCCAGGCGCCCCAGCCATATTATAACCTTTTAACTGAGCTCTTTGTTTGCTACATTAAGGAGTTAGCACTGGTCCCTTTATATACCCTGATGTCTTTATTCTTGGGTTCTTATTTTTCTGTTGGTTGGTGTATATCTTCAAAATAGATTTTGAAAAGTACAGATTTTCTGAGAACATCCAACGGATATCTTTCTCTCGTGTTCACAAGTGAATGAAATTTTGACTCGGTGTAAAAATTCTCGGTCTAAATTTTTGGCCTCTCCGTGTGCTTGTAGCCATTGCTCTGTTGTTCTATGGAAATTTAGTGATGTGTACAAGTCTGATATTATTTATTAGTCTAATTCTTTTTTGCTGTTAACCTATAATTCTACCTGAACATTTGATTATTTTCTTTGTGGTTGCAATTTTAAAACAGCTGTCAGAGTTTGTCTAGAAAAAATTGCCTTAATTTTACTTTTGCCTAAATATAAGGCAACTGGCTTGATTTCTACTCAGAATAATGTGTGTGTGTGTGAGAGAGATAGAGACAGAAAGAGAGACAAAGAATGTGTTTTAATTGTTTTTCTCTAATTTTTCTGGTGTCCTTTTAAGAAAACCTAAAATACTTCGTGTAGATCGTATGTTCTTCGTATCTATTACCTAATATCTTACTCTTCTCTTTTTTAATTTGTAGTTTTACTTTTCTAAAGTTTTTCTCAGCCAGACAGATTCTGTATGCGTACTGTACGTACATGCTCTCACGTATGAGTTTTGACCTCTTTTTGCTCGTAGTGTATTTTTAAAAAAACTCTTACTTCTTTGGCTTACTCTATTCTTTTGTCTTATTCTTTTCTCTTTTCATCTCATCCTATTTTCTGCTTATAGGCTTCACCCTCCTGCTCCCCCAACCCCGTCCCCATTTTATTTTATTTTTTAAAGATTTATTTATTTATTTTAGAGCGAGAGCACGCGAGAAAGAGGGGGGAGGGGCAGAGGGAGAGGGAGAGAATCCTCAAGCCGACTTTCTGCTGAGTGTGGAACCCAGGCTCGGGGTTCGATCCCAGGACCCTGAGATCATGACCTGAGCCGAAACCAAGAGTCTGAAGCCAACCGACTGAGCCACCCAGGCGCCCACCCTCCCCATTTTAAAACAATCATGGTGTTTTTTTTTTTTTTTAATCCTACGAAAGATACCAAATAGCTTTTAAAATTTTTCTTCTTCCCATCGTATATCATTTTAAGGAAGTGATCTATTTTCTGAGTGACACGGTTAATATTCTTTTTGGGCTGTTCTGTAGAACTTTTCACCGGGACTCGGTTGACTTTTCCTTTGAATTCTCATAAGGAGAGCTCCACACAGTTAGAGCCTCTAATGAGAGTGATTCTGCCAGGCCGGGGTACAGTGCTCTCCTCCCTCACCTCCTGGACGTTTGGCCCTTGGAACTGATGGAAGACACGGCCTTTCGAGCCCAGCGCGCATTGCCGTCCGGCCCCTCCTCTTTCCCGCCCTGCCCACAGCACCCACTGGCTCAGAGAGGGCGCTTTGCCTCTCAGGTGCACCATGCCGTTCAT
The DNA here is from genome assembly GCF_004348235.1 of Phoca vitulina. Taxonomy (NCBI): domain Eukaryota; kingdom Metazoa; phylum Chordata; class Mammalia; order Carnivora; family Phocidae; genus Phoca; species Phoca vitulina. The sequence goes on along the minus strand of NW_022589724.1, from coordinate 9,710,271 downwards.
AGACCCGCTCCCACGTTCTGACATGTGATGGCTTAGACTTTTAGTCCTCAAATAGGCACAAACCAGCATTTTGATTACTTCAAAAAGCAACACCCATGCTGCAGAGTGGGATTTCCAAGTTTTCTGGTTGTTCCTGTCAGGCTTAATTTTCAGTGTTGACGGAGGTTTTCCTCTTTTTCTCTGCCTCCATGTGCATTTTAATGCCAGCAACTCGCTGCGGCAGCTGGCCAGACACCATTGCAAAGCAGAAATAAAACTACTGGGCCAGAGTCTGTGCACTTAAAACTCTCCACACATTGCTGAAGAGCATTCCAGAAACGTCGTACTGGTCTGCTCCTCTGTCAGCCAGAAATGGTTTTTCCCAGGGTTGCTTCTGCATCTAAATTACTGATGTTTCACAGAAATCACTCTTTGAGGCACACATTTTTATTATCATCTGCCGAATCGTGGCTCACGCTCGGCATTTGTACCTTTAAAGCGTCTAACTGACAAACTTGTCTTTTGTTTTGTCTTTCTTAAATATGGCATCAATGTGCTTTAGGTAGAAAAAGCCCAGAGTTTGTTATCAGGAGTATAAGCCTTGGTTTCCCCATTTACCTGCTGTGTGATTAGCACAAATTGTTCAAGTTCTCTGCGCCTCATCTGCAAAGTTCTCATTGACATTCCTGCGGGCACATGGCGAGGGGCACGCGAATAGAGAGGGCTGGGAAGGTGCTTTGTACCTGTAAATTCTGTAGGAATGTTGGCGGAGTAGTTGCGTGAGCAGGTTCTCCAGTCAGAAAGGTATCACCTCAGCCACGTCCTTGCTGCAGGGCCCTGGGCTGGATTTCTAACCTCCCTGAGATATGGTCTCCTCCGCTGTACAAATGGTGAATTCAACATGTATGCGGTGATGAGAATGTGATAAAATGGTTTTAAAAACATATGCATGCCCGTAGAGTTGCTATAAGAATTGTCAAATGAATGAAACAAAAAGGCCATGAGATGCATATGGTCCTGATGCCTGGGCAGCCGACGTGAGCAAACCGAAATCTAAGCCTGTGAATGCCTCAAGGTTGCAAAATCAAAACACTGAGGACAGCCACTCACAAACAGCCAACTGGGCTGTAAGCTACAGCCACGCACAGTATTGCCTTTCTTTGGTTCCTGAGCTTTATATATAAGCCTTTCCCCTGGCGTCTGCCGGAGGAGAGCTCCTAACTACTTCCAGTTTGGCTCTGCCCGATTCCAAAGTTTTGCTCGAATAAACTCTTAAAATGTTTAATATACCTCAGTTTATTTTTTAATAGGATTAAATGGGGGAAATAAACGTAAAGGTCTCAGTGGAGTAAATGGCACAAAATAAATGCTCAGTGATGTGAGTCATTGGAATAATCATTAAATTCTGTGGCAAGACACAGAACAGGTCACCCACAGGCACATACCTCTACAGGGTCAGAAGTCTTAAGTAAGATGATGTGCAGCAGTTTTATTTACTTAGCTCTTTTCTGTCTTAAGTCTGGCTCCAAAGCTATTCTGGAACACTGCTGTAGTTCTTTTCTTCTTTCTTCCCAGTCTTCCCCAGCCCCCACCGGCTTTTGTTCTATTTTGTTTTGTTTCACCGAAAGCCATCTGATGATTTGCAACAGTTTACTTGCAAAGGAATTTCCTTTGTTTTCTTTGTCTCACTCTCACAAACAATAAAACCAAAAATTCCCAAAGAAAAACCCAAAACTCCCCACCCCCTTTCTTCTACCCAAGATTCCAAATAATTATTTAACAAATGGTCCCACCAAATTATTTCTGTTGGGTTCTCCTTTTTTAATACCCTTGTCACATGGTTGCAGCGAGATCGTTTCTTACTGATTTTTCGAAGTTCCGTCTCAGTGGCTGATAGTCCGATGTGGTGAATGGGAATGATATATGGGGCTTGGGGGGTATTAAACAAAGCACACTAGGAAACGCGTCTTAGCAGAGTCCCTGCCACGTGGAGGGAGCTCACCTGGTGTGCTGCATTGTTCTGTTTGTGTCCATGAGGCAGAGCACAGGTGATGTCTAGTTCTGGGCAGCTGGGGATCAGCTGAGGCCTTTGTGCTGATGTCCTCGCAGCCCCGGGTTCCCCCCTGCTCATTGCTACTTTCTTCACTCCACCCTGGGCACTGAGCATTCTGGCACTCTCCAGTCATCTCCCTGCCTGCAAATCTCTGTCTCTGCGCTGGCTTCTCAGGGAGCCCAACCTGTAATACGAAACCGTCCTACGTAAAAGCCTCCATGGGCTTTCTGTTGATTCCAGTCATGAAGTTCAATTCTTTAGCATGTTTTTCAAGGCCATTCTCAGTCTAATCCCAAACTGCTTCTCTCACATCCTCCCTGAGAATGTTTCACACCTTTCCTTGAGCTGTAGGTCACTTTTCCCCCTTCCCAAATTGAATGATACTCTGTCCTGTCTCTCTGCCTTATTCCATACTTTTCTTCTGCTGCTGGCTGTTTATCTTTTATCTACCTCATAAATTCTTATTTGAAATATCACTGTTGAACTTCAGGTTTTACCCTTGTTCTGCTGGAGTATCTTATGCTTGCTTTGGCCACCACACTTCATGCCAGGGGATGGACTCAGGGGACCATGATCTTAATCTACCAGGGACCTGCCCACCCTGCTATGCAAGCCCAAATGCTGTCCGTGGAATTTAGTATTTGCTTATCCATCCTCATTCCCTTGCCTTAGTCCTAGCCAGTCCTCCCAGCTCTGGTCATGAGATTGTCCTAGGCTTTTGGTTTCTCTTGGTCTCTGCTTAGTCTTGAGGATTCCTTTATCTCAGATTCGGAACCTGACCTTCATTCATTCACAGCAACTGCTTGATTCAAGAAGTTTTTGGTTTCTTTCTACCTCTTCAGTATCTATGATTTTTCATTCTCATTTTTGGCTTTCCCATTCTGTCTGTATTGACAATTAGAATAAATCCCATTGCCATTCTGCATCTGTTATTGGGAATAGGGGACATTTTTACTGTCTTGATTTCCATGTGGTTGTGGACTCCCCGAGTGGGAGGACTCATGTATGTATCTTTGAACCCCCATTTCCTAGCTCAGGGCCTGCACCCAGCAGGTGCCAGTATGACGTGTTTGTGGGGTGGAAGATCATCAGATGGTGGAGGCTCCTCATCAGCTGCGCTAAAGTGAGAACCTGACACAAAGACATTTATGGTGCTCACTTAATTGAATTGTTTGGAATCTGATATTCTTTCTATGAGGTGGGCTAGTGCAGTGAAGCACCACTGTTAGGATGCAAGGGATGTTCAGGACAATTGGCAGTAAATGAAGGATGGCCTGTATTTCAGACACTGGGCCGAGTGTGATGATGATTTAAAAATAAAACCTACAGGGATTATATGCCCAGTATGCTCGCAATCTTATGGGGCTGACAAGACATACCTGAGAAACTGATTAGAAAACTATTAAGTTTTGAGAGAAAGCTACTGGTCGTAGGACCTGGGAGCTGGGAGACAGGAAAGAGGATGGGGATCCAGGAGGAAATGGAATCAGGACTGAATTTTAGTTTATCACCAGATTCACTGAACCTTCTTCAAGGCAAAAAACATGTCTTATTTATATTTATATGGGCAGCGGCGCCTTGCACACCTCCAGCTAATTCCCTAGTAGAGAGCCTGGCAGGTGGTCAGGTTATCATAAATATTAGATGAAGGACCATTGAAAGGCTAGAGAATCAAGCTCAGAGGATGGATAGGAGTCCCAGAGGACCTGCAGTGGCCAACAGCCATGGGAACAGTCTCCTTAGGCCTCCATTACTGGTACCACTTGCCCTGTGCCCCTCTGGATTATCAATGCTCTTGCCTCCTTTGTGGATAATTTTCCAAGTGATGCTGCATCTTTACATCACCCCCTGAAATTCAGACTTCCAGAGAGGCATATTCCATCCTCTGATTGGTGAGGCCAAGCCTAGGTCACATGCTGATGTCCCAGCATATGGGGATGGCAGTTAGGCAGAGATGTTGATTTCATAGTGGGAGCAATTCCTGCTTCTCTGGGGACTCAACCTGTGATGGTTCCGTCTCCTCCTCCCCGCCCCTGGGTAGAAAGCGCATCTAGCTGCTGCCTAGCCAAAGATGACAAGCATTCATCCAGGGATGACAAGTTATGAGCTTAGGCTTTTGGGCAACTTGTGTAAATTTTCTAATTCTGCCAGTCAACAATGGGCTGTACCCACAGAAAAGGCTTAGAGGTGGATAATTAGTCTCTCACATCTTCACCAGGGCTCTGACAGTTGGCAATATTTAACTACTCTTAAAAGAATGATCCATGAAACTTGTCTGGATCTTTTTCAGATATGAAAACTAAATCCAGCTTTCTCCTGTTTGCCTGCACACCTGTGATATGTATTGTCCAACCACAGAGATACCTTTGTAGTATGAGGAGGTTTCCTCAAGGGAGAAACACACACATGGGAAACAAGTGAAACAGCCAACAGTGAGTGGGCAAGACAGTTGAAATTTGGCTTCATGACCACCCTACACCTTCTGAATCATTGGAAGAGTCAGCTTGTAGTGGTAACAGACATGGTCAGCTGGTTATATCAGCCATATAATGTACCTTTTGTATGGGATTAAACATTTCTTCATGTTAGTGCTTATGCCATGTTTTCTTTGGAGTTCAAACTGAGCCTGGTGGATTTTTGTGTCTCCAATGAAACAGAAACCATTTTCGAAGATCAGGAAATGGGTTCTTTCTCTGGGAACTGATCATTGTGTGCAAAGAATCATTAATGAGCATATCAGCAATTTCAAATTTTGCTCATTATATTATGAATCCTTCTAAGCAAGGACAGTGTTTTTATTAACTTCTCATACTGGTTCACATTGTGAAGTGGGCTCACTTTATGGTTCGTGTCTGTATAGACTCCTACTCTTCATATCTAACAGTCATCTGTTTGGTCCTCATGATGAAACTCTGAAGCAGATGAAGTGTCATCCTATTTTACAGGTGAAGATAGTAAGGCTCACAGAAGTTAAAGGATTCATTAAGGTCACATTATAGGTAAGGGGCATGTTTAAGTCTAAATCCTAGATTTCTTATCTTCAAAGCCATAGCCTTTGCAACTAACATCATAATAAGCCAAATAAAGCAACTGGTCATAAATGATGTTTGGGTTGACACCTCCTGTTTTACATTTTTATGAGGACTTAATGATATCTTTTAACAAAAGATATTTTTTGAATGCTCTTGGTGGTGTTTCTGTACCATTTGAAAGTACATCATGACACTTCTCATCTCTAAATACTTCGAAATGGACATCTAAAGAGAAGGACAATTTCCTACATATTCGTAATACAATTATGAGTCATAAGAAAATTAGCAATAATTTCATAATATCATCTAATATCCAGCCCATATTTAAATTTTTCCAGTTGTATCAAAAACATTTTTTGGAGCATTTGAAACTGTTTTTGGAACAATCTAGGTTCCCACGTTGCTTTTGGTTATTATTTCTCTTAGACCCTTTTAATCTGGAGTAATCACACCCCACCTCCCACACTGTCTTTTTTTTCTTTTTTTAACCCCCTGACGTTTTACATTCTGGTGAGCTCAGGCTAGCTGTCTTATAGAATGTACTCCATTCTGAATTTCTCTGATTATTTTCACTTGGTGTCATTTAACTCATTTCTCTATCCCTTTTATTTCCTGTTAAATTGGAAATTATGTCTAAAGGCTTAATTAGATTCAGGGCAAACATTTTTGGCTAGAACACATCATAGGTAATGTTGCATATTTCATATTGCATCACATCAGGGGGTACAAAATACTAGCTTCTCCCACTATGAGTGGTTAATTTTAATTAATTGATTAGGTTGGTCACTGCCAGATCAGACCAACACTAAAGTTGAAAATATAGTACAAAGAGGGGTGCTTGGGTGGCTCAGGCGTTAAGCGTCTGCCTTCGGCTCAGGTCATGATCCCAGGGTCCTGGGATCGAGCACCCCACCAGGCTCGGCGGGAAGCCTGCTTCTCCCTCTCCCACTCCCCCTGCTTGTGTTCCCTCTCTTGCTGTCTCTCTCTGTCAAATAAACAAATAAAATCTTTAAAAAAATATATATATATATAGTACAAAGAATTCCTATACCCTTCAGTTGGGTTCTCCAAATGTTGGTATTTTTAAATATTTGCTTTATCATTTCATTCTCTCTTTATATCTATATCTATATATGTATATAATATTTTTTCCCAAGCCATTTGAGATAAGTTACAGCAATGCTCCTTTATTGCTATATGCTTCAATGGGCATTTCCTAAATCAAGGGCATTCTTTTATATAACCACAGTATAATGGTCACAGAAAATTAACTGATACAGTATTATTATCTAGCCTACAAACCTTGTAATTTTACCAGTTGTCCTATTAATATTCATTAGAGCAAAAGCATGTATTTTTCTGGTCTAGGATCTAATCTTGAATCATATACTGAGCTTGATTGTCATGCCTCTTTAGTCTCCTTTAATCTGAAACAGTTCTACAGTATTTCTTTTTAAGCATGACCTTGACATTTTTGAACAGTACTAGTCAGTTGTTTTGTACAGTGCCCCTCAATTTTGGTTTCCCTAATATTTCTTCATTATGAGATTCGGGTTATGCATTTTTGATAACAGTACCACTGAAGATACTTTTGTGCCCTTCTCAAGAAGTGCCTCATATCAGGAGTCATATAATATCTACTTTTCCAGTTACTAGAAATGTTGTCTTTGATTCCTTGGTTAATGAAAGTGGGTTCTGTTAGCCTTCTTCAGAAAAATCCCGTCGCCAGATACTGGAATGCACTTATTGGCTAAGGCCTAGGATATATTCTGTTTCCCAAAAGTGGGTGTTAAACCAGCTCTTTCCAATTCATTATTTTAAATTAATAAGCATCTTTTGGGGAAAGTACTTGAGACGATTGTATAAAAATCCTGTTTCTCTTCAAACTGTCACCTACTAGTATTAGCATATTTCAATGATTTTTGCATGAGCAATTATTACCTCGGTGGTTGCGAAGTGCTGATTTTCTAATTAGCTTTTTCCTTTTCAAGTTTTATTTCATCATGCACTTTATGTAAAAAACTTTTCTGTTGTTACTGTAATGTGAAAATGCCCAAAATGTTATTTTTAGAAGAAGTAAACCACTAGAGTGATGTCAAAGTTGCTTTATTAACTTATTTTAATATAGTCTCCCTATACTGTGAGCTCAGTGAGGGTAGAAATTTTTGTCGTATTCGCTGAAGGATTCTCAAGGGGTCAAACAAACCGTAGGTGCTCAATAAATATTTTTAAGTGTATTCTGTAGTCAAGGAAATGGAGACTGAAGGGGATAAAGTAACTGTATAAAATGGCAGAGCCAGGATTCCAGCCAAGTTGCCAACCTTTCATTGACCTCAATACTACAATAAGTGGGTGATGTTTATTTTGCACATGGTTCCTGACTTTGAAGAAGCCATTACATTGTGTTTTGTTTTGTTTTATTTATTTAGATTTATTTATTTTTATTTGAGAGAGTGAGAGAATGGGGAGAGGGGTAGAGGAAGAGAAACTCAAGCAGACTCCCCACTGAGTGGGGAGCCTGTTGCGAGGCTCCATCTCATGACCTGAAGACCATGACCTGAGCTGAAATCAAGAGTCAGGCACTTAACCCACTGAGCCACCCAGGCTGCCCCATTATGTTTCATTTTAAATGACATTCTGATGCTTACAGACTACACCAGGAATAAAAATTAATGAGACAGAATCAGTGGTAGAGCCATGTGGCCAACTCTATTCAGTCATGTCAATAAAAAAAAGCAAGACTGTCTTACATAATCCGATGGTGGATTATCCCCATTGTATTTCATGATGCCGGTAAAAGCAGCTGAGACAGGAGGCTTCTGCATGGTGGGAGGTTTTTACGCCTAAAAGCGAGATTTCAGAGCCGGGGTGTGCTTTCTGAGTACTAGATGTGGCTTAATGTAGAACAAACTCATGAGTGTAACACATTCCTGATTTCTTTCTCAGCATAGTTGATGCATTGCTGTGATGTAAGGCAAAAGAGACAAGATCTGAAGAAACTGGGGGGATCCATAGAGCATATCCATTGTATTTACCAGTATATACATGGAGTTGATATGGTTTCAGCTTAAATCATGTGACCGCAGAGGAAAGTCCGTGCTTATATTTGCTTAAATCTGTGTAGGGAAGGGTACAGCTCTCCAATCTGTCTTCTCTATGTGACCAAGTTCTGGGGCAAGACACAGTAGCTGGCTGAGGAATGGATCTCAGGTGGATGTGATAGCCTGTCCGTTCTCTTGGACATCTTGGTTCTTTACTTCCCATTGGTCTTGACAGTAGTGAAAATTAAGTTTGGGACACAAGAGGAGTCTTTAAATTCAGAATCTTTAGGCCATAATAAAATACTCTGGGAGTGGTAGTGTTCAGAAGCTGGTTAAATTTATACATTTTTTATGCCTCCAGCCATGGAGCAATGGTTGTCTAGATTATAATCTATTTTTACTGCTTCAAAAAAATGAAAATATCAAGTCATAGTAGAATTTTCTGGTGAATCAATCAATTTTTCAGATCACTATTGCTATAAACGATAAAACATTTCCGATTTTAAATATTCTTGATGGAAATTTTTTTCTAAAAGATGTTATATTAAATAGTTCAGGGGATACACAAATTTTTTTGGCTAGTAATATAAGGATAAAAATAATTTATCATCTGTTTGCTTTTTTTTTTTTAACATAACCAACTATTGCTCTTTCAAACCTTGTTAATTAAGATATGTACTCTGGAAATACAGGGGCTTCAAGTCAAACTTGTAGTTAGCCTCCTTACCAAGTATTTCGCTTGCTGTGCAAGGCATTTGAGACAGAATATGCATCTGTGTGGGACACATCAAGCAAAGGATTTATATCAGTTAGGACTTTTTTAGTTGCAAATGATAGAAAAATTTCATTAAACTGGCCAAAGCAAAAAAAAGATTTATTTACTCACACAATGGAGAAGACTAAGGGTAAATGTGGCCTTAGACAGGACTAGATATAGGGACTCCAAGGGTACTGGAAATCAGTCTCTCCCCATTTCTCCTCTCTACTTTCCTTTGTATGGATTTCATTCCCAGTCTCTCCCTTATAGTGACAAAATGGCTGCCAAGATCTCTCAGCTCCTATCTATAAAATTCTGAATTTTGAGAAAATGAGTCCTTTTCTACAAATAGTTTGAAGAAAAAGTTCTGGGCCCCGTTTTCACTGGCTCATATTTGGTAACGTTTTTATCCTTGAACCAATTCCTGTGTCTGGAGTAATGTAATGCACTGATTGGCTAAGGCCTATGATACCTTCCCTTTCCTGAAAATGGGTATCGATTCAGCTCTTTCCAAATCACATTGTACCAGAATGGGAGAGGAGCCGATTCTCCCCAGTAAAACCAGGTCGACAAAATAAAGAGGGATACACGAGGGATGGCAAATGAACATTAACTGTGTATATCCCGTTGAACCCAAATCATAACACAAATAGTTCTCTTTGGTGTAAAACTTTACATTTTTTGGAAACATTTTTACAGACGTTATTTCATTTAATCTTCAAGACAATTTCATAAGGGAAGTAGGAGGGATTGTTAGTCCCATTTTACAGATAGAAGGTTTATTTGGGAGACGTAAGGGTCCCTCCTTGCCTGCAGCAGCGCGGTTGAGCCGTATTAAGATCTCCTCTGACCAAATCCCTCCCTGTCTGCCAAAAGGCAGCAAGGGCTGTTTAGAGCAAAGCTTGTGCTTTGGTTCTATTTTGGTAACAGGGCATTTGCAATCTTTGGCCTCCTCACTGAGCCTGAACTTCTGGTTTCAGTTTTTGTACCAACCGCAATACCTCAAAGAGGAATTTTTACTGGAATATGGGAAAGGGAAGAAATCCTCATTTGTGTTATGTTTTATTGTTCCTGCATGGATTAAGAGCAACAAAACTGTCTTTACTAAATTAAGTAAATATGATGAATACCATAGAGCTGCTGAAGGCTGCAGCAGAAGGAATCGTTTAGCCCTTCCATTCCCATTTTGCAGATGTGGAGACTGAGGACCTCAGGGGAGGTCCCGAGGACATCACTGGGGACAAAAGTGGCCTAATTCCACAGATCTAGTTAGAAGTAGAGCTGGGACTAGAACCAGACTTTCTGGACTCCTAGCCATTGTTTCTCTCCTATTTGACACTGTTTTTCTTACTGGGTATGTACCATGAGGAAGATTTACAGTTCATTTATAGGACTAAACTGCTTTATTCGATTTACAATGGTATACCCAATAAAAAGAAGAACAAAACAAAATAAAAGAATGTGAAATGTTTTACCTCCTGAATTTAGCCCCATCCTGCTGTCCTCCAGAGTGTGCCTCAGCAACTCTCAACAGACCAAGCTTTCTAGTCATTGCTCCCTCACTTTAGGGTAGGATTGTCAAATTTAGTCAAATTTAGCAAATATAGAGGGTCCAGTTCATTTTTTAGTATAAGTATGTCCCCTGCAATATTTAGGACATACCCATGCTCAACAGTTATTTGTTGTTTACCTGAAACTGAAATTGAACTGGGCATCCTGTCTTGTTATCTGGCAAGATACTTTGGGGACTCACCAGAAGAACTTGACTTTGTTGGGAGAGGAGAGCAGTTAATAAACGTTGACTGATGATTGTGTTCAATCTCAGGGAAAGAGAAGATGGACTGGCTCAGAAAGACTCTCCTCTGGTTTCTCTCAAGCTTAAAGCTTTGAGGAAGGAGAGTCCAAACTGCTAGAGGACCGGAAGTGGGGTTAAGTCATGATCTCTCAAAAAGAAGTGCAAATTGCAACCTGAGTCGAGGTAAAGTGACTCAGGCAATGAGTTTGGGGGTGGGAGGAAGGAGGCTGGTGGCTCTCCTCCCAGAGCGCAGCCAGGGTCTACGCAAGGTTGACGAGTACCCCCGCCCTCTGCGCACCCACAAGCTCACCTTGTCTTCTTAAAATCAGCGGTTCCACAGGTTATTAGTTTATTTCTTTAACAGTTCTCTGATGAAGAAAATCCCTCACAATGAGGGACTCAGGACAAAGAAGGAAGAGGTTGGGTCACGAATCTGTCCCCTAAGGGATCCTGACTATGTGCCAGGTGGCCGTGTTAGCTGTGTGACTGGTAAACCTCTTCTTTCTTTCTTCCTTTTCTCCTTTAGCCTCTCACCTCTCTCTCCCTCTTCCCCTTCCCCTTCTTTCCTTCCTTCCTCCACCCTCCTTTTCCTCCTCTCCCATAGGAATCCATCCAAATGTGCTTTCTGTGTATCCTTTCATTTGTCTGCGTTCCTGCAAAATGTTCATTGTATTTTTTTTTTTAGAAAGGGGGTTGGGGGAGGGCAGAGGGAGAGGAAGAGAGAGAATCTTTTTGTTTTAAATATTTATTTGAGAGAGAGAGAGAGAGAGAGAGAGAGAGAGGTGGGGGAGGGGCAAAGGGAGAGGGAAAGAGAAACTCAAGCGGACTCTGTGCTGAGCCCGTAGCCCAAAGCCCAAAGCAGGACTCGATCTCATGACCCTGAGATCACAACCTGAGCCGAAACCAGGAGTCAGTTTCTCAACTGACTGAGCCACACAGGCACCCCAAGAGAGAGAGAATCTTAAGAAGGCTCCACACTCAGCGTGGAGCCCTGGGGCTCGATCTCACAACCCTGAGATCTTGACCTGAGCTGAAACCAAGAGTCGGCTGCTTAACCAACTGAGCCACTCAGGTGCCCCTTCATTGTATTTTTATATAGATGCTTTTAAAATTTACATAAATATCATGGTATTATACACCTCGTTCTTTTTAAATTAGCTCCCTAACGTGTATTTTAAGATTCATTTATGTTGCTGTGCTTACACTGATGAGGCAATTCGTTGGTTACTTTTAACTGCTTTTTTTTTTTTTCTTTATCTACGGTATGTACCTTGAAGGCCAAGGATGTTTTATGAATATTAGAATCGCCAGTGCCAAGTTTAGATGCTCACACTTAAAAAGTGCTGAAGCAATTTGTGTTGCGGCTTAAAAATATGGTATGAGTGGTAGTGCTCAATTAAAATTTGCTGAATTGAGAGGAATGAAATGCTAATGAAGAAAGCAGCCACTTGTTATAGATATTAAGGATTCTCTTAGGAAGAATTTCTGTGTTGTCAGAATCTTTGACAATCATCAGTTAGCATTTCTAACTTCAACTTAATACCAATGAGCCATAGTCATAAGTATCATTACCTTGAGACTTCTGAGTATAGTTGAGAAGGTTTTAAGATAGTCTTATTTAAAGTATAACTTTAAGGAAAACAAAACATACACCAGCATGTCAATTCCAGCTCACCTCGCAGCTGGGGTAGGATTAACCTTTAACGGAAATCAGTTAATAGCATTGCTCAAGTCCTATCAGTTCTCATGAAATGCAGGTCCCTATTTTGAATCAAATGAAATGTGGAAAATTCCACCTTCGTTTCCCTCATGTAGGGTACCTGAATGTTTGTGCAAGAAAAAGACAGTGACCCTGGTAGTAACCATACAACAATCATGGACCTAATTAAAGAAAAAAAATTTTAAGGTGAAAAATACCAACGATATTAGTGGATCCATGTCTTGTTCCTTTGCTTTCAAATGCTGTTTACTGAAGGAGCCCCAATGTCCATTTGGCTGGAGAGCCATGTGGAGGTGTCAGCTCAGCCATATGAGCTGTGTGTTGTGGAAGGAAAACCCCGACATGACTCTGGGGCACAGTGGGGCCTCTTGGAAGCAGGGCCCCGGAAGCCAGTCGCTCTCCCGCCGTCCCCTGCCTGAACCTTAAGAAGAGAGGAAATACTCAAAAGACACTTGGCTTGTGCTCTGGGATTCAGGGACTGGCTGGGGGCTGGGGAGGGGACATGGAGCAGGTGGTACGAAGGGACACCAGGGCAAGTTTACCTTTGGGTTCCTGCACTTTCAGAAAGAAGCCATCTTCCAAGAAAAGGATTATTATAAGTTCCTTCTCAATGTTACAGTAGAGTGCAGCCATTGAAATCGTGGCCTTTGGAGCCAGACCACCCTGGTTTTGCAGACCTGGTCTGCCACGTAGCAGCTGAAAGACCTTGGCCAAGTGGCAGAGCCTCCCCGTGAGCCTCCGTTTTGTCCTCTTTTAGTTATCTGAACAACAAGACTAAACATGTTTCCTTACAGGAGAACTTCTTAGGGTCTTTGATATGGTAATGCTCACTGTGACTCTCCCAGAGATTGTTAGAGTCATGTAAGGCTTCCAGAAGCATTCACCCTGGAGTACTTTTTTCTCAGAGCATCTCCGAGGGCTTTCTGAGCCACACACTTGGCGAATGCTGCTGTATGAGGATGTTCTAGACTGGCTGAGAACTTACTACAGCTCAGGCACTATTCTGAGTGCTTTACATGTATTATATTTATTTTTATACATCACCTGTATAAGATAGGTACTATTATTATCCCTCTTTTGTGAATGAGAATACGAAGGCACATAGAGGTAATCCACTTGCACATGGTCACGTAACTCCCTTAGTTATCTAATTTGTTATTCAACCTAGATCTTGAGTCTTTAGTTTCAATGGCTGCATTTTTCATTTCTACAAGTTCTATTTGGTTCCTTTACAGATCCATCCGTTCCTTTTATCAGCGTCCTGTCTCTTCGTTATAATTCCCATTCCTTCTTCTCTCTCTTTAATTATTTATTTTATTTATTGATTTTTTAAAAGATTTATTTATTTGAGGCAGCAAGGGGGGAGAGTATGGGGGGGGAAGAAGGAGAGAATCTCAAACAGACTCCCCACTGAGCACAGAGCCAGACGTGGGGCTCGGTCTCACCACCCTGAGATCATGACCTGAGCTGAAACCAAGAGTCAGAAGCTTAACCACTGAGCCACCCAGGTGCCCCAATCTCTTTAATAATTTAAAGCATTTATTTTGTAATGCCTAAGTTTGCTTTATAATTTCTGGTTCTTGGAGTGCAAATTATTCCATTTGCTACATCTACTAAATATCACAGTGGCTCATTTCCTTGTGTAATTTAAACATTTCTGCTAGTGAGTTTATCTCCAGGGTACATGGTTTTTGCGCTAATCGTTTATTTCTGGGGCTGCAGGGTTGCTGAATTTAGCAAATAAAAATACAGAATACCCAGTTAAATTTGAATTTCAGAAAAATAACAACTGTAGTTTTCGTGTAAATATGCCCCCCAAATTGCACCTTAAAAATTGTTTAACTTAAATTCACCTTTAACTGGACGAACTGTATTTTATCTGACAAATCTGTCTGGGGAAGTCCTCAGTACCCTGCTTTGTGGAAGTCTGTCTATAGAGTGATTATACAACTGAATCCAATTGGATCCACAGGAATTCCCAGGGGTCAGATCAGTTTTTGCACATTTTCTTGGCTTGGGATTCCTATAAAATGTAGGTTGTGGAAATTTGGTTGCTGGATGGTCATACTTCCAGGTTGGCCTGGGACAGAGGGATTGTCTGAGACACAGGATGTTCGGTGCTAAAACCAGGGAAGTGTTAGCAAATAGGGATCAGTTGGTCATCCTAATGCACACTCATGTGTAATGTGGACTGGGAGTCTAGATTTCTTATAGAAACTACCCGTCCTCCCTTTTTTCCTTTTCTACTTTCTGGGCCAATAGTAAAGTTCCTTGATCTATCTGAGGATTATTGTTCAGGATTTTTCTAATTCTCTTTTTATGAAAAGGGCTGCCTTTCTGAGGGTCCAAAGTTAATGCTGGTGCCTCTTCAACTGGCCATATCCCAATATGGATGTTATATTCCCATCTCTTGGCCCTCTGGCCGATTTTTGGGTTTAATACTCATGGGATGCCAAAGTGTTCACTGAGCTTTACTGGTCAGGCTTCGAGTTTCCCTTTTGTTTCTTGGATTTTCTTTTTCTTTCTCTGAAATTTGGCTGTGTGTATTTTTTTAGTTGTTATATTTAATGTAGCATGTTTATGCATTTCTGAAGAGACATAGTAACTCATTAACTGACCACCAACTTGGCAGGGTGATAAATATCTCCATATTAATTGCATTTTCTATAACACACATGTAAATAAAGAATTAATATTGTGAAGGATGTAATGATGCTAAAACTCTCCTCTGCTGATGTAGGGAGTGTAAATAGGTGCAGTCTTTTGAGATGATAACTTGAGAATTACCAAGAGTCTTAAAAATGTTTTTATGCTCTGGGGTGCTTGGCTGGCTCAGGCAGAAGAGCACGGGACTCTTGATCTTGGGATTGTGAGTTTGAGCCCCATGTTGGGTGTAGAGATTACTTAAATAAATAAAACTAAAAAAAATGTTTCTATGCCCTAACACAGGAATCAATCCTAAGGAAATAAAAAATGCAGGAAAAGTTTCAAGCAAAAATATATTTTTCATAATGTTTAGGATAAACAGTAGTTGGAAATAACCTAAACATCCATAAATAGGAGAATGATATACTATAGTACTTCATATCCGGGAATCTTATATAAAATTTTGTTTATAAAAATTTTTACTGAAATGGAAAATTGTGTTACATTTGTTTTTTGGGTTTTTGAAAAAAGATTTTGTTTATTCATTCGTTCATTCATTCATTCATTCATTTAGAGTGTGCACGGGGTGGGGGGAAGGGCAGAAGAAGAGAATCTCAAGCAGACTCCTAGCTGAGCATGGAGTGTGTTGGAGGGGGGGAGGCTTGATCTTACAACCCTGAGATCATGACCTGAGATGAAACCAAGAGTCAGGTGTCCAACTGACTGAGCCACCCAGATGCCCCTGTGTTCCATGTTTGTATTGAGTATTATATGTGCCACAAACTGTGATGAATATTTTATACTAATATAACTCCATAATTTCTGAACTAGATGTTATTATCTCCATTTTACAAACTGAGTCTCAGTTTTCTGAGAAAATCCCAGGGTGCCCGACTCCAAAGCTTATTCTCAAAATCTCCAAACTAGGAACAATCATATTTAAATTTTAGACTAGAAATCAAAAGTAAGTAAAGTAAAATATTAATGGTGGTTGCCTCCTGGGGGTGAAATTGTAGAAGTTCTGCTTTCTTCTTTATCCTTTTTCACAGTTTCAACATTTTCTTCATTAATATGTTCTTAGTATTAGAAAATAAGTTCTAAATTTAAAAAAAAATACGTTGATTCCATTCTTTTTCTTTTTTAGAGAAGTTCCAACTAATTACATTGGTTTTCCTTTTATATTTGTTTGGCATGAGTTTTAAAAAAGACAAACAATATTTAAAAAGATAACCCCCACCTAAAGAACTTTCATAACTTGAAACCTTGAAACACTTTTTAAAGGTAAGACTCACCTTTTTTTTTTTTTTTTTTGATGTACAGTTCTACTAGTGCATATAGTATATAACCACTGTGTTAATCAAAATGTGGTAAGGTTTGGGGCACTTGGGTGGCACAGTCAGTTAAGTGTCTGACTCCTGGTGTCAGCTCAGGTCGTGATCTCAAGGTCCTGGGATGGAGCCCTGTGTTGGGCTGTCTGTTCAGTGGGGAGTCTGCTTGAGATTCTCCCTCTGCCCCTCTCCCCACTTGTGGGTGTTCTCTCTCTCTCTCTCAAAATAAATGAATAAATCTTTAGGGGTGCCTGGGTGGCTCAGTCGGTTAAGCGTCTGCCTTTGGCTCAGGTCATGATCCCAGGGTCCTGGGATCGAGTCCCACATAGGGCTCCCTGCTCAGCCGGAGCCTACTTCTCCCTCTCCTCCCTGCTTTTGCTCTCTCTCGTTCTCTGTCACTATCTGTCTCTTTCTCGCAAATAAATAAATAAAATCTTAAAAAACATAAATAAATCTTTAAAAAAAAATGTGGTAAGTAAGGCTCCATCACCGTGCCTAAATTCCCTCATGTCCTTTTGTGGTCAACTCCTCCTCTGACCTCCAGACCTTGGTTACCACTGATCTGTTTTGTGTCCCTGTAAGTTTTCCTTTTCCTGACTATCATATAAATGGAATCATAGATAATTTATTGCTTTTTTTTAAATATTGCCTTTTGAGTCTCGTTTCTTTCACTTAGAATAATGAATTTGCGATTCATCCATATTGTTCTATGTATCAGTAATTTTTTTCTGAGAAATATTCCATTTATGGATGTGTCACAGTTCATTTATCTAGTCATTGGTTTAAGGACTTTAAGGTTGTTTACAGTTTTTGAATGATTATAAATAAATCTACCATAAACAGTCAGGCTCAGGTTTTTGTGTGAACATAGTTTTCATTTGTCTTGGATAAATACCAAGGAGTGGGATTACTGGGTTGTACAACATTTGTGTTTTTAACTTTGTAAGAAACTGCCAAATTGTTTTTCAAAGTAACTGTTAAAAATTTGCATTCCCACCAGCAAAGTATGAGGATTCTAACTGTTTGCATTTGTACCAGCACTTCTAGCAGTTGGTATTATCAGGGTGGGATTTTTCTTTTCTTTCTTTCTCTCTCTCTCTCTCTCTCCCCCTCCCTCCCCCCCCGTCTTCTCCCCCACCCCCTTCTTCCCCCACTCCTTCTTCATTCTAATAGCTGTATAATGGTTATCTCACTGTGATTTTAACTTTCATTTTCTTACTGACATCAAGTGTCTTTTCATTTTTTTGCCATTTGTATTTCTTGTTCAACAAAGTGTCTCCACATTTTTGCTTATATTAAAAAATTGGATTGCCTATTTGTTATTGTTAAAGTTAGAAAGTTCTTTATATATTCTGGAAACAAGCCCTTTATCAGCTATGTGTTTCACAAATATTTTATCTCAGTGTGTGGCTTGTCATTTCATTTTCCTTAATGATGTCTTTTGAAGAACAGAAATTTTAAATTTCAGGGGGTCCAATTTACTGATCTTTTCTTTTGTGGATTATGTTTTGTTAAGGTATGTAAGATATCTTTGCCTAACAAAAGGTCACAAAGATTTTGTCCTATGTTTCTTTCAGAATTTTTATAGTTTTAGGCTTTTTTTTTTTTAATTTTATTATGTTATGTTAGTCACCGTACATCATTGGTTTTTGATGTAGTGATCCACGATCCACTGTTTTCGTATAACACCCAGTGCTCTATGCAGTTCGTGCCCTCCTTAATACCCATCACTGGGCTAACCAATCCCCCCTCCCCCCTCCCCTCTAAAACCCTCTTTGTTTCTCAGAGTCCATAGTCTCTCATGGTTCATTTCTCCCTCCAATTCCCTTCCCCCATTTTTCCCTTCCTTCTCCTAATGTCCTCCATGCTATTCCTTATGTTCCACAAATAAGTGAAACCATATGATAATTGACTTTCTCTGCTTGACTTATTTCACTTAGCATAATCTCCTCCAGTCCCATCCATGTTGATGTAAAAGTTGGGTATTCATCCTTTCTGATGGCTGAGTAATATTCCATTGTATATATGGACCACATCTTCTTTATCCATTCATCTGTTGAACGGCATCTCGGCTCTTTCCACAGTTTGGCTATCGCGGAAAGAAGGGCCATATGTACCCCAATGTTCATAGCAGTTTTAGGCTTTACTTTGAGTTCTATGATTCATTTTGAGTTAACTTTTTTATGTTATGCATAGATGTGTTCTGGTTTACTTTTTGCACATGAATGTCCAATTTTTTCCTTTTCCTTTCCGTTTTCATTTTCTTTGTCTTTTTTTTTTTTTTTTGAGAGCAAAAGAGAGAGCAAACTAGCGGGGGGAGAGGCAGATGGAGAGAGAGAATCCCAAGCAGGATCCATGTTCAGTGCAGAGCCAGACATGAGGCTCCATCTCACCACCCTGAGACCATGACCTGAGCTGAAATCAAGGGTCGGACGCTTAACCTACTGAGCCACGCAGGTGCCCCTGAATGTCCAGTTTTTTCTATATTATTTGTTGAAAAGGTACTTTCATGTTTGCTAAAAATCAAATAAGTGAGTCTACTTTTGAACTCTATTTTGTTCCACTGATCTGTGTGTCTGTTCTTTTGCTATTGTTATGCTGTCATCATTACTGTAACTTTATATCTTAAGTCTACAAATCTAGATGTGAGTCGTCCAACATTGTTATTCTTTTCCAAGTTGTTCTGGTTATTCTTGTTCCTTTGTTTTCTACGCACTGACTCTGTAGATCAATTTGAATGGAATTACCATCCTAACTATATAGAATTTTCTAACACATGAGCAGAGTATTGCCATTTACTTAGCCCTTTTTGATTTTTTAACTGCAATTTGTTTTAATATATAGATCTTACACATGTTTTGTTAGATTTATTTCTAAAGATTTTATTTTCTGGTGCTATTTTAAATGCTATTGTTTCTTTCAATTTCAATTTGTAATTGTTCATAATAGTATATAAAAATACAATTGATTTTCATTATATTAACCTTGTATCCTATAATCTTACTAAACTCACTTATTCTAGTAATTTCTCAAAAGATTCCTTGGGAGCGGGCGCCTGGGTGGCTCAGTCGTTAAGCGTCTGCCTTCGGCTCAGGTCATGATCCTAGGGTCCTGGGATCGAGCCCCACATCGGGCTCCCTGCTCTGCAGGAGGCCTGCTTTTCCCTCTCCCACTCCCCCTGCTTGTGTTCCCTCTCTCGCTGTGTCTCTCTCTGTCAAATAAATAAAATCTTTAAAAAAAAAAAAAAAAAAAAAAGATTCCTTGGGAGTTTTTATGTAGACAATCATGTCATCTATGAAGGGAAATGGTTTTATTTCTTTTTCTATAATTTGTATTCCTTTTATTTCTTTTTCTTTCTTTATTGCATTGGCTAGAACCTCCAATACAACGATGCATAGGAGTGGGTACAGTGAACTATAAAGTGGGTTTTACATAGTTAGAGCGATTTAAAACAATCGAAATTAGAATAAAATTCATATGTGTGTCATATGTGTGTGTGTTAGGGTGACTAAAGGATTTTTTGTTTTCTCAAGACATTTGTAGTTTTATCAATGAAAGTCTTGTGTCCTGAGAATCCTGTCTGCCCCAGGCAAATGCTTAGTCATCCTAGTGTGTGTGCTGTGTGTTTGTGGCAGGTGCACGTGTGTGGGAGTGTGGGGGGTGCCCAGTGTGAAGGTGAAGAGTCGGGGATAAAATGACTTAATTCTCTTCCCACACCTACCTTTAAATTACATCGTCACTTGTATTTATTAATACTGTCTTTTATTATATGAAATATGTATATAAGAAGAGGAGGAAGCTGGGGACAAAAAAAAAAAGAAGAATTTATCAGTTTGGGCACTAACAAGTAATTATAGTTAATCAGAAATAAATATTATCTATGAGTTTATGTTCTAAATTGGGCACTGCTTAATTGAGAGTCAGATTAGTACAGAAGATTTAGAAAAAGAATTTCTCTCTGGCTGCACCTTATATTTCATAAATAAACAGGCTCTGCTTTTCCTATTTGGTTAAAATGTTTTTTTTATCTTTATGTTTTCTGAGCAAGTAGTCATAAGAGGAAAATTCATGTAGCCATGTATGGCTCATGCCAAAAAGAAAAAAAACCACTAATCCTGTAAACTTTTCCAATTTAGAATTTTGTACAAATCTGTCATATGTCCCAGTGAATAAAATTAATAATTATTCATCCTAATATATGCTTTAGTACCAGTCACATAAAAAAAAAAGTAGTTTTGGCATAATCTTCCATAGTAATCCTTAGGACATTCATGAAAAACATACTCAAAGTATCGTCTGAGTCATTTCATTTTTGAATAGGATTTGTGGAGTGGAGTTAAAATAAATCTGAAATGAAGAAGCCCTTGGTTATATTGACTACAAATATTATCATAGTAATTCATCTTTTGGGGCTTTTTTTTGCCTTGCATGAATCATAGGCAGTCAAGGAGAGCAGACACAAACGCAACTGAGCAAGAGTAGTTTAATCCACCCAGTTTTTCTGAGTCTAAAAAGCAGACTCACATCTATTTTCCAGTGTCTGTAACAGAGCCTCAGTCCTCTTGTCCACACCATTTGGCCAGTTACTTCCTGCCTCATCCTCCCTATGTCGGGGGCCCACTCTCCACCATCAACTTTACCATGTTTTTCCCACCCTCCCTTTAATGGCATGTCTATGCTAAATATGGCAGTCATGCTGTGATTGTTACTTTTTTAAGGACACACATATATTGCACATGTAATCTATAATTATGATTGGTTGGAGGAATGAAATTGAGAGTTGTCCAGATATTCCTGTTCTTTTGAAATATTCAACTTTATGCTTTGGCTTCTGGACTATGATTCAGGAATGCCTGCTGTGAGCCAGAGATTGTTCTTCAAACTGTGCCACACTACCTCATAATTTGCAGGAATTTAAAGAGCTTTCTTTTCCTTCCTTCACATCCTTCCCTATCTCCTTACCTTCCCTGCCCTTGCCTGCTCTGACCTTAACTTTCCCTCCTCCCCACCCCTTCTTCCTCACCAGTCTCTTCCTTCCTTCCTTCCGTTTAACCTAATGCACACTGAGAAAGCCTAATAGCCTATCGGTCTGCTTTTTAATGCAGAGCTTAGAGAACAGTAAACTATATTTTTATTTTTAAGGTATGACTTCCTCCTTCCTCATCAGCTCTTCCTCATATATTCTCAGTCTCAGTTAATGACCCAGATAGAAACCACAGAACCATCTTTGATGTTCTTGTCTTATTTCCTCCTCAATCAACATGTGACCATTTTTCTGTCCATTTTCACTTCATTTCTTCAGTCTGGCCTCTCCTCTCTGTCCATGTACCTTCACCCTAATTCAGGAGATATTTTCTCTCCTAGACCAGAGTAGTAACCATTTGATTAATCTCCCTGTGTGTTTCTTTGGGCCATCATACCAAAACCATCACAAACTTGGTGGCTTAAAACAACAGAATTTTTTAATCTCACAGTTCAGGAGCCAGAAGTTTGAAATCAAGGAGTCATCAGGATTAGTTCCTTCTGGAGGCTCTGGGGGGGAAACCATTCCATGCTTCTCTCCTAGCCTTTGGCGTTGCCAGCAATTATTGGCCTTACTTGTCTTATAGATGCATCGCTCCAATCTCTGCCTTTATCTTCATGTCACCTTGTTCTCTCTGTCCTTTTCTGTCTCAGATAAGGAGTTTCTCATTAGATTTAGAGACCACCCTAATCTAATATGATCTCATCTCAGTCCTGATCTTAATCACATCTGCCAACACCTTATTTCCAAAAAAGGTCCCATTCTGAGGTTGCAGTTGGGTATGAATTTTTGGCAGGTACTATTCAACCCATTTATACATCCTGATCTCATGTCTCTTCACTCCATACTTTTTATTTCATACAACACAGGGTCATTTTTTTTTTAAACACAGATTTTATCATGCCATAATCCCTGCTTGAAACTCTTCTTTAATTGCCTACCAGCCAAAGAGCAATCCTTTAACTTGGAAATCAAGGATTTTTATGATCCAGATGCAAACTTCCTTTAAAGTTTTGTTTCTTTCTACTCCCTTCCAACTTGAAGCATCAGACTCTTTTGCCCCATGGGGATACTTTCTTTATGTGCCTTGGCTCCTGGTAATCTGTCTGTTGACTCTCTCTAGAATTCCCCTTCTCCTTGCACAAAAGTACCCCAGCCATGTTCCAGGCACAGCTCACATGCCACCTTCTAGATGAAATCCTCCAAGCTTTCCTTTCTGTTCTATTCCCTTTCCCAGCATTTTGTGCATCTCCACTATAGTATATGTCACACTAGACATTTTAAAGAGATTACTAGTTAATCATATGATGAGGTTTTAAAGGAGAAGGTTGTGTCCTTATGCTTCTCTGCAGTTCCACTGAGGAAAATCACAGTTGACATGTAGGAGTTGCTCTAGCGTAGTGCTTGAGTGCTTGGGCTGGAGACTGAGATCATCTGGGTCTGAGTTTCTGCCCCAGAGCTAGCGGCGTGACTTTGACACGTTACTTATTTAAGTTTCAGTTTTCTTGTCTATAAAGTGGGTGAAATCACAGTGCACACCTAACTGGATTGTTGTGAAGATTTAATGAGTTACTCCATGATACATGCCTAGCACCATCTTCCACATATAAATACTCAACAAATCCTATCTCATTATAAGAGTCGCTCAGTTTGTTTTCATTAAGGGAGGCTGAGGTGAGTGGAAGGATGGATGGGGGGACTGAATAAATGAATGAACACACATAGATTGATTTCTCCCTTTCTGGCTGTATTTCTATTAGTAGTTAGTAGTTCTGTTAGCTTTCTCCATTTTTGCCAGGCTTCAAACATCAGGCATCTCCTCCTTCCCTTGCCACTCATATTCATCTATCTATGCATGAGTGCATCCAAACATGTCTTCATTTATTCATTCTACAAGTATTAGTGACTGACTGAAAGTCCTTGGAAACATCTTCGCCTCTCAGTTGGAAATTAAAGGGTCAATTCTTATCACTCAGCTTTTTGGTCTAGTAGAAGAGGTACACTTGATCAAAATAGAAGGTACAAAAGTGAGATAAGTACAAATAATGTGTGATCAGCATCTGGGGCAGAAGGTAGATGTAGAGAGTCTCTTCGTGTGGGAGTATCTAGAAAGGGGAGTGGGAGAAGGTGGCATCTGAGGTTTATTTCTTCATCTCATAAAGTTTCAAATGGGTGTTCCTGGTCAGCAAGTGGCTCT
The DNA here is from genome assembly GCF_004348235.1 of Phoca vitulina. NCBI lineage: Eukaryota > Metazoa > Chordata > Mammalia > Carnivora > Phocidae > Phoca > Phoca vitulina. The sequence goes on along the minus strand of NW_022589724.1, from coordinate 9,686,700 downwards.
CTGATGGCAGACTGTCAGGGACTTCGTCCCTTCCATCTTTTGACTCTACCACCTTCATTGCATGACTCCCAACGTTGCCATGCTTGCCTGCTTCAAGCAGGCAGAAAGGGAAGTGCATAAAGGATTGATTTATCAATCTGAGAGATTTTGATGACTCATATTTGGAAATGGTATTCATCACTTCTACTTATATTGCATTGTCTCAAACCCAGTCTCATGTCCAAGTCTAACTGCAAGGGAGGCTAGGAATGGTAATCTCACTGTGTGCCCAGAACAAAGAGGAAATGGGTATGGTGAATAGCTAGCCCGTCTCTGTCTCAGTGCATGAAGAATATAGAATGGCCTGTATGTGCCATTCATATTCTGTGTGAGAGTATATACATAATAGTTTAAAATAGCCTCTTGCCAACCAGGAACTGTGGTCATCAGGAAAATGCTGCTATAGGAGCACTCATGAGGAACAGAAAAAATGAAGTTTGCTCATAGGCAAGCACCAATGTTAAAGGGATAATTCACTTTGTGTGCTAGTTCTGGGCAAGTGCATTTTCAGAAAGAGAGTAAGAACAAGTTCCCTTTTTATTTTCATGAAGCTCTTGTACAAATCTTTCTTCTGAGCAACCAATTCATTTAACTAACTTCCATTAGATACCATTACATTAGCATTTCAAAAACATCTCAAACTCATAATATCAAAAATTGAACTCATTATTCTTTCCCTCTATTTTTCCCCAGACATAAAATTCTTTTCATTTTTCAAAATAAAGGTAAGAAAAATCCAGCTATAAAACCAAGCTATAGATTTTTTAAAAACTTTTTCTTGAATCTTAATATACACATGTTATCAGTACATAGCTCAATGACTTTTCACAAACTAAATATACCCATGTAACCAGCACTCAGGTCAAGAAGGAGAACCTGGGAAGCATTCTGGAAGTTACCCTGGGTCTGACTTCCTGTTTCTATTTACCAACTCCTCCCCAGTCTCCCAGTTATTATCCTTACTTTTAACAGCTTACTTTAACTTTTAAGATTAGATTGACTTGTTTTTATACTTCATATAAATGGAATCATGCAGGGTGGACTCTTTTGTGTTGGATTTCTTTTGTCTCACATTATGATTGTGAGATTTATCCATATTGCTTTGGGTAATTGCAGGTCATTAATTGATTTATCTATTGTATTTCTGATGGATAGTTGGGTAATTTCCTGCTTTTGGCTTTACTAATAATACTGCTATGGACACTCTAGTCCCCTCTAGTGCCTTTTGGTGACCACCTATGTGCTTTTCTTTAAGGGATCTACCTGAGAATGAAATTGCTGGTCATAAAGTATTAGGCAATCTTTTTAATCTTCAGAACCAGCTTCAGACAATTTTATGTATCTGGTTTTGTTCTCTGCATCATCTGACATCCCAAAATCTAATGCTCCTGCTTGGAGCAAGGCTAAAGAAGATTTGCCCACCCATTGTTTTACAGTCCTTCTATCCTGCTTATGGACAGGACAAACTAATTGTTTCTCAGCCTTCTTGGCTTGGGGTGATAGGCTCTGATATCTTTGGGGTGTCTTCTCACTCAGTTGGGAACAATAATTCGGAAGGAGAAGGTACCTGACTAGCTGATGATGATGAGGCCCCAGTGAGGAATGGGATGTAATAAACTCTTTCAAAGGACTAATAACCTTGCAAAAGCATCCATCCGTTGGTTTCCTATTGTTGTGTCATCTACAGAAGTAAAATCCGTCTGTCTTTTCTTCAAATGCCCTTGGAAGGCATGACTATGTTGTGAAGGGGTCAAAGAGCAAGGAGGCAGGGGCCACAGCAGGACATGGTGCCAGAAAGATTAAAGTGCCAACCTCTCTACTTTAGCTGCTCTTCCAGGCATCTGGTCACCTGGGCCAGGGATCTGGGAGTCAGTCTTCTCTTTGCTTTACTTACACATCTTATCAGTCATTAAATTTCATCCATTCTGCCACTATTGTCTCTCAGACCCATTCTTTCTCATTCATCCCTGCCACAGTTCTGTCCCACATCATCTTTCTCCTTCTGTCATCATTGTTTTAACTGCCCTTCTATTCCTCACCTCCTCTATTCCTCACCTCCTCTCATACACCTTTCCTCCATCCATCACTTCTCTTCATCTGCCAAGGAGGGGTGATTCTAAAATAGAAATTTGGTTGAAACATTAGTTTGTTCCCCAAAAAAACCCTTCATTGATCCCCATGGCCTTTAGTATAAAGCACAAATTCCTTGTTTGGATATATCTGACAAGGTAAGGACCAAGGATTAATACAACTGACTTTCTGTTTCTTCAGCCCCATGTCTTGCTACTAATCTCTCTTCCATAGAACCCTTTGCTCCAGCTACACTGAACATCTTGTAATTCTGGGGAATATCATACTATCATTTTGCATACATTGTTCTCTCAACCCTCCTTCTGTATGCCTTGCTTTCCTCTGCTATTTCCTTTCTTCTTCAGGCAAAACTTATGATACCAGGTAACTTCTAGCCATTCTCTGACTCCCTCAAAGTCGGGATGGAGTCCTTCCTCTAGACTCTAATAGACCTTGTACTTTCCTCAATAACAATACAGGACAATCATCTTTCTACCCCTTTCCTAGCGATTCTCAACTTTGGTTCTACTTTGGGCTTGACCCCTATGATTATAATTTAATTAATTAGCAGTAGGGCCCACAAGTACTTTTTTTAAAGCCCTAGATAGTTTTAATGTGCATCCAGGATTGAGAAACTCTCTCATAAGACTGTAAGTTCCTCTCATCTCAGAATCCTTTTTAACTAACTGTATCTCCTCAGGGCCTGCTCGGAGTGGGTTCTCCAGGTCCTCAGTCAATATTTGTTGAATAAATGAGTATAGCTCATGAAAGAGGAAGTTGTTGGGGCATATTTAGAGGTTCAGGAAGGGGACAGGTTATTCCAGTCTCTGCTCAAGACCAAGGATCTTTCCTTGAATACTCATCCCAGCAAAGCCTGGCCAAGTTAAAGATGCTGGAAAGGTGCCAATCCCCTACCGGGAAGATGTTTAATACTAGGATGTTCCATCTCCATTTGCACCTTTCAACCTCACTGGTCCATCAATCACAAACTTTCTATGCATGAGTGAATCTGTGGAAAGAGTGGGAGTTTCCTAGCTCTGCAGCTTATGGCGTAATACAATAATTAATAGAATAAACAGAGTTTATTTAAGTGGGAAGGCAGGGGATCGTGGCTGTTAAAATTATTTTTTATGGCTCTTCTCTAATCTTTCAGAGTTGCATTTAATAGAAGACATTCCTGTTATTCAAAGAGAAGCTATTAAAGTGGCTTATATCCCCCACCTTTTGTACACTACAAATAAGAAAAAAAATTAAACTGGTCATATTAGCTGTGCTCACAGTGAAAGCTTTAGTTCTGAAGTTGTATTTTTCTCCATTATGTCTTTAAGACACAGACCCTAGCAGCTCATTTTTGGCGCTTCATACATAGCAAATACTTAAATTCTTTCTGAATTCAGGGAGGGAAAAAGAGATGATATTTTCAATGGATGCCAGCCTGCAGTCTTTTATTTTCCCTTTCTTTCTCTCTCTCTGCCTGTATGATGAATGCATCCTATTTTGCAGTTTAGAACTGTTTTATTTTTAATGTTTTCATGAGGAGAGTAAAAGCCTTCACTAAGTCTGAAGAACAACTTGAAGTGAATTGCAGTCCCTCTAACAAAGACAGCCTCGTTTACAGGTGCAGTCTCCCTGTTGGTCTGGTAACCTTCAGTGGATCCTGGGTCCTGAGGCAGAAGATTAGTGGTACTATATGAAACCAGGAACCCAAACAGGACACAGGTTATCATTTCAGGAAAAAGTGGAAGGGGGATAGAGATTTACACTCTTTTTGACACAAAGTAGATCTTTCCTGGTAAATGCTGCACAAATAGAAATAGGGTGGTGATGTGATGGGTGGGTTCCTGAGCCTTTCGTGTTCTGTGCTTTCATTCCTAACACAGCTCAGTGAGAATGGGCTCCTGTGCCTGAATATCATGTGTCACCAGTGTGGTTGCCTCTTGTCTTGGGCCCTCGACTTCATTCTCCACATTGCTTCCAGAGTATTCCTCAGAATAGATGATTTCCCCCTGTTTTCTTGAGTTTAAATGCCTCTAAGGCTCACTGACCACCCACAGGATAACTACTCCACCTCTTCCTTTGGCATTCAAGGCCCCCAAATGTCAGGCCCCATTATTCCTCTCCTGGAAGTATAAACACACTTGCTTGATTTTAGAGTTGAGTTTGAGGCCTGAGAAGTGAGTGACTTCCTCGGGATCACACAGATAGCAATAGAGTTGAGGTTTAGCCGTCTGACTCCTGACCAAGCTCTTTTTCCACCACATTGCATTGTCTTCACATTTAGCTTCTGCTGCCTCCTCTGTAAAATGGGGTTAATGAAAACAACTCACCTGAAATGAGGGCATATGCTGGCGAGCCTCCACAGTGACCCACATTAACTTCACCTCCTGGTTTTTGTGCTCTATGTAGTCTTTTCCTACACTGGGTAGGACTGGCCTGGGTAAGCCAATAGAATACTGTGGAAATGATAGTACGTCACTTTCAAGGCTAGGAAAACTTGCTCTGAGGGAAGTCAGCTTCCATGTGTTGAGCCCACTCAAGCAGCCTTATGGAGAGGCCACATGACAAGGAACTGAGGCCTCCTTCCAATAGCCAGAAAGGAACTTAACACATGTAACCGATAGCCATGGGAGTGCACCATCTTGGACATGGATCCACCAGCTCCAGTCAAGCTTCAAATGGCTTTAGCATGGATGACATCATAACTGCAACTTTCTAGGCTCAAACCACCCAGCTAAGCCACTTCTGAATACCCAACCAATAGCAACTGTGAGATAATAAATACTTGTTGTAAGCCACTAAGTGTTGGGGTAATTGGTTATGCAGCAATAGATAACTAATATAGAAGTTAGAAAAACAACCTCTTGAGATTGTTTTTAGCCTTCAGGTCTGAGATTTTATGAGAAAATGATGATTTGCCCTTCTAACACAGAAAAGAATCTATCCTACAGCTAAATAAGAAGGCTGCTCAGTGGTTAATGATTGATTTTCGATGCCAGTGACTATAATTAATTTATCAAATTATCCCCATTTGAATATAGAGGTATTTATAGACAAAAAGAGTCTTCCCAAATTCCTCCTTTCACTCATGCTCCCTCCTAGTGGTACAGGTACCAGTGGATTCTACCCCTAGAGTTCTCTTCTCTGTCCCTTCCCCTCCATCTTACAGCCAGAGCCACAGCTGAGACTTTTCTGGTGTCCTTACCTCCTGCCTGAACTATTCCAATGACTTTCAAAGTCTCTGCCACTCATTCATCTTCCATGCTGTTGCCATGGCATTCCCGACCCCAGATCTGGTGATTTAACTGCCCTGTTTGAAAACACTCTCTTTCATCCTTATGCCCCTCAGCTAGTGGCACAAAGCCCACCATGACCTAGCTCTTGCTGGCTTCTTCTTTCTCCCTTCTTTGGCCCTAGACTTTAGCTTCACTGTATTATTACCTACATTACTGTAGTTCCCACACACTTCTTCGTCCTTGCTCATGCTGTTTCTTCTACCTAGACTGTCCTTCTCTAATGCCTAAATGCTTTTCTCTCTGTCCTGCCTGATAGTAGGTTGGTAGCCCCTTCTCATCTTCAAGACTTAGCTCCTGAGAAGATCTCCCTTGGTGAACCACAAAGTTGTTTACTTTCTCTCTTGGGCCTCCAGGCACCTCGTGTGCCCTTCTATTGAAGCATTTAACACTAATACACTAGGTAGGAATGCTTTGTTCACAGATCTACGTCTTCACACTAGACTGGGAATTCCTAAGAAATAGTCACTTTGTTTTATTATTCATCTCAGTGTCCCCAGAACTTTGTTTTGGGCCTGGTGTGGAACAAATGCAAGCTAAATTTCTTTTGAGTGGAAGGATGGATGAAAGAATTAAAAATAGTTTCCTCCAGGAATATATCATATCCTTAGTTGTTTAGAGTACATCTGGACTGTTGAATTGTTTTTAGAAGTTGGTCTGCCTCTTTTATTCCCTAAAGCCTGTCGGATATTTTAAATTTAGCTTTAATCTGTGAAAACTACAAAGATCTTAAGTCCTGAAGAGTTATTCAGGACAAGACTGGGCAGGTTTTAGGTCTGGGTAGGGATTGGCTCAGGGTCTGGTTTGATGAGGGGTCTGGGCTCTGCCCTAGACTGGTTAAGTGGGGTGAGGAAGGAGCAAGGGTGGTTCTCAAAGATGCCACAGTGGCTAGCAGCAGAATGAGATATGGAAAGAAAAAGGCAAAAATGCAAAGAGGGTCCAGGAGCAGATAGAGCCTAGAGACGTGGAGGTCCAGACTGGTGGATGGTCAGAGTGATAAAGGACGAGAAACTGGATCAAGTAATGTCTGGAAATGCAGCTGGATAGGGAGATCTATTTGGAGGAAGCAAATGTGGCCAAATCATCTCACTTGTCCATATGTTGCTTTCTTTATCTATAAAAAGGGAAAAATAATAACACTTAGCTGATAGGATTATTGTGAGGATTAAGTGCATAAATAACTCTTAGAAGAGGGCCTGCTACAGAGTGAGCATTCATTACATATTATTCATAGTCATATTACTATGTATTAGTATTAATTCAAGGTCCTAAGGATGACAATGGCTTTCGGACAAGTCAAGAGGTCTAACAGGCTAAAGTAAGGTAGAAGCCTACCCCCAGGGCCCAGTTCAGACACAAGAAAGAAGACAGAGGCCCGATACTGGACCTGAGGCACAAAGTCAAGATTGGGTCTGGGGAATATGGCAGAAAGGCTGTTCTAATGAATAAAGCAAAGCAAAGCAAAACAAAAGAAAAGAAGAGAACACAAAAGACCTTTTATTGACGCCTGCTTATGTTTCAGGCTATCCAAAGTCCTCTTAAAAAGGTATTGGTAAAAGCATATAAAATTACTGTTTGTATGGATCAATAATGGTGGAGTATTGGTGATTTCATATAATTTAACCTCATACATCACACGGTATCCCTGAATAGTTTGGAGTATGATCTATAGAGTCCCCTGTTTACTAGCTGTGTTGACTTTGGGCAAGTTATTGACCCTGTATGCCTCAGTTTCCCCACTTGTAAAAATGAGGAAAATAATATATATTATGCCTTCATTGGGTTATTGTGAGGATTAAAGAAAGTTAGAGGAGTACTGTGAAGGTTCAACCTGTTTAGAAATGTGAACTACTTTAAAATATCTTATTGTACAGCAGATAGACTACAAGGAAAATTTTGGAGTTTACTGTCTGGATTGTGGTAATGATAATATGATTGTACACATATGTCCAAACTCGCCAAATGGTAGGCATTAGTTATGTGCAGGTTTTTTTTTTTTGTTTTTTTTTTTGTATAGCAATTATACCCTAATAAATCTGGAAAAACCAAAAGAAATAACTTGTTTAGAAATGTGCCTGGCACATAATAAGTATTCAATAATATTATTAGTCCAGATTCCAGAAAACAGTGCCCTCCATATGATATGTAGTCAGTGCATCAAAGGAATGTATCAAATGAATGAATGAATAAATCCACGTAGGGCGCTGTGCACAGGGCCTGGCTCATTTTACACCCTGTTAGCTACTATAATTATGTTTTCTCATTAAATCTTAACAATGGTTCTATGAGATAGCTATTGTTTTCTTTGTTTTATTGGGTGAGATAAACTAAGTTATAAAGAGGTGAGGTAACTTTTCACAGGACATGCAGTAAGAACAGGCAAAACCAGCATTAAAACCATGTTCGTCTGACTCTAACATCACAATGGGCTCAAAGTCCAGGCTTGGAGAGGCCAGAGGGTATTTGATGTTTCCTATTTTTGAGCTGGGGCTGCTTCAATCCCTCTTGCTTCAAATCAGGATGGGCCCCTGATTCTGGGGGGTAGGGGGGCCGAGCCTGCGGATGGGGTTGCATGCCCAGTGGTGCATACAGGAAGTCAGGCCAAAGCCTTAGATTATAGTTGGATTCACCATTTAGCTTCTAAGTTTAACTCTGGAAAAGCATTTTCCTAAAAAGATCATTGTAATGAAAATAAAGGGAGGTTGCTTCTGTAGACCGTTGCTTCTGGAAGTCTTGAACTGCAGCTGAGGAAGGGTGGAAGGTTCAGGAGTATACCTGCCACTGCCAGCATCTTGGTGTAGGGCCTGGTGTTGGGGGAATGCATGTGAGGCTCCAGCCAGCCTCTGACCAGCTCTGACTTCTGGGGACTCGAGATACGAGCTGATGTCTCAGGCATTCTCAGGCATTCAGGCCCTGGGACTGCTCCTAAGGATATTCTTGTGTTCTGCCTACAAGATATGAGCTGATGTCTCAGGCATTCTCAGGCGTTCAGGCCCTGAGACTGCTCCTAAGGATATTCTTGTGTTCTGCCTACTAGCACCCCTGGATTTCCCTTCTCCACCCGAGCCAAGCAAGTACCTCTGCGGCCACCCTCTCTCCCCCTTTGCTGAATCTTCAGCGCCCATCCCTGTCACCTGTTTACAAGCCTTAACCCACCAACAGCTACTTTGTTCAGTTATAAGGAATGTTCTTTTTAATCTCAGTTCTGAACCTGGAGCCACAGACACGGCAGGTAGACACAGCAGCTTCCGCTCGCTGAGTGTGTGCTGTGTGCTGGGTACGAAGCATTTAGGAACAAGACAACTGAGGCTCAGGTCTGTTCTTCTCAAACTCGCCTGCACATGTGACTTACCTTGGGATCTTGTTAAAATGCGGATTCTGGTTAAGTGGGTCTGGGATAGAGTCTGAGATTTTGCATTTCTGACAAGCTCCCAAGTGAAGCTGATGCTGCTGATGGACTACATTGTTGCTGCTCCTGAATCAGAATCTGCATTTTTGCAAGATCCCCAAATGAGTCACGTCTAGAGGTTGTCTGCCCCCTGACACCAAATATGGGATGTCTTTTCCAGCACCAATTCTGCGATTCTCCTGACACCAATTGGTTATCCAACAGTTCAATTCAGTTCTGACAGTTCTGACACTATCTACCTAGAGTAAGCATCAGATCCCACAGGTTAAAGGGCTCAGTCCCACAAGAGTGTCCCCATTTCTGATGTCAGCTAAAAATGAGGTGGGTACCTACCACCCTCCTTCAGTTTCCATGGTTGGTTAGAATGAGTCACAGAACTCCAGGAAAGCACTTTACTTACTGTTACTGAATTATTATAAAGGATACAACTCAGGCACAGTCACATGGAAGAGATGCATGGAATAAGGTATGTGGGAAGACGTGCAGAGGGTCCATGCCATCTCCAGGCATAACACCCTCCCCGCACCTCCATGTGTTACCAACCTGGAAGTTCTCTGAACCTATCTTTTAGGGAGTTTTATAGAAGCTTCATTATGTAGGCATGATTGATGCAATCACCAGCCACTGGTGATTGAACTCATTCTCTGGTCCCCTCTTCCCTCCTGGAATGTCAGGGTGGGGGCTGAAAATTCCAATCCTCTAATCATGGCTTAGTCTTTCCAGTGATTATCCTCCATCCTGAAGATATCTGGGGGCCACTAGAGAGTCACCTCATTAGCATGAAACCTCAGGTTTCATCTAAAATAGCTTGTTACAGGGATGCCTGGTGACTCAGCCGGTTAAGCCTCCAACTCTTGATTTCAGCTCAAGTCATGATCTCAGGGTTGTGAGATCAAGCCCCATGATGGGCTCCATGCTGGGCATGGAGCCTGCTTAAGATTCTCTCTCTCTCTCTCTCCCTCCGCCCTCACCCCCATGGCTCATGTGCACTCTCTCTCTTTCTCAAAAAAATGAATAAACAAAAATAAAGTAGCTTGTTATAATAACAAAAGATACTCCTGTCAATTCTATCCTCAGGAAATTCCTAGTGTTTTAGGAGCTCTGTGTCAGGAAGAAGCAACAAAGATCAAATATATATATTTTCTATTATACCACATATATAAAGGTAAATTTAAGGGTGCTGCATAGTAATTAAACTTTCTGCATGTTTCTGTGCTCTTTAGAAAGTGCTTCTTTGCTCCTCACCAAGCCCCATTCAATGTGTGTGGGGTAGCATTAGCCCCATGGGCGTGTCAGTCACATCCTGAATTCAGATAACTTGCTAGCTTGCCATAGCTGTAGATTTTAAAAAGGGCACCCCAAACAACCGAGGCTCATACGCACCCCATTCATTATAAGGAATGGCATTTCTTTAGAAAGAAAGGAGGGTGGAGAGAAAGTAATGAAGTGTGAAGTTGACTGGGATTGGCTTAGCCAAGGCTTATAATGCCGGTCAGCACCCTTCCCTTGCCTGCGCTGGGGCTGGGAGTGGACAGGTAGAGACAGAACCAAGAGGACCTCAGGAGCTCAGAGAAGTCATAGCCTAGACTGACGAGAGGAGAGCTGGCAAAGCTTTTCATCAAGGGCTCATCCAGAGCTGCTGATTACTGGTTTCGGTCAAAAGCCAAAAAATGTTCTTACCTTTATCTCACAAATCTCAATTCTGGGCATTTATTTTAAGGAAAAACTATACTCACATGTTACTGCAGCCTTTTTTTTTTTTTTTTAAATAACATAGAATTGGGAACAAATCAAGTGTCCAAATTACTAGAGGACTGAGTAAGTTATGGTATTTGATGAACTCTGCAGCCAGAAAAATTGCAGATTTTGTACCAAAAAATGAAATAAAAACATAACAATTATATATCAACATGGAAAATATTTGCAATTGAGAGTGAAGCGGAACAGCAGATTATAAAAATTTATGTGTTCTATGATTGCAATTATGTAAACTAAAGATAGGAATGGGGATATAGTAAAAAATAAAATTTTTTTTGATGAAGTGTTGGGATTAGGGATGATTTTTCTTCTTTAAAATGTCCTTTAGCATTGTCACTGCTTTTGCAATAAAAATGTAAATAGTCTTGGGGATCCAAGTTTCCTATATCCCTGAGTACAATACTGTGTCACAATTTACAGTGAGGGGGACAAATCTATAAACAAACTTTATTCACCTAATACCATCTGTATGACCAAAATCAATTTTCTGGGTTCTTTTTTTCCTTCTAAATGTGTCCTATGAAAATGACTGGATAAATTGTTGTCAAATTCAAAACTATGTCTGGGTAGATCTGACTCAAAATGTAGGCCATGTGGCATCCATGGCCTTCTCTTCGAGAGGTCCTCATGTAGCAGCTCAGAGAAGTAGGCAGTCATAGTCCAGGGCTGCTAAGCTGTGGACAGAGAAGACAAATAATTTCAAGTGTGAGCCCTGGTCAAGAGTCACTTGACAGATACTTTAAATTGTAGGCCTTGATTAGGATGGGACTTCTTGCAGGTGCAATTCTACGTGTAAAACTGACAATAAATTTGAGCAAGTACTTAGGAATTAAATGGCAGAAAAAGAGTGGTGCCAGCAGCACTTGCGATGCTGGCTAGTTACCTAGCAATCTAAAATATCTTACATACCCCAAAAAAGTTTCGATATCACACTTGAAAATAAAAATTCAAAAAATGCTTCCATGCTCCTTATCATTGGACATGCCCTAAAATATGGGCAGCTATGAAGAAATAAACTTTTTTTTGTTACTCGTGTAGTTTCTTTCATTTACTGAGTTGAAGCTGTTGGAAGGGGCATCAGCTCAGTATTTCTCAACTGCCCTGTCCTACCCACCCAGCCGAGGAAAAGTGATATTTTTCCTAAAGGTGCAAACACAGGCTCAGCAGGATATGCCAGCTTTCTAGAGGCTTCCGCTGTGATCAAGCAGGGACTCGAGGACTGGATCCTGCCTGCCAGGGGCCTCCCGGTAGATCTCAATGATCTTCTACCCAGCATTACTCTCCCCTTGGTCCTAACCTACCATGTGACTCCATTCCCAAAGCTTAACCTTCGATCCCCTCTCTCTGCAGCCTCCCTCATTACCATTACTAATTGTGGAGCAGCCGATTTGCTGGATCTATAAGACCTACGAACCGATGTTCAGAAAGTGAGATTATGTGTCACACCAACGAAGGCTTTTGCATTTCCTTTCTTTCAGCAGCAAGTGACAGTGATTCTTAAAGTATAGAAGATGAATATGATTAAATTATAGCTCTCTACAGATGTATTATTGGTGGAAGAAAGTCTTTGGAAAGGAGACCCTGGCATTTAACTAGAGATGCCTACGACACTAAAAACTTCCTTTGAGTTGCTGCACAAGTTAGGGCATCTGGACATGATTTTTAAAGGATCATTTAACCTCAAAATCAAAACTTAGCCCTGGAAAACCTCTAAACAAACAGCCGAGATGAAATTACAGCAACATGTCTGCCAGCAAAGGAGTTGGGTCAGCTGTGAAGTAGAAGTGGATGCATCGTGATGAACAGGAGTGGGGTTCTTCCCACACCATTTAGAGGTGTTACCACATGGACAGGGCAGACTGTCTTTACACACACCATCTCTTCCTCTTTGCACTCCTCTTTTCCCCCCGTTTTGATTATCTGGCTGACACACCCATTTGACTTGGAATATTCAGCTTAACTCTGGTTGGAGAGAACTTGAATTCCTGTTTTCTTTCCCAAGGTCACATAGCTATGAAGCGGCTGGGTTAGCTCTGTCTGATTCCAAAACCCATGATTTTAAGCTCTGTGCTTTACCACCTTATACTTCAACTATAAATCCCATGGATTTCTGTGTAACTCCTATCATTTCTGTTCTCTAGGAAATAGTGAACTATTCCAAGCTCCTTGGAGGGATCAGGGTCCTCTGTCAGGGTGATTCATCTCTCTCTCTCTCTCTCTCTTTCTCTGTCTGCTACTTCTAATGAAAATGAAAATAGAGGTGGAAAAAATTGGGCCGTGTGTCACTAAATGTGATGTTAAAACTAAACGGCTCTCAAAGTTTCTTAGAATTCTCACCTGGAGTTTCCCTCCCTGGAAGACAGACCCAGGGGTAGGTTCTCAGTTCAAAATCTCTTGGAACTTTTGCCTGACCCCAACTCCTTCTACTCAGAGTCCTCCCTGACAGTAGCAGAACTTTTAGTATCACTTGATTGAGAAAGTTTGGGATGGTGCTTAATACTGTTATCTTTAACATCCTCCAAGACTTGGCTTTGAATCTCTGCTTCCCAGGTGTGTTACACAGGGTGACTTATGTAACCTCTCAAAGACTCAGTTTTCTCATCTGTAAAGTAAGGGCAAGCGGGCATAGGGAATTGAACTTCAATGAGATAATATGCCATAGGAGTTACAGAGGGACTATGCACTTGACTAACTTGATCTAGGTCTCAAAGCCTGTAAGTGGTGGACCCAGCATCTGCACCCAAGTGGTCTGGCTCTAAAGTCTCCCTTATAACCACCTTGCTATGCAATGTGATGAGGGATATAATGGCTCAGTGAATGGCCCGATGGGAGAACACAGGAAAGACCTTTAACCCAGGTCAAGAGGAACAGGGTCAGGGAAACTTTCCAGGGCTGATGACATCCAAGCCAGAAGTTGTAGGAGTTAACCAAAGAAAGGGAGGTGGGCTGGTGGTGGGAAGGTGGGATGTTGGGTGGCGTGGATGGGGTGGAAGATAATGTTTAAATATAAGGAACAGTATGTACGAAGGCCAGAAGATAAGAAAGACGATGGCACATTGGATTGCTAATCATAGGTGGCTAATCAACATGATAGAAATATTGCTTTGCAGGGGCCTTCTGTGCCAGGGTCACTGCATGGAACAATCCTTTTTTGTGCAAAGAGGATCCTGGGCTCTGTGGGGCATGGCCTCGTGGCTGACTGTGGTTGCCTTACATGCTCTGTGATTTCGATGTGATTACAAGCTCCCTGAGGGCAGGACCCAGTTCCTTCTGTTAGTTCCTTCTCCAGAACAAAGCAGATGCCAGGATCTCCAAACGTACTGGGCAAGATCTGCTGGTACAGGTTTATCTGTGAATGACTTAGTAAAGCTGCCCTGTCATTAACAGAAAACATCAGTTAGTACATTCTCCAAGGATCCAAGGATATGGAGTGGTGGCCAGAATTTGCTTTTATCCTCGGGGCACTCCAAAGCCCATAGTTTGTGTAGACAGTGAGTATTGGTATGGACTCATGAAGCAGGCAACGGACAGGCACTGCCCAGAGTCGATGGCAAATTTGGAGGAGAGGCCTTGCTTTCCAGTGGGATGGGCAGGCACTGCTATTCTGGGCCAGTGTCAATAATGCCTTTGTCAGTACAGCTCTGTCATGAAGCCAATTGTTCAAGCCACCAGGGAAATGGTTATTGTCTTCCCTTGTTAGAACTAGGACCCTTAACATGGCCTGACGTGACCATGTTCATGTTCATATCCAGAAATGTAACCTATCGCTTTTTTGCTTTTTTAAAGGAAAAATGTGTGGGTTAATGATTTTGCTGCATTCGATAGGTATCAATTTTCTCATTGCAAATTTTAGGATAATAGGAAATTTCTTTTCATCACAAAAGATCACAACAAAAATGGGTGGATGGCAGTACTCCTAGAAGGGAGAGTGCCAGCCCCACATCAAGACATAAACACCAAGTTGGGAGGCCTTCTGAGGTGACTCTGCTCATTGCTTTCATTATCAGGATTTTGGTTTTGTAGTAAATATGCACGAAGGATGTCATGACTATATTTTTGTAGATGTTCTTAAAATGCCCTCTTTTGCTTTTGAATGGGGAGTGGCTATAATTTTGTGGTGCTGGTTGTCATCATTTGCATAGCTTAATTTTTTTTTTTTTACTTTTTATTTGGAAGAATTTCAAACTTACCAAAATAGAGCAAAGAACACTCTTATAGCCTATACCCAGATTCATCTATTGCTCACATTTTGCCCTATTTGTTTTATCTGTCTATATAAACTCTATATTTTTTATGACCAAATTAAGAGTAAGTTGCATGTCTTGTTCATTTATCCTTAAATTGCTGTCCATTTCCTAGGAAGAAAGATATTCTCCTCTATGAGCACAGTGCACGTATCAACCTCAATAAGTTTAACAGTGACACAGTACGTTTATCTAATGTATGGTCTATATTTTGATTATTGGTCGACACTAGAATGTCCTTTCCAGCATCATCTCCTTTAGTGCAGATGCATCAGGTAATGCATTTTGTTGTCATGTCTCTAGTCTCCTCTCATCAAAAAACAGTTCCTTATCCTTTGTCTTTTACCACACTGATAGTTTTGGAGAATTCAATATATCTGCTCATTTTAAATAAAAAAATTTTCTCATCTGGGATACATTTCATATTTCCTCTGAGTTAGATTCATGTGATTCATCTTCCACTGGATGCACGACTTTTAAAAGAGACCCTGTCGCATATAGAGTAATCTAATGGGTCACCCGGTCTCAAACTGGATGTCTTTGTGAGCTGGGTGCCCCCAGTCTGGGGCCTGAGTTACGTATGGACTCAGCTCTGCCATTGATTCATTGTGCCATCTTGGGCTAGTTACCCTTCTGGGCCTCAGTTTCCTCATTTATAAAAAGAGATGGACTTAAATGACCTATAGTAGCCCCCTGGATTAGACAATTCATGATTTTTTATGAACCCATGATAACAAATGCTTGTGTTCAGAGGCAGTTAATGCCCTTATTAAATGTGAAAATAATAAAAGCAACACGCTTAGCTGCCTAGAACTTTGGAGAGCTTGGTCTGGATTTGCAAGCAAAGCTGAAACTTTAAACTAGAAAAGTCCATTGTATCTTGATTAGTGAGGGGGAAGATTATGTCTTGGCCTGGGCACAAAATGCAGCTTATCTCATGCAGATAAACTGACACATTAACACCGAGGTTCCAAGATGCTCACATATTTCAAAACATATACCTAGGATCTAAAGCCTTCATTCTGGCTGATAACAAGATTCCTGTAATAACATGCATTTAGGGTATTTTCCAAATACCCAAAGGCACGCATGACTTTAAAGAACACATGTGCATTTCATTGCAGTAACCCATTTTTGTGCTTAATTAAATTCCATTTGGCAGAAGTGGCAATTTGAATTCGATACACTATTATCGCATCGCATTACCAATAAGCCTTTCAGGCTCCAGCCCTGGACACCCCTGATATGAAGCACTCTGCAGCAGAAAGAAGGAGTCTGTGAAGCTGCCAAAAGGCAGGCTGAGCATTCCCCAGGGCAGCCCCAAAGACCAAGAAGAGGAACATGAGAGCTCACAGGAGGCACAGGCTCATGGAGCCTTGGAAGGCTGCTTAAGTACTCCTTGCCCCATTGGGGAGCTCTTTATTCAATACTAGCAAATGGTGAAAGACCCTTTCTAACATTTGTGCTTGGGCCTTCGATTGGGCTCTGAGACGTTTGTGTTGGAAGCAATGTTCAGGCAGGGACACAGAGCTGTGTGGCAGTTTAGAAAGCATTTCCACAGAAGGCAGCCTGGAGAAACGGAAGACAGTGGGAAGCAACTTAGGGAAGAGAGACCCTCTGTTCAGAATCTGACTTTAATACTTCTTCCTAATATGACCTTAGACAAGTCACATAGTCTCTTTGAGCCTTTGAGTCTGCAAAATGGGCTTTATAGGGTCTGCTTTTATTGTAAAGATTAAATAAGATACAGATATGCAAGCGGCCAGCCTGGCACAGACTTGGCACTTAAAATGTACTTCTTCCTCTTTTCCCCCTTTATTTGGAAGTAGGTAGGCAGGACAGGTATTGCTAATTCTGTGTTTTATATGGGGGAAAATGGAGGCTCATAGAGTTTTAAGGTCATTTAACTGCTAAGGTCCTAGGAGGGATTTGAACTTGTGATTTTTCACTAGCCCATTACGGTTTCTCTCCCTTGCAAATCTGTCTTTTGGAAGATGATTATACCACTGAGCTGGTTTCAAAAGGCTGGCAACAATTTGTTTTTGATAAACTTATTTAAAAAATTAGAATAGTTTTAAATTTACAGAAAAGTCATGAAAATGGCACAGAGAATTTTATATACGACTCATGCAGTTTTCCTGATCGTTGACATCACTATGGTACACTTGTCACCAAAAAGAAACCAACACTGGTACATTACTATTCACCATTAATTACTGTGTTACTATAAATGCAACATTTATTTTCATAAATCATTTTACATATGATTTCACTAGGTTTTCCCTAATATCCTTGTTCTGTTCCAGGATCCCATCCAGGATCCCATGTTACATTTAATTGTCATGTCTCTTCTGCCTCCTCTGGTATGTTATAATTTCTCACTTTCATGGTTTTTCATGACCTTGACAGTTTCAAGGAGTACTGATTAGATAGAATTTCCCTCATTTGTCTGATGTTTTCCTCATAGTTAGACTGGGGTGATGGGTGTTGGGGAGGAAATATTTTCTGCCCCCAAAACATTTTTGTTGTTCATTGCTATCACCCTCAACTGGGATCAGTCTTGTGATTTTTATCTTACCAAGCACAGAATGCAACTTTAAGGTAAAAGCTTGTGGCCAGACCTGGACTACTCAAAAAATTCCCTCACATGCTATTTAATCATATTCCTGAGTTGACTTTCCTTTTGTTTTGCATGCATTCCGTCACCAGATTGCTCTGGCTGAAATCTTCTGTGATGGTTACCTTTCTTACTGAAATGCCAAAAAGTGACTCAGAGAAAATTTCTAAATTACTTACAGGGTTTAAAAGTAAGTTCCATGTTTGCATTAGATTCAGACATTCCCTTTTCTGTTCAGCCTTCCTTGATCCTCCTGTTTGTTTTTTCTCTATATTTTAGACCTTTAACATCTTTAAATGTCTATAGGATGCATTCTAGGTTAAAGACTAAATGCATATGACAGCCACCTGGATAGGTCAGCATTGCTCATTTGGCATGTCTTATCACCCAGATGTACCATAAACCCATGTCAGGTGTTATGTCAAATTGTGATCAGTGTGTACATTTAATTTTACCTCAACTGCGAATATATACTGTTTCAGAAAAGTGGTACAGAGAAAAATCAAGCAGTATCAAAGTGTGATTTTGTGTGGGTTGGAACACACACAGTGCTTTGCCTCATGAGTATATAAGAGAGGACAATCAGAATGGTAAAAATTCTCAACGGATCCTGAAGAGTGATCAAATGAAAGAGGCAATCACCATAGGTATAATTTAATTCCAGCAGGTGCCATCAAAATTTGTCACCAAAATGTATTTGTGCAGATAGTCTATAAATTAATGTGGGTAGTAGCTGTCCTAATGAAGAGCAGGTTTCCTTTTTGTTGTTATTTTTTTAAGATTTATTTATTTATTTTAGAGAGAGACAGAGAGAGAGAAGGAGAGAGCTTGAGCAGGGGGCTGGGCAGAGGGAGCGGGAAAGAAGCAGACTCCTTGCTGAGCTCAGAGCCCGCCTCCAGGTTTGGATCTCAGAACCCTGAGATGATGACCTGAGCTGAAATCAAGAGTCAGATGCTTAACTGACTGAGCCATGCAGGCGCCCCCTGAAGAGCAGGTTTCTTAAGGATAGACTTTGAATAACCATCTTTGCATTCCTCGTGGCAATTAGCCCAGTGCTTTGAACACAGTAAATGTCCATTTGATGAGTTTTTTTTTTTTGACTCCTACTCTTTTGCAGGTACTCTGCTAATTACTGGCATGATAAGTAAATATAAGACATAGTCTCCTGCTTTGAAGAGCTCACAGTCCAATGAGGTAGAAGGATAAGGAATCAGATAACTAGGTTTCAGTGTGATCAGTATTCTAATGAAAGAAAGACATGACTAGCTCTATCTGGAAAGGTCTTGATGCTTCCCAGGGGATAGAACCTCTATACTGGGTCTTGAAGTGTGAGTAAGAGATCTTGAGAAAAGGCACAAGAGTAATCCTTGTGAAGCAACAGCCTGTCTTGTTGAGAAATGAGTTAGGTACTGTGGAAGGAGAGACGATGTGGTGTCAGATGGAGAATATCAGACTGCTAGGTTGGGGCCAGGTTTTACCATGTTGATCAGTTTGGTACTTCATTCTGTAACATTCAAGGGTTATAAGCAAGGGGCGGGGGATGACATGATGAGATTTGTATTTTAGAAAGCACTTTGAGATGATGCTTTGGAGGTAGTAGGAAGCAGAGAAACTGGTCAAGAGACCGTTGCAACAGTCCACTCGAGAGCAGATGTGGGTGTAAATTCACCATTAACTAGTATCTGTTGCACCTACTTACTGTCTCATTTGCTTGGTGAAACACCTAGCTCATGTTACACATCATCAATACAATCAAATCATACAGTTCTGAATGACAAATAATCTCATTTTCTTAGATCACTACAGAAGCATCTAAGCGAGGACAGTAAGGAAGTGTTTACTTGAGATGCAAAGCAAGGGAGTACCCAGAAATGAGGTAGGCAGTGTGCGATGCCAGTCTCAGGAATCCAGAACGTGGCCCTCTAGAGCACAACTGGTGCCCATCGGAATTACAAGTTCCTATTTGCATTTCCCCTTCCTTTGCTTCCTGATCCCCATTGCTCTTGTTGATTCTGCCATCTGCAACATGCACGGATGCTAAGAGCTAACCTGAGGAATTATCTAATAATGTAGTCATGCTTTTAGTGATCTACATTAACCTTTTTTGACAAACCATCAGGGTACAGAGACAAAGAGAGATCTTTATATTACAGGTTTAAATGTTAATTCCTGTCATAAACTGTTCAGTTATACTTCATAGAAAGAAAAATATATTTGGTGAACAATAGAGTCAAGTTAAAACAAGAAAAAGAGCATGTTCTGTTCTTTGGTAAATGTTTCCCTGCCAAGTATAGAAATTCCACAGTTTTCAGGTCCACATACAAGGCTAGGGGCTTAAAGGGCCAAGAGCTGCATGCAGGGCCACCCTGGTAGACAAACAAAATTCATGGAGTTGGTGGTGGTCAGATGGTGACGTAGTGGGTGATTGTGGGACATGAGTCAAAGAACACTTAGAATTAGTTCTCTTTGGGGTTGAACACAATATGGCTGGTGGTTTCCAATCCGGGACATGTGGCAGTGATAAGAATAGCAAGAGGCATCAGAGCGGAACAGGGAGGTCCTCGACTGAGGTGGGAGATCTGAGTTCAGGTTCAACCTCCCACCCTAACCCCTGTGAGACCTTGACAGAGTCACTTCAGCCATCTGGGTGTTATTTTCTCCATCAGTAAAATGAGTGGTTGCCTTAGATCATCGCTGAGTTCCCTTTCCCTCTGACAAATCTTTTACTCCATGATGTCTAACCTGGGAAATGTTACCAACAGCTTGTTCATAGTGGTAAGGGCTCAGTGTCCTTCTCTGTAAAACAGGGGTAAGATGACCTACCTCATTGTTCAAGGATTACATTTAAAGTGAGATCATGTGTGAAAGTCATTAGCACTGAACCTATCAAATAGTAGATTCTCAGTAAGTCCAAGTGTCCTTTATCAGGTCTCTCCCATCCATTTTTAAAAATGTTTATTGAGCACTTACTATGTGTAAGGCAGTGTTCTAGAAGCTGGGTCCATAATAGTGAATAAAATAAATGAATCCACTGCCTCCAGGGAGTTTCAATAAACAGACTAATGAACGCACACTAGCACAACATTTCTCCCCTTGCTTCCTCCCTGGCTCGCTCTTCCCCCTTCCTCTTCAACCCATTTCCCTTCAGCTCCTGTTGCAGATCCTGGCTGACTAGAAGCTAACCCCAGGAATGATAGATCAAAGGCTGGAGGACTGGTGTGTGAGACTTTGAATATTTTTACCCAATGGTCAGGGTTTAGGAAGGGGTGTGGAGAATTGAGCATGAATGGTGACAAGAATAGGAACAGAGATAATCAAAGTAAGTAAATACGAGGGCTGTGCTTCAGGATTCCCCACATCTATGAATGTTGACAACACTAAACTGGTTACTTCTTTAGATGAAACACCTGGAAAGTCATACATACAGAAGAGTATACAAAGACAATAAAAAAAAAAAAACCCTTACGACTCTATAATCAACCAACATTCACGCAACACCATTTGGGGCAGGCTGGGCAAGGCGCTGGCCTCCTAGAGGTGAATAATACTTAATTTCTGCCCTTAAGGAGTTTGTGTTTTCAAGAGGGAGGCAGACATGAATCTCAATATCCTATGCTCAGTGCTTTTATAGACGTATAAATACAAGAAGCTGTCCAATGTAGAGCAAAATATTTTGACTTCATTGTTTTGACATGGCCATTTTAATCCTACTGGGGTAAAATGAAAAGTTCTTCTGAAGTTAAAGAATTAAAAAATATTAATTTTATTTTTAAGTAATGAGATCACAACTAAGTATTGTATGTAGAGATAGTCAACATAAAGTAATATTGATAATGGCTAATACACATATATTTAAACTTATTGATTAGAAATTGATAAAAGATTACCCTAATGAGGTGTTTATCTGCAGAATTTTCAGTTTAAAAAAAAATGGACTTTGTAAAATAACCTCAACAACAACAACAACAGTTTGCAATGGCAGAAGGTAGAATTTGTAAACTTTAATACAGGAGGAAAAAACCTGATTAATTAAGAAATATCTCTATTGTGATGCACGTGGAAAAGACCTTGCAGAAAATGTGTCTAGTGTTGCTATGCTAGAAGAATATTGATCGAGAAATTCAACTGGTAGAGTGGTATGTCTATGGAAAACACATTTTGGAGGAAAGTTTATCAGTGTTGAAGTCCACTAAAGGTGAACTTTGTGCATCACAGAGAAGAGTGGAATAGGTGAATAACAGGTCTGGAGGGGCAACAGAAAATATCTAGCACATGCTCTGTTCCTGCAATAAGTCAATACAAACTGTGTGCACTGTGCACACAATTTTATCCAATTCATTTTTAATTTTAATTCCAGTAGAGTTAACATACAGTGTTATATTAGTTTCAGATGTACAATATAATGATTCAACAATTGCGTACCTTACTCAGTGCTCATGATGATAAGTGTACTATTAATCCCCATCACTTATTTCACCCATCCCCCCACCCACCTCCCCTCTGGTGACCGTCAGTTTGGTCTCTATAGTTAAGAGTCTGTTTCTGCATTCGTCTCTCTCTCTTTTTTTCCTTTGTTCATTTGTTTTGTTTCTTAAATTCCACATCTGAGTGAAATCATGTAGTATTTGTCTTTCTGTGACTGGTTTATTTTGCTTAGCATTATACGCTCTAGATCCATCACGTTGTTGCAAATGGCAAGATTTTGTTCTTTTTTACGTTCATATATATATATATTACACCTTCTTTATCCATTCATCAATCAGACACTTGGGTTGCTTCCATAGTTTGGCTGTTGAAAATAATGCTCCAATAAACATAGGGGTGCATGCATCCTTTTGAATTAGTGTTTTTGTATTCTTTGGGTAACCCAGTAGAATGATTACTGGATTATAT
Organism: Phoca vitulina; assembly: GCF_004348235.1. NCBI lineage: Eukaryota > Metazoa > Chordata > Mammalia > Carnivora > Phocidae > Phoca > Phoca vitulina. The sequence goes on along the minus strand of NW_022589724.1, from coordinate 9,664,380 downwards.
GGTAATTCTATTTTTAATTTTTTAATTTTAATTTTTAATTTTTATTTAATTTTTACCTTTAATTCTATTTTTAATGTTTTGAGGAACCTCCATACTGTCTTCCACAGTGGCTGCACTAGTTTGCATTCCCATCAATATTGGACAGTGGTTCCTTTTTCTCCACATCCTCGCCAACACTGGTTGTTTCTTTTCTCTCTCTCTCTCTTTCTTTCTTTTTTGAGATTTTATTTATTTGAGAGAGAGGATGAGACAGATCACACAGGGAGAGGGAGAAGCAGACCTGCCGCTGAGTGGAGAGCCTGACCTGGGGCTCGATCCCAGGACCCTGGGATCATGACCTGAGCCAAAGGTAGACACTTAACTGACTGAGCTACCCAGGTGCCACAACACTGGTTGTTTCTTGAGTTTTTTATTTTAGCCATTCTGACAAGTGTGAGGTGATATCTCCTTGTGGTTTTGATTTGCATTTCCCTGATGATAAGTGATGTTAAGCATCTTTTCTTGTGTCTGTTGGCCATCTGTATGTCTTCTGTGGAGAAATGTCTGTTCATGTCTTCTACCCATTTTTAATTGGATTATTTGGGGTTTTTTTGTTGAGTTGTATAGGTTCTTTATATATTTTGGATACTAACCCTTTATTGGATATGTCATTTACAAATACCTCTCTCATTCAGTAGGTTGTCTTTTGGTTTTGTTGATTATTTCCTTTGCTGAGCAGAACCTTTTGATTTGGATGTAGTCCTAATAATTTATTTTTGCTTTTGTTTCCCTTGCCTCAGGAATCATATCTAGAAAGATGTTGCTATGACCAATGTCAGAGAAATTACTGCCTGTGCTCTGTTCTAGAATTTTTATAGTTTTAGGTCTCACATTGAGGTCCTTAATCCATTTTGTTTATTTTTGTGTATGGTATAAGAAAGTGGTCCAGTTTCATTCTTTTGTATGTTGCTGTCCAGTTTCCCCCACACCATTTGTTGAAGAGACTATTCAATTCATTTTTGTGGACCCCAGAGTAATGAATTGTTATTCATTACATTCATTGCATACTCTGATTACTTGGTAAAGGTTTGCTGAGTGAATGAAGAATGAATAAACAAATGAGAATAGAAAGGATAATATAGCACTGACCCTCAAAGCATCACTAATCCACCTTTTGACAATAATACCTCCTATCACTTTGTACTGTAATAATCTGTTCTTATGGTTACCACTCCCATTAGAGAGTGACTTTCTGTAGGGCGGTGAGACAATGTTTTCCATGCATGTTTATATCCAGTGCTTGTACCTTAGCAGGTATTCAGAGAATGTTTGCCTAATAAATGAATGACAAAATTTTATATTAAGGGTCAGGATTCTTAGTCTAAGAAAACTGAGATGTTTTCTTCTTATTTCATCTTTATCACAATCAAAGTCTAGATGAAAGCCAGGGGTACATGGTTTGGGGGCTTCTAACCCATGTAGAATCAGAATCTGATTAGGAAATATACTTTGCAAGGGTAACACCTATACTATTGAGAGGAAAATATGAAATAAGATGATGTCTACTGAGGGCTCTCCCCAGAGCTGGATTTTACTCTGCTATTTCCCTGGGGACCCCTGGTTCAGTTTGCTCTGTTCCTAGCACAGCTTTTGGCCTCAACCTTGACAGCAGCTTGGAGGCAGATAGGAATATTATTTCATGAAGTAATTTATATACGATTTAAAAAAAATCTCATCTTGGCACTAACCCTGCAAGAGCTTGAGTTTAACCTGTTATTATGACATTGCAGGGAATAATACGTAAGCTGCACACTGGAAAACTGCAGAAGCTTGGGAAGAAAGAACTCAAATTGCAATTTGCACACAAGACACTCAATAGAAAATAAAAGGGCACTCAAAGGGATAAAATGTGCTAGTTAGTATAGAGTGCTCATTTCTGCATATAATCACAGAGAAAGCACTTGAAGAATTCCCTCTTTGCTCTAATTTCCAGAAAGGGTAGGTACTTGGGACTTCACAGTGATAAAGCCCGTAGCCAGGGATGGTTGGAAGTATTTGATATTAGGCCCAAGGTTTGAGTGTCCGGACTTGGTTGATTGTTCCAAGGCCCTTTAGAGCTCCCATGTCTGGTTAGGTCTCAGAGATCCACTTCATTCCCTAGCCCTGGAAGGATGCTGGGGGGAGGTAGGGGGGTCTGCTGATCTGATCCTGGAAAAGCTAGAACTTCAGGAGATGGGAGATAGAGAATCCAGCTTTGTTGTAATACAGACGAGATGCAAATTATTCAGCTTCTCTAAGCTTGGTCTCTTCATCTGTAAATGGCCATCAGATGAGGAAAAACATGTAGAGCACCTGGAGCACAAGGCCAGGCACCCTGCAAATGCCTGAGGCTGTAGCTCTGAGCACTGAGGCTCAGAGCGGGCAGGTCACCCACTCCAGGTCTCAAGCACACTCAGTCTACTTTCTGATCCTAATCCAACATCGTTTTTATGTTTGTTTGTAAATAACTTATTGAGGTGAAATTCACATAACATGGAGTTAACCATGTTCACCGAACAAATCAGTGGCTTCTTTTAGTAACATTCACAGTGTTGTGCAACCACCACCTCTGTCTAGTTTGAAATCGTTTCCATTGCTCCGAAGTAAAAACCTGTACCCATTAAGCAGAATCTGCCATTCTCTTCTTTCCCCAGCTCCTGACAATCATGAATCTGCCTGGTCACTATGGAGTTAACTATTCTGGGCATTTCATGCAAATGCAGTTATTCATGATGTGACCTTGCGTGTCTGGCTTCTTTTACTTACCATAATGTCTTAGAGATATCTTTCAAAAAAAAAAAAAATCCAGCAATCTGTTTTTTTTTAAGGTGAAATCACATAAAATGAAATGCAGATTTTAAGTATAAAGCTTAAAAAGTTTTAACAAATACAAATACTTGTGCAATCAAAATGTTGAACAGTTCTTTCACCACCCCAAATTTCTTTTTTTAAAATGAATTTAATTCTAAGTATGTTATATATTTGATGCTATTGTAAATTTTTTTTTTTTTTAAAGATTTTATTTGACAGAGACACAGTGAGAGAGGGAACACAAGCAGGGGGAGTGGGAGAGGGAGAAGCAGGCTTTCCGCGGAGCAGGGAGCCCAACGCGGGGCTCGATCCCAGGACCCTGGGACCATGACCCGAGCCAAAGGCAGACGCTAAACGACTGAGCCACCCAGGCACCCCTGCTATTGTAAATTTCTAATTGCTTGTTGTCATTATATAGAAATAAAATTATTTAGGAGCGCCTTGGTGGCTCATCGGTTAAGCATCTGCCTTGGGCTCAGTTCATGGTCCCAGTATCCTGGGATCAAGTCCTACATTGGGCTCCCTGCTCTGTGGGGAGCCTGCCTCTCCCTCTTTCTGTGCCTGCCGCTCCCCCTGCTTGTGCTCTCTCTCTCTCTGTCCCCCTCTTTCTCTGTATAAAATCTTAAAAAAAGGAAATATAATTAAATACAATTATTTTTATATATCAACCTGATATCCTGTCACCATGGTAAATTCATTTCTCTGTTCTAGTAGGTTTTTTTTTTTTTTGAGAGAGTCCTTAAAATTCTCTAGATAAATAATCATGGCTTCTGTAAATAAAAGAAAATGTGACTTCTTTTTGCAACCTGTAGAACTTTTGCTTCTTTTTCTTGCCTTACTGCTCTGGCTAGGACCATCAGTGCATAGGACTGGAGGTATGAGCATGGCCAGCCTGCCAGAATAAGCATGGGAATGAAGCCCATGGTGTTTGCCATACTAGTGGCATAAGAGAAGCAAAAGGAAGCAGAAAAGGAGAGAAAGGTGGAGAGCTACAGAGTCAGAAATGCCCCCTGATGCCTCTCATGAGCATAGACAGAAGACAAACCCTTGCAATGAAATATCCTCACGTCCCTACTCTTGTCTTTTTGGATCTACCCATTTGTGGATTTTTGCAAGGTTTTTTGAGCAATTGTTAGGTACTTAGACTCTGCTTCCCACATGTGTTGTTCCTAATTATAAAATCATCATGGACACAATTTAGGAACATTTGCTGCCCAGGAATTGTGATTTATACCATGTGGTATGTGTTGCAGCTGAGTTTCATAAACTGATTTACCAATGTGATAGAATCAAATCTACTCAAAGACTGGCAATTTTTACTGAGCTGGAGGTCAGCCAATTTTTTCACTCATAGGATTTTATTTTCCTCAGGCTTTAAGACATCCTCAAGAAGTTGAGAGTTTACCTGGACTTTTCATGTGCATAATTCATTTTTGTTCCTCATATAGACCCAAGTAAGCAAATCCAATGACATTTATTTTTCTAGCTGAGGAACCCGAAGCTCAGAAAGACAAATGACTACCCAAGATCACACACAGAACAAATAGCCATGCTGGGACTGGAACCTAACTTCACTCTCCAAACCTAGATATTTTCTTCAACCTGCCATCTCCTCAGAGAGATGATGCAGAGACCCAGGCCCTGCATTCAGCTTCACAAAACACTGAGAACTGAGGATTGTATAGGCTCCCAAACAAAATACAGGTGGCTGTTACTCTAACAAGGGATGTGTTGATTTCACATAACATAAACCATACTTTTCAATTGACGAGTACAAACGGGTAAGACTTAGTCAAATTTTCACCCCAGCAAAAGAGAAGCTGGAAGATGTTTATGAATTCTTCTGCTTTCTCTGTTTCCAAACTATAAAAGAAGAAATTAGGGAAGTATCAAGTCAGAAGAGAGATAAGATGTTTAGTACTTGGTGGTATGAAAAGTGACCTTGAAAAAAGGAATGGCCAATTGGGTGACAGGAGTCTGATTAAGTCTTCAATTACTGAAGTTCTAAGACATCTTTTTGGGGATGGAAATTATACTGAATGGTCAGCATATGAAATCACTTGCAGTTTCAAAAATATAACCTGTTTTCTGACCTCAAAACTTTTCTTCATGTTTTTCTCTCTTCCTAGATTTCCCTTTCTCCTATTAACCAGTGATAAATGCCTACTCATCCATCAAGACCCAGGTAAGACCACATCCCCAATGGGCCCCAGAGAGTTCTCTGCTCTTCGGCTCCATGAGTCTTCCCTCTATCTTGTCCATATTTCTAAGAACTGAAGTACAATAATATCCAAGTGTATTTAAGCTATTTGTATATATCTAACCACTTAACTACAGTTCTTGAGGCAGGAGACTGTGTCTTCTTATTCATTTCTTTACCCCAGGACCTATATAAATGCTAGCACACAGTAGATGGTCAAAGGCTTTTGCAGCAGTGAAAAAACTCACAACACTGAAAAATTCTTTTATTAAAAGTACCTTTTATAGCTAGGAAAAAACTCATACACATTTGCATATTGTCTCTAGGTCTACTAAAAAGAAGTAAGTGTCAGCATTTAATGAGATTTCTCTGCTTACAGTCATGCTGTGGGAAGAGAACATTGCCACTGCTTGTAGAATTTATTGACATCCAAGATTACATGTTGCTTTTGGAATGCACACCATGAAATAGAAAAAGAGTGGCTAGGAAAACATGAAAATGTGAACATGTTGGTAAAAAAAAAATTAATCTCTAAAATTATATTTGAATATATTTTTATTCAAATTAACTATCATAAATCACATAATTAATTTACACATTCATCTAGATGACAACTTAGATCCAGATATAAATCTTGACTCTAGCACCTGTTTCCTCTGTGAGCTCCTGAGCTTTTTTGAGCCTTGTTTGTCTGTTAAATGGAGGCAATGTATATTTTTGGAAAATGTAAACTATTTGTCATTAAAATTTTTTGATGTAAAGAGGCTAATTATTACTAAATCGATCCATAAATTCAACTCAATTCCAATTAAAATTCCAATGGAATTATTTCTAGAATCTGGTGAGATATTTTCAAGTTCATCTAGGAAAGTACCAGGGTAGAGTGAATCAAGAACACTTTGGAAAAGAAGAATGATGATGGTGTACCTACTACAGATCTATGAAAGCATGTTTATATGTTTATAAAGGCAGAGTAATTTCAAAAGTGTCGGGGCGCCTGGGTGGCTCAGTTGGTTGGGCGTCTGCCTTCAGCTTGTGTCATGATCCTGGAGTCCTGGGATCAAGCCCCACATTGGGCTCCCTGCTCAGCGGGGAGCCTGCTTCTCCCTCTCCCTCTGCTGCTCCCCCTGCTTGTGCTCTCTCTTCTCTCTTTCTCTCTGTCAAATAAATAAATAAAATCTTTAAAACAAAAAAAGTGTTGGTACAGGGATAGGATCAGACAGATGGATAGTATACTAGATTTTAGTAAGAGATAGAGATTTCAAATTAGGAATAAGAGCAGAGATTATTTAGTGAAATGGTAGCCAGTGCTCTGCATATTCTATACCAATTAACATTTTAAATTTTCACAGGAATTCCATAAGTAGATACCATTATTATCACTATTTTAAAGATGAGGAAATTGAGACACAGGGGCTAAGTAATTCATCCAAGATCACATAAGTAGTCAGGAGTAGGGCTGGCATTGGAAACCAAGCAGTCTAGACTCTGGGTTCATGCTATGAACTATTATGTTTTACTGTCTCACAGCCTCATGCCTTACACCCAAACACATTTCAAATGGATTGAAGTTTAAAAAGTATATTTAAAACCAAAATATAAAAAAAAAATCTTCCTATAATTTTGGGATATGTAAGGCATTTTTAAATGACATTAAAATCAGAAATTATAAAAGAAAAAAAGGATAGATTTGACTATATAAAAATTAAAATATTTTAGCAAAACCAAACCAAACCAACAACAATACAAAATATTAAAAATTAAATCAACCAAACAACAATAGAAAAAATCCACAGAAAATTAACACCATCAGATGACAAATTGGAACACATGTAAGCAATGTGGTGAAGTATTAATAGATCAATGAGTACAGAAAGAGTTCAGTAGAGGATTGATGAACTAACTCCTGGCATATGCATGCACTGGGGAAAATCACTGTTTTTAAAGACAGCAGTGTAGACTGTCCTTTATTGGCATGGAAATATGCCTGTGATACATTAGTTAATGAATAGAAAATTATAAATTTACACTATGACTCTATTTTGTGGGGAAAAAAGTATGTGGGTGTTTGTGTGAGTGTGAGTGTGTTAATGAATATATATATAGGAAAAAACCTGGAGTGGTTAAATCAAAAATATCTCTGGGTGATGTACTTATACATGATTTTTACCTTCTTCTTTTTCTTTCTTTATTTTTGTACTTTTATTGATTGTCAGAATTCCTTACAATATACATGTATTTCTTCAATTCTAAAGTGGACTAAGCTTTAAATTACCTTTTTCCATAAAGTTAGAAGCAGAATATCCTAAGAGCATAATAAGTTTATATATTCCTAGATCACAGTAGTTTCTATGATATTTTGGTAGAAAGCTTATGGTTTAGAGAGACTGGCTTATAGTAAGAAGCCAGTGAGACCATGTAAGTTACTAATTTCTACACCTAAATTGCAGTGTGCCCTGAGAACATGACCTATGTAATTTCTACTTTTGGGAATTTATCTTGGCTTTATTTTTGCAGCCAAATATATGATCTATACATGCAAATATTCCATAAGGTCTTGGAATGAAGGTACATTGTTTCTTCCCTTGAAATCACTATGTATATATTCACTTATTAACTTTATTATTCATATTGCCTATATCCTTGGTTGGTGTTTATCTACTTGAATGGCCAAGGCTGGGTTGGTATTTTAGTCTCTGATAGTTGTGTTTCTGGACATTTTGCCTAGTATTTCTAATATATAATGCATTTTTATTCTTGAAATCTCTGTGTACTGTGCTTTTTGTCAGTATGCAAGGATATTCCCTGTCCTATTTAATGCTATTTGCTGCATATTCTCTTTTGTCTGAAATTTGTATTGTGAGTCCTAATTCCTTTTTGTTTGGACTTGCTAAAACATAAGTCTGCTTTTCCCTGTCTTTGCGTGTTTAACCTTTTAAAATAATTTAATACTTTGGGTTTAGAGGTGTCTCTTCCTGTTAGGTCTTCATTTCTGACCATTTATATTTATTGTCCCAATTGATATGTTTGGTCTCATTTTTATGATCTTCTTTCCATTATGCTTCCATACTGATTTATTTCATTAGAGTTTTATTCTGCAAAGTGGAATGCATACACTCCAGCGGGTATACAAGATAATTCATTGGAAACTCAGAAGATAATATTACTTTTTAAATTTAAAAACAAGAAAGATATTAAGCTTTACTAATATTTAATATGCATTGATACTGGCATTTTGTTCAGGTCCACATGTAAGGCAGACCCACTCTGTATTCATAGTGAGCGAGGTGTAAGAGAGTGATTTCTAGAAGTCCGAGTGAATGATGGTGACACTTTTACATTTTGCTCACTTTTCTTGACTCACTGCGGTTTAAGGGTAAGTTAAGTGGATTTAAAGGTTATTCTTTTACTTTTATCTATGGTAATTCACAAAATTGGCAAGAACTTTAAAATGATTCCTAAAAAAAAAAAAGGCAGGTTAAAAGTAATGTCCATTATGCAAACACAAACACAAGAGAACAATAGTAACAACTCTCTCCCTTCAACCCCTCTTCTTCCCCCCTGCAAAAAATAGGCTAGGTAATACTTTCCCTTTTCCTGGCAGGAATTCACCATCAGCCACATTATGAGGTAATAGAGAGCATTCTTAAAACGGATGTTTGGAAATGCTTCCTGGTGTTTCCATTGTTATCTGATACATTGCTGAAATCGATATAAATGTTACATGTATAAAAAATAATCTCTCATATCAACACACTTTAAAAACTTGAAATAGAATTTTTATCCAGTTTAATAGTTTTAGAGAATTTTAAACCCATTTGTTGAAGCATAAAAATATAACACATACTGATACCTTTTCAAGAACAATTGAAAGTGGAAATTTACTACCACAGTTCAACAATAACAATTACATAATTGGTGGAGGGGATAGAACCCAAGTGCTGTGATTATTCAGTGTGGCCAATGACATACTTCTCTGCCTTGAATTTGTCTAATCTCTGTGAAGGATCTTATTCAGTTATTAGTCATGCAAACCAAGTTTGAAGTAAAAATGGACCCAGAATTGCACCTTTGAATTGCTATATGGCAAGAAGTGGAACCAAGATTTTCAAATACACTGAAAGCAAGTTTAATCATTCTGCTCTCAATAAAAGTTATTACTTTAGGGAAAGAAAAAAATTGTATTATTAAGAAATATAATAAAATCTATTTTAAATTGTGTTAATTTCAGGTTTATCTTATCCTCTCCATGATTCTGTTACTGTATTTTCTATAATGTATGTGCATAATCATGTACATACAATGGTACATGCATTTATATATAATTTATTAAGAAATCATTGGAGTGCAGATACGTTGCTCAAAGTTTCACTGATAAAAATAAAAAATGCAATTTTTTATTTGGCCTGTATTTTTCCCTTTAGTTAAAAAAATTTGAATATATTTTCTCTAATTATTGATGTTGAGAATTATGCTGTATTTCCATTGCAAAAGAAATTTAACATACTTGTGTATATCTTTTCCCTCATATCCTAATTTTTGTTGATAATAATTTTTTACTTTGACCAAATTATTATCATTTTCATCATGTAGCTTCTCTTTTAAGAATTGATTTTAATGTCTATGTTAGGTTTTAAAACCGTATTTTAATTATTTAAACAACTCTCATTTTATTTGTATCACTGAAGCTTTTCTATCATAACTTCCACATTCTTAAATTTTAAAAATTTGGTTTGTCTTGATTAAATCTTTAATTTTTATCCATAAATGATTTTCTGGAAGCATATCTGAATGATATAATGCCATGTCTTACATCCCTCAGTATAAGTTTTTTAGCCTCATATACACAACTCAATTATTTAATTATAGACTTCTTTGTCACAGTCTTTTCCCCTCAAAATACTCTAGATATCACTCTATTGTTTCTGGAAGTTTGCAACACAAAGATGTCTGTTTTATCTCTACTGTATTTTTTAATGTTGTTTTTTTCTACATTTTGCATTCTGTGGCTCTTCTACTGGTCTCTCCTGGACTCACTCCCATGGCTATCGTCTTTATCTGCTCACCTGCTGCTTGAGGGTCTAAGAGAACCTCAGATGGCTTCATGCAGCCTGGGACCTTGGTCCTGGCTGTTCCAGGGTCTTTCTCCATCCTATCTCTCTGCTGACCCAGGCCACATTACATCGTGATGAGGATGTTCCAATAGCTGAGGACAAGAGCTCAAGGCCTAGGCTCTAGAACTTATCTCATGTTACTTCTGCCACTTTCCGTTGGTCTAAACAAGTCACAAGGCTGGCCAGATTCTATCTCCTCTGGATAGGAGGTATGACATTGTGATTTATAATAAGAAATATGTATTTTGTCTTCATCTGTGTTCCAAAGCTAAAACCCCTGGAATCTCCGAAGTGATATGTCTTTTTGGATGCTAATGAGATGGTGGTGGCTGGGGGGAGGGGGGGCTGAATAGCCTCAGGGTAGGGGCTGGTTACCAGGGGAACCAACCACGTGATTAGGGGGTTGGAAATTTCAGATCCACCCTCCAATCCCTGGGGAGGGGAGTGGGGCTGGTGATTGACTTAAATAGCCAAGGACTTAATCAATCATGCCTACATAATGAAGCCTCCGTAAAAATCCTAACCAAAGTGGTTTGGAGCACTTCAGGTTGCGAAGCATGGCCTTACCGGGAGGGTGGCGTGTCAGAGAGAACACAGCAGCTTACGTCTCTTTCCCGATATCCCATGCTGTGCATCTCTTACACCTGCCTGTTCCTGACTTGTATCCTTTTCTAATAAACTGGTAATCTAGTTAGTAAATTGTTTTCCTGAGTTCTATGAGCCATTCTAACACATTGCTGAACTAAAGGAGGGGGCCAGGGGTCCCCCAATTTACTGCCAGTCGGTCCAAAGCACAGGTGACCGCTTGAACTTGTGATTGGCATCTGAAGTGGAGGCGGCCTTGTGGGACCCAGTCCTTAACCTGTGGGGTCTGGTGCTAACTCCAGGTAGAAAGACTGCCCAGTTGTCCACAGAGAATTGAAGAATTGTTTGGTGTGGGGAAAAAACCCACACATCTGGTATCAGAAGCGAAGTATTGGTGTGAATGCAGTACAGTATGGAAAAACAGAGTTTTCCTCTAGTTGGTAAAGAAAGTAGAGAGAGGAAATAGAGTTTCTCCTTTCCCAATGATGCAGGCTGGCTGGGTCCAAGGACCCAGAGGCAGTCCCGCATGATCAGCCAAGAGGATCCTTGGCTTTGTGCAGGATAGAAATCAAATGCAAGCTGAAAGGAAGCAAGAGCAGAGTTTACTGAAGATATAGAGTACGGATTGAGATGGAGTTTGGGAGACTCTGAAAGGAAAGAAGAGTGAGTCTTGTTTTTGCTTGGGGTCTGGGGTTTTTCTTGAGAATTGTGGTGTGGTGTACCTGTCCCCTCAGGCGCCCAGGAACAAAGACGAGTGTTTAGGTGTCCTCTGTGAGCCACTTGAGCCCTAGGGCCTTGATGAGTCTGTGGTCTGGAGAATGCACAGGACAGCCTCCCCGGTCACTCATTGTGCTGGAAGACTCCAAGCAAATCATTAATTCCTTGACCATTGCAAGGAGGATACACATTCTCTCTAAGAAGTGTGTAAGGTGGGGATGCAGGTCCTAGCAAGAATAGAAGCAGGAAAAGGAACCAAAAAAAGCCATCCTTCATGGGGTCCCTTTAGTTTCCCTAGCTCACTAAGGCGCCGCCAAGTCACATTGTAACAGGGCATGGGTCCTGGGACGGAAGGAATTTGCAGCCAGCAAACAGTTTGCACCAACATACTCCAACATTCTCCTTAGCAATAGAAGTTCATCCTCCCCTCTCCCTCGCTCCTTGACGATTCAGAGTCCCAGTTTTTTCCCATTCTCGAGGACCTTTCTGCCAAAGTAGACAGGTTTGATAGAGAAGGCACACTGGCTTCTCAAAGACCTTAGTCCAAGAGAGACAGACTCTTCACTTGTACTCCTATTCCTTCGGCAAGAACTATTCATAGGGCCCTACCCTAATGTGAAGTGGAAGACATTTTCCAAGAATAATAATGGAAGGGGGATCATGAACATTTGGTGAACAATCAGTCATCCATGCCACTTCCAATAACTGTTTTTTTTTTTTTTAACTTCCACTGCTGACTCTGTTATCTCATTCACTCAGAAGACTCATTCACTCAGAAGCCCTCCAGAATCTTTCTGAGACACAAATTAGCATATTGGTGTTCTTATTTCTTAGAGTAAATGTTTCAAAAGAAGCATTTCATGTCTTCAAGGTGACTTTCTTATTTGGACTTACAGCTCCTTTTCAGGACCGAGGACTGACCCCATTTGGTATGGCCTCCCACTTTAAGTGGCCTTCTATTTCTGTCCTGAGCACTTTCTTCTTGAGGTAGGTCCTGGCTTAAGGAGAAAGCCTCGCAGTAGAACTAGCATTTTGATTGTTTGGTTTTCCCATCCCCAGATCTCTTTTCGCCCCCTGCAGATTAGTTGTTCTTATAGGAATTGTCTTGATCCCTCTACTTCCTTGCTATTCCTTCTCTGTCACTGGGACGATCATGAATTGAGCCTAAATGGTGCCTTGGGTTCATTACCATTAGCCTGTATGAGATATACATCCCCTAACGTGTTGGGCATATGTATGGCATCCTTCCTATTTTCCAACGCTGATGCTGGTTTTTCCCTAATTTTATATCCATTGGTCATCCCATTTGACTGAGGGTGGAGGGCTGAGTGTTGGACGCCTGCACTTACATCACCATCAGATGCAGAGGGATTACACAGTCTTATATTGAAATGCTTGTGGAAATTATATGGACTGTGATATCAGTTTCTTTAAAACACCTTGTAAACTTTTACTTTTGCAGAACTAGCATAAATCTGTTTAATTCAACAGTTTACACTAAGTACTCCAGTATTCCACTTAGAAGTAAAGCATTTTTCTGCTCAGTTGAAACTGCACACTGTTAAGAATACCATTTGTTGCCGTCCAATTTCTCCATCTCTGATAATGAAAAATTGTGATCGCCCAATGCGCATCAGTGTAGCGGGTAGTTCGTGAGGCTGCACAGCCGTGTGAAAAGTGGTGCCGAGCATTGGGGTGCAGGCGGGTGGTGCTCACAGTCGTAGAGGAGCGGACGGTAATGGAATTAGTGGGATGCTGCTTTGGAATATGAACCATCACACTTCCCTTCCTCTACCCCCTTGCACGTGACTGTTCCTCAGTGGCTCGCACACTGACTCTGGGGGAAGCAGGACTGACAGAGTAAGAACCAGCAAGGTGAGGTTTTCTTTTTGTTTTTTGGGCTTTTTTTCAACCTTCAGCATGGGCTTTTGAGACACCAAGGGCAGGCTTGAGGAAAGCGGGGTGTGAACTTTCATGCCAAGGCAGGAAATCTGAGAAGAGCTGTCCGTCTCACTTGTGGCTGTGGCCTGGTTGGGGAGGGGGAGGAGAAGTGACCTTGTGGAGCTGGGGCGTGTGAGGTGGAGGGACAGACCTGGGTGTCCTTATGGCGGGTGGCAGGGTCCACACAGCGGGCCTCTACGGCTTCTTCAGCCCAAGACCTGGCTGAACTGCAAGAAGGGCCCTGTGCTCTCTTTTCCATGGCTTGGGACAATTATAAATCCTTCTCCTCCTCAAAAAAAAAAAAAAAAAAAAGAGCAAGAAAGAAAAAAAAAAAAAGATGCTGAGGGTCACGACACCCTAAAAAGCAGCTGACAATAGGGAAGAGGAAGCCTCTGTATTGGCTTTAGGGTAATAATGGGCAAGGGTGAAACCCACTCCCTTTTCACAGATACCTCCAGTGGGAGATTGTGAAATAGATCTCTAGGTAGATGCTGCTGAGCAAAGAGCAGAGGAGATGGTGCTGAGAGGGGCCAGCTGTGTGGGGCCCCACTAAGCAGTCTGACACGCAAAACCCATGTCCTTCCACGTAAGGCCAGCGACAGGGCATCTGATAACACAGGTAGACTGGCGGTGGTCGTGGAGTTTTAGCAACATAGATTTTGAATTCAGTGTGAAGACACCAACCAGTAAGACTCCCACATGTATTTATATGGAAAGTTTTTTGAAGGCATATGAACCACATCATGTACAACCACATGTTCAATAAGAACCATCCTTAGTTAAAAAAATAATTACATAAAATCATGATCATCCTGGAAAACCCTAGTCCCCAAGCACAGAGTAGGGAAAAGATTATGAACATCCTAAAATTAAACATGAAATATCTATCACATATGTGATATATAAACATATTTATCCTTATAGGAAAATTATCATGGTTTGTGGGATCATGGGAGGGTTTTCTTTCTCATTTTCAAGTTTCAAATAATGAACATGTATTTTATAATTAGAAAAAAATGTGATTATGATTCTTTTGAAAATAGGAAATTAAGGACATGTTCTGATGAACAAAAATTTTTCTCTATATTTTTCTCTATAAATTATCTTGGTTTATCTATCAAAATAACAACTAATATGAATACTTGAAATTAAGATTGTTTTAAGAATTATTTTGATGTTTTGTTTTAAGGGGGAGATTGTTTTGTTTTGTCCACGTTTAGAAAGTATAACTCTGCCTTAAATATTTGGCATTTTCATCATGACTAATAACTCCTAAATACTGTTGCTTTAAAAAAGAAAAAAAAAAAAGTGGTTCTTTGTTCTTGAAACCAAAGACAAAGGATCATATGGCTCTGTTTCCTCTAACTGACTTCATTCAGTTTGACTTATTTTGACATCTAATTCATGTCCTGTTTCCGTAATCTGCTTGACATTGATCTCAACATTTCATTAGGAATTCATGGTGGAAAGAAATTACTCTGTACATTTGTACCTTGTTCTTACAGTAAATGAAGTGTCATTTACATTTTATATCTTTTCTTGCCAACCTGTAACCTCTGGAAGACTTTGGTACTTTTCCATTATTAGCTCAAAGATACTTATTATCGTTTTCCCTCTTGATTTATGCTGAGACCTCAATGATGGAGCCATGATTCTCAGGGTCATTATATAAAATTGCATAAGTGATCCATGAACAACAACAACAAAAAATTCTCTAAATTTCTTGACAACAAACTGAAGGAGTTTGTTTCTTAGCTTTTCCTTTCATGAAAGGGCTCTCTTATTATAATGGCACATTTTTAGCTACTGTGGTTTGATCTTCTGGGTGTGAAAAGGTACAAATTTACATTCTAGAAATGACATTTAAGAGCAGAAAGAACACCAGCTTTAGAAATGACAGACCTGCGTTCTCATTCAGTACTCAGATAATTACTTGCTGTGCATTCTTAGACAAGTTACTTCTCTTCTCTGAGCCTCTATTTTCTCATCTTCAAGTGAGATTAAAACAACAACCGCAACAACAAAAGCTATCTTTCAGGGTTGTTACGGGGATGAGAAATATACTGAGTACCTTAGATGCAGTAAATGCTCAATAAATGATAGCGACAGGGTGTTCATGTCTTTACTTTCTGCTCTGTCAATTTCTATGTTGGTGGAATGGCTGACACATACTGAATGAATTACCAACTGTGGCTCTGAGTTTTGGAATTTAGGAAGGCACGGTTTGGAACATAGGAGCTCTTATCTGTGTAGTAGTTTTTTTGGGCGGGGGGGTCAAACTTTCTCATCACTGTTTATTTGTAAAAAAAAGATTGGTTGAGAGAAACAATTTATGGGACATCCTCAAACTGGCAAAATTTAATAGGAAAACTTGCTTAACACCAGGAGGTAGACAATCCAGGCTTGGTTCCCTAGTAGGCTGAGGCAATTTATATAAACTTTTTTTTTTTAATTTATTTTATTATGTTATGTTAATCACCATACATTACATCATTAGTTTTTGATGTAGTGTTCCATGATTCATTGTTTGCATATAACACCCAGTGCTCCATTCAATACGTGTCCTCTTTAATACCCATCACCAGGCTAACCCATTCCCCCCCCCCGGCAGAACCCTCAGTTTGTTGTTTTGAAAATACTTTTGAGAGTGCTCAATCCCACATTTGCAGAAATGAAGTCAAACAGCAGGCCATACGTGACATCAGAACTATTGGAAATACAACCCCAAATCAGAAGGCTGCCTAATCATGTTAACTCTGAGACTCGTTTTTATTTATTCATTTGTTTGTTTGTTTGTTATTTTTTACATTCAATAACTGTTCATTGAGTACCTACCAAGTGCCTGGATACAGAGTGAAAAGGACAGGCAAGGCCCCTGGTTGCAAGGAAATGGCTTTTGAGTGGGGAGAGAGTTAAGAAAAAAAAAAGAGAAGTAAATAAATTAAAATAATTGGAGCTTGTCAGAAATGTTGGGCACTCAGTTGGATGGTAACAGAAGATGTATTGAGATAGAGGGGTCCTACTCCTGGAAGGCCTTGGGCTAGGGCTGACATTTAAGCTTCAATGAGAAGCGACAACTTCTGCAGAGAATGGGGACAAGACTGGTCCAGGAAGCCAGACAAGCATGCGCACAGCCCTCAGTCTAGGAACATGGAACATTTGATGAATATCCAGGTTGTTGTCAGGGCCATGGCAATTCTTTCTTCTGTCATTCCACTTGTTGAGTAAGAATGGTTAAAGTGGGACTTGTGATACTTTGAGACCCTTGTTATCCAACAAGGGTCTCAAAGTATTAAAATATTAAAATATTCTGGAATAAGAGAATATTAAAATATTCTGGAATAAGAGAGTCCAGAAGATTATATACAGGCAGGCATAATTTCTAGTAAGATGGGTTTACAGGTCACTAAAAAGCTATCCAGCCCTCTTGTTTGTTATTATAAATAATAATGATAATACCACGATTACTGTATTGTACACTTGTAGTTCACAGAGAGCCAACTAAATATTAGAATGTTGCTATTTCTTGCTTTGCAAAAACGATTTTAAGTACTAATATTGATTTCCCACTATGGTAGATGAGGATTTACCCCTATCCGCATTGCTCCTCTCCCCATTCTCTCAATCTAATTGTGTGACCGGATTGAGATGATTTATCGGGGGGCATGCAGTATTGTACGATTCCTTTTCTCACACAATATTTCATTGCCCTTGGAGTTCATCTTGTTTTTTTGTCCCTTGCTTAGGTTTCTACGCACTCATCAGTTCATCCCTATATTTACTCCCAGTTGTGAAAATTTACAACATATTATTTTATTAATTTCATCTCCTTGAAGAACTTTCTTCTGTATTCTTTTAACCTGCTCCAACCTGGAACCGTGTGGAGGACATGGAGATGTGTGGCCCAGAAGTCCCTTCAAGGGGGGATCTTTTTGATCCAGTCACTGTCAGCCCCCTCACCTTCTACCTCACCTGCAGAGAGCTGCCCCTCCTGAGAGCATGGCCTTCCCAAGGTGGCCTGTAACCAATGATTGATAATGGAGAGAGTATAAAGGTCACTTCAGCCCGCTGGAGGACAACTCCAAAGCTGCTGTAGTGTTGCAGAGCTCCCTGGGGAGTTGGCCGAGGTGTTACTTTAGCTGCATCACAATGCAATTTCTCCATCTGCTCGATCTTGCCTCTTCCCTCTCCTTTCTTCCTATATTCTGAGAATTACTGTTCTCTAATAAATATCCTGCATGCCAAACTCCTCAGCATCTACTTCTGGAGAACCAACCTGACACTAATTACTCTCTAGGGCTTCTGCCCAGGAGTTTTCTTGCAAGGTCCTCTCACTGTCATCCTGGAGATCCCTTTGATACATTGTTATGTCAGAGTCTCTATTTTCCGGATCTCAAGACCTCTTTGATTTGCTCCCTTGTTTTGATGGAGCACATCCACTAGTATTTTCCCAAGAAGAGATACAAGGAGAAAATAATTTTTTTAAACCTGTGTGTCTGAAAATGGCTTTTTCCTATCACATTTAATTAATAGCTTAGTTGGGCACAGTCTTATGGGTAGGAAATAATATCCCTCGGAATTCTGAAGGCATTGGTCAATTTTGTTTTGGTTCCAAGATTTGTGTTAGGAACTATGATGCAAATATAATTTTTAAACCTTTATATGCAAGCTCTATTTCTTCTCTGCAAATCTGGAGGATCCTCTTTATTCTCATTGTTTTGAAATTATATCTTTCTCCAAATTAGGATTCTGCTAGTCTATTACTAGTCATCCAGTTACTTTTCCCTTCCCACAGGTTCTTGCTCTTAGCTTGCTCTTAGTCTTCTTTATCCTTGTGTATTTATGCTTTTAAGCAAACAAACAGGTGGACAGGCAAACAAACAATAATAACACATTATAGTGCCTCATGGCATTGAAGTAGATTTTTGGGAAGGAGGGAACAGGTGGTAAAGATGTGTGTTCAGCCTCACATTTTTAAGCAGAGGTTGGATTTGGTTTTCTTCAAGGATAAGTTTATCTGGTGAAGCTGCTGTATCTTTTTGCCCTCTCCTCTTCCCTTTTTTTTTTCTTTTTGCCATATAAATTAGATTTATTGGGTCATAGTCAAGAATAAAGTTGAAAAAATGTATAGAATTTATTTTATTTTATTATATTACGTTAATCACCATACATTACATCATTAGTTTTTGATGTAGTGTTCCATGATTCATTGTTTGCATATAACACCCAGTGCTCCATTCAATATGTGCCCTCTTTAATACCCATCACCAGGCTAACCCATCCCCCCACCCCCTTCCCCTCTAGAACCCTCAGTTTGTTTCTCAGAGTCCATAGTCTCTCATGGTTCGTCTCCCCCTCCAATTTGCCCCCTTCATTCTTCCCTGCCTACTATCTCCCTCTTTTTTTAAACATATAATGTATTATTTGTTTCAGAGATACAGGTCTGTGATTCAACAATCTTACACAATTCACAGCGCTCACCATAGCACATACCCTCCCCAATGTCTATCACCCAGCCACCCCATGCCTCCCAACCCCCACCACTCCAGCAACCCTCAGTTTGTTTCCTGAGATTAAGAATTCCTCATATCAGTGAGGTCATATGATACATGTCTTTCTCTGATTGACTTATTTCACTCAGCATAACACCCTCCAGTTGCATCCACGTCATTGCAAATGGCAAGATCTCATTCCTTTTGATGGCTGCATAATATTCCATTGTATATATATACCACCTCTTCTTTATCCATTCATCTGTCGATGGACATTTTGGCTCTTTCCACAGTTTGGCTATTGTGGACATTGCTGCTATAAACATTGGGGTGCATGTACCCCTTTGGATCCCTACATTTGTATCTTTGGGGTAAATACCCAGTAGTGCAATTGCTGGGTCGTATGGTAGCTCTATTTTCAACTTTTTGAGGAACCTCCATACTGTTTTCCAGAGTGGCTGCACCAGCTTGCATTCCCACCAACACTGTAGGACGGTTCCCCTTTCTCCGCATCCCTGCGAACATCTGTCATTTCCTGACTTGTTAATTTTAGCCATTCTGACTGGTGTGAGGTGGTATCTCATTGAGGTTTTGATTTGGATTTCCCTGATGCTGAGCGATGCTGAGCACTTTTTCATGTGTCTGTTGGCCATTTGGATGTCTTCTTTGGAAAAATGTCTGTCCATGTCTTCTGCCCATTTCTTGCTTGGATTATTTGTTCTTTGGGTGTTTGAGTTTGATAAGTTCTTTATAGATTTTGGGTACTAGCCCTTTATCTGATATGTCATTTGCAAATATTTTCTCCCATTCTGTCGGTTGTCTTTTGGTTTTGTTGACTGTTTCCTTTGCTGTGCAAAAGCTATTTATCTTGATAAAGTCCCAATAGTTCATTTTTGCCCTTGCTTCCCTTGCCTTTGGCGATGTTTCTAGGAAGAAGTTTCTGTGCTGAGGTCAAAGAGGTTGCTCCCTGTGTTCTCCTTAAGGATTTTGATGGACTCCTGTCTCACATTGAGGTCTTTCAATAATTTTGAGTCTATTTTTGTGTGTGGTGTAAGGAAATGGTCCAGTTTCATTCTTCTGCATGTGGCTGTCCAATTTTCCCAACACTGTTTGTTGAAGAGACTGTCTTTTCTCCATTGGACATTCTTTCCTGCTTTGTCAAAGATTAGTTGACCATAGAGTTGAGGGTCCATTTCTGGGCTCTCTATTCTGTTCCATTGATCTATGTGTCTGTTTTTGTGCCAGTACCATACTGTCTTGTTGATGACAGCTTTGTGATAGAGCTGGAAGTCCAGAACTGTGATGCCGCCAGCTTTGCTTTTCTTTTTCAACATTCCTCTGGCTATTTGGGGTCTTTTCTGATTCCATACAAATTTTAGGATTATTTGTACCATTTCTTTGAAAAAAGTGGATGGTATTTTGATGGGGATTGCATTGAATGTGTAGATTGCTCTAGGTAGCATTGACATCTTCACAATCTTTGTTCTTCCAATCCATGAGCATGGAACATTTTTCCATTTCTTTGTGTCTTCCTCAATTTCTTTCATGAGTATTTTATAGTTTTCTGAGTACAGATCCTTTGCCTCTTTGGTTAGATTTATTCCTAGGTATCTTATGGTTTTGGGTGCAATTGTAAATGGGGTCAACTCCTTAATTTCTTTCTTCTGTCTTGTTGTTGGTGTATAGGGATGCCACTGATTTCTGTGCATTGATTTTATATCCTGCCGCTTTACTGAATTCCTGTATGAGTTCTAGCAGTTTTGGGGTGGAGTCTTTTGGGTTTTCCACATAAAGTATCATATCATCTGCAAAGAGTGAGAGTTTGACTTCTTCTTTGCCAATTTGGATGCCTTTGATTTCTTTTTGTTGTCTGATTGCTGTGGCTAGGACTTCTAGTACTATGTTGAATAGCGGTGGTGATAGTGGACATCCCTGCTGTGTTCCTGACCTTAGGGGGAAAGCTCTCAGTTTTTCCCCATTGAGAATGATATTCGCTGTGGGTTTTTCATAGATGGCTTTTATGATATTGAGGTATGTACCCTCTATCTGTATACTCTGAAGAGTTTTGATCAAGAAAGGATGCTGTACTTTGTCAAATGCTTTTTCTGCATCTATTGAGAGGATCATATGGTTCTTGTTCTTTCTTTTATTAATGTATTGTATCATGTTGATTGATTTGCAGATGTTGAAGCAAACTTGCAGCCCAGGGATAAATCCCACTTGGTGAAGGGCACGTCCTACCTTCCAGAAAGTGGTCGTTTTTCTGTTCAGAGAGTTGCTGCTATTCTTTTCTTTGATCTCTTGTTGAGTTCGTGGGTGTTCAAAATGGTTTGATCCCTATCTAGCTGAATTCCTGGGACCAGACAAAATTTAGGTCTCCCACTCCTCTGGATCTTGCTCCTCCCCCTCCTTCCCTTTTTAATGTGTTTTTTTGGATTTTTTCCCACAAGCACTAATTGCATAACTATACTCTGCAAGAACTCGTAACTGTAAAGTCATTATTTTGGTGCCTTTGACTCTACCTATCCACGGCCAGGATAGAGATAGCTCTGCTCTCTTCTGATTCCAGTCCTCTGTAGACTATGCTAAGAGTGAACAAACTGCTGTTCATAAGGAGGAGGAGTCATATTTGTGCATTATAGTTAAGTTGGTCACCTGTGGATTTCCTTAGGACTAGACCTCAAGAATGTCTCTTTTCAATAAGTATAGAGAGCTTGCAGGTTTCTTTAGGAAGTAGAGTTAGTATAATAGATCCTTAAGTATACTATTGAAACTTCTTACCCACAATTACTTTTTTGGTGGGAGTGACTGACATGGTGCAAACAGCACCCCGTGGCTGAAACTAACGAATAATTAGTCCTGAGACAAGAGAGAGAAAGTGGATCCCAATAAATCCGTTCCCAAATTCTTTACATCCTTTGGAATTAGATGTGATCTAAATGTGAGATATATTATGTGCTATTATGTGCTAAATAATGTTAACTCATAGAACATAATTCTTATCAGCATTAATTAGTTGGGAAAGTGAGAAATAAAGTTGAAAGCTCTTAACTTCTTGTTCTGTGTATTCTAGTGACAAGAGCACTAGTAGAACAGATATCCCAACCCCACTTTTTAAAAAAAATTCGGCCACTATGCTTAAATAGCTGTATGACTTTGGGTTAGTTACTTTATCTGAGATTTTATGTTCCTTATTTGTAATTTGGAGAAAATATTAATTTCTTCATAGGGTTGTTAATGAATTAATGTACATAAAGCTGTGAGCACACACAATGTTTATATATGGTAGGTATTCTATCAGTGATAGTTTTCTTCCCGTGGGTCATCTAAGTTTGACCAAGAACATTGCAGTTTTTATGTGTGATAATGTTTGGAGGCCAAACTATTACTACTCTTTTGAAGAATCAACAAGATAAGGAGGTTTCATCTGTATTAACTGAACTGTGAATTCAGATGGGTCTTAATCCCCTCCATACACATTCAATCCTCAAATTAAGGCCAGTCAATTTAAGGTGGCATGAGGGCCTCAGATTCAGGGAAGACTTCATAGCTAGAGTTAACTGCAGCAAAGAAAATTGAGGTCTGTAAATAAGAACTGACAGCTAAAGTAAAGATTAATCTTAATGGCATGCATTAACAATATGCAATTTGAGATTGGCAGTGGAGAATTCTCCCTGAGAACTGGCATTAGGCAGTATGGGTCTTGACATGGGAATTCACTTGGGCAAGCACATTCATTCAATACACCTTTTCTGTCCCAAAGACATTAGCATACCCAGAGACCCACAAGATCAGGGAAAGTGGCCTATTTATTCACATCAAATCATTGTATGTACAGACTGTTTCCATTTAATATAATTGTCATTCGGCAATAAAGACTCACTTGGTATAACTTAGAAGTGACAGGGAAATTGGATGGAGCTTCACATGGATGACTCTAGAAAAATAACGAAGCAGTGACTAGAAACCTTGAAATTAAACCCTGATGTCTATAAAGATTTTTTGGGGGGGGGTGTCCACATAAAAAGTGATGGCAGAATGGAACCCACTTAGGTTATTGGGGACTTTCACCAGACTTGTTTCATAGGATCCTTGTCTTGGGTCAGATTCTGGACTGAAGGATGATGCCACTGTGACCACCAGCTGCTCTTCATGAGTGTGGATGGTGAAGGACCAAAGGGCAGAGGAACCGTGAAGTGCCTTGAAAGTGCCCGCTTCAGAGTATTCCAACTATTGTTGACTCTCTGGGCCATTCAGGCAAACATAACTTTTTTTTTTTTTTTAATGTCTCATTTGAGTAGATCCAGTTACAACTGTATTTGTCTTTCTTGACGAGAAAGTTATAAAAATTAGTGCAAGTTATCTGAAAGCCTTAGAGAAGGGAATATACAAAAATAGCACAGGTTTTACATGTCAAAGGATACATTTAAGTTATAAACTGATAAAAAGCTTATTTTGTTAACTATACTTTCTTAACAGCTGAAAGATAAATATCTTTTCTAAGTTTATACTTTCTAAGAAAATGCATTTCCCCATTTATTAAAAGTGCTCTTTTATTCTTCTATTAAACAATAGATTTTTTGGGGTAGAAAATAATATTTTCTGATACTACATATCCTATATTAGGCATGTCTTTACAGAAAGTGCACATAGGTGATATGGTTACTGACTAATCTGGTATTTGCCAGATGGGCATTATCCTGAGAGTCAAAGATGAGGTGAAATGATTGTTGTGGAAGGCAGGCAAGGTTTACCTGTGGAGTTAGGACAAGATTTGGGAAACTTACACATGTCCCAAGAAGTTTCTGTGGACTGAATCATTATTACATATTGCAAGTGCACGTGGAATATTGGAATAACACAGGAACAATTTTCACTTTAAAATGTCCTCACATGGGTGCCTGGGTGGCTCAGTCATTAAGCGTTTGCCTTTGGCTCAGGTCATGATCCCGGGGTCCTGAGATTGAGCCCGCATCGGGCTCCTTGCTCAGCGGGAAGCCTGCTTCTCCCTCTCCCACTCCCCCTGCTTGTGTTCCTGCTCTCACTGTGTCTCTCTCTGTCAAATAAATAAATAAAATCTTTAAAAAACAAAAAATAAAAATAAAATGTCCTCACATTTGAGAACTTTTGTAGCCACTTTTGTGTTCTGAATTTTCAAATATGATCTGTCTGCTATCTTGCCTGGCACAGACTGTCACGGATGGGAAAGAGGGCTAAGGGGTGTACATGGACCATCTCCATGGTCCAGATCCCTCAAGCTCAGAGAGGCTCTGTAATGTGGTCATGACCATGCAGCTGGTTAGAGATAGAGCCCAGTTAAAAACCCAAATTGGTCTGATTTCAAAGCCCAAACTCTTTTTACTCTGCCACATTTCTTTTCAATGGAGCAGATTTGCATTCTCATACCAGACTTTAAAAGATCCAGTTCCCATGAGGACATGGCAAGAGTATGTGCACACAGGGATGTGGGACTATGTTTACATATGTTGCTCTGAGCCTCAGGAATCAGCCATTTAATACAATGCAAGAGACAGTGTTATGTGGCACCCCACATGGAAGAGGAAAAGTGAATGGTCCGAAGCTAGTAAGGAGCCTTTGGAAGACCAGACGCGTTCTCCCTGGGGCGTCAGGAGCTCTCATTTCTCACTGCAGGCCAGTTGTCAACCTTTGTGTGTCCTGGGGGAAGTCCCTACCCTACTGTGCCCTCTGTTCTTTCATTTATAGAAGGAAAAGGAGAAAGGTAGCCCTCCAAACACACTGGGTATCTGCTCTGGCTTCCTAATCCAAATGTGCAGAACAGCCAGGCTATGGACCGAAATCAGACTCAAGTCTTCATTGTTATCACTGGCTGTATTTCTTGAGCAAATAATTTAACTTAATCTATTTTAAACCAATCCATTTCCCACTGAAATTATATTGATGAAGAAATCACAACAAATATTCTTTCATTTACTTTGCCAAGAGGCAAGTAGTGCTGGAAACCTTATTTTCTGACTCCTTAACATCATATTGATTTTATTGTCAAAAAAGAACAATGGGAATATGTACACAGAAAAATTACCAAAACTTTCTTCACAAATCAAAAATATTATGAAATAGCCACAGGAGAAACCATGTTAAGTCAAATGGGCCCCAAGGACAGACCATTAATTTTATATACATCATTCACCATAGAATTCTTAATGAGACTTTAAAGTTGACTTACTGACGAATGTACTGTATTTTACAAGCAAAACCAGCTCAGAAGTATCATATTAAACAAATTGAGATACAACAGCACGGGCATCACTAGAACTCATTGGTACTACCACTGAGGGTGGTGCTAGGGAAGTTTCTTTAGGTTTTGACTCTCAGGGGATGTGTAAAGATTGAGGAGCCTGCCCTGGGGCAACCCTCAACTCCCCAGGCCATTGTGATGAAGGGGCAGAGGAGCTTGCCGGAGCCCATTCTATGGCCCCTCCAGCACTGGGGGCCTCTTAGGGACCCAATACAGCTGTCTTCATTTTGAATTGTAGAGAAAAAGGAATAATGTGTAGATATGATTTTTGTCCTAACTTATCTGGAAGTAAAAAGGTTGCTCAGCACTGACAGAGAGGAACAGAAAATTTTGAATCCAAGCATTTTATGTAATTAGAAAGAACTGCTAGAGCCATGAAGTTTTATAACCATAGGAAATGGATAAAAGCTGCATGTGTGTGACTTTCTGACTTCCATAGTGAGGGAAAAATCAGGGAGTGGATGGAGGCAGAGTGGGGCCAAGTAGATAGTCAGTTTCTTGTCATTATAAGGTCTTGGTAAAGAAGCCAGAAAAATGAAAGCTTCGGTTAGGAATGGAGGGATTGAGAGTGAGCCCGAGTCAACCACCACCACCATCCATCCATCCATCCATCCATCAATCAATCAGAAGAATGATAACAACAAAAATAGCAATAATGGCAATGCCTCTTTGGATCTTTTTAGACACACAGCACTGCCTTGAGATGGACAAAAAAAAGAGTTCAGGAAAATGGTCTTGACTTGCATCCTATTCCCATTATGCCTGCATACAAAGGGGACTTTTCATCTTATAAATAAAATCTGAATTTGATGGAGTTCCTCTGCATTATGAAACTATTGCCCTACAGCACTTTGCAAGGGGAGAGAGTCATTTGGCTTATGACTGCAGCATGTAAGTGCGTGGAAGTGAGAACCAGGGCCCCACTGTTCGATCCCACAGGACGTTCAGGGAGAAGACTGCTTGGATTCTTCAGGCAGTCTCCCTCCTGGTTCGGGAAAAGCTGCCCTCTGTCAGAGTCCTTGTGTGTCAGATGAGAGGTCACTGGTATTATCTGCCTCATCTGTCCTAAAGGGATTTTTGGGGGGATAAAGGGAGACCAAGGATGCCAGGCAGCCCACAGAACTCCTGCTTTTCAGTACTTGAGCCAAAGAATCAGTTCTGTCGAAACATGACGGAGGCAAGAATTGCTAAACGTGGGCAGCACATTTCAAGGAAACAGAAAAATAAGTGGGGCTGCAGCCCATCTGATAAAACAGGGACTGTTTGAGGCTGACCTGCAGGGAGGAGCGGCGGGCCACCCCCCATGACCCCTCACATCTTTCCCTGGGCTACTTCCTCCCTTCTTGGAAGTCTAACCCTCCAAATAGATTGAGCTTTTGGCCACGCAACTGAGTTCCTTCACATTGTCAGCTGGCCTGGCAGCTCCTGATCCCACATGTAATCCAGGGAGTTGGCTTGGACTGGTTTCTGGAGAACCAGGCTTCTGCTCCAGTGGCCATGGTCCTGCCCAACAGCCATGTTGTTATTGGCCTTTATTGACCAATCTCACCTGGTGATAGGTCTTGGGGAGCCTGCAAACCGCCAAGGCACTGCAAAATAGAAATCACCACCCTTTTTGAGAATGTGGGCTTGAGACAGAGACTCCTCAGATTTATTGGTAAACTCCTGATTGACCCCACAGAAGCAAGGGTGGGGATCTCCTTTTCCAGGTAGTCCACCCCAGGGAGAAAGCCTGCTGAAGAACTTGCCTGCCCGTGGGAGTTGTCTGGCGTTCCCAGTGCAACCATCCATCTCCTCTGTCAGAGGGAGATGTGAGAAACACGATTGGGCTGGTTGGTGAGGATAGGATGGTTCACTTTGCTTCTCTGTGTCCTAAGGCAACGCTTTGTGAAGGCCACGTGGTTCTTATGCAAGCACTGTTGATCCAGTTGTGATGTTCTGGGGTCTAAGTCCCTTGTGTGTATCAGTGTTGAAGTTCCAAACAATGGGAGAGAGCAAAGCTGTTTCAGAGGCCTTGACATCTTTATTGGGAAATGTGCCATCCTTGGTAATTGTGCAGTTGACTGGGTATTTACCTTTTCTCCAGCTACCATTGGTTCCTCTAGCTTCTGTCAGCTTTAAGAAACCATAATCAGAAAAGCCCCTGGCGTGGGCAGATTAGTGGAAGAAAACCCATGTGGTAAGGACATCTCGTTTGGGTTTCCCAACCAGTCCTCAGAAGAGCTTTGCCCTGTCTCCCAGTCCATTGGGCAGGTGCAGGGCAAATGTTTCTGAACCCCAGTCTGCTCATATATAAAACAGGGGCAATACGAATAGCTTGCGGCAAAGCAGGTGCATGCTGGCGTGTTCTGAGATTCAAACGAGGTGATGTGTTTAACTTCTCAGCGCAGCGTCTGATTAATTCCATCCTCCCCTCTTTCCATTTTTGAATTAGAACCAATCCGGATACACTATAGAATCTACCTCTATATCCACAATCTTCTAATCCTCTCTTCTCTTGGGGAAAACAAGAAAAGTGTACACTTTTTTCTCTCATAAAATGGGAGCTCTTTATGACCTGGTCTGGCTGATCTCTCCAACCTTATCCCCCATCTCACTGTCCCCTCTGACCCACCACTCCTGCCCTGAACACCACTGCATTAATCACACCTTCCCCTGCGCCACCTCTGACTGCCGCATGCTTATACCATATGAATCACCCTGTATTCTAATGAGTCATGTCTACTTCCCTCCCAGACTGTGAGCTTCTTAAGGGGAGAGACCACGTCTTGTTGTATCTGATATCTAGTACCTAGTAGGTAACCAATAAACTTTTAGTTAACAAAGCATTAAGCCAGACTCCGGGGGGTTGTAAAGATGGCCTGAATATTTTAGAGGGATCCTTTTGGTTTCTTTGAAGATTTCCCACCAAATAAATACATATGATTTCATTTTAGAAGAAAGATAATTGATTTTTCTCTGTGAACAAGGAAGACACTTCCCCTCTTTTTTTTTCTTACTGATGTGTGGTGAAGGACATAAATTACACAGGAAACAGGACACAGAGACATAAACCTGCTTAATCCAATTATATGTTTCAATAACAGACAGAGTCCCAAGAGAGGAGAAGATGATGCACAGGATGGAGACCACTGCAGGGGAGCTAGGAAACTGTGCTCTTCACTTCTTTTTTTTTTTTTTTTTTTTTTGGAAAGAGAGAGAAGCCAAGAGAGGAGAAGGAGATGTTACAGCTGCCATAGGAAGTGAGAATCAGTGTTTAGTCTTTAGAATGCTAAACAGAGGATACATAAATGGTTTTTTGAAGACAAATGAAATGAAGCAAAAAAACAAAAAACCATAAAAATGCACACACACACAAAACAAAACAAAGAAACCAAAGTGAGGAATACAAGAACCAGGCCCTTAAAATGAAAGGCAGTCGGATTACAGCCATTGGAGAAAAAGTCATGCCTGTTGTCCGATGCAGATGACACACAACTTCTAATTCCCGGAGTGGAGGCCTAAAGAAGGCCACTGGGGCAGAGGAGATGGACGGACTGTGGGGACACTGACAGTTAATGAACCAAGCACTTGGACTTCACATACCCCACCTTATTTAGCCCTTACTACAACAACTCTATAAAGCAAGTTTGTTATTTGCATTTGCAAATAAGCTGACATCCAAATATGAACTATTTCCGAGTCAGGTTTTTTGTTTAGCTGGTTAATGGTACAGGTGAGATTTGAACCCATGTCTGCCTGAGTCCCCTTCCGCATCTCCTGCGCTATACCATGCTCCTTCCACAATGGGATGCGACTCGTAAGACCCCTCTTCCCTTGGTTCCGGGCTCTAGGCTACTTGTACTGTTGGATTTGAACTCCAGGGCAGGGCCCCACAGCTCCCCTTATTGTCTTATTCCTAATTAAATGTCCACTACTTACACTTGTAGTTAAACTCTCTCTTGCAAACAACCTCTCCCCTCTTTCCTGCACGGAACTCTAGAGTGTTTACCTGGGACCCAGACTGATGGAATGATCATCACCTGAAACCTTGCCTCTCACCATGGGAGGGGACAGTGAGTGGCCTGGAGAGTCTCAGACCAGCAATTACATACTCCAGCCGGAAGTGACACTGCTTACCACTCATTTGCGAGAGTCAGACATGTGGAAAGCTGAGCATAGGAAATATCTGGTGAACAGCATCAATGACTCCTGCCGTCTTTGTTGTCTTCAACATATGCGATATTCTTACCATGTTTAGGATCTGTCCCCTGTCTAGAATGTTTGCTCCATGAGCACAGAGGTCTTTGTTTCGGTCACAGATGTATCTTCAGTGCTCAGAACGGTGCTTGGCAAAAGCACTCAACAAACCCCTGAAAGAGTGAAAAATATTGTTAATTCTCCCTTCATTGGCTGAGTGGTCTAGGGCAGGAGTTTTATATTCTCTGAGCCTCTGAGTTTCCTTATAGAAAATGAGGAAAAAGGGATAATCTCTTACAGGATCATGGTGAGAATTAATGAAATGAGCAGGCAAAGTGACTCGTGTAAGGCCTCCCTCATGAAAAGCTCTGGATAAATATTGGTTTCTTTTCACCTCCAGTGGCCAAATTAGCCCTCTGACTTTTAATGCAATTCTCAAGCAAATCTAAATGGAAAGACCAGAGCAACTGCCCAGTTTTGAATACGTTCTCTAACTCTTCTGTTTCTTTCCCAGCGTGCAGAACCAGACCGATGCTACTCTTGAAAATGTTTTCCCTGCAGTAGTTGGAAAACTCTAAGTGGAGCACGCTCTGTAACTTGGGGTGGGAGTAAAGCAGAGTACCACCACTGGCCAAGCCTTTCAAACAGTGTAACAAATGACGTGTGGGCACAACTGGGGAAAATGCACACATTCTTCCTGGATCTGGCAAATCATGTTTGGCCCCCAGGTGCACTTGACCTGTTAACAACATTTAGACAGATTTATCAGCTGTAAACTTTGCACCATGCAAAGAAAAAAGGAATACTTTTTTTTTTTTCCTCTTTCTAAACGTACAGCAGAAAGATTTGTTGGCAACAGAGCAAATCAAACAAATTAAGTAAAGGGCTTGATTCTCTCTGCACCTCAGTGGCCTGCTTGTGGCACATGGACTCCAGGCGTCAAATTCACAGAAAACTGGGGAGTTACTGGGGGACAGCATGGGTATGGGGTGAGGACTTCAGTTAAGGCTGATGAGCTTTAGTTATAAGAGCCTGAGCTGAGTACAAAAGAGATTGCGTGTCCTTAATTAACACCATAAGAAACAGGCGAAACAAGAAAGAAGGCGCATACCAAAAATTAAAAAGAAAAGAAAAAAAAAAAAAGGCATACAAAACTTTCCAGAACTGTTTGTGGTTCTCTTCTCTATGTATTTTTATGAGATCATCTGCTTGGAAATGTACTGTTTGAAAAACTAGATGGAATTAGTTTTAAAATGCCCCAGATCAAACTGATTGCAACAAGTCAGAATACCATAAGCCTGATGTTATGAAACATCTTTCATGATATGGGAGAAAGAGAACGGGATTTGGATTCAAGAAGTGAGTCCACACTCCACGGTCTCCCGGCTCTGTGACTCTGGGTAAACCACTAACTCTCTAAACCTGTTTCTTCGTTAGTAATGTGGGAATTATAAAGCCCAGATCTGGGGACTGTTGTGTGAATTTCATGAGCTAATGTGTTCGTGAAATTGTGTTATTAATTTTATTTTTTTATTTTTTTATTTTTTTTAAAGATTTTATTTATTTATTTGAGAGAGAGAGAACGAGAGACAGAGAGCATGAGAGGGAGGAGGGTCAGAGGGAGAAGCAGACCCCCTGCTGAGCAGGGAGCCTGATGTGGGACTCGATCCTGGGACTCCAGGATCATGACCTGAGCCGAAGGCAGTCGCTTAACCAACTGAGCCACCCAGGCGCCCTGTGTTATTAATTTTAAAGTGTAATGGTGGTGTTCATAATTTTTCTGGAGGATTGTAAACAATTCAAAAAAAGTTTTCGTATTTGTCCTTGGAGGGGAGGTAAAGACTCATCACCCCCCTCTCTCTTGGCCTCCCTCTATTTTCCGATGGAGTCAATTAGTATGTATGTGTGTGTGTGTGTATTATATATATTTTAATGTATAATTAGTATTACGTATACTGTATACTCTATATACACTAATATTAGTATATAATTAGTATATATGTATCTATATACAGAGTATATATAGAGAGACAGAATGTATGAACTCTATATAATCTATGTTTATACCTATATCTAGAGAACATCCCTTCTTTAGCATTTCTGCTGTCACATATAATCCCTTTCTTAGATGGTTGCAATAGCCAGGTTGGTTGTCTTTGTACTCTTTCTAATCTGAAACAGTCAGAATTAAATGTGTATTTGGCCACGTTGCCTTGCTTTAGGAACCTCTAACCCAGCATAAAGTCCAAAGTCCTTACTTTAGTCTGCTGGCTCTCAGCCAAGAGATTTTGCCCCTCAAGGGACATCTGACAATGTCTAGAGGCACTGTCGGTCATCATGGGGGGAAGGGGATGTGTATATGCTCCTGGTACCTGGAGGGTAGAGGCCAGGGATGCTGTTAAATATCCTACAAAGCACAGGACAGCCCCCGCAACAAACAACCATCCTGCTCAAAATGGCGGGGGTGGCGAGGTTGAGAAATCCAAATTCAGCCCATGGGATCTTCCTGAGATCTTTTCTACTTACATCAGACTCCAGCTTCATCGCTGCCCTCATACCCTGGCCTCTACCTGAGCTGAATTACTCTCCTATCTCTGGGTCATTCCAACAGTTCCCGAAGTACGTGACATCTCTGGGCCCCTGTCCGGGCTGGACTTCCTGCTTCGAACATGCTTCCCTTCCCTTCTTCGGCTGGTGAACTCAGCCTTCTCATTCTTTTGTGTATCCCCCGAATCTCTGCCCTTTAAGAAACGTTCCACACACCCTTGACCCTTGCTCTGTGCATCCACAGCAACCTTGCCTCCCTCTTCCACTTGACTTATCACACTGTAATGAGACAGATCTTATTGTGCCATGATATCTGTTTGGATCTGCCTCTCCCACCCGTCAGTGAGTTTAAGAAAACCGGAAGAAGGAGGGACCGTTCCTCCTTCATCTTTGTAGCCTCAGAGCTGAGCACTAGGTGGGCACATCATCTCGGTAAATATATGTTGATTGACACTGAGAACAAATCCAAATCAGTTGCCATCTTATAGCTGAAGCTACGGAGTTCTTTTGCAATGTTGTGAGGTGAGCCGCTTAGGCAAAGATTGTGTTCCGGTCAGTCCCATGGCTACTCTGTGCCCTAGATTGTTAAGGAGAGTCCCATTTCACTAATGGCAGTTGAAACTCACTGATTCCACTGTGTGCCAAGAACTTGCAAGGATTCTATATTAAATTCTCATGCTACTGTGTCTTTACTCTTACATGTCCTCTCATTATTTTCATTTTACAGATGTGGAAAGTGAGGCTTACAGTCACAGAAGTGATACAGCCCAGATTGAATCCAGGCATTCAGACCCCAGAGACCACCCTGCCCAGTGCTGGGCCATATCAGTCCACTGTCAGCTCCACTGTCCTGATTTGTGGTCCCCTGGGAGCTGTTTCAGTGGGCCTGCATTTTTGAGATGAAGAAATAGAGCTTATAAGAGACAGTTACACAGTGACACATCCATATAATGCCCAGGCCAGAAATGGGCCTGCAGTCTTTCTCTACAACTGTATCTCAAGGATCTAGTAGTACTCTCTCCACCCAATGTATATTTGTCAACATTTGCCCATCTGCTGGGGCAAAGAAGCCTGCATTTGCAGGTCTCATGTGAGAGCAGATCCCAGGAGTCCTAGTATCTACCTTGGGGACCTACTCAAATAGATCTTTGGTAATTACTTAAGTCCCTAGAAATCTTTACCAGATCGGGGACAGCTTTGATTCCTGTCTGGGACAAGTTCTACATCCTGGGAGGTCTTTGTGCTGAATCCCATTTGCTGAAGATCTCTAAAAGCTTCCAGGCTGCTTAACTCTTCCCAAACTTCTTGGTTTCAGAATGCATTCCTAATCAGTGGGTCTGGGTGCATTCTTTATGCCTAGAGAATGCCATTCTCTTCAACTTTGGAGGCCAGTGCACAGCACAGACCAAAATATGTGACACTCCATTTCCAGATTGAGTGGGCTGAGAGCACAATGTGGGCGGAAGGGGTTCCCACGCAATTCTGAGTAGAAGGCTTTGCTTTTCCAGGGTGGTCCAGTGGCCTTGGATTGCAGTCGGCCCCATTTGCCGGGATCCTTGGGGAAATCTCACAGGAAACGTATTGCTGAAATTCTCACTTTTACTTCCTTTCCTTTAAGGGAGATCTTTTCCAGGGTCTACAACCTCCTTTAAACATATATAGTTATCACTCATCATTCCTGACTTGCTGTCATTCTTTTCATATATTCATTCTACAGGTGCTGAGTGCCCCTTACATGCCGGGCACCCTGGTAGGTGCCAGAAATACAGGAGTGGAAATGCAGGCTCACTTTCAAAGTACTCACAGTCTAGTGGGAAAGACAAAATAAGGCCAACTAATGGTAATCAAGCCTATAATAGAAGCTTGCAGATCTGGGGATGCAGGCAAGATGGATCTTGAATAGCCCCAGGAATCAGAGATAATTTTCCAAGTAATGGCTAAACTGACTCACGAAGAATAGAAAAAATGAGCATTGAAGGCCTTGGAGGAAATGGGAAAGAAGAATTCCAGGAAATAGAAAGAGGATGTACAAAGTCCCCAGGCAAGAAGGAGTGCGGGACATTTGGGACGTGCAGGTGGTTCAATCTGGCTGGAAGGTAAAGTACACACATAGAGGCTAGTTGTGGCAGGTGGAGAGCAGACTGGAGAGAGAAGAAATTAGAGAGGTTGCTATCACTTGTGTCCTGTGCGATTTTGCAAGTCATGCTAGGGATTTTGGACCTTATCTTGAGGTAAAATGAAGCAGATTTTAATCAAGAGCATGACATGGTCAAGTTTGCCTTTTTTAAAGTTCAGTTAGGAGGGGATTCAGCAGACAGGCCCCGGGCCTTCGTGACTGAGTTTTTATCAGAACAGAAACTTGTCCTTGCCCTTCTCATCTGAGCCAGCTGCAGGGAACACAGGCAGGCTGACGACAAAGAGTTGAGGCAAAGCCTGGGCAGACCCAGCAGATCCAAGCAGAAGCAAAGAGTGGATAATATTAAGCCTGGGGTGCAGGAGGAATGCAAGATTCAGGAAGAGAGAGAGGGAGGGAGCTGGGAAGAAGTCCTCATCTATGAATGGAGATCATAATGCCTGCTTCCTGGGACTGTTTTGAGGATTGCTTGACCAGAGCTTGCCACAATGTCTGGCACATAACAGAATCTTATAAATAAATGATAAATCAATATAGCCATTATTATTATGAGCACCCCCTCCCTGAAAATCTAGGTGATGCTCCGTCTTAAGCAGCTTTTATAATTTATGTGAGTGGGGGTGTTCCTCTCATTCCTCCAAGATGTGTTGGGATAAATCCAATGATCAAGTGAGACACTGTAGCTCATGAACAGACTATATAATTTTGTAACTTTTTTACAAGAGAAGCTTGCAGCATGCTTATTTCACCAGGTGGTGGTAAGGATTAAGGAGATCAACCAAACAATGAAACGCCTTTGTAAACTGTGCTGTGTATGTTTCTCTTTATTTTATGATTTTTATTTTTTTAAATCAAATTTCTTCTAGAATAATTGACATACAATTCTTACATTTCAAGGGGATACTTTGATGAGTTTTGACATATGTATACACCAGAGTAACCACCACTTCAGTGTGATATAGAACATTTCCATCGCTCCAGAAACTTCTCTTGTGGCCCTTTGCATTTGATCCCCCCCTCCCCGCCCCCGTAATCTTTGCCTCAGGCAACACTTATCTCATTTCTATCACTATTAGTTAGTTTTGCATGATCAAGGACTTCATATAATTGGAATCATATTGGATCTACTCTTTCATGATTGGCTTCTTTCACTCAGCATAATGTTTTAGATTCATTCATATTGTTGCATGTATCTGCAGTTAATTCCTTATTATTGCTGAGTAGTATTCCATTGTTTGACTACACAACGGTTCAGTTATATACCCAGCAGTTGGTGAACATTTGGATTCTTTCCAGGTTGGAGCTATTATGAATAATGCTGCTTTGAATATTCACATAAAATCATTTTGTGAATATACATTTTCATTTCTTTTAGGCACATGCCTATGACTGAAATCACTGAGTAGAGTTCTTAGTGTATGATTAATTTTAGAGGAAACCACAAAGTGGTTTTCCAAAGTGGTTGCACCATTTTATCATCCATAACAATGTATGAGTCACCCATCCTCATCTTCGTCAACACTTGGTATTATCGGTCTTTTAATTCTAGCCACTCTGGTATTTGCATGATGATGAAAGATGTTTACTATCTTTTCATGTCCTTTTGGGCCAGTTGAATATCTTCTTTTATCAAGTATCTATTTAAGCTTTGGGTGCATTTTTTTTGGTTTATTTTTATTTTTTCTCTTCTTACTGAGTTGAAAGAATCTTTATATTCTAGTCCTTGTCATATGTCTGTATTGTGAATATTTTCTTCTGGTCAGTGGCTCACATTTTCAGTTTCTTAACTGTCTTTTGAAGAGCAGAGTATTTTAGTTTTGATGAAGATTGATTTATCACCTTTTTTTCCCTTTACAATGCATGCTTATTGTGTCTTGTTTAAGAAATCTTTGCCTATATATGTTAAGAAAGAAAAAAAGAAGAAGAAGAATGTAGCAGGAGGGGAAGAATGAAGGGGGGGAAATCGGAGGGATAGACGAACCATGAGAGACGATGGACTCTGAAAAACAAACTGAGGGTTCTAGAGGGGAGGGGGTTGGGAGGATGGGTTAGCCTGGTGATGGGTATTGAGGAGGGCATGTTCTGCATGGAGCACTGGGTGTTATGCACAAACAATGAATCATGGAACACTATATCTAAAACTAATGATGTAATGTATGGGGATTAACATAACAATAAAAAAAATTAAAAAAAAAAGAAATCTTTGCCTACACAAAGATTATAAAGATTCTGTCCTATGTGTTTTTCTAGAATTTTTATAATTTTACTTTTTATGTTTATGTTTGTGATTCATTTTAAATTAAACTTATGTGTGACATGGAACAGGAGCTGGGATTCTGGTGTTGTGTTTTGTGTATGTGTGTGTGTGTGTTTTGGACATGAAGGTCCAGCTGTTTCAGAAGCTTATGTTGAAAAGATTCTCCTTTCCCATTAAATTATGTCAGTGCATTTTTCAAAAGTCAGTTTGTCATATATGTATGGGTTTATATCTGGACTCTCTAGTCCTTCTTATTGATTTATAACTGTATTTTTAGCCAATAGAATGATGTCTTGCTTAATGAAGTTTGTGGTAAATGTTTGCATTAAATGGTGTAACTTACCCAATCTTTGTCCTTTTTTAATACTGTTTTTGCTATTCCTGGCCCTTTGCATTTACATATAAGTTTTAGAATCATCTTGTCTTCTAGAAGTTTGGTTGAGATTGCACTAAATCTATGGATTAATTTGTATAGGATGGACACATTAACACATGGACACATTTTCTGATCCATAACATACATTTATTTAGTTTTTAATGTAGAGGGCTTGTAGATCTTTCATTAACTTATTTCTAAGAATTCTGTGTTTGTGATGTTATTGCAAATACTATTTTTAAATTTAATTTTCTAATGATTTGTTCCTAGTTTTAAGGTGTATACTAGGAGAACTAGTCTGGTACCAGATACTCTATCATAGGCCAGCAGCAAGATTTAGTTTTTAATAATAACCATGAGAAAGTTGAAGTATCTCCTTATGAGCTCATATTTTTCTTCTTTTTAAAATGTTTTCCGGGACCCTATACAAAATAGACATTTTTAGGGCCTCACATTCCAAAGTATTAAACAGATGGGAAGGCTCTGTGTGTGTGTGTATGCGTGTGTGTGCCCGTGTGTGTGTGTGCGCGCGCATGTCCTGCTGCTACTTGGATTTCATAAATGTTCTTCTAGAGAAATTTACCGCTATCACTTAAAAAAAAAATTGGCACTAGTAAACTAAGCTCACTGACTGTGAGCATAGCAGGTGTAATACTATGTTTGGTCCATTCACAGGCCTGGGAAGCATCTGAGGCTTCCCTATGGCCAATTTCGAGGCCCTGCTAAAATATCAGCTGAATGACGAAGCTGAAATTAGAAAGCACGTAAAAGGGTAAATATTGACTTGATCAACAAAGTTGTCGTGTTTGCATTCAAGGCACTCTTAGAGGCTCGAGGAAGCCAGTTTACAAGAAAAATGAATCAGGCTGAAAATAGCCTATTTACATAAATTCTTAGACAGGATTATGTTATTAATAATAACATACTTTTGTATCCTACCTTCTACTTTTTAAAGCCTTTTCAGATTCCACATTGAACAAATGTCCCTCCACACAGGTGCTGGTTCTGCTCCTTCTGCCTAGAACACTGCTCCCTCTCTCTGAACTTGGAGTCATTCCTCAGCAATAATCTCACTGTGTCCCCAACCTCCCCACCTCCACCTCCACACGTGGTATGACTCCCATCACAAAATCCCTCCTGATGACCTAGTCCATACCCTCCTGAGGGCCCCTTCACCTTCACTTCCATCGTGCCTCATGCTGCCCACAGGAGAGTGTCACTGAAACTTGTCAGGCATATGAGTGAAACCCTAGGATACTTGTCTTTCTCTGATTGACTTATTTCACTTAGCATAATACCCTCCAGTTCCATCCACGTTGATGTAAATGGTAGGTATTCATCCTTTCTGATGGTGGAGTAATGTAAGAAACAATGCAGAGGATCATAAGGGAAGGGATTGGAAAGTCATCAGAGAGGGAAAAAACCATGACAGACTCTTAACTCTAGGAAACAAACTGAGGGTTGCTGGAGGGGAGATGAGTGGAGGAAGGAGTAACTGGGTGATGGGCATTAAGGAGGGCACTTGATGTAATGAGCACTGGATGTTCCATGCAACTGAGGAATTACTGAACTCTACATCTGAAACTAATGATGTACTAGATGTTGGCTAAGTGAATTCTTTTTTGAAGATTTTATTTATTTATTTGACAGAGAGAGACACAGGGAGAAAGGGAACACAAGAAGGGGGAGAGGGGGAGGGAAAAGCAGGCTTCCCGCTGAGCAGAGAGCCTGACCGGGGCTCGATCCCAGGACCCCGGGATCATGACCTGAGCCGAAGGCAGACGCTTAACAACTGAGCCACCCAGGCCCCCGGCTAATTGAATTGAACTAAAAACAAAAAAAAGAAAGAAAGAAAAGAAACTTGTCAGGCATTCTCAAATACCCGAAGGAACGTTTGTAGATGTTTTTCTTGCTTTCTCTAAGTGTAATCCTGTCAGCATTTAGGGATTTGTTTTCTGTATCTTCCTTTACCACATTTAAGGAAGGAGAATCAACCCTAAATACATGTGGGCAGAGGTGGCAAGATATGCCTGAGATCACATGGTGATTTCTGAAACAAAACTAGTTCAGGGGCAGCCCTGCGGTTAGGAGTGGAAGGAGCTCAAGGCCAAAGGTCCTGGGTCCCGCTCCTAACTTTGTCAGCAACCAACTCTGGCCAGCCCAAGGCTTGCCACACAGCAGGTATTTATTAATGAGTGAATGAACTTGAAGATGGCACTTAATCTCTGTTGGCCTCAGTTTCTACCTCTTAGCTTAAAGGACTTGGAGTGGATGGTCTCTAATTTCATTGTAGCTTTATAATTCATGAACTTTTATGATCCTTCAGCACCAATATCAATCACTGTAGTAAAACTTACTGTTTAGATTAATTGGGAAAGGAGAATAGAAATGACACTTAGGGAGTACCTACTATGTATTAGGTACTTCTGCATTTAGAGATGTTTAAGTGTAATAAATCATACTGATCCTGTCCTCTCATGCCTGTAGGTTCTGTGAGATTTTCATTCATCTTTCTGATTTTTCTAGATCAACTTTGAAAGTGAGCACAAGGGTTAAGAACCACTCTGTAGGGTAAGAGAGAGAGGGAGGGAGCTGCTCTGTGAAGAGAGATAAACACCTCAGACTTTGGTACAATCATTATTTACGGGCAGATACATATTTCTAAGGTTCTTGAAGTCAATCTAAGTAAATATGCCATTTCCTTGAAGTTGATTGATTGGCTTCTTCATTATCTCATTTATACTTTGTATAAAGAGAAACTTTAACATAAATTTTTCACAGAATTCAAGTAAGTGGGAGGTTTGAATTAATGAACTTTCACTACATATGCCAGGACTATAAGGTACAGACTAAGGATATTTGATAGGACAGACATTTTCTTGGGCAAGATAATCTTTGGACAGGGGTTGCTCCATGAAATATGACTCTGTTCCATGGCTGCCAGAATGAAATCCACCTTGCTGTGAGGCCTCCATTCTTCCTTACCATTGCTTGTGAGATTGATTACCTTGGCTTGGGCTTCTTCCGCAGGGAAATTGGTCAGATTTGATCATGTCAAGTGACATAAAGCACAAAGCTGCTTGCACCCTTTGGGTTCTGGGTTCTATAATCAAGGTCATGGTCCATATTACTTTCTGGATCACCCTATGTATGAGTTTTCTAGGGTTACCATAACCGAATAGCACAGACGGGGTGGCTTAAACAACAGAAATTAATTTTCTCACAGTTCTGGAGGCTAGAAGTCTAAGATCAAAGTTTGGCAAGTTTGGGTTTCCCCGAGGCCTCTCTCCTTGGCTTGCGGGTGGCTGCACTCTATTCCTTGTATGGCTCGTTCTGTGTGTATGTGTGCCTGGCGCCCCTCCCTCTTCCTATAGGGATGCCAGTCATATTGGATTAAGACCCTAACCTTATGACCTCATTTAACCGTAATTATCTCTTTAAAGACCCTATCTCCGAATACAGTTACGTTCTTAGGTACTGAGGGTTAGGACTTCAACGTATGAATTTGGTGCTGGGGGCACCATTCAGTCCCTAACACCTATGAGGACCTGAGTATCTGAGCTGATCCAATAACACATCAATTCTCTCCTGTCTCCCTCAGCAGAGGAAAGTTTCAGGCAGATTATGTGTTGTTTATGTTACAGGCAGGCCCCTGGGTCACTGAGAATAAGGGAGATTCCTGTCTCCTGTGAGAGGAAACACAGAAAAAAAAATGGCCATTCCCCTGTCTTTAGACTCTACCATGTCATAGGGGTGACATATAGAGACCCTCCTGAAAGAGTGGCTTGGGAAAAGAAAGCAGACTGGTTACCCTGTTTAGAGACAGCTCTGGAATTCTGGAAGATGCACAACAACCTGTAAGAAAGAACTTCTATGAAAGGAGGTGGTCCAGGGTCCATAGGGAGGGGTGCTATTAATAATTCACACCCATCCTGCTATGTTCGCAAGCACGTGCCTGACTTTGTCACAAGCCGAAATCTCCTTTCATTGCTCTGTGGCGTGTGTTTAAACATAAATCCATTATATGTGCACCAGAGAGGCGGTCAGAGTCATCCTGGGTCTGCTGCTATTAGACGTGGCCCTGGCGGGATGACCCGCTGGAGGTGATGGGCCCAATGCAGAAAGCCACAGCTGTGAGTGTGTCAAGGTTAATAAAACCCGTATCCCCAAAGGTGAAGCTTGAGTGACTTTGTTCTGCTCTGATGCCTACCTGTCATCAGAGGCAGGAAATCTGATGGATCTGGGAGGCTTCCTGCCCTGGGTCGAGCCACAAGCTCTGGTTTTGTGCAGGCTGGTAGCAGAGGCGGCCACAGTGCTGGAACGCCAGAGGCCTACGTGATGGTGATGGCAAGGATGTTGGATAGGCATATGGCTGGGCTATGTGACTAATTGTGACGTTTCAGGCAATTTATTTGGCTTCCTGTAGGTCTCCGTTTATTCCTCCATAAAAGATCTCAATGGCACCCGGTAGCTCCAAAATGCACATTGTTCAGGCAGTAATTCTCATAAAGCACCTGCAAATTTTGGAACAAATGGATTCATCCATGAGTTATTCAGGACCCCAGAATCACATGAACAAAGTCACATTACTAGATGGGAGTTTGTTTTTAAAGTACACTGAAATCTCAAAATCTCAAAAAAATTTAATTCGTTGGTTTTAGCATCATGTCCAAGTGGTATTATAGGGAAATAAAGCATTCCTTTTTAAAACTTCATAATAGGGCAAATTATTGGCACTTAATTTCTGATTAGAGTGCTTACTCATACAATGACATTTGGAAATTGTTTATGTAGTAGACATTCTCTGGGTCTAGAAAGACAAATGAAGAAGTTTGAAGAGTACACACATGTATGCATAAGCTAATTATTTCTGCACCCTTTGTGCTGGTCTGGAATACATGAAGAGGACAAAACCCTTGTCACCTTTAGGGAAAAGATCAGCTCAGCTTCCTTCTTCTTCTTTTTTTTTTTTTTTTTTTTTTTTTTAAGTAGGCTCCATGCCCAGCATGGAGCCCAAACTGGGGTTTGAGCTCATGACTGTGAGATTATGACCTGAGCTGAGATGAAGAGTCGGATGCTTAACCAACTGAGCCATCAGCACCCTTAGCTTCCTTCTTTTTATCATCACTAAAAGCTGATGATTTCATTTGGGTATTTAAAATATAGGTCATGAAAACATTTTTTTTATTCTACCTATAACACTAATAAAAACAAGTTAATAATGCAGTTATTGTGTCATGAAAATGCCATATTCTTATGAATTTATCATTAATAAAATGACAGTATTAAAAATTACTATACATTAATTTAATCAAGATGGTTGCTTCTTATCAACATAAATGTTCTAAATGTTTCCTAGTCCAACAAACTGATTCGTCAATGG
The DNA here is from genome assembly GCF_004348235.1 of Phoca vitulina. NCBI lineage: Eukaryota > Metazoa > Chordata > Mammalia > Carnivora > Phocidae > Phoca > Phoca vitulina. The sequence continues at coordinate 9,622,349 of NW_022589724.1, read as the reverse complement.
GTGAGAATGCCTTTTAAACTAATTTCCCCCCAGGGGGCACCGGGCTGGCTCAGTCAGTAGAGTGTGTGACTCTTGATCTTGGAGTTGTGAGTTTAAGCCCTACTCTGGAGGTAGAGTTTACTAAAAAAAAAAAAAAATTGCAAAGCCTCATTCCAAATCTCTGTACTCTGTACCACCCCACAATGCCTCCACCGAAAAGGGAATAAATCTTAAAAAAAAAAAAAAAATTTCTCCCAGAGTTATCTCTACCATGAGTTTCAAGCCCACATTTTTCAAATAAGTGCTTTTCCTATCATGTTGGTGCAGATCAAGCTCACCTCTGCGGTTTCCTCTTGGTCACTGGGATGGCCGCTCAGTCACTCAGGCTCATCATTTCCCAGACACCCCTAACACTTCCCTTTCCTTTTGCCAAATTATTTCATTTTTTAAAAGATTGATTTATTTATTTTAGAGAGAGAGAAACAGGGAGAGAGAGTGCTCGTGAATTAGGGGAGGGGCAGAAGGAGAGAATCCCCAAGCTGACCCCCTGCTGAGCCTGATGTGGCGCTCAATCTCACGACCCATGAGATCATGACCTGAGCTAAAACCAAGGTTCGGTGTTTAACTGACTGCCACCCAGGTGCCCCTCCTTTTGACAAATTAAATTGGCTCCTTCTCTTTGCTGTTTGCACTGTAATTGCCCTGCACTGGGCTTTCCCTAACATTGTTTAGTTGAATCACCCCCCATTTACAGTTTGAACTTCCTAAAGTATGAGTCTGGTCACCTTACTGTGCTCAACACCTTCAACAACTCTCCATTCGTGTGGAGTAAAACCCATATTCCTCAATTTGTGAACTCAGTGCCTCTGTAATCTGATTCTCCCTAGATTGCCAGTCATATTCTCCAGGACATTCCCCAGTGACTTCCAAAACACGGCTCCATTGCCCTGGTCACTCTTCTCCACTTGGGACTGTGGTCATGCTGTCATCTCTACCTAGAATGGTTTTTTTTGTTTGTTTCTTTGTTTGTTTTGTTTTGTGTTTTTACTTTGCCTATTGAGAAACTTCTGGTTCTTCAACTCCTTCTGAGTGTCCAGTCTATAAGACAGACTACAATTGGTAGTTAAATGTAGGGTATTTAACCTGGGGAACTAGTCGGAAACCAGTTGGAAGAGCTGAAAAGGCCAACAGAGGATGGCCAGGCAATTATGAGATGAACATACCCAGGAAGCTGCTAGCACTGCTATGGCCAGGGCTGGAGGAACAGCAGCAGGAGGTGGTGGCCCTGGAGACCCCAAGCTGGGGCTGTCCAGTGGGAGCTGAGCCATGACGGAAATTCAGCCACAGCCAGAGGTGCCACCTGATGCAGAGAGAGAGAGAGAGAGAGAGAGAAATACCTGGCCTCGTGCCTCCCTCCAACCTCCTGCCTGAGCCTCCCATTGACTGAATCTAGCTAGTTGGCAAAGGAGCTTGGGAAATGTAGTTTTCAGGGATCCACCCTCCCATGATAGAGTGCAGAGCAGGGAGAAGGGTGAGGAATGGATCCCAGAGCAAAGAGGCAAATAAACACCAAGGGTCCCCTCCATGAAATCATTCCTTTTCTACTGGAATTACACTCAGTTCCAGTCTCTCTTTTGTGCTGCTTGAACCTCTGACAGTCTCTAATATTAACCTTCCCTTTATGAGATTTACCTCTTTTTCATGTGCTTATCTGTGTCAATAGATTGGAAGTGAGTTGAAGGCAGGGACTCTGTTTTATTAATCTTTGCAACCCCAAAACTCTGTACAGTCTTTGGAATTTGGTAGAAACTCAGGAATATTCCAGACTGAATGAGACAGGAAGCAGTAAGAATATTTACAGCAAGAAAGATCTGGGGATAATTGATTAAGGAATATCTCATGCTCTGAGGAGAAAGAGATGAGAAGAAGCAAGAAGAGTCAAAGAACTCGTAAGAGCAGAGTAGAAATGAGTAGTAAAGAACTGGCAAACACTGAAATCTCATGCTTGTGAGAATATCACAGTGATCTAGAATATCAGAGTCTCTTTACATTTCCGTTTTCGCCATAGTGGAATCCTTTAGTATCGCATCTACACTGGGAGATTCTGTTGCAAGCCTGCAAAATGCCACATGTAATTATGCTCTCCAGCGCTCTTCGTGACTTGTCTAAGGGAGGAAGCGCTTATTAACTCTTCCTAATTACTTACTAAAGGACAGTCTGTAGAGGGGAATTGAAAGCAGAAAAGGGAGTGTGGGTCATTTCTATGAGCCTTCATAGGGATGATTCAAGTTGGGCTTCTTATGCCTTTTATAAGTTAAGGATAAGCTTCCAAATTCTGCATTGAGAACTTTTGTCTAGCTGTCCCTTCCCTGAGCCAGCAACCCCTCTGCTTTACATATATGTTTCCTGTTTTATAAAATAAAAGAATCAGGAAAAATAGATTTGTGTTTTAAAAAAAAGAATCTCTTTTTCTAATTATAGAATGAACACATTTACTGTATCATATTTGGAGAACACAGAAAAATACATAGAAAGTCGAAGAACATAGAAAAATTCCACTGTCAGTGATAATCACTGTAAACAACTTGGAATATATACTTCCAGTCTTATTTTCTTTTCTCTTTCAAAACAGCATCAGATTCTATATGTGGTATAATAAACTGCTTTTTTAAATAATTTTTTTATTATGTTATGTTAGTCACCATACAGTACATCATTAGTTTTTGATGTAGTGATCCATGATTCATTGTTTGCGTGTAACACCCAGTGCTCCATGCAGTACGTGCCCTCCTTAATACCCATCACCAGGCTCACCCATCCCCCTACCCTCTCCCCTCTAAAACCCTCAGTTTGACTCCCAGAGTCCATAGTTTCTCATGGTTCATCTCCCCCTTTGATTCCCTCCTTCATTTTTTCCCTTCCTTCTCCTAATGTCCTCCATGCTATTCCTTATGTTCCACAAATAAGTGAAACCCTACAATAATTGTCTTTCTCTGCTTGACTTATTTCACTTAGCATAATCTCCTCCAGTTCCATCCATGTTGATGCAAATGTTGGGTATTCATCCTTTCTGATGGCTGAGTAATATTCCATTGTATATATGGACCACATCTTCTTTATCCATTCATCTGTTGAAGGGCATCTCGGCTCCTTCCACAGTTTGGCTATTGCGGACATTGCTGCTATGAACATTGGGGTGCATATGGCCCTTCTTTTCACTACATCTGTGTCTTTGGGGTAAATACCCAGTAGTACAATTGCTGGGTCATAAGGTAGCTCTATATTTCAATAAATATGAATCAATACTTTTTAAAAAGGCTGCATTGTATTCTACTATAACTTATTTGTTTAATCCCTGATTATTGGATACTTTGATTGTCAGTGTTTTTGATATAATGTTACATGTTGTATTCCTTTCTTATTGCTGCTGTAACAAATCACAAATGGAGTGACTCACAACAACACAAATGTATTCTCTGACAGTTCTGGAAACTGTAAGTTCAAAATCAGTTTCACTGGGCTAACGTCAAGGTGTCGATATGGCTGGTTCCTTTTGGAGGATCTAGAGAAGAACCTGCTTGCCTTTTCCAGTTTTGAGAAGCTCTGTGTGTTCCTTGGCTTGTGGCCTCTTCCTCCATCTTCCGGGTGCATCAGTCCACTCACTGCCTCCACACCACATGGCCTTCCCTCCGTCCCTGACTCCTCTTGCTTCCCTACAATAAGGGCTGTTGTGATTATATCAGGCCCACTTGGATATTCAGAATAATCTCCCTGTCTCAAGATCCTTAACTTCATCACATGTGCAAAGTTCCCCCCTTTTTAAAATCTAAGATAACATTCACTGGTTCCAGGGACAAGGCATCTTTGGGGGCCATCATTCAGAGGACCTCACTGCTATAAACAGCACCAGAGGAACTTTTCAGACCTCTCCCAGCTCTGTCATTTTATAGTGAGTCTTTTGAGGGACAACTGAAACTACTGTAGCCTCAGAAAGATTTATGAGATCAAGTGGAATAGGAGACAGGAAAACTGAGGGTCAGGATGCTGGGGTAGCCCTCGATCTACTACCGACTTGCTATCTGTATTGGGGATCATCTGGCCTTTTTTTCTGCCGTAACATCCTCAGTGCGTGCATCTGTAAGGTGAGGGAATTGGAGATGCCGTTCAAACTGCATTTTCCACGATTCTTTGAACGAAAGCACGGCAAATTATGTAAGTTAAAAACAACAAAGGTGTGTTAATAAAAAGATTGATGGAGGCGATGTATGTACAGTATCCTCGGGCTAGACATACCCTTTTCATAAAGCATGTAAGCAGGTTTTAATAATTACAAGTGTTGGAAGAAACCATCACCTCAGCCTTAATTAATTAACCATTTATTAAGCATGTACTGTGTACAAGATGTTTTATATACATCATCAATAAAAATCTCATAAATTAAGGATACTCTGCATGCTTTTCAGACAGTTTAAGTAATCTGTTCAAGGCTCCACGGTTAGTAACAGAATGGTCATATCCATTTGGATCCAAGTGCAGGCTTAGATCCTGCTTCCTGTGCATGCGGCACACTGTATAGAATTAATTGCAGCAGTGGCGTTAAAACATTTACTTGATATTTCAGGAATAATTTGTAACACCCCATCATTAGGTTTGGGCATTTTTGATTCAGTGAAATGGTTAGTTCTTTGTGAACCTGCCCAGCAGGGTGGAAGAGCACTCTCTTTCTCTCGAAAGCAACTTTTCCTGCCCGAGACTGTACAGAGGGACTGGGGGAAATTTCTTCATTCTCTTTGGCTCCTTTTACTGGTGCTCGTGGTCAGGATGTGCACGTGCTGCAGTTACGTGGCCAGCCATTCGCCAAGTTCCCTTGCCTTATGGAAACCAGATGGAAGCTGGAGTCGAAGTTCTCGGCCACAGAAGTGAGGCTGGGCTGCTCTCTGGATGGAATCTCTGAATTTAGGAGGCATAATCCTCTCTCCTCTCCCTCCCCCTGCCCCACTTCTCCTTCCAAAAACCGAGAGTCAGTTTCAGAGATACAGCCTTTCTCTGTGTGTTGCCCAGATACCTTTTTTTTTTTTTAATTTGTAATTGCAAGTTTGTTTGTAGCAAAAACTCTGTTTGGTTGTCATAAATTGTAACCAAGAGGAATAATATCCACAAAACAGTCAGTACTAGCATATGCTTTGAATAGCCTAGATTGATAATGTGAGGTCTTGTGCAACTTTGCTAACCTCTACTGGCATTTTGGGAGAATTAAATAAATGCACGGTAAAACAAACAACTAAGAACAAACAAACAAACAAAACAAACAAAACTGGGAGAGTAGGGAGGGGAGATTTCAAAAATGTTGGTCACTGGTGAAACTCAAGATTAATTCTGAGCCTTACTCAGGAATTTTCAGGGAATCATCATTTCAAGAGGAAGAGAGGTCTTAAAGCTCACCCAATTAATTGCATGTAGCTGTTCCGTATTGGAAGAGCCTAGAAAAGCCCAGTTGTCGTTCTGTTGTGAAATATGATTTTCATAAAAATTCCCACTTGCTAGTTATTAATTTTTATAGTGGCAGAAGGAATCATGATAATTATAAAAGTGGAGGAATTGGTGGAATGTAAGATATGAAGGGTTGAGAATTTCACAGTTAAATAGGCACCCGCTAGTTACATGCTTTCGGGAAAGTCCAGAGCTGCGGTAAGAACATAGAATATGAGTCAGAAAGACACTGGGCTGTCTTCCTTATTGACTGTGTGGCCTTGGGTAAAGGATTTAATAACCTCTCTGAGTTTCCATTTTGGCATCAGGAGCACAGTTAGAATGAGTTTAAAATGTGAGGTAGCCCAGGACTGGGAACGTGGTATGTGCTTAGGGAGAGGTAGCTTCTGTGTTTATTGTACTCTTTCCCTAAATTCTCCACCTGTGTACCTAGGTCTACCCTTGAGGTAAGCTTGCAGCAGAGGACTATAGGGGAATTGATCTGTGGACCTAACCCCCGTCTTCCCCCTGAAGGCCCTGCTCACTTTTGGAGGTCATGGTCCTTTCTGGAGGAGTCTCAGTATAGTGGAAGTTGGATTCAGAAAAGCTTGAGCTCAATCTCTGAGCTGCACATCCTGAGCCAGGTGACTTAAAAGAGAGCCGGGCACACTGTGGATGCTAAATAAATCTTAGCTGAATAAATGAAGAAGAAAATGAATTGCACTTTTCTACCCCTTTCTACCTGGAATTTTTTTTTTTCTCATTCTTCAAGGCTCCATTTGCATTACTTCTACTGGAGACTTCCTCCCAAACAGGGACAGACCTGTCTTACAGCACTGGTCCCAGGCTGTGCACCTCAGCGACGGATACATGAGCTTCTCAATGGCAGGACTGTGACTTTGCATTCTCTGAATGTAACATGGTTTCTGGAAATCGATTGTCAAAGAAATAAATTAAATGAAAATGAAACGGGTAATGATGAAATGAAAAAAAATGTAAATGAAAAAAATAAAATCCTGAAGACAGGATCCCAACATCTCTCCTTCTCCCCTCACTTCTGGCTTCTTTCTGTGGTTCCCACACTCCGGTCGGTTCAGAGAATTAGCTGCATGTTGCTTGCTTCCTGCTCACTGTACAGTTGCAGTAATTTAGTGCCAGTTCTTGTGCTTATCTTGTCAGGAAGGTGACCCAGAATATTTCCTGAGTAGAAGCAGAGAGTCATTGCCAAGGTGTGTCTCAGAGCTTTGCAGTATCCGAGGCAGATTGGCTGATTAGGCAAACATGATTTTGGCTGAGCATTCTCAAGACGTTGGCCCACTAAGGAATTCTGTGTCACTCAGCGGATTCAGAGCGTGATATACTCCAACCCCAATGATTCTTTCCTCGTAATTTCCCAGTTTCTTTCTGAGGAAGTAGCTAGCTTTCGGTCAACTCGAACGCCTGTCCCTTCTCTCTTTCTTCCTCCACACATTAAATCAGTTCTCAGGCTCTGCTATTTCTATTTTGTTAACTGATAGGGATTTGCGGTCTTGTTCCAGTCCTTGGTAACTATTTGATTGAGGGTCAGCCATTTGTATTCTCTGAGTTTCTTCAGAACCAAAATGGGAGGGTGACTGAGTCGGCCTTCCGCCCACGGTTGTTGTCAGAGTGAGATGTGATCGTGGAAAGGAGCTCCGGCACCTGTAAGACACTGTCACTGCTTCTGTGATTTGATCCCCTAGAGGGACCAACCATCCAAATTTGCCCCGGACTACCCTACTTGAGCACTGCAAGTTCCACATTCTGGGAAAACACTCAGCTCTGAAACCCAGAACACTCTCCTCTTTATCTCTCTTTCCGCAACCTCTTTCCTGGTTCAGTTCCTTCCTACTGTGCATTTGTGCCTTTCCAAGACCTCTCCGGTCTGTCTCCGCCCAACCCCCCCCCACCCGTCACCTACCACCGCTGACGTGATGCAGTGCCGTGTAGACGGAGAGAGTTACTTCTGTGCAGTAAAGTGAAGGTGCTACTGCCCCGTGAGGGAGAGAGGGAAGGAGGGGGCAGCACAGACTGATCAGAGCTGCCATTTGGGCAGGAAGGATGGGGGATGTTGTCCCCAGCAGCTGATGCCGAGTCCCAGAGACGCTGCAGTGAGGCTGCCAAGTTCCTATCTGGACTTCTGACATGTGGCTGGCTGAAGCCCTCTGACCTCACACACTCTGCTGTGCATGATCCCCAACCTTGTGGGACATCATAGGAAACAAAGGCTTTGAGGTCATTCTGGTCTGGATTCCTGGCAGAGAACACAGTTGGCAGGGCCCATGGAAAGAGAAAACGCTGTGCCCCAGCTGGGAAAGTCAGTCTCCCCTCCCCATAGGACCACGGTCCCGATGGCTGATGGTCAACCCCTCAGAGACCACAATGTCTGTGCAGGGACACTCTCGGTAACTGGATGGGAGTGAGTGAGGGGTCCGCACTGAGTTGCCGGCTGGATGTGATACGGTGCTGCCGGCCCAGGGCAAGAACAGCCACTGCCTTGCCCCATAAAGGATGCTGTAGGTGCATGCCTGACATTAACCGCCCCCATGCCCACAGGCCTGACCTGCGGTAGAGGGCAAGAGCAGAAGGCAGGCCTCTTTCTACCAGTAAGACCCAGCTGCTGTCCTGGGTGGGAGGCCCAGTGTCGCGGGTGGGGAGTGGATGGCCGGGCAGCTGAGAGCCGGTGTCAGGGAGAAGGAGGCCGAGAAGCCATCCAGCCAGGCAGGGAGGTGGTGGGAGAGGAGAGCGTCCATTGAGTTAGGGGCTCTAAGTTCCCAGAATGTGCATCATTGTCCTATCAGGCTTCACTTATGAGCTCAAAGTCAGAGATAAAATTATTAAAAGATAAATTATTCATAAAAATGATAATAGAATATGATTTACAATGATCATTTCAAGATGGTGACAGCTGGGGCCTTTCTGAGCAGCAGGCTCTGTGGGTGCCAGCTGGTTCCAGGTCTAGTTCATCCACCCTGGTACTTAGAGCACATCACATCTCCTTTCTGCCCTCGGTCTCTTCACGTGTGCAATGGGCTACCCGTACCCACCTCGCACGGCTGCTAGGAGAGGTAAATGGGATTTTACTATGTCGTGCAGGGTAGAAGCTCCATATACTTTGGTTTCCTTTCTTTTCCATTGGCATACAGTTTAATCTAGAATTTCTAGCTGCCTTTGGTCAGATTGTCTCCTTGGGACAAGAACAAGGTCTAATGCAGCTTCAGGATCCTCAGAGCCAAGCACAACAGCACATAGTATGGACACAGAAATTGGGTTAATGAGCGAGCAATTTCTTTTCATGCTTTTTAATACAGATCTCTTCCTTCTTTGCATCTTTTCCTTTAAAAAAAAAAAAAAGCTTACTTAATTTGTAATTTATTATTTTATCTTGTCCTGTTATCCTTGAGTTGTAAAAGGGAGTTTAGGAAGCCCTAGCTGAGGATACTCTAATATAGTATAAATTAAAACAAAGTGTGTAAGTTTTAGAATGGAGGAGGCCCTCCAAAATAAAAAAAAGCAATAGAAAATTATAAAGGAAATAACTACTTTATTTGACTCTAAAATATAGGAAATTTGACTACATAATTTATTTGTTACATGTAATAATATATGAGAAGAAAGAAGACCAGACAGAGGTTTACCAAAACTACCACAGTATTCATCTCTAGAAATGGGAATTGGAGTTTATCTTTCTTTTTTTAATACTTACTATATTTTCTAAATTTTTTGTAGAAAACATGTATAATAACTTTATAGTACATCATTTCCATTATTTTGCCAATACAGAAACCATCCTTTCAGGCCTAGGATAAATGACATTTCTTCCATATGACAATAATACATTATTTTCCAATCTTTGCTAACTTTATATATGCCACAACCCTACGAGGTGAATATTCTTATACTCCTCAATTTGCGGGTGAAAATATTGAAGTTAAATGATAGTAAAAACTTGACCAGGGTCACATAGCTAGAGATGACAAGCCTGGTGTTTAAACTTCCGTTTTTCAATTTTTCAGAGCCAGGGACCTTACCTACTACATTCTCTTCCAACCTTCTTTAGTGCCTTGTACCTCGGTTAGTACACTCTGCTCTGCTGTTCGGATCTACCCCTCCTTTTAGAATGGAAGTGATGTGTGTTTAGTAAACTGTGCTTTGCCCATCCTTGGATTCCCCACAGAAGCTCAGAGGCAGGACTCCATAGGAACCACATGCTGGTTTGAATGAATGCTTGAAAATGAAGGAAGGTAGACTCCACCTAACATGCCAGGGAAGTGTGTGGCCAATACCAACTCTGCTTTTTATTGCAGCCACCTCCTGGGAGGACTTGGATTTTCTGTCCGCAGTTCTGACTGTGGGTGTCAGCTTCTCAAAGCAAAAGCAGTTATATATTTTAAAAAGCATTTTTTAATACCAAAATGGCAGATATTAAACTAGAGGCCATGTGCCCAAAAGTCAAGGTTGTTCTCTTTTGTTTTGACCCAATCTGCTCCAAAATGGATTAACAAGTGCTTTTAATTCTTTTAAGTTCCAGAAGCATTTTGACAGATCTTAGGTGTTGTTGGACCATGATGGAAGAGGTTTTTGTTGTTGTTGTTTTACAAATAATAATTTAGGGGTTTGGGTCGATGGCCTTTAAAAGCCCTTATAGGTTTCAGGAGGTGTTTGTGGGGCAGAACAAGCGCTTGTCTGAATCTAGAAATTACAGGAGTAAGATTCCAGTACATTCTAATCCAGACAATTCTTTTTTTGGGCTTCTGCCAACTGGTGCTAAGCTGTCCTCATTGGATGAGCCACAATCTTGGCATCTCTGGCCTAAAAACTGAACATAGTACAAAACCGTGTTTCATCAAATACATTTTAGGAATTTTAGCGCATTGTGTGTTTTAAGTTAGAATGATTTCTTTCCTCTCTCCCCTTCCTCATCTATTTCTCTTTCAAAAGTTTAAAACTGACTCCCAGTGATTCTTTGTAGCCCCCAAAGAAATGTGACTAAACCAGCCAATCACATTAAAGATACCTATAGACTTTTAATGTCTTATTGGAGAGAAGAGCAACACAGACTAGGAAAATAATTTTTGTTCCTCTTGAGAGAAAATTAGAGAGTGCACGTGTTGGGTTTCAGAATATCGATCTGTAGTTGCGTGGAGTGTCTACCGCTTGCTGCCGTGGCAGACGTTCAGCACTTGGCCACAGCTGATCGGACGCAGGATGGATGCCAAACCCAGCCAGAGTCTCTGTCCTGAAATTGTGACTAAGTGGTTCATTTCAGTCTGGGATATTTGTTTACATTTGGAGAATGAAATACTAGGAGCTTGAGTGAGGCAGAGAAAGGCAGTCAGCAGGAAGAGGAGATTAAAGGAGACACAAGGAGTGAGAGCCTGAGAGAGGCTGTGTCTCAGGTCTTCCAGCCCATCCCAGGGGGCTGCTTGCTCCCAAAATGTGACTTTGAATTTAACGCAATATTTTTCCCCTGCCTACAAATTCTCCATCTTTATGATGCTGCTTCAGATTGGTTTCCGTCACTTGCAAACCAAAGAACCTTGTGTATGTGTCTGTCACCACCCTTACCACTTTGTCTTAAACTAGTCCATGGGTCACTTTCCCCCCTTAAACTGAGACTTTCCAAATTCATAGACCTGTTTCTTCTTATCCCCCACACTTAGCGTATGTCTGGCACAGAAAGAAGTTCAGGGACTCTTCAATGAATGGATGAGGGAATAGAGATGGTACCCTGTCAGCTTCATTCACTGAAGAGAGCATATTAGAACAGTATACAAAGTATACATAGGTGCCCGTAATTTTTAGAAGGTAGATTATATATATATATATAATATTATAAATTATGTAATGTATTTATATAATATATAATATATATAATTTATTATATATAAAGCATTATATATTATACTATATATTATTATTATATAGCATAATATATATTCCCCAGGATTCTGGGAAACCACTGTGGCAAATAAAAAGAAGAAATCATTTTTCAAATGCAAAGTAGATTTTAGAGAGATAAACTTAGTGAATCGGGATGCTTATCTAGAAGGACTGATTCTTGAAAGGGAATAGAACAGAGAAATTGGCCTGGGGATAGATAAAAGAGGAATGACCTTAGGCCTACAATGAGAAGACTTTATTTCCCAGAACTAGCTCCAAGAGGACTCGTGCATCCTCAGCATTTGGTGTGTGACATTGTTAAGTCCTCCGACACCCAAGGGGGTGCTCTAGGCCCAGGGAGAACTCCGACTGTTCATGTGGTTCCCTTGGGAGAGATGGAGGGTAGTCAGGAGCTGATTACCATGCCCAGGCACACTCATGTGAGTCTGCCAAACTTAATAGCTAAAGAGGCCTTGACATGTTTCCATTTCTGATTCTGCCCTTATAAAATATGTTGCTAATTAAAATAACTGCCAGCTCAGACTCCTGCAAGGAAACCCATCCACGTGCTCAGAGTCGGTTGTTTTCCATGTTTCTAGCTCCGGTTAAATAAATAAAAACTATAAAACCAGCAGCAGAACCCAACTATCTGGGACAGCTTAAGGGGGGCCCTGGCCCATATGTAAGCAATCAGGCAATGCATTAATTCAAACTTCCCTGCTCTAGAGAAGGAAAGGGTTAAGTAGCAGATTATGCTACTTCTACACAGTGCTATAGGCATGTTTGATTTGGCAAGTAGAAAAAGAAGCACAAAAACACATATCCTGACAAAGTCAAGAATTATCAAATCCAATTCAATACACTTACCAAATTGAATTTGGAGTGTGTGTCTTTCTTCTTCGTTTGAGCCATAGTTTGTGCAATTGCTTAAAAATTCATTTCTACTCATTTCACTCCTTGCTGTACCTCCTTCATTGGCTTTCTATTATATTTTGCATAAAGTTTAAATTCCTTTATATGGCTAGAAGATCTTTTGTGATTCACACCTCACTTACCTCCCTAGCTTCTGGTCTTATCGCTCACTCTTTAGCCACACTAAGCTACTTGCAATGCCCTGAAAGGGCCACATTCTCTCCTTTCTCTATGCCCTTGCATATGCTGGTCCATCTGACTAGAATGCCTACCCCCCCTTATCCCTATTCCTCTGGCCAACTCGTAAACAATTCTACAACCTAGGTCAGGAGTCTGCTTATTTAGGAGGTCTCTTCTATTATCTCCACATACCCTCCACCAAACCTGCAGAGTTATCGCCTTTGGGTTTTCCTGGCTCTTGCTCTGTTCTTCTCTATGGCACCTACCACCTTGTAGCTGACATGAATGAAGAAGGAATGCACTTCTCCATAGCTATATTTAGAACCCAAATCTCAGGGCACCCAAGACCCTAATGTTGCAGAATCCTGATTGATAAAAGAGGGTTTGCAAAGCTGAAACTGTGTGGAAGACTGAGGACCAAAACCACTAACCCGTCTTAGAAATGATGTGTGACTAGAACTAGGAAATGATAAATTCACTCACTCACTCACTTACTCACTCACTCACTCATTCATTCTTTCAGTTATTTTTTATTAAGCACTTACTTTGTGCTAGATATACCTGGAGTGCCGGGGCTTACAGGTGGTTCCTTAGAGCTGGAACTTAACAGCTTAGTTAGAAAGAGATACATACAAACATACATAACTGTATAAGCAGTAATTTAATCACAAACTTGATTAGACCTACCAATTAAAAGCAGGACATTAAGTGAGGACTCTAATGGGGAGATCTAGCCCAATCTGAGAATCCAAGAAAGCACCCTTGAGAAAGTGCTATTCAAGGTGAAATAGTCAGGTTGTCTGTGCTATAAAGCAGAGTAGGAGGAAGAGGGTATCAGACAGAAGGAACAGCATATGGAAAGGCTCAGAAGCAGGAGAGAGATGGACACATTCAAGGAAGAGGGGAAGACAAATAGAGTTAGAGCAGTGTAACAAAAAGGCACAGAGGAAGAGATGAGCCTGGAGAAGTAGATGGAATACAGATCATGCAGAGCCTTGTCAGACAGGACAGGACTCTGGGATCTTATCTGAAGTGTAAACAACTGAGAGGGTTTAAGCCTAATTTTAAATCCGACTTGCAGTGTTAAGATTATTTGGGCAGCAGTGTGGAGAATGGATTGGAAAGGGGGAGGAGTGGAAGAGAGTAGACGAACTGGGAGGCTGTTGTAGTATTTTCAGGAGAGACGGTGGTCTGCCCAACACAGTTGGAGTGATGATGCGGAAGAGCACATGGACTCAAGAGATACTGGGGAACTAGCATCAATGGCCCTCGGGATCGACTAACTGTCAGGGCTGAGGCAGAATGAGTTATCAGCGCTTGGCACAATTAGGCTCGGTCAATGGACAAATAACTATTAACTGCCGATGATGTGCCAGGTAAGCTCACTGAGGATGCTGCCTTGCACGAGTCTCTGACTGCCTTCTCTCCAACACTGTAACACAAGTCTGTTTGTAAGAAAGCATTAAAAAGTTTACTTTATTTCTCATGCCTAATTGACTGTAATACAAGCTTTTTAAAAGAAAGTCTCCTGCTAAGCTTTTGTCAGCTCCTATGTTGAGCTGGTCACAACCCATAGCCCTATTCCCACCCACTGCCATTGAAGACAGTTCTCTTTCCATGAGCGTTTCTTATCGTCAAGCTTCTATGTCCCTTCATATACTTCCAGTTGTCCACTTAGGATGTTTTGAGAATCTGCCCAGCAGCCCCTCCCACACCCTGACTTGCATGGGAAGGCAACACATTGAATTCCACCTCAGTCTCTTACTAATTACATGATGTTAGGCACTTTACCAATCTCCCTGACTTTACAGTTCTCCTCTCTAAAAAGGGTCGATTTAATTGATATCAGTATCACTAATATCAGTTGTTAATTTTATTAAGTATTATTATTTGAAGGAAATTGCTCTTATCATTTAGAAATGCATAACAAAGTATTTAAGGGAGAAATATCCTGATATCTGTTTTAGTTTGGTTTAGTCTGGTTTGGTTTAGTTTAGTTTGTGCACGTGTGCATGTGCATACACATATGAACTAAAATGTGGTGACATGTTACTGCTATTTAATTGAGGCGATAAGGGCGCCTGGGTGGCTCAGTCGGTTAAGCGTCTGCCTTTGGCTCAGGTCATGGTCCTGGGGTCCTGGGTTTGAGGCCCTCATCCCCTTCCTGCTCAGTGGGGAGCCTGCTTCTCCCTCTGCTCCTCCCCCTGCTCATGCTTTCTCTCTCTCTCTTTCTCAAATAAATGAATAAAATATTTTAAAAAGAAGTAAAAAAAAATGCAGGTGACACACATATAGGTGTTTATTATACTTTTCTGTATTTAATAATAAAAAGTGAAATAGACAAAAATCATAATTATATCACAGTGCTATGTAGGTGAGGGATAATATGTCCCCAAAGACCTAATTTGTATTAAATATCATTAAATAAGTGAGTATTCTCTTTCAAAACCATTTTCTTCCATTCAGTGCATCAGAACCTCACTGGAGTCCAGAATCTCATTGCACTCAGCAGTCATGCATCAGCAGAAATCTCTGGAACCCCTTGGAGGGTAATAGGGATGTGAGCTGGCAGACTAGCATCATGCTTGGTGGGATGAACTTTTAAAATTTCTCGCCTCTTCACTACCATACACAGATATACTCCAATCCTTTTCCCACTTGAAAATCAGAACTCAAATAACATATCCATGTTTGCAAGTGCAGATTTGTTAGAAAATGGAAAGATCTTTGCCAAGCTGGCCACATGGTTTTTACATACAAGGTGGGATCCTGTCCTCAACATTGTTCTAAAACTCACATTTATGAAGGAGTTTTACTGGACTCATAGTCACAAGCCATTTGTCTGACTTCCTCTGCTTCTCCCAGGTCTGCCCTAGATACAGCAGCGGAGTGACGTGTGGCCAGCACGTGGGGGAGTGGGAAAGCGCAGCTGGCCGTGTAATGTGGATGCACAGTACACAGACATATCCCACTTTGGTTTTGCTGCTCTGACAATTATAGATAGCACCTCTTTTCAGCCTCGAAAGTGTCCTCCTTCAATGATAAGCTGTTCAGTCCTCCTAAACATACAGCCTGTTTCTCTCCTGAGTTCTGTGAACTGGCCCTTGATTCATTCCTAGTCAGTCCCTGTCCTGTCACCCCTCTCCCCCACTGCCCCCCCCCCCCCGCCAACCCTGCAGGAATCCAGCTGCATCAGGCTACTCGAAGGTGCACCCGTGAGCTATGGCTCTCTCTCCCTTCTACAGTTGTGCATTTGCTGACCATTTGCTGAGGATGCTCTCAAATCCTTCCCCATCTTTCCCTGCCTGGCTAATTCCTTCCCTTGTCAGAGGCTTGAGTTCAAAGTCATCTGCTCCAGGAAACTTCTTGGACTCCATAGAGAGGAGTTGCATCTTTCTCCTCTGTGTTTTCTCCAGGGCCAGGAAAAAGGTGCAAGTGCCTTGGGCACAAAATTTAAGCAAGCTTCCATTCTCGGGGGTGGGGGGGGTGGGGAAGGGTAACAAGTGCTGACTCTGCAAATCCCATGACCTTGACAATGAGCGCTTCCTTCAGTTTGGCCTCACCCTGTCCTGGCCCTGGTTTCAACATCTCCTATATCCCATCGTCATGATTACACTGTATGTAGAATGTATTCATTGGTCTGTCTTCCTGGTCAGAATGTGAACGCCTTTCGCTGAGGGGCCATGTCTTATTCATTACTATAATCTCAGTCCCTAGCACTGTGCCCGGCACACAGAAAGTGTTTCTAAATGATGACTGAAATAGAGTGATGAATAAATCAAATGTTGGAAATGCACATAGAATTAGAGACTTATCAAACTATCAGGGAGCAAGTGGCATCTTCTAGAGAGCTAGAAGAAGATTCAGAGATGAAAAGAGGGGATAAAATACAAAATTTGTCATTTGAAATATTTGTAGTAACCAGATATTGGCAAGCTGCTTAACAATATTATCTGCCTTCTAGGGAAACCTGAAGCAAGTTGCCTTGGCACAAGGTCTAAAACATCAGCAAAGCTTTGAGTAGGATGCAATTAGATGGTCCACTAAATCCACGTTTCCTCCAAATTGGGAATCTCCCTTAATCCCCTCCATCCTTGGCTCTATTTACATGATGTGTCCCTGGTGTCAGTTCAGAAGGACTGGCATGGGTTGGACTTTAGGAAGCCTCTTTCACAAGCCCATCACTGTGCTAGGCCCCTCACAAAGATTATACCATTTGATCACCACAACAATTGGTGAAGCAAGAGTTCACGTCCCTTGTCTATGGAAGGGAAAAGCCAGAGGTGTTGTGTTAACTTAGCTGAAGCCACACAGCTAGCAGATGGATGAAAAAGAATACGTCCAATGTTCAGGGCAATTAAAACTTGGTCATGCTTATTGTAGCCCTATACCCTACCCCACAGAAAAGTTGTCACCGACTAAAAATATAGATTTATGAAGTGCTTACATTTATTCATGCAAATATTTAAGCACCTACCGTGTACTGTGGGTGTAAAGTCCTTGCAGGAAAACTTTGTTGGGGTTGGGGGGAGGAGAAGAGAGGGAGGATAGATACTGAATGATTCATAGGTGGATTTAGAAGAGCAAACACATTCTCTTATAAAATATTCTTCAGGAGAGAAGACATAAAAATCGAAGTGTCATGATTGCAATAATGCCAAAAGCTGTAAGACCAAAGAATCCCAGACACCAAACTGTCCCCTCAAAGTTTCCCAAAGACAAACACCTTCTGGGCATCATGCCTGTGACTACCCTTAAGGTAGGTCTTCAGGTGTGGGTTAAGGCAGAGAATGAGACAATTGTGTAGTAAGTTTTAGGAGAAGTGCCTGGCAATTGTTTTCTGGTGTACTTTTTTTGTGGAGGAGGGGGCATACTTTGGGGGAAAAGGAGCGAAAATCTCAACTTCATTTTCATAGTGTAAACAGAGCCTGAGCCTTCATCTAGCAGACCCACTGAGGCATGACTTCAAGCCCCCCATCTGGCCTGTTTGAGTTATGTGTTTCCTGGACACACTACTGTTGTGTAGGAGCCCTGTGAAAACTTCAAAAAGGTCATTAAGGCTGAAACGTTTCTCAGTTCATTTTCAAATTACTCAGTCATCATTTCCGAAAGCCAGTGACAGGAGAGCTCAAGTGATTTCAGTCAAGTTTTCCCAACTGAAGCTCCACTTTCTATGACAGAGTTACAAATACTTTTTAGCTCCATTTTGCATACATTCTAGAGAACTTCTTGGCAGGGTCTGTCAAGTGTGTTTTCATGTTCTTTGGATTTCATCTTTGTAGCACGGCCTCATGAAAAAACATCACATTCCAAGTGTGACTGGGAAGCTTCATTCACCACAGAGTTTGCCAATAACATGTGGGGAGTTTACTGTCCCTCCAGCGAGCTCATCATATCCAAACAAAATGTGTTCACTTCAATTTCAGCTGATTCATTTCCATAAGATGCAAGTTGATGCTATTTACTAGATACCCAAAGACCAATTTAAGAATCTAAACTATGGTAGAATTAAATATACAATAGTTTTTAACTCAATATGTATCATTAGAACCCTAGCAGGAAACTAATGGCACACTCAAAAAGGCTTAGCTGAATATAGTATTGTAAAGAGAGTATTTATGAGGCATGGACACCATTAAGGGAATCCATAAGGAAAGGTGAGGCACCCAGGAGTTATCAACATTAGGAAGCTCTTACTGCCCCAGGTGGAAGGGACAAGAGGTAGGACTTGGACTCTGGATCCCTGGAAGAGGGGTGGCCCCACAGGCCCCATGGCTGTAGGAATGCAGCATGGGTTCAGTAAAGCAAGGCTGGATGGAAACAGGAGAATGCATGTCCCCACCACTCTCTCCTCACACCCTCCAATCTTCTGTTGGTGCTGCCCATTTGCCAAACTCAACCAGATGCCAAAGGGTAAGAAGACTTGGAATACTCATCATTGAGGTCAGCCTGCTGGGGGTCCATGACAGGCAGAGAAGAGCAGAGACTTGTCTTGGGGCAGCCTATACCAACCCATTTCAGATTTTACTCTGAGAGACGGAGTGGCATAACTGAATGAACAGAGGTTTAGATGTAAGAAAGACCTAGACTCAAATTCCACCCACTAATGGTCATATCTTGGGGTCTTTTCTGGAGAAAACCTGTTGGACAGCTCCAGGAGAGTTCTAATTTACCCCCTCCGCATTGCAGTTTCTTCACCCAGCAAAATGGAAATAATAGCTACCTACTTACCTACCTGATTAAGTTCTTGTGAATCCTCAACAAGTTGCCCAAGGAAAAGAGCCGACATAATGTTTGACACATGGAATGTGCTTGGTATTTGTTGGTTTCCTCCGATTAGCCTTGCATTAGTTATCCCTTATATGGTGAGATGCCTGCCCTGTGAAGGTGGGGGAACCAGTCCAACCACTTTTCTCTTACTGGGAGTCCCCTGTTGACTCATAGCTGGAATGGTGGGTGGGACTGTGTAGTTCCTAAAAACTTGTTCACTGGGGTCCCCTTGTCAGCAAAGAAGCAACCGTTTCCCTGGTGTCACTTTTTGAAGAAAATCTGTTGGGACAGGTTCAGGAAAATTCCAATTTTCTCTCTCTCCAGGGACACTGGTTCTTAGGGAGCTGGTCCCTGCTTTGCTCTAGGAGTCTTCGCCATTTCTTTAGCAAGTTTTATTCCACATCCAGAGGCTGATGCTCAAAAAGCTTGTCCTTCCTCCTGGTCTGCATTAGCTGGTGACAAGGCATTGGCTGCTTTTGCAAGAACTCTGTCAACTCAATTCCTGATGGCAGGGCCATTTCCTTCCTACTTGATGTTGTTAGGGAGGGGTGTTTTTTTGTTTGTTTGTTTGTTTTGTTGTTGTTGTTGTTTTAATTCAATTAGCCAACATATAGTACATCATTAGTGTTTGGTGTAGTGTTCCAGGTTTTTGTTTGCTGTTGTTGTTTGCTAGCTTTGGAATAGGTGGGGATGTTTGGTTCATTGTGAATTTTGACTGGATCCTTGGAAAGCTTCCTGGTGATTGAAAAATACAAGGCCACAGTAGTCATTCATTTACTATTCATTGGTTCAAACTAGGATTTATGCGCTGTGCATGATCTCTAATTATCATAACCACCATGGAAGGGAGTGTCTCCTTTTCAGTCGAGGAGACTGAGGCTCAGATAGAAGGGGTGACATGTCCACCTTCTAAGAGATGGAGCTAGAGGCCATGGCTCTGTCCGAATCAAAGCACAGAGCTCTGTTTATCGTTCAGAGGGTTACATAGAGTCAAAGGCAATTTTTTCATCCAGCTGTGGCCATTTAAAAATAAAAATCACAAGGCTGTGAGTTTCCTCATGACAAGGCATAAGTCTTATTCACCTCTCTCTTCTTGCTGCTGGCCACTGCCCCTGCCATAAACTGGGTGCCTGATTAATGTTTGTTGAATGAAAAAATGATTGACTGAATGAATCTTTGATACAAAGATATTTTTGTCTCTGTGTACCATTTTTCTAATGCATATTTATATTTCATTTGACAGTGTTTGCAAATTGCATAATATTCCCCTTCAGTATAACTTGCAGTGTGGAAATGCTTCCATATGCTGGATGTTTCCCCTCATTTGACTGAAGGAGAAAAAAGGCTAGGAAAAACATCACATAGTGGCTAAGTATCCATATAAACACGGGTTATAGAATATAGTCTTCGTGAATGGTATATTTTGGAAGGGTGATTTTACAAAAAGATCGAAGTAGACGTTCAGTTTGGATTGATAAGGGTTATAAAATGTTCTCGTGTAGCTAAATATAGTTTTATATTAATTCACTATGTTGTAGGAGGTATAGAGTAGGGGAGAGGAGCGTGGATCCTGGGGCAACTGACTATATTCAAATCCAGGCTCCACTCCACTCGTGAATCGCTATGTGACTTGGGCAGCTTATTAAATCAATCTGTGTCTTAGTTTAACTCCTTTGCAAAATGGGGATAAGAATACTGTCTCTCTCATGAGATGGTTGAATTAAATGAATTAGTACAGGGGGAATTCTTAAATCTGTGCCTGATAAATGGTAAGGCTTAATAAATGTTATTAGTCCCAACACCATGAAGTGTAGTTCAGAAAAGTCCTATCTTTTTCATCTCCATTCCCATTATTCCTTCCTTCTTTCAGGAGGTCATCAAGTTTTGCCTGAC
Organism: Phoca vitulina; assembly: GCF_004348235.1. NCBI lineage: Eukaryota > Metazoa > Chordata > Mammalia > Carnivora > Phocidae > Phoca > Phoca vitulina. Next base: position 9,601,745 of record NW_022589724.1, on the reverse strand, counting down.
TTACTTTACTATACACTTCACCCTTCACATGGTCAGTGGAGTGAATCCTTGAAGACTCACATTAAACCAGGCCCCTCACCTTCTTCAAACGATGCCATTATTCCTAATCAACTTCAGGACTAAGTACAACCCCCTGGCCTTACATTCAAGGCCTTCATAAACTCATTCCTTTTTCCTCTTCTGGCCTCATCTCTCTCACTCCCACATGCATGCTATACTACAAATGTCCGAAGTGGAAAAGTTATCCTAGCTTGATGGGTAAGTAATACTTGAGTAAGAGGAGTGAGCAGCTAATTTTGCTGATGGGCTCATAAAAGGCTTCAAAGAAAAGATATTTAAGTTGTAGCTTGAAGAATAAGTTAATATTGGCCAAGCAAGGTAGGGCAGAAGGTAGTTAGGTGGATCACCTAGATTGAAGGAAGGATTTGTGCACTAGAACAGAAAAACAAGGTGTATTCATGGAATGAAAACTTGTCTAATGCTGAGAGAAATGAACTAGGGGATACTTCAGTGTGGGATTGAGAGGGAGGGGAGCATGAAAAAGAGTCCTTCAATCTGGCATGAATGCCTGGATGGAATGGTGATGTTGTTAATGGAGATGAGGAATATACAGGAGAAGAAATTTGTGGGGTTTGTGTGTGTGTGTTTTCAATTGGAAATAATAGATGTCTGTTTTGTGCACATGTGTACAAAAGCCACCTGGGAATCTTTAACATTAAGCTACTGATCTTGTCCCCAGTCCCACCTCCAGGCCTGTTTCCTGGCAAATTTCCCCTTAGCAAATGGCAACTCTATTCTTTAGAGTCCTCCATGATTCCTCTCTCTTAAATCCTATTTTTTATCTTTCAGCAAATTCAGGTTGCTTTTTCTTCAAAATATATCCAACATTTGATTGTTTCTTACCATCTCTGTGGCTACCATTCTTATCAAAGCCACAATCTTCTTTTACGGGATTATTGAATTAGTCCCCTAAACTGCCTCCCTGCTTTCCACCTTGCCCTTCCTCAGACTATTCTCAACACAGCAGTCAGTGGTCTTCTTAAGAAGAAGTCAGGTTATGACTTCACTGTTCAAAGCTTCCATATTCTTCCCATCTTGCTCAGAGCAAAATCTCAAAGGATTTACAGCGGTGATTTGCCAGACCCAAGCCTCACAGCCCTTGGTCCTATTTCCACTTAGACTGCCCCTTCTACTCCAGCCGTCTCTGGCATCTCTCTGCCATATTGGATTCCTCAGTGTTCCTCAGACATGCCTGACATGCTTCTGCCTGTGAGAATTTCCAATGACTGTTCCCCTGCCTGGAATGGCCTTTCCTCAGATGCTCACCTAATCATCTCCCTTACCTCCTCAGGTCTTCACTCCTATGTCATCTACTCAGTGATGCCTCCTCCAATTGCCTTACTAAAATTGGTGGCTCCCTCTTACCTCTGATTTCCCAGTGCATTCCCATCTTTTCTGCATTTTTTCTTTAGCCCATACCACCATCTATCTTTATTTTACCATTAGATTTTATTACTTGTCTTCCCCCACTCTCTTGCATCTCTAATACATGTATCATGATGGCAGTGATTCCTGTATTGTTGCCCTTTCTGTTCCCTATACCTAGAACAGTGCCTGACCACAAGTTGCTCAATAGTTACTTGCTAAATGAAAGAATGACTCCAAGTGGGGACCATAGCAATATGTTGCTGCAAGGATCTGGAACTCAGGAGGCAGATCTGGGATAAAGATAGATTTGGGAATCCTTAGCCATCAGGTCATAGATGTGTAGGAGTAGCTAAGACAGACCAAGGAAAAGATGTTTTGTGAGATTTGGGAAAAAAAAAAAAAAAGACCAACATAAAACTTGAGAAAAAAATAATAATGAAAGATTATGCAGATGAAGCAACAGAGTTGAGAGCAATGGCTCTGGGATTATGACTTGAGTTAAAATCTTTGCTCCACCATTTACCAGCTTTATGACCTTGGAGAAATGACTGGATGATTCTTGGCCTCCATATTCTCAAGGGTAATTGGAAAAAAGATCTCCATGTCAGAGGGCTGTTAAGAGAATTAACCACTAAAACGCACAGAAATCAGTTAGCAGCTGGTAACAAAGAATATAGGTGGTGGTGGTTGATGCTAGCATCACTGTTATCATCCAGATCCAGGAAGGAGGGGCCTGGGTGGCTCAGTCGGTTAAGTGTCTGTCTTTGGCTCAGGTCATGATCCCAGGGTCCTGGGATCGAGCTCTGCACTGGGCTCCCTGTTCAGCGGTGAGCCTGCTTCTCCCTCTGCCCCTCACCTCCCCCTTCATGCTCTCTCTCTCTCTCTCAAATAAATAAATAAAATCTTTAAAAAAAAATCCAGGAAGGAATCCTGAAAAATAAAAAAAGTAGGGGAGTTGTCATGGAAGATAAGTGGGGAGAGGTCTTCAAGAAAGGGGAGCAATAACTCTGTAGATGTTGCTCTGTGGTCAGGGCTAACTATCCTAAGGAGTATGTAAGGCCCCAGGGGAGAGCGATTTGAGAGGATGGTTTCATTTGCATCAAAAAGTCATAATCCCATATTTTAAAATGAGCGAATGTTTTGTGGAAAATAACAGTAATTGTCCTAGAAAAAAAATCAAATGAAAACAAAACAAAATAAAACAACACTGGGCCCTCAATTATATCCAGCTGAGAAATGTAGGAACATGGTGACCCAAAAATTTGCTTCTCTCTGGTCTTTGGGAGATTTGCTTGCTCACCAGTCAGAACTAGTTTGCTGGTTTTATGAGGTTAAGCTATTGTGCAATACCGTTCAGCTGGCTCTGTGGGTGTTTATTTACAGATGGCTGCCATCTTGATTTATTGTCTGTCAAATTATAATTATTAACGATGGAGTTAATTGTCATTTCAACCACCTGGTAATTACCCACTGTGCTTTCATGTGGTGACAAATCTGTCCTTTAGATCAAAATTGGTAGGTTCATAAGACATTTCACTTCCACGTTCATCTCCATTCATGGATTGTTCAAAATAAATGATGAGGGAAAGTTATTGATTCTTTTTTAGTGTAATTTGTGGGCCTTCAGGTAAAAGAATTGCCAATTGTTGTAAACTTTTTTGAGTAGTAGGGCTGGTATAACAAGAATCCAGTGATGTGAGTTATAATAATTGAAATTACAATAACAAGGCATGCTCTTTCAAAGACTGATCTAATAAAAAATTTAACAATGCTCTCAGTATATTCCATGGTGCATCACCTAGAATGATGGTTTATAACCCTCATTATTTGTTTGCCCCATTGTTTACTAAAGCCACTTTATCCTTATGCCCTTCTGAACTTTTAGGATAGAATTCAGCACAGTCAGTGAGGTTACCTTAGTCTTATAAGGCCTCAGTCATTGTGATTCGGAGCTATGAATGGGATTGTCTGCTTGGTCACTCTTTAAGGAGACACCTGATAGAACCAATGGGATTAAAGAGAAGGAGATCTACACCTGTCATAGGAGCTATATCCCTCCTCCCATTTTTGGTGTCTGGGACCCTTATTTGTGTACTTTTCCTTTTTCAGCTTTTCCCAGTGGTGACATTTTCCTGAAAGCACACATCATTTGCTAAATTAGCAGAAGGTCAAGTGGAAGCTTTCCCCCCAAAGCAGAGACTTGGAATGCTACTGGGGTCTCACCATCTCTTTCCTTTCAGGAAACCCATCAAACAAGCATTGTGTGTCCAGCTTCCTCTAGCTTTTAGACTAGGGGCATAGAGGGAAGAAGGCTATGTTCCTGGCTTCTCAATATTTCCTTGGGGAGTCACCTCCTAATTGTCAGTTGCCATATGACAGTCTTTGTTGGCCACAAGGTCTTACCTTGGCACGTGCTCTGCAGTGAGACTTGGCCTAGGCTGATTTCTGCTAATACCCCTTCCAAGTCAGAGAGCTGTGCATCCAACAGATCCAGAGAAAATTTATGAGCAATATTTGCTTTCTTTCACTCAAAGGACTGTGAATCAGTTTGTTAAGAAAGGAAAGCTCGGGGGCTAAAGATAGGTAGATATTTTTCTTTTGTATGAGAGATTTCTGTGGAACTCAAAGGTTGTCCTTCCTTTCCTTCTTTTCTTTCCCTTCCCTTCCCTTCCCTTGCCTTGCCTTGCATAAAGATAGACAATCTTGGGAAAACACATGGGGCTACTAGCTTCTATAGAGAAAAAGTGGAAAGTCTGTTCTTATGTCAGTGCAATTCTCCTGATGACAGATAAGCCCATCTCATCCTCAACCCAAGATTGTAACTGAGATACACATTTCTGTGAAATTCTTCTCTTTCTCAGTGTCAATCTGAGGGTCAATGGCTTCATTGGCCCAGCATGGAGACTGGTTCCAGGAATGTCTGGGGGGAATTTTCTTTCTTGGTTGAAATTGAACAAGAACTGTATTTTCTAAAATCAAAAAACTCTGTATGAATCTTGAACAGTTCCAATTCTCCTTTATTCTATTCTGAGATCACAGGGAACTTTTTGAGGCAAAGTAGACACCGAAGTTTTAGAGTGTTTTGAAAATTGTATTAATAGAGCAGAAGACTCCTCGAAGTCCTGTCATTCTCTAGGAACCATTAATTACTATCATGATGGCTTATATATACATAATCTTCATATTAGAAAAGTGTTGTTCAGTGTGTGCTTCACGGCCTTGTGCAGGAAGTTACAGTCTCTACCTCCTACCGGAAACAGTTCAGTGAGAAGAGTTTCAATGACAGGTACAGGGACAGAGCTGTGCTGGTCGGCTGTAGATTCTCCCTTGGTCTTTCTGATATTGAACCATGTTTCTGAGCACAGAGCCTCTTTTTTATCCTGCTTGTCACTGTACCAACACAGAAGTTAAAAAAGGAAGAAATGAACAGAATAGCACATTTAAATTTCTCAGTAGGAAACAAACTGTATCTGTCACATTTTCTTTCCTCAAAGTGACAGGTCCTAAACCTTGAGGAAGCAGCATTACTACACCTGGTAGGAACACTTTACTTTTCATTATGGCCAAGGGATGGTGGGAAGAAGACTGATCTGAGAATCCATGGACCTGGGGTCTGGTCCTCATCTGGCACTGTCTGGTCATATCCCCTTGGACAACTCACTTCTTTTCTTTAGCCTCAGTTTCCCTCTTGATATGATGAGGTGATTGCTAAGGCTTCTCCCAGGTCTGGATTCTCTGAGAAGTTGAAAGCTGTAGGAGAATGGGTGAATCACTTGGTGAACCTCTAAGTCCCGTGCACACACACCCAGCGGAGTGTCTGCCAAGAAGTCTCCTCTTATCACCACTGTTGGAACTTACTTTCAGGGCTGTACAATTGTTTGTACCCATTGAATTAGTAATTCTACTCCTGGGAGCTTGTTGTAAAGAAATAAATTCCTTAAGAAAGAGGAAAAGTTACATTAACAAAAAAAAGTTGTTTGTCGCATACTTCAAAATTTGACATACGCTCAATGTCCAACAGTAAGAGAAGGATCAGGACAGTTGATAGGCTATTTCAAAGTCCTGAGAACTACATGGAGAAATGCTTTTGATAACACAAAAAGCAAAATGTATTTGACCTGTGGATTGCAAATATGTTTGTGAATAAGAGAAGGTAAGAGGAGTGAATGAATGATTATGGTCCATCCTCAGCGGGCCGGGTGCTATACTAGGCATTTGGTTACCTTGATCACCTAACTTATTCTTTTGAACAGCTATGAGGATAGGCACTATTATTACCAATTGACAGGAATCTAAGGCTCAAAGAATGACAGTCATCACTCACTTGATTGCTGCTTTTAGTGGATTAGTACTCAGTATTCAAACCCAGGTACACATGATTTTCATTATTCATGGTAGCTATAAAGTGTCTGTGAACACCGAATTAGAGAATATGGAGCAAGTGCTCCTAGGGGAAATGCAGGGTTAGGTTCCTGTGAGTCTCTGGTTGCAACATTTTCATCAGCTGATCAATACAGAACCTCATTTTATGTGTGCTTCCATTTAAGGACACTTTATTTAATACATATTGTTGATTCATCAACATTGAGCTCATGGTCAACAGCACTATAACTCATGCCTGGATCGTGCTTATCTGAACATGTATTATCTCTGGAAGGCACATCACAGCCTTCTTGCACTAGGGATCATTAGACAGCACTTCAGCACTATGCTCGGGACCATTTTAAACAGTGAAATCACCAACAAAAAAGCACAAAGATGTGAAAAACATGCCACCAAATAGACGGAAACAAAAGAGAGCTGAAACAAGAAGGCAGAGCATCACTTTGCTCAACCTCTGCTGGGAACAGGTGCATTGGGCAAATCGAATTTTTCACCACGCTGCACAAGTCTGTGAATGACCATGAAATTGTCATAAATATTGATTTGGGGGTTACAAACAAATTCTAGGGAGTAGGCAAATTCAAAAACATGGAATCTGCGAATAACGAGGGTTGACTATATACTCACCCCTTCAGCAGGTATTTACAGTGTATCTGCCATGTGTCAGACACCGTTCCAGGCACTGTGGATTTAGAAGTGAGCCAAACAGAGCCCCTGTGCTCATGGATCTAAGGTTTGGGAAAGGGTTAAATGCAGGGTAGATACATCAGTCAGACAGTGATGGGTCCGGCAAACTAAACTGGGAGGGGAGAGAGGAGGGATGCATGGAGGGGTTGCTATTCATACAGAGTTGTTGTCAGAGGGAAGCCTGGGACGTAACATCGGAACAGATACTCAAAGGAATCAAGTCCCCAGGGACGTGTGTGGGACGAGTGATCCGGGAAGTGGGGGCAAGAAGTGTACAGATGCTGAGCAGGAGGCTGGAGCAGTGATGGGAGAGGAGATCAGAGTGCGCTGGCAAATGATGTTGAACTCTCTAACTTCAAAACCTGGGCCCTTGAGAGGAAGGCGGCTTGAGGATGGAGGGCAGCATGGGGACGCTTCCTAAGTTGTCCTAATGCTGGCAAAAGAAAACACCCCTGTGCATCTTCTCTTGCGAAGGGCTCAGGTAAGAGCCAAAGAGAAGATCTTTGCAGAGGGATGGAGGCTTTGCCAAGCTCCCCCAGATCTCTGCTGCATCTGAGGCTTGGTGGCTGGGTTTTAAGGAAGTGATGGAAAGGACACAGGTGAGATTCCCTAGGAGAGAGAACGTGGCCTAGGGCTGCAATATCGAGGTCTACTTGCAGTGCATCTGAGGGGAGCCACAACAAACAAACCATCCCCAGGACAACAGGAGGAGTGGAGGCGAGAGACAAGTCCGCACAGTGAGCATTACTGGGTGGAAAAACACTCCTCCCCCAATGCTGAGCTCCACTTGCGGTGCTTGTGAGAATATCAGCGCTGTGGCGCATGCTGGAGCCAGCTGCCAAAGTCATCTGGAGTCAGAGGTCCTCAGATTCAACCCTCACTGCTGACAGATAGGGAAACTGAGGCCTAGGGGGCGGGGGGACAGGCTTGGGCTTCCAATCAAACACGGAGGGAGTGGCTGAGCCAGGACTGGAATTTAGCTTTGTCACCAAACTGTCATTCTAGACAGTTATGACGAGAATTTAGGAGGAGAAGAAAAGTGCCAGAATTCCCAGGTTTGCAGAAAAGCCGTTGACGGTAGCAGCTGCCGAGTTTGCGCGCGTGTCAGGAGCGGCCACCGCCTCTCCAGTTCAGTTCAGGGAGCTTTTTTTTCCCACCCCCTCAACCTGGTCTTTCAGCATCTGGCTCTGGGAGTGCCCTGTGGAAATTTCTGTGGCCCTAATGTGAATCAGTCCCCAGAGAAATGGTCCCAGTCAGCAAAGGTGGTCACTATCTAGATGGAAGAAAGTCAAGGGGAATTAAAATCCTGTTTCCTATTCTTTAGATCTTCTTCTGTAGCTTTTGTGTGGAGGTCTGTGGTTTGTAGGGGTCCCTGGCTACAAGTTTCTGTCAACCCCCTGTGAGTCACTGAATCCCAAAAGAGGTCAAGTGTGATTGACCAGGAACAGCAGTGTGCTGGTAAATCAGCTGTCAGCAGGGCGGGGACGCGAAGCCCTGGTCTGTTGTGTTTGCCAATATCTGTGGTGTAAATACTGTCACCGTGGCAGATTTCAAGCTACCGATGACTTAAAAACCAGCTCGCCGAATTGCTGGAAATCTCGCAGTCACCTCTCCTGAGACCGCTCCAGCCACGGTCATCACACCTCTACAGCTCTCCAAAGGGAGGGGCCCGACGGTGGGCCTGAGGTCCACTTCACCCGAGGCGGTGTCTAGTTTCAGAGCCCGGATTATAAGAGGAACATTGACAAATTGAAAATTGTTCAGGGGATTGAGGAAGGAAGAACTTGATTTAAAACAAAAACAAAATCATTGGGAGGGAGAATTGCAGATGGGATGAGAATCCAGCAGAAAAACACAGGGTATCCTAGTCCTTGTTTCCCAGTCTGTGTGGAGCTGTGAGTTACTTTTCCTGGGCGTGAGGGGAAGCTTGATTTCAGCTCAACAAGAGAACTTTTGGATAAAGCTGCCTAAAGAAAGGCCAGGTTGCCGGATGCTACAGGGATCATTGGGGCACCAGAGTTATGAAAGAAGATGTGGGGGCAACCACTAGGTGGGGCTGTGGCAGTAGGACGCCAGGGCCCCTTCTAGCCTCTGGGGGTTGATCCTGAAGTGGAGTCTTCTTCCTTCTCTTTCTCTCATTTAAGCAGTTTCATCTTCTCACTTTTTTCTCTTTTGCCTCTCTCCCCAGGCTCACTTTCTCAGTTGCCTTTCGCTGACTTACCTGGTTCAGCTCGCTCCTGGGGCAATGATCTCTACATCTTCCTAAAAAGACAAGACCAAGCCTCTTAGCTTTCTCCCAGGGTGCTTGCATCCCAGGAGCAAAGCACAAGCCCTCCTTTTCCCATCTTTCTTTGCTTTCTCTCCTCTCTTCCAATATTTTCAGCTCCACATTTTTGACTGAAGAAGGGCAAATAAACAAATTGAAACTGAAACTGAGCATTGGCCATAAAGTGAGGACATCTGGGAGGCTTGCTAGGAAATTAACATGCTTGTCAGGTTTCAGGTTACGTATTTTGTGTTGCCTGGTAACTAGCCCTACAGTTTCCTTTCATGCTTTATTCTCCCCCCCATCCCTTGTTTATAGTGTAATTACCACTGTGACATCATAATCCCCCATTGAACAGCTGTCAGGGGGGCCCAACTGCTGAGTAAACAGGGCTTTACAGTCTCTCCTCCCAAAGGCTGGTTTACTAAATAGATCAATATTTGGTTTGTAGGCACAGGGATTAGGAGGTGGAAGTGTCTTTTGAAAAAGTCCTCTCTCTTCCCAGGGCCTCCAGTGCACCTGAGAATGCTGGAAAGAAAAGCCAGGTTCAGGGACCAAAAAAAAAAATCACCCAAACTGCTTTCCCCTGCCTGTGATCTCCCAAGGAGCTGCTTATCTTTAAGAAGTAAGACCTATTTGAGAATTAGTTATGTCTTAGGTTCTTTATTTTAATGCTTAGAGAATTCCACTTTCTTCTCTCCCTGCCTCTGTCTTAGCTCCCCTTTCTCTGTCCCCAATCCTGTTTGATTTAATCTTTCTAAATGGATATTATAGCCCCAGGGACTAAAAGAATGACACATGGATAAACAGGAACTAAGCTCCTGAAGATCTCCCTCTACCCCCCACCAGCCTCCCCACCTCACTCCAGGATTAGAAGCTGCGCAAAGAGAGCAACCTCTGAGAATTCTTTGTCAAACCAGAGATTCCTCTGTGATAGTTTGGGAAAGGTTGATTTAGATTTTGTCTCTCCTGGGTCCGGAGAGCGTGGCTGAAACACACACAGAGGAACAGAGGTCTTGGAGCCTGAGCATTGGGAGCCATGAGTTTAACCCTGGCGATTCCTGTAATTTGTTATATGACCTTGGACAAGTCCCTGGTGGCTGCAGCATTGGGATCAGGTGACAAGGACCTCCAAGGCCTCTCCCAGGGAGACAAAGTGGAGCATCAGACTGAGACAGACTCAAAAGCTGGTCCTGACTGCAAAACCCCCTTAAACCACAGGTAACTCCTTGGAGTTGCATTTGCTTAACTGAAAAAAAAAAATTGGGGGAGAGTTAACCCATCATTATGAAGATTAAATGGGATAGTGTATGGGACTGAAGTAGCTGCGGGTGTAAGACTCAGTGGGTGTCTTTTTTTAAAGCTAATATGTGTAATTCCTGTGAAAACTAAAACTGCGGTAAAGAAAAGCTTAGAGATAAAAATTTAAAAAAAAGAAGAGGAATAGCAACAGCCAGCACTCGTATGACCTGTTTGCGACATACTGAGTATGATCTCAGGTAGTCTTACAACGGCCCCAGAGAAGAGAAAGGCACCACGTGTATTGATCTCCTCGAGTGGACCAGTCATCATCCCGGCTTTTTGTAAACATCATCTCCCTCAATCCTCACAGAAACGGCACGTTCTTATTTCCCCTATTTCCCAGATAACTGGGGTTCAGAGAAGTAAAATGACCTATCCAAGGTCACCCAGCTGGTGAGCACTGAACCCACCCAGGTCCAGCAGGTTCTAAACTTCTTGTACTTCCTGCCACCACCTCCCCCCAACCCTGGCCACAGAAGTGGTCAGATCACCGTGGAAAGGGAGGCAGTCAAACAATTAGGTGCTAAAAGTTAATGACCTGGGTGAAGGAAAAGAATATTTACACAACATCACCAATGCTTCCTTCACAGTCGTCAAGCAACACCACAGCGCTCTGCTGATTCAGTCGTTTTGCAGGGTGATTATGGTCTGCCTCTAAAAAAATAAAACACCGCAACTAGCTGCTGTCTCTTGGACTCTGTTACTTCCTTTTGGCAGGTGACTGCAGAAGGCCTCTACGTCTGGAAGTGTCCCCTGAAGGCTGCGTGCGCCCAGACTGGAGGGGAAAGTAGGCTATGGCAATGTGGGGGGAGAGGTCAACCTCAGCCAATCCACAGACACCCAGTTCCTGAATTTTCTATGCAGGGTGCAGCACAGGTGTCCTGGCACTCCTCTGCTCTCTCCGGCTAGTGGCTTTCTCTTAAAAGACTGTACAGTTTCAGTTCAGTTTCATAGAGATCTGTGTGTAGATCTGTACAGTGATAACATTCCTCCCTGCTAAGGCTGTCCAAGATAACTAACCTGTTTCCAAGATCTAATTTTGTACGTGGGAATCTTGTCTTGTTCTGATTTCCAGACCCATAGGCAGGCTTGGCATGCGGTGGCCAAAGGAGGTCCCAGGTTTGTCCTGGTGCCCTGAGCACAGCTTCCTCCTCTCCACTGTTGGGCAAAAGCACCTGTCTTGCAAAAGGAGGCACTGTTTTTGTGGGCAGAGCTCAGTCTTCCTGAAGGGGAAGTGGCTTAAGACTTAAGGACCCTTGAATGTGTCAAAACCCATGTTTATTTGCCAATAAATAGGGGCGCCTGGATGGCTCAGTCGGTTAAGCGTCTGCCTTCTGTTCAGGTCATGATCCGCAGGGGTCCTGGGATCGAGCCCCACATCGGGCTCCCTACTCAGCAGAGAGTCTGCTTCTTCCTGTCCCTTTGCCCCTCCCCAGCTGTGCTCTCTCTCTCTCTCTCACACACACACACATACACACTCAAATAATATCGTTTTAAAAAAAGAAACTTATTTGCCAATAAAATGGTATTTTCAAGAACTTCTTTTATCAACCTCTGTGAATTATATCCTAGGGGAAAAAAAAAAGCTGTAGCCCTCTGGGGACCCCCCCCAAACCAGTAGGTCGCCAACTGCGGCATGCATCAGATCACCAGGAGGGTCTGTTAAAGCACGGATGATTGGGCTGCACTCCCAGAGTTTCTGCTTTAGTGGTTCTGGAGGAGGACCTGAAGATCTGCATTTCTAACCAGTTCCCAGGTGATGCTGATGCTGCTGACTGGGGGACCCCTGGTCTAAACCATCCACTCCGGCTGCTGGAGTCCAGGGAGCTGCTGGTAGCTGATTTTTTTTAAAAACCATTTTTCACATTCTTTCAGTTGGCCATTGTTCTGATCTTTCCTTCCATCAAAGAATTTGGGGAGCGGCTTTCTCCTCTGAAGCAAGAAGGCAAGTCAGGTTGCTCTGGCTGGCAACATTCTCCATTATCATCTTGCAGCCTACATCATTTTGGCTTCTAGATAAGTCCCCAGCCTGCCTTCCCTCCCCCAGCCCTCATCTGTGGGCACGCTATCAGTTCTCTGGGCCAGGAGACCTCCCTTGCCCTGGTGAATGCTGAATTGCGTGTCAAAACGGAACCCAGGGCATGGTCCCGGTAGGGTCCTCCTTGAACAATCTACCTAAGCAGAGAAAGGTTTCCTTATCTTTATTTAATCTTATAGCTGCTGGTGCCAACTTGCACCCTAGCCTTTGGCACACTCTAGTGTAAGGATCTCTTCCTCACACTTCGCCTGCCCACTAGACAAGGAGGCCCTGAAGGCAGAGACAAGGTTCCCTGAAGAACCAAGTATTTTTGTAGAATCTACCGTGTGCTTGGTCACGCTGGTCAACACCCCCACACATTGCTCCTGCTCATGAAGACTGAAGCCTAGTGAGTGAGACAAACTGATCACTCAGAGAAAGGTCACAGCATATTCGTGGGAAACGTCATGGAGGAGAATACTGGACTCAGGGAAAGGAACACAATTTTGGTTTGTCATACGGGAGCGGAGATCAGGGATGGTTTTGCTGGAAAAGGCCAGCTGACTGCTCAGTGAATGTCTGAGAAGGGAAGGATGAAACTTCCACTCAGGAGGGAAAGGCAGAGCTTCTGAGGCGAGGGGGCTTGGGACGCAGCCAGAACCTGGGCCTCCCTGTGCCGCATTTACCCCGAGGCTCTGGCTTCTCCTCCTCACCTCAGCCTTTCTCTCTTCACGACCCTCTTGAGGCAGCAAGCGGACTCCAGAGAAGCGTTAAGTTGTGTGTGTGTGTGCGGGTGCACGCGTGTTTACACACAGGCACATACGTACACTTAGCATGCATTTGCATAAACACACATCACACACACAGACACACACACACACTATTCTTTTGCCCACATCACGGTGGGACTCTCTGCTCGGGGCTGTACCTAGATGTTAATGCCCCAGGGCCCCTTTCTGTAGGAGGCTCAGAACAAGGTTTAAATGCAGTTATCTTACCGGCTGTCCAGAGTCTTCTGACAAATGCTGTCACCCTATCGCGGTGGTGTAGAGAGGTGTGGGGAACCCAGAAGCCAACAGATGGGAGCTGAGAGTCACAGTGCCCAGAGCCATGGGGACACTCACCTGCACCCAGTCTCGGCTGAACTTTTTCTTTTTGTTATTTAGGAAAGACCAGAGGAAGGGTTGGGGTGCCCTGCCACTTGGTTCCAAGCCTTTCTGTTTGCAGCTGCAAAGGCTCATGTTACATCACTTTTTCCTATATTGAAAAACGTATTTTTAAGTGGTGGGGGGAACCCTTTTGTTTTACATAATACGTAGTTGATACCAATTAACTTGGCCTTTAAGCATTGCTACCAGCAAGAGCCTGTGGCTGTCCAAAGGGGAAGCTGTTCATGCCTGTCCAGCTAAAGCACAATCTCCTAAACTTACTATTGTGTGACTGCCTCTCTGGTTTTTGGCAGTGTATTCCATGAAAACAAATTGGTTCAAGAAGTAAAAGTAGTTAAAGGCTGTGCACGTCATGGTCTTTCAGAAACAACAAAAAATTGATTAAAGTACTAGAAGTTTCAGTAAAATAAGAACAGCGGAAACAGGCCTGCTATGTGAATTATAACAGTTACCATTTCATAAACACTTCTTAGGTGTTAGATTAATGTATCATGTGTGTAACTTATCTCAGGCAGTTCCCACAAAAACACCAATTTTATAGAAGAAACTGAAGTTCAGAGAAGTTAAGTAACTACCCCCAGGTCACACAGCTAGTACATGGGATTCAGATCCACCTGATTCTGAAGCTCATGATATTTGCCAACATTATAATCCCTTGGGTCCTCTGCACCTCTGTTTTCTCATCTGTAAAATGGGTAATATAATATTCATCCCTTTATATGCCTTGCAGGGATAGTGGAACAATGACTGTTATGAGCAATAAAATACCTTCATTTTCTGTAGTATTTTAGTTTCCAAAGAGCTTTTGTATCCTTTGTCCCATTTGAACAATACAACAACCTTGTGACAGGTATCATCATGCCGATCTTCCAGATGAGGAAACTGAGGCTCAGAGAAATAAGGTGACTTGCCCAAGGTCACAGCTCAAAGAATGCTAGCACCAGAAAATGGATACCAAGGTTAGTGCTTGGTCTACTTAACTGCCTCTTTAATTAGCAAGATAATTGTAATAGGCTCAAGGTTCCCCATGAAAAGGAAGGACACATGGGATAACATTATGTAGGGGCTATTATCGTGGTTGCCGTAATTGTTATTAGTTGCCAAAGGACAATTGTCATGTGTTTGGTCCACCTTACCCTTAGCAGATCATCTTCTCTCTCCTGTTAGTCAAACCTTTCCTTCCTTTATCTCTTGCTCCTTGGGACCACAGTACTCATTTCCAGGATTGCTCATGTGCTCCCATGGCTCTCAGAAATTAGAGTCTGAACATGGTCAGGTGCTTGGTGGCTATTCAGGAGCCCTTTTCTCCTCTGAGTGAATTGGAGGAAGTTGAGGTTTTCAGCAATTTAATGAACATCTTTGATACACGTGCGGCACCTATGCTCATTACATTGGCCTCTTACGTAAATCGGCATGAGAACAAGCCCTTGGGAAAGCTGGATTATAATTAGGGATATTCTTGACCCTTGGGGTTGGCCAAATGCAGAGGTGAAGACCACTGAGGGAAGTACAATATAGTCACTCAGGAGAGAGGAATAAACTGTTTGCTGAATAAGAAAAAAGTGCTCAGGGGTGCCTGGGTGGCTCAGTCAGTTCAGCGTCTGACTCTTGGTTTTGGCTCAGATCATCAACGCAGAGTCAGGAGATCAAGTCTTGTGTCGGGCTCTGCGTTCAGTGGGGGAGTCTGCTTGAGATTCTCTCTCTCCTTCTCTCTCTGCCCCTCCACCTGCTCTCTCTCTCTCTCTCTCTAAAATAAATAAATAAATCTTAAAAAGAAAGAAAGAAGTGCTCAGAGTCACAATAGGTCACAAGTTATGCATCAGACAGTGTGGAGAAAGTTTCTCCATTGTTGGAAAATCTATTCTCATATAGTTAGTCTTAGCCATAGCAGTTATTTTTGAGGATCCCTTGACTTAAGAAGTATGGAATTTAGAGAAGATCTAGGGGTAAGAGGACAAAAATAATCACTGGTTCTAAAAAAGAGAATGTGAGGAAGAACTAAAGAAACCTGGTATGGTGTAAATAAGGATTGGCTTAGAAGGAGGCCATCTGCTCGGTTATACTCTGAAGGAATAATTCCAGAGAGGCCAGGGATCTACTAAGGCAAGATAAAGGCAGCAGGACAATCAGAGCAGTATCCGTCTCTACCCCCAGCTTCCTGCCAGCCCAGAGCACAGCAACTTCTTCCCACTTAAAAGTATTACTCTGCTTCCTGGCTCCTGATGGGTCTCCGATTGGTGAGACAGTGAAAGTCTACTTTGGTGGACAACTCTCTTTTGGAAGGGATAAACAATGCTATTCATGAGTGGCCTTTGTCTTTTGGCTGTTCTATACTCAATGAGGCAAATAATGATGTTCCTTGTAGCTGGAAGCTGTCAGACCTGACTTGCTTCAGGTGTGGATCTCAAGATCTAGAACTTTGGAAAAAAGAATAGAAGCTCATGTGAACCTCCCCTGTCACATTCTTCAATACCACTTTTCCATCAATAACACTACTATTTAGACTCTTGCTTGACCCCAGTGTTTCTTAATAGGTTCAGAACTCAAATGGGAGAGGTGTGATTATTGGTTCCCTAAGCACTGCCCCCCCCAAAAAACTCTACAAGCAGAATTGTTGCTTACTTTTGGAGAAATCTTTCCTCTCATGATTATGAGATACAGGTACACATAGATCATGCAGGAGAAGAAGAATCTTCTTTTGAGACAAAAAATTGGAAGAATTAAAACAAATGAATGTTGAAAGGATTTTTAAATGCTGCACTGAGGACAGACCCTCCCAAGGCCCCTTAAGATTCTGTTATTTGACAGATAATTAAACTCAAAGAAAGGGTCCCTGACGAAATTTATGCATGTGCCTTGCTTCCAGGAAGGCTGGGAGGAGCAGGCTTTCCTCATGTGGTCATAGAAATATCTCAAATGTCCATGTACTTCCAGGTTGAAGGGACCCTCAGTGCTAAAGCTATATGGAGGAACTCTCACTGGCCAAGAAGTGCATCTGTTGTCACCAACGTGCAAGTGACAAAAATCACCTATAGAGAAAGCCATCATAGTGACAGATGGATAATCAGCTTCTCTGTTCCCATGTTCTCTCTCCTCCCCAGAGCTAACCAGATTGGTTATCACACTCTGAGAATATGTAGCCATTTTGCATCACACAGAAGTAAAGGAACAGGCATGCCAGGTACTTACCTACATTATATTACTTAATCCTATGAGCAGGTGGATCTATCCCTGGCTTATGGAAGGGAACACCAAAGCTTAGGATATGTAAATTGCTCAAGACTAAAGAATTTGTAAGTGGTGAAGATGGGTTCAAATCTAAACCTAACTGATTCTAAATTCCATTTTCAAACACTCTGCCTCTGAAAGACCAAAAAGTCAGAGACTTGTCTTCTCTCTGCCTCTGCTTATTCTTTTCTCTTTACGTGGAAGGTCATTCATTCATTTATTCATTCATTCAGTAAGTATTTGTAAAACGCTTAGATGTGTCTGGGAATTGACTCAGCTCTGGGAAAAGAGATGAACAAGAACATACTGCTATCTTCCAGAAGCATAAAATCTAGGGAGAGACAGGTATGGACAAGAAGAAATAAATGTGTTAAATTTTGTGGGTGAAAACCAGACAACACTCTTTGAAATCCTAGACAGTGAGGCAAAAAACTCCATGAGCCAGTGGGAAGATGGGTGGAAGGAGATGGAGGGGGTGGTAAAAAGCAAATCCTTGAGAGGGCATTTGTGAGATTAGATCCAAGAAAATGTTCACCGTGGTATCTGACACATAGAAAACAGTAAACAATGCACTTGCTAGCTTTTAAAAATTACTCCAGCAGATATTTATTAAGAGGACTCTGGATGCCAGGCACCCTTTCAGGCATTGAGGACCAAGCGAGAACTGATCCCTGGCCTCTTGAAACTCATGTCTTAGGTGGAGCAGTCAGATGCAAAGTAACAGAAAGCTCTGTAACCTAATGTCAGGTAGTGAGTAATGTGATAATAAAGGCCAGACACAGAGATGGAGGGAGGACAGCTGCTATGGTAGGCAGTCTGGCCAGGGAAGACCTTGCTGAGTCCTTTGGGGTAGGAGGGTGGAGCTGTGTGGATCTCCTGTGTGGATGGCGCAGGCTGAGGAAGGAGGAAGGCTCTGAAGTCAGGGCATGCTGCTTGACGTTGTGGGAATAGCAGGAAGGCTAGTGTGGCTGCGCAGAGCTAGAGAAGGTAACACTAAAGGTAGATGAGGCTGCCTGGGATCAAGTAGGGCTTTGTAGGCTGTGGGAAGGCTTGGGAAGCCACTGGATTAATTCATTTAATTACCACTTCTTATATGAACCTATTACTGGGTGTCTTATTCAGAATAACAGGACACCATAGACTGGGAAGCTTATAAACAAGAGAAATGTATTTGTCACAGTTCTGGAGATCAGGGTGCCCGTGTGGTCAAGTTCTGGTGAGAGATCTCTTTCTGACTGCAGACAGGCCAATTTTTTATTGTGTCTTCACATGATGGGGGGTGGGGGGGTGAGACAGCTCTAGGGTCTCTTTTATAAGAGCACAAGTCCCATTCATGAGAGTTCTGCCCTCGTGATCTAATCACTCCCAAAGGCCTCACCTCCTATTTTTGTCACGATATGGGTTAGGATTTCAACATACGCATTTTGGGGGAACACAAACATTCTGTCTATAACTCTGGGTACAAGGTTGTTCAACAGACATCTAAAATACAATTAGTTTTACAAATCTAATGTAAAATACGTTTTAAGCATGTATTTTATTGGGCTGGCTCACCCCAGTCTCAATTTCATCAAAACCAATACTCCTGGGCGCCTGGGTGGCTCAGTTGGTTAAGCAACTGCCTTCGGCTCAGGTCATGATCCTGGAGTCCCGGGATCGAGTCCCGCATCGGGCTCCCTGCTCGGCAGGGAGTCTGCTTCTCCCTCTGACCCTCCCCCCTCTCATGCTCTCTCTATCTCATTCTCTCTCAAATGAATAAATAAAATCTTTAAAAAAAAAAAAAAAAAAAACCAATACTCCTAATCTCTGGTTGATGTTGTTTTTTTTAGAGCCACTCACAGGCAGGATGTCGATCATCGGAAGCATAGGAAAATTATCTTTTAAAAGAAAATTTAGAGTTGGGGAAATATGCCACAAAAATTTCAGACAAGCCAGTGGGAAAACTACCACATGGATCAAGACCAGAAACCATTTTCATCCGGTCCTTTTAGTTTGGTTCCTTTCCCAGGTCCACTCAGTAAAACCTATGGCATTTTCACAGATATCCTGGCCTTGAGGTTGGTTAATGAAGCCCAGGACTGAAGGAAAAGCCAGGAACCAAAGGCATCGGAGTCTCTTGTTCGGGTTCTCGAAGGCCTCGGTTCTAGCTGAGCCCACCTTCTCTTGTTCTGGAGCATTCAAGAGCGTTCACAGCTGGGCTTCCCCGTGTGAACACAGACCATGGAGGCGGCTTGGGGCCACTTGCAGATCTGGAGAGGTCTGATTTATGGCTCCCACGAAGGGGGTGGGCATCGAAGGCTGCCACCCACCATGAGAACTATGCATTGTTCCCCAGTCCTGGCTCTGCTCCCTGGCAATCCTGGAGCCGTGGACATCAAGAAGATCCTCGACTCCCTGCTGTTACTGAGGAGACTGAGCCAAGAGGGAGGAGTGGAAGAGGCTGAGGCAGTCATTTGAGACCTATTAAAGCAAATATTCGTAGAGTTGGAATCAGGGGGAATGGAGGGAAATCCCTATCATCTTCCCACTGTACTTACTCTCCTAAGGAGCTCCCATGTAACGCTCATTTCCCCAAACTCACACTTGTGCTGACAACTGCCATTCTCCCACCTAGGTTTGCGCAGATGTCTCTTCCTGATTCTGGAAGACGGCAAGTTGGGGACCTAGAAGTTTTCCATAAGCCAGGCTCTTCTGTTGCTATTACTGGGGCTCTGGAGGGAGGAAGCCAGAGCTCAGCAAGTGAGAGTGAGGTTTCTGGGGCCCGAGGGTGAGAGCAGTCCTTCATTGGTCTGAATTACTCACTGTGAACCTGCCCAGGTCCCTGATGTGTCTGAGGTGTGCCCGCCCTTTCCTCTGACTGGAGACTCCTCTCTTCTTTGCCCAGGAACTGACTCCTGCTGATTTCGGGATGCCTGCATTCACCTCCAGTGTTCTCCTGTTCTCCCAGTGCTGGGAATTGCTCCCACATTTCATTAATACTCACATTAAGCTCTTCCTCATCCTTCACAACATGACAATTGAGAAAATTGAGGCCAGAAACAGGCAATGGCTTGTTTTAAGTCCCAGAGCTATTGTATGGAGGAAGGTTACAAACCCAAATCCTTCTATAGTCGCTTTCCCATCAACACTTTGAGGGACTTGTAACACAGTTGCTTCCTCTTATTCACTCATGGATAAAACACCCAAGCCAGGTGGCTTCCCTTGCCCCAACATTGCCCTCTTCAAGGGACCCCATATTCCCTCATCCTCCCTTCCCACGGGAAGAAACACTCGAGCAACCTCTGTGGAAATGAGCATTTGGAGGTCTAAAAACATGTTGAAATGTGCCAGCTACAAAGGCAGCTTTTGGAAATTGATCTTGCTAGGTTAATTTAATGCTGGATTTTCATTAAACTTTTTAGGATAATTCTGGTTGTGTAATCTTGGTAAAGATTTTAAATGGCTTCTGACTCATTTTCTTAAAATTAGACAAAAACAGGGAGACCTGGGGGGCTCAGTTGGTTAAGTGTCTGCCTTGGTCTCAGGTCATGATCCCAGGATCTAGCCCAGCATTGGGCTCTCTGCTCAGTGGGAAGTCTGCTTCTCCCTCTGCCCCTCCTCCCCCAGCTCGTACTCTCTCTCTCTCTCTCTCTCACTCTCTAGCTCAAATAAATAAATAAAATCTTTTAAAAAACTAGACAAATACACATGACACATACACACACACACACATACCCCTCAGACACCCACACATCTCTCATTCCACATGCTAGATGCAATTTTATTTTTCAGTGCATGACCTTGTAGTTGAGAAGTAAATTTTTTTGGAAGAGACAGTTACAGTTATAGATGGCAGTGAGCAGGAAGCTCAAAGAACATTCCCTGGTATTAATCAGAGACCATTTGTATGACCACATGGAAATCTTGCTGAAGTTTCAAAATAATAAAGTGAGAATGCTTATAAAAGTGCCAAGAGCAATTCTCTACTTGAAGCTGTCACTATCAAAGAATTGGTTTGTCCCTGCAAGGCCTCAGGATGGATCCCCTCTCCCCTGCCTCTGCCTCCACCTCTGATTTATGAAATTTTAGGGCATCTGAGCTACAACACAAAGTGTACAAATTTATTTAACTCCCTTACCATACCAATAGGGCAGTCAAGTACTCAAGAAGGAAAATGACCTGACCAAGGTTGCACAGGGAACTGGATATGGAGTCGAACCTGGGCCTCATGGGCCCCTGGATCTCAGTCTAGATTGTTCCATTAGGGGCTGCTCCGATTGAACCTGAGTTTAGAGGTAGTTTTTCAAAAAGATGCTTCCTAAGCCCAATGAATCTAAATTGGGGTAGGCTAGACAGTGGGACAAGTAGACACAGGCAGAGCTAGGCATGCCTGGAGGCAAGAAGACTGCAGTCTATTTATATAGGAGCCATGGCTGAAGGAATAGGGGACGTTCGGAAGAGCAGGCCTGCCCCCTTGAAGACAGAGCCCATGCTGTTTTTATTTCAGTAAATATGGTATTCAGATGAGTGCCAAAATAAAGGAACTAGCATTTAATGAGTCCCTATTATGCAACTGTTACCCCTATTTTATAAATGAGAAAACCGAGGCTCAGAAAAAAATTGTGCCTTGCGGAAAGTCACTTAGCTAGGCGCCGGTGGGCCTATAGCTCAAACACAGGGCTTGACTGCTCCAAAGCTATGCCTTCACTCTGACTCTGATGTGTTTGCTGAACCAGGGCAGTGGATGGAAACAGTGAAGGTAGATTTCAGTTAGGTTAACTCAAGAATGTAAGAACCATCCCAGATGTCTGAAAGTCAAGCTGGCTGTGTTGAATGAGGGCAAGTGCCCTATTCCTGCAAATGTGAAAGAAGGCTGGGTACACCTGTGGTGGGGATGTTACAGAGGATCTAATCAAAGGAGGAGATTCACAACCAGTCGGTTAGGGAGCAAGTATTGTGTCTGCAATCTACAGGGCTTCCTTTTGGACTCAGCATAAGCCAGCTTCCCATACGGATGGATTGTTTGTTATTGTGTGTGTGGAGTGTGTGTGTGTATGTGGGGTGTTGGTGTGTGGGGTATGGGTGTGTGGGGGGTGGTGTGGGTGTGGGGTGTGTGTGTGGGGGGTGGTGTGGGTGTGGGTGTGTGGGGGTGTGTGAGTGTGGTGTGGGGTGTGTGGGGGGGGTGGTGTGGTGTGGGGTGTGTGTGTGTGGGGGGGTGTGGGTGTGGGTGTGTGGGGGTGTGTGAGTGTGGTGTGGGGGGTGTGTGTGGTGTGTGGAGGGGTATGTGGGTGTGTGTGGGTGTGTGTGATATGTGCAGTGGAACTTTCTCTGGCTTCCCTGCAGGTCTCCGTGCCTGTGCCCCTGTTCCTCTACAGATCATTCCTGACACAGGGGCAGAAGGAAAATGGTATTTCCCAGTGCTCTCACCCACCTCGCCTTGCTCTCTTATTTTCCATAGCAGTTATCACTGTGTAGCCAAACTATCTAATTTACTCATTATGCTTATTTTTTGTCCATCTCCCCATCCCTCTCCTGAAACAGAACTTAAGCTCCACCAGGAAAGGGATTTTTGTTTGTTTTGTTTACTGAAGTAACCAAATACTTAGAATTCTTGCTTGGCATAGAATACACTTTCCCTAAATGTTTGTTGGGTAAATGAATGGACGGGTGCTCCTGTAATTTTTCATAAGTACATCAGCAGAAAGTGTCTCCTATTTTTTGTTCCTGAATACTTGACTGATGCCATCTTGCACTGACATCTACTGAGGGTGTCTAAGACAGAGAAACATATTTACAGGTGAGAATTTTAGACCCTGGACTATGGCAGTCCAACAAATTTCAAAAAAGGAATAAAATAGAGGTTTTTGAGGTTCAATTCTGGGGATTTGAGCTATTTCATGTAAAGACAGGGCAGTGTTCTGAGGTATAAAGGATGCTGGACTGGGAATAAGAATACTTTAATCTAAGCCTACAATTCCCTTTTCACATTTGTATGTCATCCATCCATCCACCTATCCATCCATCCTTCCATCCATCCTTCCATCCAACCATCCACCCATCTACCCACCTACCTACTCACCTACCCAGCCACCTATCCCTCCATCTTCTCATCCATCCATCCTCTCATCCATCCCTCCAACCATCCATCCCTCCATCCAACAAATATTTTTGTAAGAAATTGCTTATCCTCAGGCATTATTTTAAGAGGTAAGAAAACAGCAGTGAACATGATAGTAAGGGTCCAGCTTTCATGGAACTTATAATCTAACAACTGAGATAGAAAAAGAGTCTGGAAATGTAAAAATTATATACTTTGAACTCATGATAAGTACTCTGAAGAAAATAAAGCAGAGAAAGGAAATAGACATTGTTGAGTTGCATGATTTAAAAATCCCCTTCTTGCTCTGGCATTTGTGGACCCAATACAGTTAATTCCTCTGTCAGAAAAAGCACCCCACAATTAAGCCATCCAAATAACACCAAATAGAATTCAGGAAATATTATGCCTCAAAGCCCTTCAAGTACATTTTAAAAAGTGCTATCTCTTCACTAGGATATAATAATTATGCTTTGGCATTTTTTATATTAGCTTCGTTGAGTTTAAGCAGTAATCTTATGTAATTGTAGGCATGTAAGATAACTTTAAAAGCTTCTTGTTTTGACTCAGTAAATACTCATTGAGCACCTCCTATGTGGTAGGCACTGAGCTAGATGCCCTTTCTTAGGAGACCGAACATCTCCTGGGCTGTGTAAGCCACAACACGAGAAAGAAACTTCAGCAGTTCTGAAAACATACAAAAAAATGGGTGCAACTTCAGTGGCCTCATAAACATTTTAAAAAAGAAAGAAAAAATGAAATAGAATCAACTTTTAGGAAAAACTGGCAAAGTTCACAAACATTTAACAAATGCCCCAAATGCCTTTCACCTCAGGGAAAATTAAGAGACCTCTGCAAGAAGAGGCCTGCTGGAGTCCTGGCTCCATCTGCTATGGTAACCTCCACTGGTTGTTCCAGCAAAAGTGTCAGAGGACATAGAGCAGCCCGGCAGATCTGTCATTGCTAGAGAGGAATGTGGCCAGTGAGCCCTGAATGGACACATGTTCCGTCGAACTGAACACCACAGCTCAAACTCAGAGTAAATAAGGTTGTGCCCCTAGTTTGCACTAGTGTAGAGATGAGGGTCACTCAGTCCTCCCAATGCCCTGTGAAGTAAGATCATCTCCTCCTCCATTTATTTACAGGGAGCTGAGAAAAGGGCAAGTGAATTAACATGTCCCATTTGTAGAACTAGAAGGTAGAAGAACTGAGTTCTAAATCAAGTCTTCTGAGGATTGAAAGATGAGTTAGGGATTTTGGAAATTATTAAAAACTGAGGAATTTTAGATATCTTTTTGCAACAAGATGGCAGAATAGTTAGGCAGAGAAGCACTCCTCGTAGAGGTAACCTAGAGACTTAGAGCAAGTCATTTTGTAAAAGCATGACTGAGCTCATGGTAAAGTAAGAAAAACACTTAGAGGAGAGAAATACAAGAAAGTGTGATGCCAGAGATGTCAGTAAGTGCAGGCTGCAGATCTTAGGTCCTTCATTTTAATAGGTCAGGAAAGCAGACCAGAGGAGATAAAGTCCAGAACCTGAGCATTGTGAGAAGTGATGATAGAAATTACTGCAAAGAAATAGAAATCCACCAAGATGTGCTAAATGTGTGATATAAGTAAAACCTGCTCCACAGAGGAGAGAACAGTATACTTGACCTTTTGGGCCTTAACTCTGGGTGGAGTGGCTGGACAGGGAGTTAGAGGGATGACAGTGTATGTTTCCCTTGAGAATATCTAAGCACAAACCTGCCTCAACCCACTTGTCTAGAATTCACTCTACCTCTGTGGCCCCAAAGCCCCAAAGTATAAATTTAATTTAATGTGGCCCCTGGTTAGCAGTTTCCAGTATATGTCTAATTGGGATTCTGGAATGAGATCATAGAGACAGAGCCAAATTTGAAGAGATAATACCTGAGAATTTTCCAACATTGACTGGTTAAAAACAAACAAACAAACAAATGCTCAGTGTCAGAGTCAATAATTTCAAGCAAGATCAATAAAGAGATATCTGCACCTGAAATTTCAGAGTACCAGATGAAAAAAATATCTGAAAAGCAATTATGAAGAAAAGATCACCAGCCAAGAATTGACAGACTGATAGCTGACTTCTTAGCAACTTCTTCCTGCTATTGATCAATATCAATTACTTCTGTAAGTGTGGGGACTTCTTTCCCGGTTTGCTGTTCTCTTGGTATGGGGATCCTAAAGTGACCAGGTGATAGCCAGAGCTTAAAGTTTAATGGGATTTCCATTGTGTTCCCAAGCGGAACTATTTACCCTAGGGGAAGTAGGATCTCTAGACCTGTAGAGCCTAAGACTTCAGGCATGGGAAGTATAAGTCCTCCAAGTGTGTCATAGGGGATCATGGTAATTGAGTCCACTTTAGATTCCATCCCTTGGCCCCTAGATCCATGTCTTCTATCTATTGAGGATATATCACCATATAATGATCATTGATTTAGGGTACAACCACCTCCTGGAGGACACTGCCTCATCTTAGCAGGGTGTCTTCTCTAAGATGGCACCTCAGCAGAATCTTCAAGAGTCTCTTCTACCATTTTGTCAGGCTGGTGGGTTTTGAGTGGCATGGATTATGAAAAGAACAGTGGAATCTCATGGTTATATGCCCACTGTTGCACCTCCATTCCTGGAAAATGGGACCTTTGATTTGAGACAGTCTTGTGTGGTATCTCATGTTGGTGGATCAAATATTCTGTGATTTCTTAGATAATTGTGCTGGCCAAGGCTCTGCAGGCAGGAAAGGCAAACCCATTTCTAGAAAACAGTTGGACCTCAGTCAGTGTAAATCACTACTCTTTCCACGGCGAAAGGGGTGGAACTGTAATCACATACAAAGCAATGTAGTTAGCTTACCTCCAAGGGACTGATTGATTTTCTTGAAGGGCAGTACTACATTAGGGGCTCATTATTGACTTCTGTTTCTAGATATTGGCAACGACGATAGCAAGATCATCCTTGATGAGGCCAGGCTGTTGGGCTCAGCCAGAGCCTCCATCCCTGCCTCTATGGCACTCCTTCCCTTTCCAGCCCTTACTTTGTGTAGGAAATCTGCTGGGGCTAAGAATTTAACATTCTCTGCAGCTGTCCATTGAGTAATCTATCTCCGGATCTCATTTTGGAGTGTGCCTTTTAGGACCACTTCTGGTGTCAACTGTCTTAGATTGGTTTCTTAAAAATAGACTCCGATATAAGAGTTGACTAGGCAATGGTCTCAGGAGTTACGCTTGTAATCACATAGTGAGGCAAGCAGGATTGGGAAGAGGGAGGAGCTGCCCCTCAGTGTGGTTGCCAACGACACTTCAGCTGGTCCTAAGGAAGTTCTAGAGCTCGGATGGCTGTTCAGTTATTCCAAGCTGAGGCAAGGGGCTGGGCATTTGTAGCCTTGCATTACAGCAGACCAGTGGGAGAGGAGGTAGCCGTTCCAGAGGCAGTTTCCCGAAGCTGAGGGCAATCCCCAGTGAGGGTGTAGCTGACATCCCCATCTTCTAGGGAATCGTGCTTTGGCTTTAAAGAGCAGATCTGGGCAGAGCACTATGGCACCCATAGCAATTCCCTGTGCCTATCCATCCCTGCTGATGGGGCGGAGAGGCGACATTCACTCCACAAATTCCATTTTAAAAATATAATAGATCAATTTATTATCTGTTCATTTCAGTTATGATTCCCAGGATGTATAGCAATTACATAAGTTCGAGTGTCTCTTGGTATGTGTATCTAGTCCTTTAAGGAGCAAACATTTTCTGTTGTTCCTCACGGCTCTGTTTGGAATTTAGAATGAATCCCCATACCAGTCAGATTTGTGTTAATGCAGTACTGAAACGAATTTGTAGCAGGAATGTTTAATGCTTAGCAAGCTGCAGAATCCATGTGACATTTATTTGTGACATTTGTTAGTAGTATATTTAGCACCTCAATTTTGCAAATAGGGAAGTTTTTTTATATGTGTCAGGGTTGGTGGTAACCGTGATGTTTAAGAATATAAGAACTGTGGATTTTTTTTTTAAATACAGGAATAGACAAAGCAGAAAGAGATTTACTCTGAAGCTGCTAAAATTTAAGCTTCAAGGCTACTCACTTGCTCAAGCCTCTTTCACATGGTCATATGATTTTATAATATTTGCAAAGAAAGATTTTCTATTTTTTTGTGATTTCATTCCTCATTCCAAGTAAATCCCCCCTTTTATAATGTATGTTGTATTCATAATTCAGTGTTATTTTTCTTAAAGAGTGCCCCTCCAATTGTATAAAAATAACAATGGAATCTACCCCTAGACAAAAATGAGAAGAGAGTTGCTCCTTGCCTAGTTGTGAGTATTTGAGAGACAGACAAGTCGGTGCTTATTGGCCTGAGACTGCCTCGGCTGAGTTTTTGAATATTAAAATGTTTCCAGGCTCTGGCTAACTATGCTTATATAATGGCTTGTCCTTTGAATCAAAAGTGTGTTACTAACAACTTACATATGAGCAGTATAAATACCTACGTCATTGCAGTTTGAGTCTCTGAATAATTTACAAGTTAGGTATTACAGATGAGGAAACCAAGAATTAAAGCACTTCAATAACTTGCCAGATGTGAGGGGGTTAGAGATAGCCAGCCGTAACTCAAAATTAGCCTCTGACTCCTCCCCCACAGGGCTTGCTGCTCTGTTACAGTATCCTCTCAATGGACCACTTACCTAGATCTCTGTCACAGTGTGCTTTTCTTCCCTACTAAAATGTCAAGAAAAAATTTCCCAAACATGTCTCAAGATTTATATATTTTTATTTCAGGGCTTAGTACTGGAATCGAATTATGTAGAGTCAGCCTGAGCAGGAAAGGTTCAGATGGCACAGAGGAAGTGGGTGTGGGGAGGAATAATGGAGGGAGATTTAGGAGGTGGAGTTTGTAGAATTTGGTGATGACTTAGATACGGGGGTTGGGGGGGGTGGGAAACAGAACTTCAAAGATGACTGCAACTTACTAGCTTGGACAACAAGGTAAAGAATAGTGTCATCACTGAAAAACCAAGCACAGATGGTATGGTAGGTAGAATAATGCTTCCCCGCTCTTGCCCATGATGTCCATGTCCTAATCCCCCAAACCTGTGAATTTTACCTTACATGGCAAAGGGAACTCTGAAGATGTGATTAAATTAAAGACCTTGAGACAGGGAGATTATCCTGGTTTCTCTAGGTAGGCCCAGTGTAATCACAAGTTTCTTTGTAAGTAGGACACAGGAGCATCAGAATTAGAGAAGGAGATATGACGACAGGTGTGGAGGTCAAAGAGAGGGAGAGAGAGATATAAAGATGATGTACTTCTGGCCTTGAGGTTGGAGGAAGGGGCTGTGAGCCAAGGAATGCAAGCAACCTCCAGAAGATGACGAGGCAAGAAAACATTCTCTCCTAGGCATGTAGTTGGGTAGTAGCTGAAGCCAAGGAAATGAAATATCAACAGGGAAGTGTAGAGAGTCTTCTCCTTTGGCCTCTGGTGTCTACCAACCCTAAGGAATGGGCAGAGGAAGAAAAATTTGGAAAAAGCCAAAGGAATAACTCAAGGGGAAAGGAAAAACATGGAAAAAAGGTATCACCCAAACCCATAATTAAAGTAGTTTCTAGAAAGAATGGGCAGTCAGCAGTGTCAAGCAAAAGCAGTTCTGAAATGTGCCCGTGTGCTTGGCAGCCATCGCACATGGAGGCCCCCGTGAGTGCAGCGCCAGAGGCACCATGGGAAGACAAAAAAATCACTCAGATTGAGGAGTGAATGAGATGGCAGTAAATAGAGATGATGAGTGTAGATTATTCTTTCATGAATGTTCACTGTGAACCCACGGGGACCATGGTGTCCGTAACTCGAAGGGGCTGCAGTTTTCCAGGAGGGACTTGAGACTGAGCTGCAGGAAGTGACACTTGCAGAGGCGAAGGGCTCATGGGATCTGTCAGGAGTCTCAGGGAAGAAGGCTCATGTTTGGTTGCTCTCATTTATTGCAGCTTTGTCATATTACATCATTGCCACTTCTCTCCTCATAGTTGGCCACACTAAAGCAATTCAACTTTTCAGGCTCAGCTTTAATTCGAAATTCTCCTGTCTATTTTGCCTGTGTAGCCTGTCTCCATCTGTAAGTCTTTTGGGATAGATTTCCAATTCTCAGCGGGGCATCTCCATTTAGATGTCCCTGCGATACGCAGCCAGGTAGTCGCAAGACGTCATGACTCATTTGGCTAGTCACTATTTACTTATATCATCTCTTTGAATCCCTATTCTCTGCATACAAAAAATGGGGATAATATGGAGCCCTGGGTTTTTTTTTAATGAGGGTTAAATAACAATAATTATATTTTAAAAATTCATTAGCACATAGTGTCCAGCAAATAATAGGGTCCCTTCTACCCCTCTGACCATTGATGTCCTTATCTACCAATGAGGATATGAATGCCAGTTTTATAGTGTTGTTATAAGGATTAAAACAGATCACATATGAGAAATATCTATCACAGAGACTAGCAAAATGACAACAATGAGCGATATCTCTTCATTTATCCATTCATTTATTTGTTCAATATTATATAATGGAAGCATTTTATTTACCCCAAAGCAAGCAGATTCCACCTTTGTCTTGTAGAAAGAAAATCTGGCCTTCTAAGTAGCATGCATCAGTCCCGGCATGAGTGACATGGGACTAAGCAATCCTATAACACCTCTCTGTTCTTTATGTCTTCTCAGCAATCCATTCTAGTTCTTGGCACCCTGGTTTCGGTCACATATGCCCTGCTGTTCTGAGCTTTTTACATCTCCATTCTTGCAGCCTAGAAACAGTAACTCACATTCCAAAGGGCAGTTTTTCTCTCATCACAAACGGTTTTCCCCTGTTTCCTTCTTAACACAAAGAACATAATGAGCATGGAACTTGTTTAATTCTCCTCAGAACATTGGACAAGCGTTCAAGGCTGTGATTAGTCTCTCTAGATTAGAAAGAGAGAGGAAAAGAGGGAGAGAATGTATTCATTTTTGCTGACCCAGCTGAGAAGCACATCTTGCTAGCTTTTTGGTTCTGATGGGCAGCTGTGAAGTCAGGATTTAGTGATCCAAGCCCAGAACAACAGTGGTTCTTAGTCTGTGGTTTCTAAACCCCTAAAGGCTGACCTACAAATCTTCTTCAAACTTCAAAATGACTGCCCAGAATTGTGTGCTTTCCCATAATTGGGAGGGGAACTTATCAGTTCAGGAGTTCTGAGTTTTCTGTATGATGATGGTAAGAAAAAGATAAATTTTTACGTATTAGGTTTTATTTCCTAGGTAGATAAAATCATTCAAATCATTATCATAATATGGGGACAAGTGGAGCCAACATCCAGGTTTGAGGAAACATTGATGGTGGGGGGTGGGGAGAATCAAACACTGGGCAGCAGCAGAGTCTTGCACATGGTAGATAATCAATAAATGTTAATTATATAGATGGGATCCATATCTATCTATAAGTACCTAAGTGCGCAGACTTCAGTACACTTTTCAGGAAACTGCATTGGATAATACCAGAAATGGCATATCCAAATATGCACAGGGGCCAGATGGGTCACATATGAGACATCCTGTAGGATAGGAGTCAACAAGGTGGCTTTGATGACGTATTCACAGGTTCTGGGAATTAGGGTGTAGATATCTGGGGGGTGGGAGTGGGGAGGGGAGGGAGCATTTTTCTACCTGGTACATCTGGGTAGCTAATATTTGGGCAATCCAGACAAGTGCTGGGCTGTGAGCTCACTGAAAACAAGGACTCAACTCCGTTTATATTCATTTTTCTTCCCTGCATATGGTTGATGTTCAGTCAGTGTTGATTTGAACTAGTGCAAATACAGGATGCCCTAGTAACAATAACCTCAGCCATCAGGTCTAAGGCACTCATTCTACAGATGAGAAAATGGAGGTCCAGAGAGGAGAAAGGTTGTAACTGGGTTCTCCATCCATCACCCACTGTACCGTACCCCTGTTTTCTAAGACCACTAGGAACTGTAGCAACATTCCTATGTGATGAGGAAACAGTTGACTGGGGCCATATTTAGAAAAAGATTGTTTGAAAGTGGCTTGTCCTTGAGGGATCAAAGGAGGACATGGGGCAATAGTGAGGTGCCCTGAATGAATCTGGAAAGAAGAGAAGCTCCCAGAAAGTTGAACTTTAAATAAACACACAATGCATTAGAGTAGAGTAGGGGTTGGCAAGCATTTTCTGTGAAGGGGCCAGATAGTAAATATTTTAGACTTTGCAAGCCAGATGGTCTCTGTTGCAACTACTCAGCACTACCGCTCCAGTACAAAAGCAGCCTTCGACAATACACAAATGAATGGGCATGGCTGTATCCCAGTGGTCATTCATTTATGAACACGGAAATTTGAATTTCATATAATTTTCCCATGTCATGAAATATTGTTCTTCTTTTGATTTTTTTGGACCATTTAAAAAAAGCAAAAACCATTCTTACATCATGGACCGTACAAAACAAACAAACAAAGCGATAATTTGCTGACCCCTGAAATAGAGGGGTGTTCACCAGAAAGAAGTAAAATGTCTCTCAGTCCATAAGACCTAACAGTGATCTAATTGAAGAGATCCCTGCCATTGAAAAATGAATGTGCCACTCTGAAGGGAATCTGGTTAACCAAAGAAGCCATGGAAGAAAAGACAAAGAAGACTCATGAGGCATTCAAGGACAGTGTCCATTCCTAAGTGACTCAGGAAAGGGCAATCGTGGCCAGTGGAGATCGCATATTGGGACTCAATTTCTTAAAGTTCATTTTGTAGTGGGAAAGGATATGTTAAGCTATGTTAGTTGAAGGTCCCTTTTCTGATTTAAAAAAAAATGTATGCATGCCTGTGGGGCGCCTGGGTGATGCAGTCGGTTAAGCATCTGACTCTTGATTTTGGCTCGGGTCATGATCTCAGGGTTGTGAGATAGAGCCCTGCGTCAGGCTCCCTGCTCAGCGGGGAGTCTGCTCAAGTTTCTCTCTCTCCCTCTCCTCAGCCCCTCCTCCCCCTCACATGCTCTCTCTCGCAAATAAATAATCTCTTTAAAAATGTATATATACGTGTATACATATGTGTATGCATGCATGTATGTGTCTGTGTATATACAACTGTGTGTGTATGTGTGTGTGAGTATCATTATGTGGCTGATTCTTAACCACTTGGTAGCTCTGTGACCTTGGTTAAATTTCTTTACTTTTCTGAGCTTCTCTTCATCTATAAAATGGGGGAGATAATGGTACCCATGTTAATGAGTTATTTTGAGAAGTAAATGAGATCATGCATGTGAAACATCTAGCATATAGGAAGTGCTTACTATAGAAAGTCCTATATACCTCTCACTGTATTTGATATTTATTTTATATAAAAATATACAGGCCTGTGTACACATAGATTATATATATATATATATATATATATATTTATATCCTATTATATGTCTGCCCACATACACCAAAGAAATATATCACACTAAAGATCCTTCTATATATGCCGTTTTGAAATTTGCATTTTCCCCTTAGTGTGTCATGGCCAGCCAAGTGACTGTATGGAGCAGGGGTTATGAAGAGCTTGGCTTCTGCCATCTGACTGCTTGGGCTTGAGTCCTGGTTCCATTATTATAAGAACTTGGTTAAGTTACTTGAGTTCTCTGGGTCGTAGTGTCTTTTCTCATTGAGTGATTTTAAGAACAGTACCTCCCATGCACAAAGGTGTTAGGATGATTAAGTGAGAAAATATATGCAAAATTCACCTGATTGCAAATAACTAACTAACTAGTTATTAGTACAAAGCTCTGCTTATAGTAAATAACCAAATATTATTCAAAAAAATGAAAGCTTAGTATATAAGGAAGTATTATCATGATTTGGAATATTTATTCAGCTTTCTCATAAAATGCTTAGCATGGCAGCAAGGGAGGACACATGGGGAAAATCTGTTTGAGGGGAAGAACTATTAAAATTTCTTCCTGAAGCAAAGACAATAGAACATCTACAAAAAGAGACTGTTGCTTAACCATCAGGATGAAGCTTTGCATTTTTTTGTGCAGCATCATAAATAAAGCAGTTTTCAGAAGTAGCACCTTTTCAGTGACATTACTGAGCATAAGCCTGAATCGTCTCCAGATTACTGTGATAATTAGGCGGTGGGTATATTTTTTAAAAGTCGACTCAAGACCTATTTTAGCCATAAATGATTCACTTTTAAAAAGATCTCTCTGATATATAGAACTCTCTTCAAGACAAAGTCTTTAACTTTCTACATGATATATGGAATCACCCTTGAAGTACGAGATTTGGTGGGTTGATTTATTGAAGCTTTCATTTTCACTGGAATTTAATTTGTGATTTGAGCCACAGGAGTTAATTTCAGAAAACGTGAGTGTCTAGAGGTGCAACCAGAAGGAATGTGTCAATGTCACTGAAAGGGTTTGTCCAAAAGTAAAAATTTTAATCACTGATCATTTTTCATGTGTGTGTCTGCAACATCAGGGAGTTATTGTGACCAGATTTTGGTTGAAATCCTTTAATCAGCTAATGCTGCAGAGACACTAAATGAGATGACAGGCAGCTCCCTTAAAGTAGGTGCTCAATTAATGTGAGTAACAACTTGTTATACCGGTTAGTGAGGGTTTACCAGGTACCAGCAGCCTCCAGTTGCTGTCTTCTGAAATTTAAATCCTCACAAGCCAAGGGGGGTAGCAAAGCCATCATTTTACAAATGAGGACTTTGAAACGCAAAAGTCTCATTCAGAGATCACACAGACTGGAATGGATTGGATGCGTTCTGCTCCTGGCTTCATGAATCATCTTCCTTCATTCTTATTTTCAGAAAAGATTTTCCCTCCCTTTTTTTTCCTTTTTCTTCCTTCCCTTTTCCTCCTCTCCCCCTCCTCTCTCCCTCCTCCTCTCTCCCTGTCTTTCTTCCTTCTTCCCTCAGCAAGTGAACCATTTATTACGGATACAGTGCAGGGACTTGGTCTTTTAATATTTGCTGATGTACCTGTGTGCCTTCTTCTGTTTGGAGGTATGTGTTCTTTTTCAGGGAAAATACCAACCCCATAATAAAGCTGATGAGTAAATTAATCTCTATGAAAAGTATTTTTGCATCACTTACTCATTTTCTTCAAAGAGAAATGATGAGAGAGAATTACATGTAAACTTCACTGAGTGCTGTATTTCTGATGTCAAAGACGGTTTTCAAATTGTAATGCTCATTAGAACCTGCCATATATTATAGTTATTTATTCAAGCATCTGCCTCGTGAACAAGGAATGAATTCCTTAATGTCAAAACCATGCTTCAATCTCTTTAGCAGTTCTAATATTAAGTTGAGATGAAAGAGACTTTAAAAATGTGATGGCTTTGTTGATAATTCACTGGGTTCCAATTCCAACGAATACACTATGATACAGCCTCTGTGCCTTGCTGACATCGAAGAGAACACATACCATGAGAAAAAAATGCCTCTTCCATGAGAAGGAAATATGAACATTTAGGGTAGGGAGAGGAGAAAGGACTGTCTTGAAGTTAGGAAGCTAAGATTTTATCAACCCTATTGCTGTCTAGTTATGGAACTTTAGACTGATGCCCAGTGTGATGGTGTTAGAAGTATGCCCTACCAACACCTTGATTTCCGACTTCCAGTCTCCAGGACTGTGAGAGAATAAATGTTTGTTGTCTTAAGCCACTCAGGTTGGGGTACTTTGTTATGGCAGCCCTAGGAAACTAATATAGCCTATAATGAGTATATTCATGCCTGTCAACATTGTTTTACTTGACCATGATTTATAATCCTGAAACCTA
Organism: Phoca vitulina; assembly: GCF_004348235.1. Taxonomy (NCBI): domain Eukaryota; kingdom Metazoa; phylum Chordata; class Mammalia; order Carnivora; family Phocidae; genus Phoca; species Phoca vitulina. Next base: position 9,567,365 of record NW_022589724.1, on the reverse strand, counting down.
CTTCATAAGAGTTATCCAAAGAAATATTTTAATAGAAACCTAATTTAAAAAATTTTTCCCCCCAAATCCTGCCATGAATCGTTTTCCAGATGAGGGAGGTATGTTGCTGCAAAATCAAGCAATGGGAGGATACTGTGGATTTCAAAGATTGGGAACCATGATTCATTGTTATAAAGATTCTAAGACTTGACTGTTAGTCTTAGTAGCAGTGTAGAATCTAATAGTGCATACATCTAATAGCAGTATATTTTAAAATTCTATCCTCTCACTTGTTCATAGTATAAAAAAAATAATTTATTGAGCTTTTATTAGGTTCTGGGCACCTAACGAATTAGGCAAAGATCTACTTTGGAGGAACTTGCCATCTTTTAGGGAAGTTAAGATATTCAGCTAAAAACTATTTTTTATGATAAGAAAAAAGGAGGGAAAGCACAGATAAATTCTACGGAAATTCATATGAAAAAGAGACCACTTTCTGCAGGGATGAGCATGGAAGGCATGAAGGAAAAGTAAGTTGGGTCCTTAAGGAAGTTGGACGCAAGAAGAAAACCATCTCAGTGGAAGGGACACAGAAACCGAAAGACAGAATTGGTGATCAAAGAAATATTTGAAGGACAGCAAATAGAACCACTCATAAAATGTTTGCAGCCACTGTGTTCCATGACAACATCCATTAAAACTGAGTAAAATCAGTGAGTCGTTTGGATAGCACCGTTATCAGGATCAAGGCCTCTGGAGTTATAAAAGAGTTGGTAGGGTGGATTTAAGTAGAAAATTTGCTATCGTGACTCATGAGATGACATTTGGAGGAAAAGTGGGGATGGTATGTGTGCGATGGGGCCTCGGCAAGCCTGGACTGGAGAGAACCAAGGAGCAGTCGCTACTGGGTCCTCGCTGGAGGGCCAGGAGTACACGGTTTCACTGGGCCCAGCACGGCACCATGCGTCAGTAGATCTCTGGAATGGCTGCTGAAGATCATCAACTTCTGAAGACTAACACGAATGGAATAGGTGTTCATTCCTTGAGATACTTCATTAATAAAATTTTTTTATTTCTTTTCAAGATGATTCAAGATAGTCTAGCAGAATCAGCCATCGTGTGGGGAAGGAGCTCTGGAATTGGCATTAGAAGGTCTAAGCAATGCCTGTTTGTTTGTTTGTTTCATACCCTATTTTCAAAACAGACTTGAAGCACTTTACAAAGAAAGCTCAAACACAGTAAGGCTGAAAATCATTCAGACTCAGCTATTGTGAAGAAATGAGATACTGCTGTTGGCTAAGATGAAGAAGCACAAATGTGTTATTTTTTAAATTAGAATTCTCAACTTTCCTAGTCTTCTGTTTCCTAGAACAACGGGCCCACTTTCTTAAACTGATCGTAAGAAGAGTCATCTTATAGGTAGAGGTATGACATAATTCATTCTTTTTTACCATTTTCTGTACCACTTCAAGTTTTTACCACCAGGGGAAAAAAATGGACTTAACAAAAAGAGGTGATCAGATTTAAAAGAGATGTTCCTTGTATTGCTGTGCAGGACTACACGAAAGAGGGATGACACAGATTGTAGCCAGTACTGTTTTTAAATGAAAAAACACAAATCGTTAAGTGTCTACCATTGTTTTCAAACTTAAGATAAAATCTGCAGCAAAATTTCAAGACACGCGAACAGCTCGGTTAAAATCAAATCTCTTCTTTCACAAAGTTCAACTGCTATTAGACAGCACTTTGGGTTTCCTTTCTCCTCTAGGGTAACTTCCAACTCCCAGGGCTCCTCAGCATGTGAAAACCAGAGGACCAAAGTACCAATGTTCTTTTTCGTCAACTATTTGTGGTTTGGCACCAGGAGCCCTTGCAGTCCGGCCGGTGTTACGGAGAGTCCTCCGTGGTCGGGCTTCCTCACCCTAGCGCTCAGCTCTCGCGAGTTCGCTCGTCCCACTTCTGCCTGTGAGCACAGGCCCGTCTGCCCACGCGTGCTGGACGGAGCAGAAGCCAGCCGAGAGGTTCTACCGTCCTCCCATATACCTTCTTACTTGACTAATAAAAGAAGTGGACTGTATCCTAGGCCTAGGCAGTCATAGTTTCCAATCGGGGAAGAGTTATCCTTAGCAATTCAGTTCCTCAAATCTATTTTATAAGAGAAACTAATGGCTTCTTTACTAAGTCTTATAGCTGAATAAATGACCGGCAGACCAAATGCTCTCTTAAAGGAATGACCTTTTCTTTTTCTTCTTAAGCCTGGGGTGTTGGATCCTCGTGCCGCAGGAGCACCAGCCCTGTCACCAGTAGGGCTATAACTACCAGGTGTTAAGAGTGGATCAAGACACTCTTTCCTCTCCTAGCTGCATCTGGTCTCAGACACTTTTCAGCAGGAAGCTCCAGAAATCGAATTAACAGCTGACCGATATTATGCAAATTGGAAGCAGTTATCTATCCTTGCTTTAAATTTTATCAATATTTAAAATTACTTGTCTAGTTTTTCAATGTGCTTATTCTAGTGATTTGTTTCTTTTCCTCTGTGCGTGATACGTAAGGCCATTCGTGAGCTGGCGCCCAAGAGTTTTGTTTGTTTTTCTCTGTTTTTGCTCACATCTCTCATTTTGAAGTTTCCCTTTCAGGACTCTTAGAATTGTGTACAGAAAACCAGATTTGGTGTACCTGACTTAAACTCCATAGTGCTAAATTTTGTTCAGTTCTCTTAATAAATGATTATTGAGCATCTATTACACAGCTGCTGATTCTCTATATAGAAAGAAGACAGATTTCCTGCCTCCAAAATTTTTATATTTTAAGCTAAGAAAAGATATTTTAGGGAACCATTTATTCTGTTTTCAGGAAGGCCGCTTGGGCTTCCAAATGCTTTTACAAACTTTTTTGGAAAGAGTGACAGTCTCAGATACAAACTCTGTGTGTAGCATTCTTCTCAGTCTAGCTAGTTAGCAGTGTCTGTGATCCGCACCAACTGCTCTGAGGCTTTGAAGAAAGGCATGAGCATGTGTGTGCTGTGTACAACACAGGAATGCCACTGAAATCCAGCTTAATCCATTAACTCATAAAACAGATTCAGTGTTTGTTTAGTGCTTGGCAATACATTTTCTCCAATTTCAAAATTCATTGGAAATCCCACCCACATTTGAACATATTCTTTCCTTCCAAAATTCTTCAAAGGAATCTCTGCAGAAAAGGAACACCAAACAGCTCATGTAGTAAGTTGAAATTCCTATTGACATCTGACAACTCGGTACGCTGGAAAGAACATGGTTTTTGATGTCAGAAAGGCCTTCCAGTCTCTTTTATGTGAGTCTTGGCAAGTGAGGTGATATTTCTGAGCCCCGTTTCTTCATCTCTTGAGTGGGGATAATGATATCTACCTGCCAAGGCCATTATAAGGATTAAAGGGATAATGCATATTAAAGTCTTGGCACATACTAGGCACTTCATAAAAATTAGCTATTGTTACCATTCTTTTTTTTTAATTTTTTTATTGTTATGTTAATCACCACACATTACATCATTAGTTTTTGATGTAGTGTTCCATGATTGATTGTTTGCGTATAACACCCAGTGCTCCATTCAATACATGCCCTCTTTAATACCCATCACTAACGCATCTTCCCACCCCCCTCCCCTCTAGACCCTCAGTTTGTTTTTCAGAGTCCATCATCTCTCGTGGTTCGTCTCGCCCTCTGATTCCCCCCCTTCATTCTTCCCCTCCTGCTATCTTCTTTTTTTTTTTTCTTAACATATATTGCATTATTTGTTTCAGAGGTACAGATCTGTGATTCAACAGTCTTGCACAATTCACAGTGCTCACCATAGCACATACCCTCCCCAATGTCTGTCACCCAGCCACCCCATCCCCCCACTCCAGCAACCCTCAGTTTGTTTCCTGAGATTAAGAATTCCTCATATTAGGGCGCCTGGGTGGCTCAGTTGGTTAAGCAACTGCCTTCGGCTCAGGTCATGATCCCAGGGTCCTGGGATCGAGTCCCACATCGGGCTCCCCTCTCTGCGGGGAGCCTGCTTCTCCCTCTCCCACTCCCCCTGCTTGTGTTCCCTCTCTCGCTGTGTCTCTCTCTGTCAAATAAATAAAATCTTAAAAAAAAAAAAAAGAATTCCTCATATTAGTGAGGTCATATGATACATGTCTTTCTCTGATTGACTTATATCGCTCAGCATAACACCCTCCAGTTGCATCCACGTCATTGCAAATGGCAAGATCTCATTCCTTTTGATGGCTGCATAATATTCCATTGTATATATATACCACCTCTTCTTTATCCATTCATCTGTCGATGGACATCTTGGCTCTTTCCACAGTTTGGCTATTGTGGACATTGCTGCTATAAACATTGGGGTACACGTACCCCTTCGGATCCCTACATTTGTATCTTTGGGGTAAATACCCAGTAGTGCAATTGCTGGATCGTATGGTAGCTCTATTTTCAACTTTTTGAGGAACCTCCATACTACTTTCCAGAGTGGTTGCACCAGCTTGCATTCCTTCCAACAGTGTAGGAGGGTTCCCCTTTCTCTGCATCCCTGCCAACATCTGTCCTTTCCTGACTTGTTAATTTTAGCCATTCTGACTGGTATGAGGTGGTATCTCATTGAGGTTTTGATTTGGATTTCCCTGATGCCAAGCGATTTTGAGCACTTTTTCATGTGTCTTTTGGCCATTTGGATGTCTTCTTTGGAAAAATGTGTGTTCGTGTCTTCTGCCCATTTCTTGATTGGATTATTTGTTCTTTGGGTGTTGAGTTTGATAAGTTCTTTATAGATTTTGGATAGTAGCCCTTTATCTGATATGTCATTTGCAAATATCTTCTCCAATTCTGTCAGTTATCTTTTGGTTTTGTTGACTGTTTCTTTTGCTGTGCAAAAGCTTTTTATCTTGATGAAGTCCCAATAGTTCATTTTTGCCCTTGCTTCCCCAGCCTTTGGCAATGTTTCTAGGAAGAAGTTGCTGCGGCTGAGGTCGAAGAGGTTGCTGCCTGTGTTCTCCTTTAGGATTTTGATGGACTCCTGTCTCACATTGAGGTCTTTCAACCATTTGGAGTCTATTTTTGTGTGTGGTGTAAGGAAATGGTCCAGTTTCATTCTTCTGCATGTGGCTGTCCAATTTTCCCAACACCATTTGTTGAAGAGACTGTCTTTTTTCCATTGGACATTCTTTCCTGCTTTGTCAAAGATTAGTTGACCATACAGTTGAGGGTCCATTTCTGGGCTCTCTATTCTGTTCCATTGATCTATGTGTCTGTTTTTGTGCCAGTACCATACTGTCTTGATGATGACAGCTTTGTAATAGAGCTGGAAGTCCGGAATTGTGATGCCGCCAGCTTTGCTTTTCTTTTTCAACATTCCTCCGGCTATTCGGGGTCTTTTCTGGTTCCATACAAATTTTAGGATTATTTGTTCCATTTCTTTGAAAACAGTGGATGGTATTTTGATGGGGATTGCATTGAATGTGTAGATTGCTCTAGGTAGCATTGACATCTTCAAAATATTTGTTCTTCTAATCCATGAGCCTGGAACGTTTTTCCATTTCTTTGTGTCTTCCTCAATTTCTTTCATGAGTATTTTGTAGTTTTCTGAGTACAGATCCTTTGCCTCTTTGGTTAGATTTATTCCTAGGTATCTTATGGTTTTGGGTGCAATTTTAAATGGGATCGACTCCTTAATTACTCTTTCTTCTGTCTTGTTGTTGGTGTATAGGAATGCCCCTGATTTCTGTGCATTGATTTTATATCCTGCCACTTTACTGAATTCCTGTATGAGTCCTAGCAGTTTTGGGGTGGAGTCTTTGGGTTTTCCACATAAAGTATCATATCATCTGCAAAGAGTGAGAGTTTGACTTCTTCTTTGCCATTTGGATACCTTTGATTTCTTTTTGTTGTCTGATTGCTGTGGCTAGGACTTCTAATACTATGTTGAATAGCAGTGGTGATAGTGGACATCCCTGCCGTGTTCCTGACCTTAGGGGGAAAGCTCTCAGTTTTTCCCCATTGAGAATGACATTCGCTGTATGTTTTTCATAGATGACTTTTATGATATTGAGGTATGTACCCTCTATCTGTATACTCTGAAGAGTTTTGATCAAGAAAGGATGCTGTACTTTGTCAAATGCTTTTTCTGCATCTATTGAGAGGATCATATGATTCTTGTTCTTTCTTTTGTTAATGTATTGTATCACGTTGATTGATTTGCAGATGTTGAAGCAACCTTGCAGCCCAGGGATAAATCCCACTTGGTTGTGGTGAATAATCCTTTTAATGTACTTTTGGATCCTATTGGCTAGTATTTTGGTGAGAATTTTTGCATCCATGTTCATCAAGGATATTGGTCTGTAATTCTCCTTTTTGATGGGCTCTTTGTCTGGTTTGGGGATCAAGGTAATGGTGGCCTCATAAAACGAGTTGGAAGCTTTCCTTCCATTTCTATTTTTTGGAACAGTTTCAGAAGAATGGGTATTAATTCTTCTTGAAATGTTTGGTAGAATTCCCCTGGGAAGCCATCTGGCCCTGGGCTTTTGTTTGTTGGGAGATTTTTGATGACTGCTTCCATTTCCTTAGTGGTTATAGGTCTGTTCAGGTTTTCTATTTCTTCCTGGTTCAGTTTTGGTAGTTGATATATCTCTAGGAATGCATCCATTTCTTCCAGGTTATCTAATTTGCTGGCATAGAGTTGCTCATAATATGTTCTTATCATTGTTTGTATTTCTTTGGTGTTGGTTGTGATTTCTCCTCTTTCATTCATGATTTTGTTGATTTGGGTCATTTCTCTTTTCTTTTTGATAAGTCTGGCCAGGGGTTTATCAATCTTGTTAATTCTTTCAAAGAACCAGCTCCTAGTTTCGTTGATCTGTTCTACTGTTCTTTTGGTTTCTATTTCATTGATTTCTGCTCTGATCTTTATTATGTCTCTTCTCCTGCTGGGCTTAGGCTTTATTTGCTGTTCTTTCTCCAGCTCCTTTAGGTGTAGGGTTAGGTTGTATACTTGAGACCTTTCTTGTTTCTTGAGAAAGGCTTATATTGCTATATACTTTTCTCTTAGGACTGCCTTTGCTGCATCCCAAAGATTTTGAACAGTTGTGTTTTCATTTTCATTGGTTTCCATGAGTTTTTTTAATTCTTCTTTAATTTCCTGGTTGACCCATTCATTCTTTAGTAGGATGCTCTTTAGCTTCCACGTATATGAGTTCTTTCCGACTTTCCTCTTGTGATTGAGTTCTAGTTTCAAAGCATCATGGTCTGAAAATAGGCAGGGAACGATCCCAATCTTTTGGTACCAGTTGAGACCTGATTTGTGACCTAGGATGTGATCTATTCTGGAGAATGTTCCATGGGCACTAGAGAAGAATGTGTATTCCGTGGCTTTGGGATGGAATGTTCTGAATATGTCTGTGAAGTCCATTGGGTCCAGTGTGTCATTTAAAGTTTATTTCCTTGTTGATCTTTTGCTTAGATGGTCTGTCCTTTTCAGTGAGGGGGGTGTTAAAGTCCCCCACTATTATTGTATTGTGGTCGATGTGTTTCTTTGCTTTTGTTATTAATTGCCTTATATAATTGGCCACTCCCATGTTAGGGGCATAGATATTTACAATTGTTAGATCTTCTTGTTGGATAGACCCTTTAAGTAGGATATAGTGTCCTTCCTCATCTCTTATTACAGTCTTTGGTTTAAAATCTAATTTGTCTGATATAAGGATTGCCACCCCAGCTTTCTTTTGGTGTCCATTAGCATGGTAAATGGTTTTCCACCCCCTCACTTTCAATCTGGGGGTGTCTTTGGGTCTAAAATGAGTCTTTTGCAGACAGCATATCGATGGGTCTTGTTTGTTAATCCAAGCTGATAGCCTGTGTCTTTTGATTGGGGCATTTAGCCCATTTACATTCAGGGTAACTATTGAAAGATAGGAATTTAGTGCCATTGTGTTGCCTGTAAGGTGACTGTTACTGTATATTGTCTGTGTTCCTTTCTGGTCTGTGTTCCTTTTAGGCTTTCTCTTTGCTTAGAGGACCCCTTTCAAGATTTCTTGTAGGGCTGGTTTTGTGTTTGCAAATTCCTTCAGTTTTTGTTTGTCCTGGAAGCTTTTTATTTCTCCTTCTATTTTCAATGACAGCCTAGCTGGATATAGTATTCTTGGCTGCATATTTTTCTCGTTTAGTGCTCTGAATATATCCTGCCAGTCCTTTCTGGCCTGCCAGGTCTCTGTGGATAGGTCTGTTGCCAATCTAATGTTTCTACCATTGTAGGTTACAGATCTCTTCTCCCGAGCTGCTTTCAGGATTTTCTCTTTGTCTCTGAGACTCGTAAGTTTTACTATTAGATGTTGGGGTGTTGACCTATTTTTATTGATTTTGAGAGGGGTTCTCTGTGCCTCCTGGATTTTGATGCCTGTTTCCTTCCCCAAATTAGGGAAGTTCTCTGCTATAATTTGCTCCAATATACCTTCTGCCCCTCTCTCTCTTTCTTCTTCTTCTGGGATCCCAATTATTCTAATGTTGTTTC